>NC_047664.1:16532974-17132974 GCF_011762505.2 Arvicanthis niloticus
ACAAAAACAGAAATAAGACTTTTTTGAGTTGTTATTTGAAACTTCAAATATATGTCCCATGTTTTGAGGCTGTGTATCTAAAATCTGTCACCTGTTAATGAGATCCTCCATGTTTTGTGGTGTGGACAGCATGGATTCGACTCCTGGTGTAAGTGCGCAGTTTTCATTCTGGCTCACTGTGACCTCTTGTGAGTTATGTTCCTTTGCTGAGTTCCAACTCCCTTGTCGATAAGTGAGACTTCTCAGTCTTTCATGAGCATACTAATCAGCAAGAGATTTTGATAAAGAAAGATTGAGATCAATGAGTCTAGGAAAGAGCCTAAATCCTGAACTTGCAACTAGTCCACAGGCTAGCAAGGGATGGGATAAGTTTGAAGATAACTGATATATAATTTGATGTTTCAATGCTATTATCCATGAGAAGGCATGCCAGATGTCCTCAAAGAACGATCTAGCACTGTGATGAACATGTATAGAACCCTTCATGGCAGGCAAAGCTCTTTGTACCCATTTAGTCAGTAGAGCATTTTGAAGAGGAATCTGATTCTGAAACTCAGATTCATTAGCTCACTGTGGTCTAGTCCCAGGGTCCCCTGGGTAAAGACCAGAAGTCAGCTCAGTCCTCACCTCTGAATGCCTGTAATCAAACTCCATGATTTCCATGGTCACCATTGCTCTCATTGTTTGTTCTCCAAATTTGGGAAAGCCAAGAGGAGCTGACAGCTTTAGTTTCATACACAGACATATATTTATGTATGTGTTTAAAATTACCCAAATATTGTTCAAATCTAATGTTTGTCTTCTAAAGCTGACTTAACACTGGTATGTTTCTTTTTCATCTTTCACCTATTTTTCTGCATCCTCCTATTCATCAAATACAGAAAAGCATCTCAGGCCAGCATGTGCGTTTCCAGCTTCACTGCTACAGTACATGAGTTCTAGATCTTAAAGGCCAAAAAGCATCTATTTGACTAAAGAGCTATAAGGCAGCCATAAAAATTATGGATCACAGAAATAAGCAATTAGTGTTATCTTCAATTGCTTTATTGGCAGTATTCACTCGTTAGAATAGAGGCAGCCGTAAAACAGATTGCAACATACTGTATAACAGCATATGGGATTTTACATTATAATGCTATTCTCTGCCAAGAAGTCATATTTTCATTTGAATGCATGGAACAGATTAGCACAAGGTTTCCAGCATTAGAAGTGGATGACCCTCACTCTTTTTTGTAGTTGTTGTTAAAAAGCAATTCCTGAACTTATGACTAAATCAAAGTGAGTGCCATTGTAAATGGGGCTGGGTTCCATGACTGCATCCCAGGCCTTTGGAGGCTGGGCTGAGCATGGCATGGCACTCTAGCAGATAATAAAGTCAGTCTCTAACTTGGTAGATAGAGGGAGAGTGGAGGGTTTGCCAGTCTTTCCAAACCAGCTGGCGTCAATCCTGGAGGAGGCTGCTCACGCGCCCATCTCATCACAGCTAAATGCCACAAAGGACACTCTTAGCAAGGGGGATAGAAATAAAAGAATGAGGCTAGTTAGTAATACAGCAAAGATGCCACCCATATTTAACTTTGAGAAAGGTCTTCCTGACATCTGACCATGATTCTCACTAACTGTGTATGTGGAAACAGGTTGCAGATTACAGACAAGAGTTTCTGCAGGACTTGCAGGACACACTGTCTCCAGCACGGTTCCCAGGACAGACAGAAGGCTTCTAGACATCGCCCTGGAGTTCATGACTCTCCACATCCCCTCACACACTTACACATTTTCCATGTTTCAGAATGGCTCACCAGGAACATGAGGCCAAGAGCTCACTTTTCTGTTTCAACAGTTCAAATAGAGAAGAAAAAGAAAAATATGTATCTGGTGGGGTCTGTTTCCAAGATGTGAGGTAGCAAATTAGAAAGTGTTGAGTGGCAGGATTGCTGGCAAGGGAGGCTGGTGTGGGTTCAAATTAGAAGTCATATTACTCTGCTGTCTTGACAGAATAAATATTAATCATCAAATGTATTTGTGACACTTCACACATAATGACGATATATCTTAAATCTGTTTTTATGATGGCTAAAATACACTGGAGTTGTGGGTGGAAAAAAACTTTTTTATAGGACTTCCAATATGAGAGAACCTAACCCATATATAGTAATTTAAAAGAACAGAGGAATATGTTTGAATTAGTGTTTGATTGTTCACTACCATTTATTCAAATCTAGTAAAGTCTAAATAATTTGATAAAGTCTCCAGAGCCCATGCATAACGCAATCATGTTTTAAAAAAATCAATGTTAATCTTATGAACAGTATGCTTATTTAAGTGGTTTTTCTTAATCTGAAGTATGAGAATTATGATATTATTTAAAAATCATTGTAAAATGCTTGTAACATTGGAAGATTATTCTGAACGATTAGGGAAACAAATGGCAATGTCCAAACACCACAGAGCTGACCCGTCCCTCCTGATTACTCAGGCTGATAGTTCATCTTCCATCTCCATAAGACTCATAGAGACATTTTTCTTCTCTCTTCTTTTCATTTTGTAAATAGATCAATTAGAATACAAACATGAGCTTTTTGCAACTTCATCCTGCCTATGCTATGGCCCCTGCGGCTTTTGTATATTTGTGTACTGTTTAAATTCCTCTTCAGCTCTCAGGAGTTTATTTGTAAAGATGCATAATGACCACAATCACTACCCCTGTGCTTGAAAAAGATATTTGTCACTGAAGTAATTTCTTCTGGACGACTACCTTGCCTCCTTTTTGAGGATAGGCGAAGCTGTTGATTTTCTACAGCTCACATATGAGACCCTCTTTAAAATCTCACGTGGAAACACACCCCAAAGCAGGAGTGACTCCAGAATTTGAGGCTGATACCTGCTGACCAGGAGAGGTTTCACAGACATCCAGCACACAATGAGACATCCACCTCTTGCTTCACTAGCATTTCCTCAAAGGCCACTGCGTTTCCCAAATTTGCCAATTTGGTGGCCCCGGGTTTTATTATCAAGAGGACCAGTTTGTAAGTGTTAAGAAGCAAGGTGTTCCTCTGATTTCTAAGATAAGAGAGTCAAGGCACCACATGTCTTTACTGTGTCATTCATATTGTCCACGTCTATGTGAGCATACGTGTGTGCAGAGGCAGGGGAGGGAATTGATAGAGTCACCAGGGGTTCTCAGAGTCCAGCTACAGAGAGACCCAAAGCTAAATGCTCTGTGGTTTTGCTGCAGTGTCATTTAATTCAGTATTGTTCGGGACAAAACAACAATGAATAGCAGCTTCTCTCTAATAGCTAGCTTTTCCTTTCCTTGCAATAAAGCATTTAAGAAAAATGAAAAAAAAAAAAAAAAAAAAGTCAAGCATCTCAAATAGTCTCGGCTTTGCTGCAAAAATAGGCTGTGAGGAGAGTAACTTCCAATCAATTATACAGCATGGTTTTAAGTGAGGAGAAATTTCAGCATACGTATCACTTCAAAATACATACCATATATATGCATATATATATATGTATGTATGTATAAAGGCATAAAATTTGAAGGGCTACGAAGCATATATTTTGCTCTGACTGTTAAGTTGATTGCAGCAAAGCTATAATTTCTTTTGCCGAAACACCCGAGCAGTGTGAGCCTTAGTGGGATTACTTAGGCTCGGTGCTATGTACACATCTATGTGTATGTGGGTATAAACAACGGGGCTTCTACAAATGCGCCTCCATGAGTTCGGCAACAACTACTCTTTTCTAACTCAAATATGCATCAAAATTGTCTCCTGTGAAAGCACCGGCAGTAAACAAACATTCATCAGGTCCCGCAGTCTACATGGATAGAGTCAGAACCCATTCTATGAGGGTGGACATGCTTCTCATGCTTCATATACCACATACAAGAAGGTTGACAACCTCCTTAAGAACATTCCCTTAATAGAATGTTCTGTCACTTTAGCCAGGACAACGGAACGTGGAGTTGTGTGTGTGTGTGTGTGTGTGTGTGTGTGTGTGTGTGTGTGGACATGCGTGCATGTGTGTTTTTATGTGCATGTGTGTGCACATGGATGTTTGTGTGTGTGTTCATTTGGGTGGGATTCAGGAATGAGTCTGTGGACTGAACGAATCAATCTGTCACAGGCAACAGATTGTGGTTCTGAACTGCCAACAAAGCTCTAGCAACAGTAGGTAATGACTAATTGTAACAGGAATGAGGGGACAGAGGGTATAGATTTTGCTGGGGGGAAAAATGACCAAAGAAATTATCTTTTCCAAATAAAATCAAACTTTTTGGTTTGATATTTACTACTACTACTGAATCACAAAACAGGCAGAATGTCTACTCTTTTCCATGGAGATTCTGGCACTGCTGGTCAGTTTGACCCTTTTGGTGAGATTTCCAAATTCTCCTTCACTGGCTGCCATTTCTGTTCTTGATTGCCATCACTACTACTTTATAAAGCATCTGTGAGGTTACTCAGTGAATTATTATTTCAATACACTCTGGATCAGCATAACCTAAGATTGCTGGAAAGTGATTCTGATTCCTAATTTATGGTGATGCATCTAAAACTCGGTCTTGGAGGAAAAAAAGAAGGAAAGAAAGGAATTGATGAAGATTTACATGGTCTAAGAAGCAGAATGGGCAAGAACAATCATATCCATCTCATTTATTGATTAGAATGTTGCAATTTTTAATTATCTATTCAATCTTACTTCCTTGGATTTTTACAAAATACTTTTTTTCTAATTACCAGCATACACAAATATAAATTTGTTATAACTGAAGCATAACCTTCTAAAATTTTAATCTGGGAAATGACTTAGAATTTGAAGTTCTTAAAAGATTAAACTACACAGAGGTTCAAGCACATTGGGGACTTGTCATAGACTTTATTCCTTGGGATGAAAATCAATGACATTTTACATGTACTTGAAACAAGGATTTTGCAGGTGCCTGTAATGTACATATGTTGAAGTTCACTGGTTTGGCTTAAATCGTCATATTTAATTTCTTCTGAAATAAGATTATCTGTATGCTATGCCAAACTTAAGATAATCATTGCATAAACTTCATGTTAGAAACTATTAATCTTAAACTTAGTCTTCATATAACATATGGCCCATTTTACTCCACTCAGATTTCTATGCCTAAAGTCTTTGTTTTCTGCAAATATGTATAAACATCCAAACCAATGTCTGTTTGGCATTGAATCAAACATTATCTATTATCCACTTGTGGAAAAATATAAACAAGGGAAGATAAAGACTTTCTTCCTTTCATATACATTAACTCATGCCTTCCAAACCAGTTTCTCAGTAAACTCCAGTCTTCTCTGCTGTAGAGGAAAGGAACAGTCCGAGAATGTCCCAAAGTTTAAAACTTAGCCACTAAAGTAAGAACATGGGCAGGAGAAAGCTTTACTTGCAGAAAGAGACTTCATAGCCAAATTAGACAGAGGAGGATGAACAATGGTGGTGAACAATTCAGCTATAGACCAGTGAAACAACGCATATGAGGAAGGAGAAAGAGCTAAGATGCACGAAGCTATGTGAGCTTAGAGAAGAAGAGAAATGTCAATAACAGGGAAATGTGACCGTGACCACAGAAGACCCTAGTTGAAA
Source organism: Arvicanthis niloticus (assembly GCF_011762505.2). NCBI lineage: Eukaryota > Metazoa > Chordata > Mammalia > Rodentia > Muridae > Arvicanthis > Arvicanthis niloticus. Next base: position 16,538,588 of record NC_047664.1, read on the forward strand.
ATCAGAATTATTCTCACCACAAATGCAGTGCCACCCTATTTTCCAAAGTGACCGAAAGCCTACCTGATGAGACAGAGAGGAGGACTTCCGTTCCCCAAGGCCAGAGGACTTGTTCTTGGTGTGTAACTAACCCCCTTTTTTGTTTCCAAATACCAGAATATTTTAAACACAACAAAAAAAAAAAATACCTTAACATCTTTTTTTTTGGTTATTTTGTTTAGTTACATTTTAAATGTTATCCCCCTTCCTGGTTTTCCCTCTACAAACCCCCTATCCCATGCCCCCTCCCCCTGCTTCTCTGAGGGTGCTCCCACCTACTCACCCACTCACCCACTCACCCACTCCCACCCTAGCATTCCCTCACTTACTCACTGCCCTAGCATTCCCCTACCCTGGGGCATTGAGCCTTCACAGAACCAAAGGCCTCCCCTCCCATTGATGCCAGATAAGGCCATCCTCTACTACATAAGTAGCTGGAGCCATGGGTCCTTCCATGTGTACTCTTTGGTTTAGTCCCTGGGAGCTCTGGGTGGTCCATTTGGCTGATATTGTTTTTCCTATGGGTTGCAAACCCCTTCAGCTCCTTCAGTCCTTCCCCTAACTCTTCCACTGGGATCCCCAGGCTCAGTCCGATGGTTGGCTGCGTGCATCTGCATCTGTATTGGTCAGGTTCTGGCAGAACCTCTCAAGAGACAGCTATATCAAGCTCCTGTCAGCAAGCACTTTTTGGCATCATCAAGAGTATCTAGGTTTGGTGTCTGTATATGGAATGGATCCTCAGGTGGGGTACTCTCTGGATGTCCTTTCCTTCAGTTTCTGCTCCACACTTTGTCCCTGTATTTCCTTTAGATGGAAGCAACCCTAACATCTTGGCCATTGAATGTTGCTAAATATATTTCTATTTATCCCCAAACAATTTAGACTTCCTAAAAGATGATCTGTAGACAGCTCAATGGTCCATACTTCAGCTCAGGCCACATAATCTCCCATTATCATTTATATATTTTACATTCAGACATGGCACAGGGGCCTAGCCACTGGGTGAGAGGATGACAGAGCAGATGTGATGAAGTAGGAAAAGTGAAGTAGTAGAAAACTTGAGATGCCAGTGTGACAGACAGGGCCCAGCTCAGAGGTAACAAAATCATGGCCTGAAGAACCACCATCCAGAGTGGATCCACTCAACCACTTAAGTATTTGCTCATTCATCCTTTCAATATTTATTTGCTGTGACCTACCACCATGTGTGAGGCACTACACAGTCCTACAGTCTTGACGTCAAGACATAATAATGTTATCTATATTGGCGACAATAGCCCAGTACACACCAGGAATTACTATAAAATTCATACCCCCTCTTAATGCATATTCTGGCTCTTCCAGGCCTTTATATATAGACTATATTCAGAAATTTGTGATGGATTTCATTAATTCAATGTGGGTCCCATTCCTTATACATAATTTCTCTACCAATAGCCAAACTATAGCCTCTAAGCTCACAGTAAATATTGAGCAGTTAAAATAAAGCACACTTGAGTATGTTTCACCTTAAAGTGAGCAAATCACCTCTCAAATCTACCACCAAAAGAGAGTGTTACTTGTTTTGGAAGGAGATGCTAGGAATAATGGAGTAAGGGCCCAAACAGGGCAAAGTGAGGAAGAGGAAAGGAAGGAGAACAACCCCTCCTTGGTCAGATAAGAATCACATCGTCATCTCCTCGTCTACTCCCAAATACAAAAATCAAAACACTTCAGGTTTGAACGAATTCAATCTTCCTTCTGTCCTTTCCAAGGTGCAAACTGAGAGTTGCCATCTTCTTAGTCTATAATTCAATGTCTAATCTTCTCAGTTCATAACTTTAAGGATTTCAACTGAAATGAAGAATAACTACATTTTTGTCTCCAAGTCATTGTAATTATGTCACCAAATCACAGGTCCAGATCATATGGTCCCCTGGATATACCTCACTTGCCATGTTCTCTAAAGTCTTTCTTTTCTCTGTCATTCTCTTTTTTTTTTTTTAAATTCTAAGTGCATATCTTGCAGTAAAAAGGTTTAAAGCCATGCTTATCCATATGTATTTGTCAGAAGTATCATATATATTAAAATCACAGTTCACACATATATGCACACACATACAAATCCTTTCCAAATAAAACAGCCCCAAGGGTTTGATCACCAACCTTAATTTTTAACTTATGTATCAAAGCAGGCAAAGATATAACTCCTTTCATTTGAAATCAACCATTATCATAGGTTCTGGCAGATTTTGATTAATCCCCAAATGACAAGTCCTTACAAAAATTACTATACTATTATATATCAATTATTTGATATAAAATAAAATTTGACATTTTGGCTGTTGGTTTCTTAGACTGTGCGTTTTTGTAAATGTTAATCAGCTGACTAACTGTGAAAAATGACCATTCATTTTCAAAGGCCCATAGGACACACAATACAATAAAACCCAACCTTCAAATTTAAAGATGACAGAAGAAACCTGAGCACTTCTTCCAGATTCTTGGACCATTCATGTCACCCTTAAACATTTCCTGAGAAAATATATACAACCAAAGCCCGCTTGTTCCTCTTACAATCTCAAAATCATAGTTTGTTCAAACTCAGAGGGGATGTGATGATGGCCTTGGGGTTGCTGCTAAGAGCAAGAATCCCAGCATCCATACATAAGACATTCTTCCCCAGGAATAGGGTCCCTCTTAAAACAAATTTTTCATGTGTGGCTTTTTCCCATTTATCTGACTTCAGGGGGTAGAAGCTTCCTTAGCCACTGCCACCTCAGCTCCTGCAGGTGACAGTATGGCTTTATGCTGATTTATTAAAAATCTCCCATTTTATGGCTCCTGTGTACTCTCGGGAGTGGGAGCACGTGACCGGTATAATGACAATCTGTCTCCCTGCTAACATTTCTCTACTTTGGTTATTTGTTTGATAAAGTGAAGAGCTTCCCTTTTGCTGCCCTTCATCAGAGCTTAATGTCTTTACTTTGGGATCAATATACTTTATGAATAATTTTATTTCCTTCTATTTTTATGGTCTTTCCTCCTCATTATCATACTGAGTTTATTAGCTGGTGCCGTCAGTATCTTTACCCTGTCATATGTTCCTGAGGTACAGTAAATATCACTTGTGTTGTAATTAATATGCACACCCTCTGCAGTAATTAAAGTACAGACCTCTTCAACCAGCTGAGCTTCTGCACTAATTCCACCTTATCTTCATAATGAACTTATTGTAATCAGAAACTACTACTGAATATTGTTCAGTAAGGCTAGAAGAATGAAATCTAACGAGATGCAATAATATTTGTGAACATGTTAATATAAAAAATGAATTTAATTAGCCTAAATCTAATTAAATTTCCTGTACAATTAAAAGCCCCCCTTCCTTCCATTTTTTAAAAAATTAACAAGTGCCACATTTCTGCCCTTTCAGTCAGTCCTACCAGGGAGCCGAATGGACCAATGTTGTCTTTCCCCATAAGATACCAGAGCCCTACAGGAACCAGCACTGCATAGTGACTTAAAAAGGGAATCTCTGAGCCACTGAGGAACTGTTGGAGTCTTATAACACACTGATCAAATAAGAGATCTGAACTTTTATAGAAATAATTTATCAAAGCAAATATGCACAATAAAACTGCATTCAAAACTAGCCACTGTTGTATTATATAAGATGTACTGTGGTTTATTCCTCGCCCCAAGGAGTAGATGAGGAAAGTATTATATGAATTTAAGGCTTATAATGTGATGTTATGCTATAGATAGATAGATGATGGTGGTGCTGGTGGTGGTGATGATGATGATAATGATGGGTGATAGATAGGTACATACATACATACATACATACATACATACTTACATACTTACATACAGAAATACATAATAAAGCAAAGTACTATCCTATCGTCTCACATGGAGATGATAACCACATCTCATACCTTTTGTGAATGTGGCCAAGTATTTACAAGCCACTCCATAATATTTTAGTTGACAATACTATACTATTATAAAATATTATTAACTACAGCCCTTTACACAGAAGATCTCTGGACTTGTTCATCCTATATAATAATATCTTTGTACTTATCCTCTATCCAACTCTCACACCCCAGACAAAATAAGAGTCTGATTCTATGTGTTTGAATTTTTTCCTTTAGATTCATATAGGTAATACAATGCAGAGACTATTTATGCCTGTCTTACCCTACTTAGCACAATAGATGAGCTAGTGTTGTGATATAAATAATGTGTATTTAAAATTTGTAAATATATATTGGACCTTTTATAGAAACCATGCAGACAATAGATGGCATAGAATTTCTAAGCCCCTTCTGGGGAGGGGAGAGAAAGTTTTGAGAAGGACACTAGACTGTGATGCACATGTTCAGTTTTGACAGACTGGAGTATTTGTGTGCACTATGAATAGAATCTGTGATGCAAGATACTAAGTTATGGTACATAAATGACACAAAGGCTGAACATGACGGCACATTGCACTTTTTCTATCTCACCGACATGATCATGAAACATACCAACAAGGAATATCACTGCTTAATGCTAGAAGCAAAGAACCATCAAAAAAGTATGGATAAAAGGGAAGGAGAGAGCTCACATTGCAGCAACAGAGTCCATAAGATTTTTGTTCTCAAAGGACTCTCATAGTGGAAAGACTATTCTCCGGAATCACTTGGATCTTGGCTGTAGGTTTGGCTAAATAGCTAAAAGTACAGCCCCAAGGACTGGCACAACACAGAAATACAAATGTATCAGGTGACAATTGAAACGGGGTTACTGGATAAAACATCAGTTGATTAAGATGGCACTCTCACCCCCTCCATTATTTTCATTAAAACCATCTTAATTTGGGGAAGTGAGATTTGGAAGGCATGTTAGCCAATGACCTTGAAACTTGGAAAGAAGTGGCCATGTGCTACCACTGAAGTTGTAGAATCCAAACTCCACCATACATGATGCCTTGCCTTCATCTTCAGAACAATGAAGGATTGATTACAAGAAAACAAATGTCACTTTCATGCCGCATTTGATATTAATAAAATTAGGAAATAACAGGGAAACATGTAGAATGCCATCCATGCTGTATCTTTTCAAATCTACCAATGGTCTTACCCTAAAATTTAATGTATCCCTCATTGTATCACCTACATGTATCCCGGCCTCAATCTGCCATCCTAACCTCAGCTCCTACTCATCCTGACCCTCTGCTTACAAACCACAGTTTTCTTTATTATTAATGCATTAAGTATATTGAAGGTTTGGAAATTGATTTATAGCAGGCCATCTTCATGGTGGCATGAAAAACTTTTAAATTACACGCCAGTTATCTCAGTCAGAGGTACCCAAGTCATAAGTAGAACCCTGAAACTGCCCCTAAAATTATCTTAGATGGCAATATTGAACTTAAGCAAACATAGCAACGTATAAAGATCATTCTGAAGCTGTGCATTTTAAACAAAAAGAAGTAAATAAAGTGAGTCATTGTTTAATAAAGTGCTCACTATGTTTTTAAAAAGCTTAAAAATAAACAGGATGTCCATTTAAGATGGGCTTATGCCTTGGTAAAGCCATCATAAGGTAAAAATATCCTACATCAGAAATGCATTTAATACACATAACCTCCCAAATTGGTAAATTTCACTATCACTTGTGACACATGTGGCGCGCGCACACACACACACACACACACACACACACACACACACACACAGAGTATACTCAGAAGGAACACTAGTAGGTAGGAATGTGTGGACATTCTATCTTTAGGATACTATTTTTACTACCCCCTGAGTAAGATGGCTCTTTTGATAATGTCTCAGTGGATAATCCTGGGAACCTGGGTTTCAGCATATAGGTGGAATGTGAAAATCAGTTCTCAATAGTTGTCCTCTGACATCCATACAAAACCCTGCATTTATGCACCCATATCATACACACAATGATAATTAATCTATTAAGTTTTCATTCCTCTTTTCAAAAATCAAGTTTTAGTCAAACTGGGCCATTGAAAATCATTCAGTCCAGGATGTTGGCTGATTTACAAGTTTTTGGTTATACATGTGTCTGTTTCTCTCTCTCTCTCTCTCTCTCTCTCTCTCTCTCTCTCTCTCTCTCTCTCTGTGTGTGTGTGTGTCTGTGTGTCTGTGTGTCTGTGTGTCTGTGTGTCTGTGTGTGTTTCTGTGTGTGTGTCTGTGTGTGCATGTGCATGCATGTGTGATATGTATATGAGAAAATAATATTTAAGCTAACCTAGTAGGCTTTTCTATTACCCCCCCAACTCTTGCCTTTCTGTTGACTCATCCTACACTCCAAAAAATTTGTCACTGAAGGACAGGAAAAATTCTAATTTAACACTGATGTTGCTAATGAATCTTCCCTTTTTAAAGAATAGACTTGGTTTTTTGCACATTTTGTGACTTTATTTTACATACTGGGGACAGTTTGACAGTGACACCAGCAGCACATGCGCTGTTGTACTGTGGAGGCTTTTGTGTAAGCAAGGAGGCTTTTATTAGGTCATTGTCAATGATGGCAGCTACGCCCAGAACAGAAGCAGAAGACAAGACACCAGCTCTATGATGTTCCACCAGCAAGGTGACAGAAAATTGGTTGAATAAGAACTTTGGAGGAGGCTGCGGTCCTTTGTTACTAAAACAAAGGGTAACACACAACAGCTCAACATGGATGAGATACAAACAGCTGTGGTCATATCAGGAAGCAGACATAATACAAATTCTGGATAGAAGATACTGATGAGAAAGAGGAAGTTTTGAAAATATCAAAGATAAACTATTTTGTTATGCATATGTGTATTTATTATGTATGGTCTCATTACATGTGTGTGTGTGTGTGTATAATACTACTTTAAATAGTAAAATTTGTCCCTTTTGTTTCCCAGAATTATTGAAGTTAATAATGTGTACAAACATTTGATCAACTGAATGTTAGAATTATCATAATTTCAATTTTTGGTTGTTTCCTTTTGATTATATAAAAAAAATGCTAAGTTATATTTCATCATGAAAAAAAAAAAAACCCTCCAAACTCTAGTTTTTCAGTTCACTGAATGGATTTTAAAATTAAAATTCAATGGTTTTTAAAACTCCTCTCTCCTATGACAGCAGGGGTGAGTGAAGGCACTTTTGAACTCAATTGCTTATGCAATGACGGAACAGATTAAAGCTGTACTTGATAGACAACAATATTTTGGTAAGGATTAAGTGATGCTGTAGAATACAAGTCAACTCAAGTAGAACTAAATCTCAAATAATAATAAAAAAATTGACTATAGACAAAGCTCACTTTTAATATTGTTATTGTGTACATTCTGATTATTCTTTCCTCAGACTTGGCATTCCAAAAGAAGAATGTGTAGAATTGCTTGTTGAATCTTCAGCATATAGCTTCTTTGTTTCACTCAGAATTAGAAGGATCAAGAACTAGGAAAGTCGCCTGGATCCCTCCCTTCATCCCTCCCATGTGAGTTCAGTGTCAAAACAACACAAACGGATGAGCAGGAGTGAGTGGACCTCAATTACAGTTTGATTTTGCCCAGTTGTCTGTATTCAGCTTTCTCTTCACCCCAGAATGATGTTGTGATCCCAAAAAGGGATCAAATTTTGACTTTTAGCTAAACTATCATGGATATTCTGCCTAAATTTCATAAATGGTAAGATTTCCCACATTTCTTCAAGAATATACTGAGATATTTTCCTGGGACTCCAATAGAAAATGATTGTTGTGAACTCATTTAATGCCTATGTCCTCCACAGTGGAGCACAAAGAAAGAGTTATTGAGGTAGATAAAACAAAGCAAGATGTATGGTAGAAAGAGAGAAAAGTGTTTTCCCCAGGTCTGCACGCAGCAGCTCAGAACCCATGAAGGAGATGAATGAACTGAATTGGTATTTTCAGGTGTTAGATGCTGAGTTATAACTTCTTGCAATGCTACAAGGTATTTGCAACTCACAAAAGCATCCTGAAAATAAAAGCATCAAAAAACCCTCAGGCTCCACCAGTAACACTATACCTTATTATACATCAGTGTGTGCTTGAAATTGTTGGTTTTATGTGTCATCCCTGTTTCTTTTCAGACATCTTCAGAATGCTGTTTCATTTCCCCACACCAACAATCACAAAAAGGACTGGGAGAAAGTACTTCCTCTTTGCTTTGTTAACTCATCTGCAAACTGTAATTGGATAGTGGTATATACAAACATTTAAGTTTTGCATGCGGAAGTTAATTTTAAGAAATAAAATATAATGTTAGTTTTTCAATAATGATTATTTATTATTTGGTATATGATGAAGTTCACTTCAAAATCACATTGCTAAACCCTTCTCATTGGCAATAATAACTCCATGCATGTGGGACTGGACACCTCCCTTTGTGAATTGAAATCACCAGAAGTAAGAGGAAATTCCTGGAATACATGTAAGTCCCCAGAAAGACTCAACAGACAGATAAGCAGTAGACAGTCACCACCATGCTTTTTACCCAGTAGGAAGGCTGGTCTCTAAATGTTCTAAGTCTCTTTGTATACAAGTATCTAAAGTGAAAGGTGATTTACTTTGCACAAGTGCACCAACTTGTACTGTATGTATGTGCCTGAAAGATTTCTGTATCTCAGAAGCATCTTGCATCAAGAGCGTCTTTGCTGGCTGGACCCTTCATGCAGCACGATGAAATGAATTCTTGATCACCTAAGACTTATCTTCTGTACTATCTCTTGATGCTGTTGTTATTGTTGTTCTTATATTATGCTATTGTTGTTATTATATTATGCTAACCAAGAAGTCTGATAGATTAAATGTTTGTCATAATAGTGACCTAATTGGATGGTTGTTTGATTGGAAGGTGCTGATCATATAATCAAATGTGTTCTAAACAGGGATTTTACATTTTTAATAATGTATGTTTAGAAAGCCCTTTATCAGGCTGCGAAGGACTTGGCATCTTTATGTGGTATATAACATTCTAATTTTTGAAAAGGCAATACGAAATATAAGAAACTTACAATCTTTACCTTTTGAACAAATACTAAATTCACTTTAGCAGCTGTGATTTCCACAACTTATCTAAAAATGCCTCCACTTGTAAAATTCACTTCTTAAAAGTGCCTTTGACTGTACTATGAAGAGACAACGTCTGTATCTTTTCTCCAATTTGAGAGCAGACATTGACCAATAGGGTGAACAGAAGTGCTCTACTGGTCAAGCCGTCTGGTTTTCTTCAGTAAGATGCCCATCCTTGCAGCCTTCTAAGAAGTCTGAGACAATGGGCTTGAGATGTGGCTCAGTTCTTGCAGAGGACTCCAGTTTGGTTTCCAGCACCAAGCTGACTGAGTCACCTGTTGCAACTCCATTGCCAGAGGACAAAATTCTGGCTTCCTCTGTCCTCTGCCAGCACTTGTGCTCACGTGAACATGCACACAGTCACGCGCACAAAATTTTAAAAATAAAATAAGATCTTTAATACAGAAGAAGTCTGAGAACACCATGACATAAGAAAACCTAAACTAGCACAGAGGAGCAGGCACTTTCTGAGGCCACAAACTCACATAAGAGAAGTGCTGGCTTCCTGCAGGAACTCAATCTCCATCTCTAGCTTTGACATCAGCTGCTCCTCCCCAAGAGACGTGACTGACAACCTCCAAATTGAGATGTTTTTCCAAATTCTAGATCAAAGAAAACCATAAGAAATAGAACATAGTAGTTATTTTCAGTCACAAGTTTTTGGTAGTTTATCTAATTACCTGTGTGAATTTGCTCAAGTTCTTACTGAATGCTTGCTCAGTCTCTTCCTGGCAATCTCCTGACCTCTGAATCTTGCAGAAATTTTCTTTCTCCCAAAGGAGTTTAAATAACTTCTTCATCTTCTTACATGGTCCTTTGGATATGTAATACAATATTTATTTATTTATTTATTTATTTATTTTGTAGATACTGTATAAGTTGTAGCAATATTTATTATTAATTTATAAATTCAGAATATAGAGTTCAGTTATGTCCATATCTTTCCATGGTGTCTATGTTATCTGATTGTTGATTGATATGCTGATCTTATATAGATGAAGAGACTTAGTGCAAGAAAATCACACATTTATTCCCCGAATTATGAAAGCTTGTAATTCATGGTCCCTTTAAGTCAGCTGCATTCTTCAGTTAGACTAAAGGAGACACCTTCTGACATTTGAATACATGATCATCATTACTGTTAAGGCACTTATTTCAATGGTCAAAGAGAAAATAATCTGTGGGGTTTTTTTCAAATATTCTAATCATTAATAAACAAGAATTGGATTATTAAAATATTCATTCCTTAAGCAAGTTGCTGCATTGCTATGTGTAGCTTAAAATCCAGGATGAATTCTAGAGAAAGTGGTACCCACACCTCCCTGTTACAATCTTCCTTCCCACCACTAGTCTATGCTATTGCACCAAGTTCAGCAACCTAAGGCTGGTGGAAAGATCACAGGTTTATCGAAGATATTTACCTCGCAGGGGAGAAAAAAAAAAGTCAAATTTCATCTTTCCTTAAATTAGAAGCAGAGAATTTGAAAATAATTCTGTTCAGAAAAACATATTTTGGTCATAAATTTATGTTTTAAAAACTTAACGTCAATTCTGAAAAGAAAATTCACAAAAAAATCTTTTTGGGGGAAGAGAAAGCTCCCTGTGTAATTTGAAGAAGCCGCTGCTCCTGCAGGCTCACAGTTACTTCTCGCTTGCATCCCGAGATTCTGTTCATTTCTCTGGGTCGCCTGCCCTCCATCCACCTGCAATTAATGAATTTGCCACTGCTAAGACTTTCACTTCGGCCCTACATTTCTGCCAAACCTCCTTCTTCTCCCTTCCCTTTAGCATTGCTGTGTCAAGAAACTGAGCAGTGGAGGCAAGCATTTGTTGGAGTTTTCCTGTGAGATGTACTGCAATAAGGGCTTCACATGTGTTTTCTATTTAAATCGCCTATTAACATGTTAAAATATTATTCATTTTTCAGGATTACAAAACCCAAGGGACTCTTGCAGAACTCACTCACTCAAGGTCACAGTAAGTAGTCGTAAAACCAACACACATCACTGTCCAACCGTACTTTTTGAACTCGGGGCTGAAAGGGACCTTCAGATTTTGTCTGCCCCCCACCGCCACCCCCATTTCATGCTTCATTCTCCTCTGATATATCTGAAAACTTGTAAAAAGCCTGCATAGGAACATCTCTGTGAGATGGTCACAATCGTTTTCTATCTCTAAACACCTGCAAGGTTATTTTCAAAGAGATGTTATCACAATCTACTCTCTACTTAGGTAAACAGCTCGCCTTTCTAAATGCAACAGTTCAGCCTCCAAGGTTTCCTCCCAATCCTAGCTAGTGAGCTCTGCAGCCCTCAGGCTGTTCTTGGATCCCCATGTCCGTGGTTTAGATGCTTTCCATATTTTCCACCCTAGAACAAGGTCCTCACTGAAGCAACGCCAGTAAACCCACATTCTTCTCCTTTATGAGCCAAACATCTCTATTTCTAGGAAGTCGTCTTCATTCTCCTTCATTAGTACTGTCTCAAATTCCTGGGTAAAATCTGCAACTGTTTCTGTAAGATACTGTCTGTATCAGGGAGCTGGGGCCAAGAAAAGCCGATTCAGACTGTGATAATCAAAGCAGAGAACAATTTTATCAATGTAGGTCCTGTGAAACTTTCAAGGAATTGGTAACATGGAAATTAGTACCCAAAGGATTTTCAAGAAACTGGTGGAAGTAGGGTAGAAGAAGTCTCTGAAATCAGAACTCTCAAGACACAGCCTGGACCAAGAAGGCTCCTGAAAATGGAGTCCTCCATCACATGTGATTCCATCAAGAGATCATCTTGTCTATATGGAGTGTTTACATATCTGTGATGCCTTCCCCAGGCCTCACTGCCTCTTAAAATTCATGCAACCCTTGCCACAGATAACTTTCTGTCAGGTATTATAATTGTACAACTGACCAAATGCAAGAGTCAGCAGGTGTGACCATCTGGTCTTTTGACTGATCTGACAGTGTTTTTTTTAGGAAAATCCCATTTTTGTGTAGTTTTCCTCCAAGAAACTTGCAATATTTTAGCAGAAAGTATGATTGAGAAATATTTGATAGATGCAGGCATGCATGCATGGCTAGATCATTAAAACCAAAACGAGTTTCATTATTTCAGAATATATAAGCAATCCTTCAAAAATGTCTGCATTCAAATGACAAATGACATCCTCTTAATAAAACCTTTAAAAGCTTTTATAATGTTGTACCGTCATAAGTTCTGCAGTGTATTCCAAATGGCATTTAATAGGGTTTTAGTTAATTGAACCAAATATTTGACTGAAATAAAAGGAATAAAGAATAGTTTCTCAGAGTTGGTTTTGATGAAAGTATAACTTGCGGTTTACAAACTCTATCTTTTTGACTTCCCATAACACAAACACAACTTACATCCTGCATGCCCAATACCTTCAGAACGCATTATTTAAAAGTACAAAGCACCCATTTATAATTGGAAACTAAAGTACCCAGAATAAACTGTAGGTCATAGGGGCTCATGGCACGGTTACAAAAGAAAGAAAAATATGTACATTTTTTGCTCTCATTTCTGGTGATTTTTCCTGTGAGGGAAAATATTCAATATAAGTACTTCATGTAAGTAATATATGTGTGCTTTATTTCTTATAAAGAAAAACATGACTCGGAGTAGCGCTGGATAAAATAAAGGAAAAACAACATGGACTGCTTGTTACCTCGTGATTCAGAAAAGGGGAAGAAATTAAACTCCTGAACTGAAATGCTTGAGATATAATTAGCCTTTGGTAAAATTCACTGTGAAGTAGAAATTCATTTTTAATCCTGAAATATATTTTCCTTTTCCTATTTTATCTTTGTTTTAATTTGCTAGTTAGCAGTGCCCTGAAATATTAATAATTTGTTTAATAAATTCCTCTACCCCTTAATAGATTTTTAATGAAGAAATCTATCTTACAGATTTCTGTGAGAACTGATACTGCACACTTTCTGAACTTGTTAAATTATTGACCCACTGAATAGTTTCATCTGGGCCTTTGTCCTTTGCTGGATGCTGGCTTTGTTCAAATTTTTGCAGAATCTGTGCAATGAAAACATTATTGGTACTGTTATTTTAGGTATATGAGGAAGTACAAGGAAAACATTTTTCCCACAAAGTTCACCTATAAAAAAGCTGCAAGTTTTTATTCAAGAGTAAAATTACAAATCATTTATAATTAGCATCATAAGTAAACTAAGTCCATGGAATCTAAACCTTGGGAGGGAGTCTGGAAAGAAGTTTACACACACTACCCGACAAACAATAAGAACAATCTTAGACAGATTCTAGCATTGCTCTTTCAAAAAAAAAAAAAAAAAAAAAAAAGATGCCACTATTTTTGGGGATTACCTAAATGAATCTCTTCTCCATGGTAATTTTCACACACAGAAGGTCGCCTCTGGGAGCAGAGTGACCAGAATCTTGATTTTCCAGCAGAATTCTCTTCTTGGTTATGATTCTAAAACACAATGCTTAATTTTAGGTACAGATAAACATACAGAGAAAAGAAGTAGACACTTTGGCATCCCAGTTCTTTCATACCCTGGAAGAAAGGAGTGCCTCTGTACCTCAGAGAAAGACTGGCAGACAATAACCCATAAAAAGCCTATAGCTTCTATAATCAATCACATCTGCATTTGCTTTTTGGCACTTCTGTTTATTATTTGACTTTTGATTGTTATATAAATTCTCGATGTCTGTATTTTATGTTCCTGACCTTATACGATGGGAGAGAAACTGAGAGAAACATTTGCTCTCACCCTAATACACACCAGCAACAGATTACACCTGGTTGCTGTATTATTGACAGTTCAGCTTTCTCTGGATGCCCAATTCTTTCCTGAAGAAAAACAGGGGATAACTTTGAAAGAGCCTCAGAGAGAGTTCTCAATGGTTGTCATACTTACTCATCAACGGTTAATGCAAACTTGGGATAAAAACACTGAGAGCTGATTTTGGGGTCTGTAGTAGTTTTAAACAGAGGGAATGAAGTCTACCCCTAAATGCACTTCTAACAGCCAGGGAGAGAAGCAGGCAGTACAAACAGGCTCTCTAGGGGTTCTTTGGGGAGGTATATATTTTCAATTTAGTTTTTTAACTTTTTAAACATAGAAACTGAGAGCATTTTTTTCTATATCTGTTTCTATATCTCCGAGGAAAAGTATGATGCCATAGCTTTAACTCAACTGTCATTAATATTTTATAATATTAATAACATAATTTGAATTAAGATTCTCAAATATAGTACAGATTATACACAGTATATTTTCTGTGCTCTTGTCTGTCAGAGTTTTTCAAACTTTATATCTCTAAAGATATGATATGAGAAATACTTTAGGAAAGCAAGAAAAAAAGGTTAAGTTCTATAGTAAAGTACATTAATATTAGCTAAAATTCTTGAGAAACTTTACAGTAATTAAAATTATACAACTCACGATTTTGCTGCTAGTAGACATGGAGAAATCAACCTCTAAATGACCAGGAAACTCTCTCTTTGATAAATGGCTTACATACTGCCAGAAGATGCTACAGAGGTTTTTGAGGGAGAAAAGACATCAGTGGTCTTACATAGTGTGAAACCCGATGCTCCAACACTGACCTGCTAGCAAGATGTGCTCACTGATGACATGGAGGTTGATACTGTGGGGTGGTTCTTCTGTGAGGAAAATACTAGTGAATAGATTTTATCAATATACATTATATAAATGTATAAAACTTCCAGAGAACAAAAAGTATCATTAAAATAAATAAGCAAATTACTTCTCTGCTAGGACATCCCAAAGAACTCAATACATATCTCTACACATGTTGCTTATGTATAACATTTTGCAACCAGTGTTTAATGGATCACATGCTTGGAAATACAGTAACTTCTACCTTCTCAAAACAGCTACATTTCTTTACCTGGTCTAAGACTGTGGCGTTCTAAACAGGCTAGATATCCAGATGGTGATGCAATCTAGTAGCTGCAAAGACCAGCTCTGAACAGGCATCATCCATTGTAAAACGTTTCTCAGCAACTCCGAGAGAATCTGCCATGTGACTACCAAAGTGGTTTGCATGTTTGTTTTCATCCTACAGAATTGCTGTGATTTGCTGAAAGAAGCCCAAAATGTGAAGTGGAAAAGTGACACATTGAAAACACAGAGAAACAGAACAGGAGCACTCATATGGTGCACATGTATTAAGGAACATAGGTAGTTTACACTGATAATCACATATGTTTATGAAGAGTTCATGAACACTTCACTATAGGCAAACTAGACTCAATTTGGAAAGTCAAGTCCACAGCAGATCTAATTATTCCAGAAGGAATCAGGAGTTGTTTGCTGTTGTTCACACTAGTACCTAGTCTAGTAACACACTACATGAGTAAGACAGTCTGCTCATGGAAAGTGACATAGAATAGTACCTAACAACACCTAACAAGCCCAAAGAACATACTTGCTAAATAAAAACAAAAACTTAAAACAGGGGTTTATTTAAGCTTTATATATCAGCTAGATTTACAAAAAAAAAAAAAAAAAAAAAAAAATGCAGCCATTGTAAACTAGTGTCTAGTCGTAATTGACTTAACTGCACAATAAGTAGTTTCCAAATCAAATTTTCTTTAGAGTTCTAAGATCTCATTGGTATACAAGAAGAATTAGCAAAAGAGTTAGATGAGGCCTTTTCCAAAAAAAAAAAAAAAAAAAAAAAAACAAAAAAAAAACAACTCTGCAAGTGTGGCCTAGGTCAACAATGAACAAACAGAATAAATTATCTAAATAAGTCGGACATCTGGGGTTATGCATTGATTGGACGGCACGGCATGAAGCCTGTCAGTATAAGAAAATAGCACATGCATTAAAAAGTCTCATGTGTCAACTGGAATTTGGGTTGTAGTCCATAAGAGACATCGGGTATAGATAATTTTCATAAGGAAGAATTGTTCAACTAAGCAGGATCACAATTTAAGAATAGAGTAAATAAATGAAGTAATGCTGAGATGAAAAATGTGGCCTAAAAACTTGGATTAAAGCGCGACATGGAGCAGAAAGGAATTCAGAAGAGGTGGGAGTCTCACATTAATAGCACTAAGTTGTGTAGAAGGGTCTCTGTGCCTTAATTAAATATTAGTGATTTGCTTAAAGAGCAATGAGTTTTGTTACAAGAATACTTTGGCCGGGCGGAGGTGGCACACGCCCGGCAGCACTTGGGAGGAAGAGGCAGGCGGATTTCTGAGTTTGAGGCCAGCCTCGTCTACAGAGTGAATTCCTGGGACAGAGAAACCCTGTCACAAAAAAAAAAAAAAAAAAAAAAAAGAATACTTTGTGGTAGTCAAATAACTTACATTGAAAATTTCAGAGAAAAATCAAGCCTTCAAACTTGTAATTCCTTCTGGAGTACTGTGAACTAAACACGTATGTCCTCCCAAAATTTATATGTTGAAAGCCCAACCCCTAATATGCTGATAGGACTCAGGACCTTTGAGATACAATCACGAGATTGCAGCTCTCATAAATGTGGTTTGTACCCACCTAAAAGGGACTTCGTAGATCTCTAAGTCTTCTTCCATATGAGAATCCTCCAAGAACAAATCTGTTTATGAACCAGAAAGTGAGAAATTATCCCACAGCAAGTTTGTCAGCCCCCAGTTAGAACTTTTCAGCCTCCAGAACTGGAAAGAGTATGCTTGATTTTTAAACCACCCAGTGTACGGTTCTACTGGTATTTATTGATACAGTATTCCAAAGAGATACATTACCAATTTGACCAGCTATGACCATTTAACCAGTAGGCTGTAAGACCTGATATGGAGGATTGGCCCTACCATTTATTTCCAATTAATTAATCTTTGGTAGATCATTGAAACGCATGAGTTTTTAATACTCAATTGATTAAAAACATATATTTTATAGAGTTTGGTTAAATGATGTGTCATATGAACTGCCTGACAAAGTATGTCCACCCAGTGGACATATTCATACTAATGGAATGAATATTATCTGAGCAACCAACCATTTTTTGATTAGTAAACCTGTTTATGGCTTTCAGTAATCCCATCCTGCTAACTTATATCATATAGCACCCAAATATTTCCAACACTTTTTGCATTCTTCCACATTACTATTCACATCTGTGTTTTGTTCATTTGATGTGTATTTATTCAATCATCTTAGCTTATTATAATAGGTTGTTTTCATAAACCATGCTTGCCTTTTGAATCCTGTGACAATTCAGAGTACATATAGAATATTAAGATACCAAACCGTACTGCTCACATCAAGCTATCCAACTATGAAGTTCATTTTTGTCTGATCCTGCTTTTAGTAAGACTACGTTACACAACTTTTTATTATTCTTTCTTCTCATCTGTTTTCTAGATCATAATTCAAAGATGAAAGTACTTTTTAGGAGTATCTAGCAGTATTTGTATTTGAGCATATTCTAAGTTGCTAATTGAATGACTGCTAAAGAATAAGCAAATTGTCACAAATGCCAACAAGGAGAGGTGATGATGTCATATTACTTTTTTCACTCTAAGTCAAACACAAGAGTAAATGGGATGTTTTAAGATAAGAAATCCATTTTAGAAAATATTCATGCTTCCAACAGTTAAGACAATTTGATTTAGATGAACGTCTTTTGCCCACTAGTTACATTCGATGATCTTGTACAATTAAGTAAGTGCATGCTAGCACCTGACATGCATGACATGGTAAGGCCAGAAAGCCCAGATTTCAAGGTTTGGTATCTGTGATTTGTATCCTCTGTTTGTCTCAGATATTTTATTTTAAAAATGGAAATTGGGTTATGAAACTGTGGCATGAGTTGTGAGACATGTTTTTGTCCAGAACACAGCACATTGTGAGTCTTCAGTTAATATGAGCCTTGTCATAGAAACCTTTCACAATTCCATTTTAACCCATTTGATTTAAAAAAATAATTTAAACTACAACTAGTCCTAGACCTGACCTCAAATAACACATTATATTTAATTAGGCATCTACTTTGAGGCATTTATAAAAGCATTTTTTTCCACACAGAATTTCAGCCTGATGTACTTTCTCTTAAGGTAAAATTACTTCTTCTAAATACCTAAAAAAAAAAAATTAAGATCATTTTAATTACAGTACTGACAACAGATGCGTATATGTTCATTAATAAAAGATAATTTGTAGCTGTGTCCCTCTGAAAGTCAAGCCAGAAAATTATAGATCATATTGAGATGCAAAAAGAAACACTGCTCTGTAAGTCAAATGCTCCATTATTAAAAACTGTCATCCCTTATGAAATTCAGAACTAGCAAACCGAGGAAGAGAGTAACCATTTTAAAACGTCTGGAGGGGATTCCATAACAACATTTAAATGCATTACTACTCAAACAATTTGATTGGATTATAAAATATTTAAAACTGCAGCTGTAGTTTGGGTATTTACTGTTGATTATTTTTATTTCAAGACCTTCAAAGAAAAATGCTACAAGTTTGCAGAGCTATTTGTATTATGCTGATAAAGAACCAAAGTGTGAACTATCCATATATATATATATATATATATATATATATATATATATATATATGTATTTACTTCAAGAGGACAAAATCAGAAATAGAAAAAAAAAGTCATTGTTTTAAAAAATGTTATCTCTGAATAGGAAGTTACCTAAAATGCAGTCAATATTTAAAATGTACTTATAATATAAAAATTACCATAATTCACCAATATAGTCCCACATAAAGTTAAAAATGTTGTGTGGAGGTAGAAGTGTAAGTAATATAGCAATTCTGTTATTTTTGTCAACAATGCTAAGGCATAGAACTATCCCAGCTTGAGACTCAACTTTAAGGAACCAAATTTTGTTATATCCTATTACCATACCACTAAAAGTAGTGAACAGACTGAAATGTAGAAAAGAAATAAATGCAAATGTCTTCACTAGAATGGTAAAATAGTCTGAAAGGTCCAGCTATAAAGCATTCCATTGTAGTCACATCTTTCGTTCCACAAAAGAAAAGCAGAGACAGTTCGACAAGACCCCCGGTATGCAAAAGAAACCTCCATTCTTGACTCTTGACTCTTCACAATGAAACTGCCTCTTCACAATGAATTACCAGGGTAAGACCTGTATTCATGGATTTAATCACCAGAAAGCTCTTCACCAGGTGATGCAAGCAATTCTTCAACTTAAAGCTTCAGACTTAAGACCACCCCATAGGTCTACAGTCCTGTAAGCAGCTGGTCCTAATTTCAGGTTAGCCTATACATTCAGAGTATTCACGGAACCAACCCACCCTCTTAACCCTTAACCCAACGATGATAATTTTACTAACAGTATACTAAATGTGTTTCATATTCATTATTTATCATATATTTTAATAAAAAGAATGTGGTCATTAGACGCATTTGACAAAGGGAGAAAGAAAACAAATGCTCACATAACTCAATATTTTGACCAAGGTGGCACAGCTCGCATATGCTTCCCTGAGTCTGGGTTGAGAAGAGCCATTTCTTCAAGTGGCAAGGAAACCTCTGCCTCTGAAATTGACCGCAGATTCTAGTTCCTAGACTTGAGAAAGGCACATGAGTTTTCTGATCTTCTGTTTATTCGTTGGTAAAATTAGGATCTGAGTGGTACCTGCTTGATTTAGACTGTTGCGATGAACAACAATGAACACTATCTGTCCAGTGTGATAGAGAAGGTTTAAGAAATTAAGAGCTTGTAAACAACAGAGGCAATGTAGACACTCCAGAGCACTAGAGAGACACTTGTCAGAGTCACATCAGGAGCACAGCCACTACAACTAAAGCTAGACCAGAGAGTGCTTTTGCGCCTACTGTCAACTAGAAATCCAGGGACAAACTGAAGAAAGAAACTAACAGCAATATTGTGGAGAACTTGGACAAATAAAAATCACATGCTGAGCAAAGAACATGGTATTATACTGACCTGTTCCTTCTTCACTTGATTCACTGACTACTTTCCTGCCTTCAGCTTTTCCTTTTAAACTCTGAGCAACACTGAAAGTAGGACTACAAATTTAGATAAATTATTCATACCACAAGCTGATACCTCAGCTAATATCGTTAACATCGATCTCATCTACAAAAAAAAAAAGGTAACACCTGTTCATATGCTTGTGAAATTTATTCTATTTGTGTGTGTGTGTTAATCTCTAAAAATCTGATACCAGTGCTGGGTGCATACTTTGTACTCAGGGCTGTTTTCCTATTTCATACCAATCGCCTTACTGAAGTTTTCAAAAGCCCCAAAACATTTAGTTTGGGATCATGGCATCTAAATACTTCTGAATTATTTTATTTAAGCATACTGAATTGCCTAATATAGAGATAATGTGTACATTATCATTTTGACAAGTGAAATAAACATTTGTTTAGCTGCATTTGAAGGAGAGGAGAGGGATTGTTCTGGAAGTTCTTTAGATACACTTGCAACTTCCAGTTTTTATATGAAATCCTATAACTTTCCACACAGGAAAGAGATTACTGGGAAAAAACTCAAGAGTCACACAAGGCCAGTTATATTATACCATAACTGTGCCTTGCAGCTACACTGATATCTGTAAACTAGAAGATAGAGAATAAATATAATATACTAAGGTTGCTAATTTTAATGGTGACTACAGACTTACATTCCATTAGCTAAAGCTGAAAATCAGCCCAACAGAGTCCACCTATCTGGCAGTGATTAATTCCAGTGTGTTAAACTTAATTAAGAAAAAACAAAAGATATTGTAAATCTCTGAAAAGGAAAACTACCGACCGATGACACGGGACTATTGAAACATATTAAAGAAATCGTGCAGTATGTTGTGCATGTAGTTCCGCCAAAATTCTCCCAGCTTTATTTTGTCTTCCTTTCCATTTCCTTGGCTCTCAAAAATTCATTCTCAGTTCTTTGGCAAAAACGACTGGAAGAGACCAGAAGGAGGAGAGGGGGAGTGGACAGCTCATGCTAATGCCAGTCTTGATTTCGTTTTTTTTTTTTTTAAATCCCACTTTGTGCATAAAAAATATAGTTCATTTCTTATCCTGAGAGTTACCCTGGCATATGGCTCAATTGGAAACATCAAGGTTTTTAGTTCTTTTTAAAATGGCTTGCCTCTTTTACAGACTTTTCCTCAGAAAGATACACTATCATTCCCACTTTCAGAGTCTACCACTCTTGACTTGGAAAAGTCTTCTCTCTTTCTAATCCAATAGGTCTTGACCATGATGGTAGATGAAATGATAGAGCAAGATCAGGACTCATTTCTATTTCAGCGTTGTGCTAGCTTATATGTTTGGAATGTTGCTCTTCGAACTCAGAAAGCAAACTCTCTCCTACTCTTTACTCCTCTATTGAGTTAAATATTTCTCAGATATCTATTAAAATCCACGATCATGCCTTAAAGTCTATGAGTCCAAATAAAGTTTCATGTTCCCGACTTTCCATAGTAAAATATAATGCCAAATAATATGTATTTAAGACCATTTCAATTTATCTGAGGCCTTTCTAAATCAATATTGTGCTAAAATGTCATTGGACTATAAGAATTAATGTCGTGTTTATATTACCCACTTGGGACGAAGTTTTACTTCAAAAATATAAAAATATATATGTGATGTAATTCATCATGACTGGTGTTCATTTGTTTGCAATAAATCTTGGATAGAGTCAGCTGGATTAATGGAATCATTGGTATGTTGCAGATTCTGTCCAAAGTGGAGCAGAAAGGAAGAGAGCTTAAATTTATGCCACAAATGGGCTTACATACAAAATAAGAAATAAAGGGAAAAAACTGGAAAAAGAGACATCATTTGTTCTTTGAATTACTTTCTCCAAGTATATAAAAATAAAAGCAATATTGTCCTTTGTAACTCCAGAAAGATTTCAAGGGCACTTTATGAAGGGGACTTTTGACTACTGGGTATCAACAATTTCTGAATCTGGAGGTGATTGTCAGTCACTCCTTCAATTTGTAGACTACAGCAGCGATTTTAATAGTATATCTCTTCTTTCAGCTCCATATGCATATTCTAGATCTAAATGTCTCTTGTAAACAAATATACATAGAATTTCATATGGCAAAGAATACAAGATATAAAAATACATTCATAACTGAAGCACAAACGTCTGCATCTAGAAACTCTGAAGGACCCAGCAAGGTTATACTTTTCCTTAGCATGTTCTTCATCTATTTCCCATTTTTCTTAGCTGGCAGGCAGCTAGGGGCTATGGTGTCAAGTAATGGAGTTGTCTTTCATTTGGATATAGTATATTAATGACAAAATACTAATCCATTCATCACCTTAAAACAAGTCAGTAAATTTTGGAAAAAAAATAAATCAGTATCTCCTTTAGTAACAGAAATCACATGTCTTTTTAAAAGGAGCTATTATCTCCATGGGTTTCTCAGCTGAAGTTAAGAATCTAAAAATGATTTTCATCCCTTTCTCATTAATATGCAAAAATATTCAAATTAGATAGTAATTAACCATCTACTCAGTAGAAAACCTTTCCATGATAATTTATGATAAACTCAGTTGCTGCTTTGATTGAGATTGATTTTTTGGTGTGGGGAATCTATCATGAATACAAAAAAGCACCTGAAAAAATATTTTTAAACACCTAACTTAGTGCTCAGCTAATTACATGGTAGCCATGTCCACAGCCGCGCATGTGCAGCTGAGGTTGTGGTAAACATCATCCCAGAGCACAGTGCCTTTGGATGCCTCAGTCTAGCTGACTACTATTGTTTGGGGCTTTATCATTGTTTAATTCAATTCACCCAACTGTCACAGTCTAGATGAGACTGCCTAACTAATGCAGAATTTCAATACAAAAGATCCATGGCCATCTTCACATATTCACAAGATGAATTGATTTTCACGGGCTACTTTGCTCTATGGGCTTAGTCATGATTTGTAAACAGACTTCAGCTTTACTTTCTGCACATGAAAAAAAAACAGACATTCAGTAGTTGGTGATGAAAGGGTGATTCTCATGTGCTTGTCAAGCCAGGGGAAGTCATTTTCATTCTCCACAACAAAAGCTGGAGTTGAGTTTCAGTGACCATAGGGTATGCAACTAGATCTGAACACTGAAGACTGCTATTCAAAACGTTGCTCCCTGCGAGTAACAAAACCATGGGGACACAGTTAGTAACCTTCTGTTAGCATGGTTTCAATATACACAAAAGAAAACACCTACTACTTTCAGTACCTACTTGGTTACACAGATCAACTCTGGGTGAGAATTCCTGGGGCAACAGATAAAAAGGAAACACTGACTGCCCAGCTGTCCATGGCTGCCTCAATCATCCACTTAAAAGCATGTTAGTGCAGGAGCAGAGCAGTTCACTGGCTACTTTTTCCTTCTTTCCTTTTTTTTTTTTTTTTTCAAGCTTTTACCTTAGCTTGTATTTGTATGCAATAAAATTCCTTTTGTTCTCTGACAAGCACAATGGAATTTACATTTGTCATTTTCCAGATAGACTTGGAGGCCAGAGTCTATTAGTCTGTGGCTATTGACAAGTTGATCAGTCACCCTGAGGAGCAGGAACTGTTCTTTCTGCTTTGACTCTTCACTCACTTGAGTTTCCAAATATCTCTCAAAGATGACCTACAGCAGACCCATCACGTGCTCTATAGCCTTTGTCGGTACTTCCTTGGTACTACCGTGTCAGTCTCTGTGGAAGACATTTAGACATTTCCCTTTAAAAGGGACTGACCAGAAAAGTCTTAAACACACACACACACACACACACAAACACACACATGAATTCAAGCACACACTCCATACCTGTAAGTCTCAAGAATTCCCTAGAACCAAGCAGTTGATCCCCAACCCCTGCAAGACTACACTGTATCTTCAGGGAATGGGGCAAAGGGGGAATGATACCCTTAAGTGGTTCCTCTTGGGAATTGTTTGACAAGGTGAAATATAGGGTAATTAGTAAGTAACCTGAAAACATTGTTCTGAATCTTCCTAGCAATGTCTGAGAAGGGTAATTATAGAGTCATGTGCATGATCTTAAACAAAGAAGAAAATGAGCATGAAAAATAAGCAAAACTTTATAATGTTTTTGGAAAGGTGTCTTTAGAAAACTGGGATGTAAAATGATTGAAAATTTCAAAACCCTGCCAGTTCCCATAGGGTACAGTCCCAGCATAGATAATATGCATGTGCATCCTTTCTGATAGGATTGTAAAACAACAGAATTGGCCACAAGCGAGGAGTTGCTGTGATTTGTGCTTTACGATGGCCCCTCCCTTCCATTTCCTGGTCAGCATTCTGGATGATTGTTCCATTTAGCACACAGTCTCTGGTTTGTTTCTTTTGCTTCAAGTCTATTTTACATTTTCCTGTACCAAACTGCATTTGCCATCTGCTGATCCAATTACTTATACAATCCAAATCCTTTTGAGTCTGATTGTTTCATTCCTCATTATTTGTTCAGCCTCCAGTTTTAGTATCCTTGGTAAACTCTGAAGTCTTGTTTTCAATACCTCATCTGAATATCTTATATACAATACAACCCAATTAGCTCAAACTTTGGATTTTCCCAAGGCTACTTGTGTCTAAGTGGATTTATATCAGTTGAGTGGATGTGGATCCTTCAAAACAGCGACAATTCCCTCTCATAAGGACAGCTGACCCATCAAGAATTGTATCATCTTTTTTAAATTAAAAATAGTTAAAAAAAAAAAAAAGAAGAAGAAGCAGCATAGGGGGGCTATCAAACACTACTGTGTATGAGAACAATACCGTCATCACTATGACTATCATCATTATCTTTCCAGAATTGTTGATGTGTAATTAGCAAAAATTGCATATACTTAAGATATACAAAGTGGTGTCTTGATATACACATTGTAAAATAATTACCATCATAAAAAGAATTATCATAGCTAGCACCTCTCATAGGTACTTTTATGTCATACATCGAAAATAAGATCTACTCTTTTAGCAAATTTCAAGTGGATAGCACATTGTTGTCTAGTTACCATATTATAAGTTAGGTTTCCAGGGTTGCTCCATCTTATCATTGAAGTCTACAGCCTTTGGTCAAGTCCACATTACTCAATCCACTTCTGGTAGCCATCCTATGCTCTCTGTTGGTACCCTTAGACATTTGTATTGATTACACATACATGATACTAAGCAGTGTCTGTGTTCTGTGCCTGGCTTAATACATTTCTGTCCTCCAAGTCCATCCATTGCAAGAGTCTTTTCTAAGATTTGATATCATTACCACATTGCCTCTATAATCCACATTTTATTTATCTATTCATCCAAAGACAGACTTTCATTTCCAGCTCATAGCCAGTGTGGCTAATACTACAAAGAACATGAAAATATAGTTACTCTTGTAAGATACTGTTTTTATTTCTTTGCACGCATAGAATTGGCATTATTAATCATATGGTAACTGCATTTTTAATTATTTTTTAAGGCAGTGTTTCACCATGTTTTTCTGCCTGTCCTGGAACTCTCTGTGTAGACCAGGCTGGCACTGAACTCATAGAAATCTGCTTCCTGAGTGCTGGAATTAAAAACATGCACCACTATGCCTAGTCCACCATTTTTTTAAGACCCCTCATACTCACAAATAAGGAGCTTTCTTTCTCTTCCTCTATATCAATATTTTATTTTTTTTTTTTTTTAGCTTTTGATAATGGCAGTTCTAGCAAGTATGAGATAATGGTTTTGATTTTATTTTTTTCTGATGATTACTGAAATTAAGTCCATTTTCCATATTTACAAACCATTGGTACATCTTCAGAAAAGTGTCTATTGAGACGCCCTACTTACTTAGTACAGACTATGTGGATTTTTTTTCTTGTTGAGTACTATGTGTTCCATATACGTTTTGCTGTAAATTCCTTCAGCTGTAGTCTGCCTTTGCACTTTGATGTTTCCCTTTCTGTTTAGAAATCCTTCAGTCCTGCTTCTGGGCTTCATTGGCCAGAGCCAAGTCACAAAACTGTCCTGTTTTAGTTGAGGAGCTATATAGGTCGATGTCTGATGTTTAAGTTGATTGTTGGAAACATGTAAGATAAGACTATGACTTCAAATTATGCATATGTGCTGTCCAGTGTTCTCATGAAATTTGTCGAAGAGAGTAAAGTTGTTAACTCCTGACAATTAATTGGATGTATGTGAATGCCTGGTGCTTTTAGTCAGTATACACACACACACACACACACACACACACACACACACACACACACAGTGGAACAGATACATTTATGTATATATACATACATAAATTGTTATGGTGTTGCCATGCTACCTTGACTGCTACATATTTGTAAGTCAACTCAGAAAATACTATATTCATTGCTTCACTCTTAAGATGTTTTACCTAGCCAAGGTATTTTCTGAATCTACAAATTTTAGGGCTGTTTTTCCTATCCTGTGAAAAGAGTCATTTAATTGTAATAGAGATTAAACTAAAGCTATAGGTTGTTTTAAGTGGTAATGACATTTTTACATTAGTTCTACTGATCCATGACCAGGAGATATCTTTCCACTTATTTATATCCATCTTAATTTCTTTCATCACTATTTTATAGTCTTCAGTATAAAAATAATTCACTTTTTTAGTTAAGTTTGATAAAGTTTTTGGACATCTTTTCAATGGGATTGAGAAGCTGATTTTTGTATGTTGGGTTTGTATCCTGTATTTTTACTGAATTCATCTATTAAACCTAATGGATTTTTTAGTAAAGCATTCAGAATTTTCCATGTTAAAAAAATCATACTGTCATAGTCTTCCTGTCTAATTTAAATATTTGTTATCCTTTTTAAACCATGCCTAAATACTCAGTGTAGTTCAGCAGTGTGTTGGGAACCAGTACAAGACTCAGACTAGGAGACCGGGTAGCTGGCTGCGGATCTTCCCCCCTCCTTCCTCTGCTCCATAACCAGGTCCCACTCTCACAGCCCTACACGCTGAAGCAGACCACCTGATGTGGCCTTTCCTTCCTCTCTGTTCACAACTCGAGTGGGTCATATAGTCCTTCTCCACCAGTCTTACCCTACTCATCCTGTTTTTCCAGCCCTCAACTCAAGCGACATTCCCTGAGAACCCGCCAGCCAAGCCTGCTGGAGAATCAGGTAGTACAGTAGAACGGGTAGGTGAGCTCCAGGTCTTCACTCTCCCTCCTGTCCTCCGGATCCAGTCCCCAGTGTCATGCCTAGCTGGGAAGCAGACTACCCAGTGTGGCATGTCCATACTCTCTGCCCTCATTCTCAGAGAACTAAGCAGATTCAGGTGGACCCGGCTTTCTTTTTTTTCCTGTAGACCACCTTCACCACACCCCAGCCCATCTTCATTCATGTGTGTTAGTCCTCAATATCTATAAACACATTTTACCCAAAACCACAGTGGCCATTCCTAGCAGAATCTCAGAATTCACTACCAGGCAACACACAGCCACCACATTCTTCTAAGAACCAGAGAGGGCAACGGAAACCAATGAACAAAACATACGTCCAAAAAGACGAGATCAAATATCGGCACCTAGAATTACGATCATCACAAATTGGAATGCTTAGATGCCAACATAAAAACACAATCAATAGCAACCAACCAATATGTCTCCCTGAGAGCCCAGCAACTTTATCTATCACAGTAGGGAGGTTTACAGGTTAGCCCTGCTCAGAGGCTCTGCGGTTGTCTTGGATCAGATCTTTTCCATGTTTGTGTGTGTTGGGCAATGCTTATCTATCTTTGCTGGTGGTACAAAGTCGGTGGAAATTCCTAAAACTACATCATTCTTTTCTTAATCCTGAAAAAACATAGTAGGAGGGAAAAAAAATCCTTACGAGTATTCTCTGTGGGTGGTGACTATAATACTCACATTGGTGAAGCTTCTTCCAGTCCAGTCTATGGCTGTCCACCTTACAAAATGTTTGCTTGCTTTGCCTATGGAAACAAGCTCTGCAAGTGAAAGACTGTAGTACATGAGTGTTTTGGGGTGTTCATAGGCAGCCTGATGTAGCTCAGCAAGGAGAATTGTGCAAATAAGCTTGAAGGGAGGGACGCTTCCTGACCGAGTCCACAGTGATGAGGAGGAACCACAGCCTCTGGTACCTCAGGAATCAGCGCCAAGCAAAACCAAATGGGTCCGGAGGTGCATCATCCACACAGTGGTAAAATAAATGCTCAAGACATTCTTACTTTATCCCAGGGGAGAAACTGCATGCTGAGATTGGTGTGGCTCTTAGTGCCACATTTTCTTCCTTGGAGGAGACGTGACAGATAAAGTGAAACATTCTCTGAGCATGTACAGTGTATTAATTAGCCGACTTGTTACTGGGTTTTGCTCCAAGTTAAACAGAAACTTTTCTGGATTCATAAATTCCAACAAAGGAGAGATTAAAATCGAAATCAATTTGATGAAGAAATAGAATAGTCCTCTTCCATGTACTCATTATGAAATTCCCTTCACTTTTATTAATATGTGAAATTGCTATCACTTCACTAAATTCTTGTTCGATTTGATTAAATAATTGATAAATGTTTTCAAATCTAGAATTATGACAAGGAAAGAAATACACTTTATCCATTTTTCCCCACTTGTATCTGTTTCTACAAATACGTATGTTGGGGGGGGTTGCTTATTTTTTTTTTAACAAAGTTTCTATTGAGCTTCATCCTCTGATTTTTCTGGGATATAATTAAACAAATAGTGATAGGTTTGGGAATATTAATGTATAAAAACATAATCACATGTTTATCTTTTCTTACCAAGTTACACAGCTAATAAGCAATACGGAATTCTGCATCCTGTATGCAAACATAAGTAATGCAGCATTCACTTTTTGCTTTCTGAAATGCCTATCCTCCCCTTCCTTGAGTTGGGCATCTTTTAAGATCAAGTTCAAAGACACATCCTTTGTGAAACCTTCTGAGGTCTTTTCCCTGTGGCAACGTTATAGTCTATTTCCATTCCCATCATGCTTATTAATTTATACTGTAGCACATGATGTATTTTTAATTTTTATTGTACTTGCTTCCATGTCTTTATAACTTGATATGAGTCATTAAATGCTGACTGCATGAGTAACGGATGGATGGATGGCTAATATTAAGCACAGAATAATTGTTTGTAAAACTTGAGTTGGAACTAAAGATGTAGTTCACAGGCAGAAATCCCTAGGTTTGGCGATCAGTGGATGGGGCCTGAGGAAAGGAGGAGGGAGGGAGGGAGGAAGGGAGAGAGAGAGAGAGAGAGAGAGAGAGAGAGAGAGAGAGAGAGAGAGAGAGAGATTAGGCTATTGATGCCTGCAACTGTGCACTCAGATACCATGCCCCATCTGACTTTGCTCTTTCCACAACTGATGATAGTTCAAGTTGAAGTATCTACCCTCCCAAAAGGACTCTTGGTTTCTAGATTTTCCAGGCAGTCAGCATTCTGCAGTAACACTCTACAACCCCAGGAAGCACAGGTGACTTTCACTTCCACAAGCTCAGGTGCAGAGGGCTTCTTAGGTTAGCAGATAAGAAGACTAGACCAGTGCTGAAACAGCAGGAAGGAGCACAGGCTAGGAGCCTCTGAATCAGAAAGTCACAAACATTGCTGCCAGCCCCTCAGGGCTCAAGACTGAACGTTTTCAGTCCAAGGCCCTCACTTTATATGGGGATCCAAAACTACAGTACAAAAAAATGCTTGACATCAGTGTGTTCCAACCAGTCTCCTTCAGCCTTTGATAGCTTCCTTCCTTCCAGAAAAAAAACAGAACTAAAACCAAACAAATGAACAAAAGGCACACTTCCCTGATGCTGAGGTGAGCTATGCTCTTGTTTCTTCACATCAACAATTGCCCTTTATAAATAAACAAATAAATAAATAAATAAAATGCTGTAATTGCCTTCTGTTTGGTGTTTTCGAATGCTTTATTACTTACGATGGTGACTATATAAATCTGTCTGTTCTTGAACCAAAGAGTGGTACTTAGACAATGAAGAAGTGAAGCAATCCTGTGGTTTCGTATCTCCAGCAAAGGTCCTCATGAAGACTGGGTGCTTCAAGATTTCTCGTGCAAGAGCACATCAGAGGTATGAAAGGCAGCCATACTTCCCCAGCTCTGAAGGGCAACTCACTCCTGGTGGCTTGTGTACCTCCTAAGAAGCTTATTTGGAACTTAAAAGATATTATCTACAATTATTGTTTTTTCTTTATAAAAGCTTATGCAACTAGACTTTTAAACGGTTTAAAGGTTATTGTTTTTCCTTTTTCAAATAAACTGCAGCATGTAGCACGGTACCATCTCCATAAAAATCCTAAATGTCTGTTGATAACATACATCAATTTTGTTTTTACATTATGTACTAGGATGTCAAACTATATACTAGGAAAAGAATCAGCAAGAAAGCACCTTTATAATCTCCAAAGAGCTTAAAACACGGTGGGAAAATATAGGTATATAGAAGAAATTATATAGAATGAAATAAAATAATTCTTGCTAAAGAATAAGGTGATAGAAAGTGAGTGAATTTGTGTTGCTTCTTTCAGAATATAAGGCACCATTGAATAGATTGTTAAGTTGATATGAGTTGCAGTAACACTGGATTCCTAGTTCCTCTGAATATTAACCTTTACTTTTCCCTTTCATGATTATCACTGTTTTTCCTTTCAATTTCCCCCATCTAGTAGCTGCAAAGGACTCTCTGGGGAAACTTTTTTCTAATAACAAGCATCATGTACGATGTCCAAGTGGAATGCCCCTAGTGAACAGAGGCACTGTGAAACATGTATGTGGGTGGTCACAAAATGAGCCTCTCAAAATTCATTTGTGATAGACTGCTTGTCTGGCTAGGTTTATGTCAACTTTACACAAGCTACAGTTATTTGGGAAAGGGAACCTAATTAAAAAAAAATGGCCCCACCAGACTGGTCCATGGGCAAGCCTATGGAACATTTTCTTTATTGATGATTGATGTGAAAGAACTCAATGTGAGTAGTGCCAGCCTGGGCAGGCAGTGCTAGAGTGTGTAAGAAAGCAGGCTGAGCAAGCCATGAAGAACAAGCCAGTGAGCAGTACCCTGTCTTGGCTTGTGCACCAAGTTCCTAACCTGAGTTCCTGCCCTGACTTCCATTCTTTCTTCCTGGAGTTGTATTTTTATCACAGCAATTGAAACGGCAGCTAACCGCTGGTCTTTCATCTGCCTTTTTCATCAGCGGCACTTTGAAAGAAGAAACTACTTCTAGATCCTTCTAAGAGTGCTTGTTGACCAAGGGAACTTTATTCACCAACAAGAATTCTACACTCTGAGGTGCAAAATATATAAGACATGAGTAGACTACAGACAGATTATCAAACCCAGAAAGCAGAAGACATGATGCCCACGGCTGCACTTGAAGTCAGAAGCAGAGCAGATGAGATCAGGGAGATCAGGGCAGAGTTGGGCAGGCAAGGTGGGACAGGACAAGGCGTGGCAGGGCTGCACAGGGCAGGACAGGGCAGGGCAGAGCAGGCAGTCTATAACCTAACAGCATCAATAGATTTGGAGCCAATATTCTGAGCTTCGTTGAGTCATAACCAATATTTTCTAAACAGAGAGTCTCTGTCTTGAACCACATTCCCAAGTGCTCATTTTCCATAAAATATCCCCAGACCTGAGCTTTGCCGCCATATTTGCCAACGTAAGTGTGGTTTTTGTATGCAAACACGTATCAGTTCCCCCCAAAATCAATTCTTGTTTTGTAACAGGCTTCATTTCCACTTTTTCTTCAGTGACAGAACGTCTCTACCATCTCCAGCTGCTTCTTAAAGTAAAAAACAGATTCAGGGTTCTCTGTACCAGACATGGACCTTATACAAAAGTTACATATAGGATGGCCATGATTCGGGGGCAAAAAAAAAGCCACAAGAACTAGGGCTTCATAATATTGCCTCCTCCACTCCTATTTTTCTATAGTCATGTAGTACAACTAAAACAGACACACACACGTGCACACACGCACGCACACACACACATCTACATGCATAACTATGTGTATATGTTATATGGAAGTAGAGAGAGCACTGTGGGAAGGAAAGCATGTAAAGGAAGGAGGAACAAAACAATCATGAAAAAGGAAAAGGTAAATATTGGCAATGTGTCTTGATGTGAAATTGAATACATACTTTGAATACATACGTAATGCACATATCTGACATGAAAGCAACAGAGGGACTACTTAGGGAGAGGATGCCAGAGGGTAGAAGATGAAGCAAGAGATGGAGATGGAAAATGGATATGAATGAAGCACAATAATTTAACACATAGAGAATGGAATAGATAAACTTGTTATTTTATGTATATATATTTATTGCCATTTTAATTTAATCATCATTTAGTGCTAGAAAAATTAAGTAACATTTATGCTGTGTGAAAAAAAACAGTTCACTGAAAAGAATAAAATTATATAAGAATGCATATTTCAGGAGAAACATGTATAACTTCAATAATATTTCATGTAATATTGTCTTTTAACTGTTTGAGTTGATGGCATACTTTTCAATATGTACTATATGAAATTAATGACTGTTTGTTTGTTTGTTTTGGTGTTGTTGTTAGAGACAGGGTTTCTCTGCATGACCCTGGCTGTCCTGGAAATCACAATATAGACCAGGTGGCTTCTAAATCACTGAGAACTACCTACCTCTTACTCTAAAGTGCTGCGACTGAAAGCATGTGCCTCCATGACCCAGCGTAATTTATTCTTTTATTCACGTATTTTATGTGTATGAGTGCTTTGTATTCATGGACACCAGAAGTAGGCATTAGATCCCATTACAGATGCATGTGGTTACTGGGAATTGAACTCAGGACCTCTAGAAGAAAAGCCAGTCCACTTAACTGCTAAGCTGTCTCTCCAGCCCTTAATGATTTATTCTTAAATGCCTTAAGCAGATCAAAAATATTTGAAATAATTAATTTGGATTATCAAAAAGTATCAATTTATTGGCTAATTGATATGTTTGGTGGATTTGGGTTTGTTTTTGTTGCTGTTATTATTTCTGTTATTTGGTTTTCTCCTTTTTTTTTCTGTCCCCAAATCTTTTTGAACATATGGCTCATTAATCAGTATAAACTCCCACTGTATCCTTTGTAGAGAACATAAAATGCTGTATTTTGAATGCTATTTTCAAAACACAAATCATCACATTTAGAGGT
This sequence comes from Arvicanthis niloticus, assembly GCF_011762505.2. Taxonomy (NCBI): domain Eukaryota; kingdom Metazoa; phylum Chordata; class Mammalia; order Rodentia; family Muridae; genus Arvicanthis; species Arvicanthis niloticus. Next base: position 16,571,865 of record NC_047664.1, read on the forward strand.
TTTGTACCAGTAAGAATATAGTTATGCTCATCAAGAGTCTTAAACAAAGTGAAAGGCTATAGATGTATATGACGTATTATGTATATGTATATATTCATATATATGTACATAGATGTAACTAAGTAGATGACAGATAATATCACAGGAAATTGGTGGCCATAATATACCTTCATATAGGTATTCATATAGGTATATTTCATCCAGGGAAGGCTATGACAGAGTTCCAGTCTGCATTTGGAGGTCTGACAGCAGTGGAAATTCTGCTCCATGATCAGGAGACTGCTGATGCCCAGCTTAGGTAGGAAGGCAGTAAAGAAGTGAGTCTATTCTCTTTTCTCCACTTTTTATTCTTTGGGCCCCCAATGAACAATAGACAGTGCTGATACACATCTGTTTCTACAAATCTCACCAACTAAAATGTCAATCTTATCCATAAACACCATTATAAATGCACCAGAAATAATCTTTAATCTGGGCACCCTATAGTCCATTCAGGATGACACATATAATTTACCATTACATAGTTTATTTAGAAAAGTATTACCCAGACTGCCTCTCTGCTCATACAAAATAGGGGAAAGATATATAAAACTTCCTATAGTCTTTCTTCTTTCCTTTTTCCTCCCATATTATCTTATATACATTCATTCTTATAGGAATCCTTTTAAAAAAAAGAAAGCATTAAATATTTCTACTAGTTATTTGAACTAAAAAACAAAACCCAACTTCTACCTTCATCTGAGATGATAAAACAGAATTTTAATTAATCAAACTATATCACAGAGAAGTTCAATTTACATCTTGCAGTTCATCTGCATTCTACTTTTTAAAAAATAACCAAATAAAAGGGACCAAAAAAAAGAAGTCATCAATAACATTTTACACAATTTATTGTTGCAGCTCTTACAGGAGAATAAGTCCTACTATCTGGCTCCCGACATTCCTGAGAGCTAAGACTCCTTCTGATCCCCAACAATAATGACTTCTGGGGTAGAAATCCAGATTTAGCTCAAAACTAGAGAATTTTCAGACTCATTTCTTTCTAAGAATCTGGTCATTGACGTGGCGCTTTGAGTCACAAGAAATAGGGTTTTTACACTTAAATATCAGAAAACTTGTTCCAAAGGAATTCTTAGAATCCTTAGATCAGATGTGCTCCCAATTTTCAATGTTAAAAGATGCAGTAAGAATGAATAATAAATTCTGCATTAATTCTATTAATATTTGTTATGTTTCATGTGCCATTGAGAACAGGGTTCTCAGACTAGACGCATTCTGTGTTTGAATCAGGTCTATCATGAGATCATGAAAAAGAAATAATAAGAAAGTATTGCTCCTCTAGAAACATGCATGTATCATTTTAAGAAGGGAAAGGATGTGCTGAATCTTGTCTTTCTATGTATTATGAAAGTATATTTTAAGTCACCTTTGTAACGCGTTTGTCTCTATTGGTTACATGCTGCTAGACTGACATTGTCTGAACTGCCTATGCCTATTGATACCTTGGCTGCTGATGCCTGATTCCCAAGGTACTTTAGTTCCTTTCCCTAGATAAGAATATTATTCATAAGGTTTATTTACTAAAAGATCAATAATTATGCATGTATTAAATTTGCTTTATTGCTGATGTTAATGGTGCCCTTTGGCTGGCCACAGATTACACTCTTCTGTGTAGGCTGCTATAGATGATAAACACTTCATTAGCAACACTTAGGATGTCTGGATTGGATGCCATATCCCAGGAGTCCATGTGTGAATTACAGGGAACCTCTTTAGTGTTAGGGTAAGTACGTATTCTCTAGAGTTTTCATCACATTTCTATTCTGGGTGCCACAAACCCTACTATTAAATATGTTTTCCCCACTTAAAAACTGCTTTGTGGGGATGGCATGTCTTAATTGTTCCCAGGACAATGCGTAATGCAACTGCCACGATGGGTCTTCAGCTGAACTAATCTGAGTTGTAGCCTAGCTTCGGCAGATTTTAAAGCACTAATGACGTGTGCTATACAAAAGAATATATGTATTGAAAAACCCACCATGTATCAAGGGAAGAAAATACAATTCCAGAAGACGTTTCTTGTCTTTTAGATTTTATAGAGTAAAAATAGGGGAGGAAATGTATTTTAGTGGCTGAGTCTAAAGCTTCTGCTTTCTATATGTAATATATCCTGGGTTCAAAGACAGAGAAAAAAGTGGTGCCAAATTGTTCAAAGCAACTAATTTGTGCATAAAAATTATGCAGAGGGAGAGAAAATCAGCTAGCTGCCCTTACAATCAGGCGGTTGTGCATGTAAAACAGGTAATGGCACATTTTGCACCAGCAATTACCTTTCTTGCACCTGTGAGTGGCTGTTTTGCATATGTAAGTAGGTCCCTGTTTATTGTATTTAATGCTGCCACCTCAGCTTCTTTAGGTAAACTTTATGATTTTACTAAATGTCATTCCAAAACAAGGAAGGTGCATTTCAATGGTGAGCTTATCTGTGCACATGCACGTGTGAGTCTGTGTGTGTGCTTTTTAAATAACTGGAAAATTGATGCTAACTTCATTTGATTTTAACTACCGTACCTTGCAGGGCTGTGTTCAGTGGTATAAAATATTTCATTTTGGTTTTATGACATAAATGTCTAAATGTCCTGCTGCCAAGATGTATCAATCAAATCAAAGGTTCCAATTTAATATTATCCAGGTGCCAGGATGAGAGGGGAAATGATACTTCAGAGTCAGCCAATCCAGAATATCTTCACAGTTGATAGCAGGCTCCTACATACCCCTCTTTGAGATCCATTACTTCAGGGCTCATAAAGTAGAATGTACCACTTCTACAATGCCTGAGTTTCTCCCCTTATATGTGTATATCTTTTTCAAATTGTTACTTGCAAGAGAAAAGAAAAATATCCAATTCACAGGATCACTTCAGACAGGCATCAGAACAATTAAAAACCCACAGGGTTTCAAGGGCCCTTCACAGCTTTTTGCTAAATTGAAGCAAACCCCTGAATCTGTTTTTCTAAACTTCATACTTACTGCAGCTTTCAAACTGAGGGTTTTGATACTTCTTCCCAGCCCATTATTTATCATTAAATATCTAAGAGGGAAAACGAGACATGATCAATCCAGCAGACCACCCCACCAGGCACATGTCTAGAAGGAAAATTTTAAGTAATGTGTGCAACTAGATTTTATTACTTCCCAATTTCATGGTGACTAGCATACTATATTTGTTTGTCTTCAATTTAGCTAACTGAAAGAGGAAAGTTCACACCCATGATCAGATTTTTAAATATAACAGTGGTAATATTTCAAAAATGAAAGTATTAAAAGCAATGATTTCTCCTGTGTTTCTGAAAGGGAACCCAGAAGTTGTCTCATGATTGTCTAAGGATACCAGAACACTAGGCCTTCCCACGAGGATTGATTTCTAGAAATGCTATGCATAGCAAGGACAACATGTATAATTATATGGTATAGAACTGACTACAGAGGGTATGTGTATATTAACCAAACAGTGAAAGAGGAGGGGGAGGAGAGGAGAAGGTAGAAGAGGAAGAAGAGAAAAAGTCTTCATTTTTTCTTCACACTCCATACTTAGGCAGAGAGGGAAGGATCTGAAATGGTTTGTCTTCCCAGTTCAATTTTCTCCATATATAGGTTTCTCTTCCTGTAAAGGGCCATGTAGTGATACTGTAACGGGCTCTGTGTATCTTTTGCAATGAGGTAACTCTGCCGTCATGGAAAAGAAATGAAATAATAGTGTGGTCATGCCTAGTTCAAGAAAACTTAATTTAACAAAACAGGTGGTCAAGCAGGCTTGGCTTACAGGCTCTGGTTTAAATGAAAAATTAAACAAAAAAAAAATTTTCTTTACAAGTTTTAGCAGAAACAGTATCTATCAGTGTAACAGTGAGTGTTGCCCAAGGTAAGTTCTGTCTCTTGACTCTCTTCTTCATAGCAGCTGCTTTTTAATGAAAGCATCTGTAGTCAGGTTCGGGAATCCTGACTCATTTCTTTCTTTTCTCTTTGGTATGATGTGTTTAGTTTTCTCTCTCTCTCTCTCTCTCTCTCTCTCTCTCTCTCTCTCTCTCTCTCTCTCTCTCTCTCTCGCTTGATACTAGTGCCTCGAACATGCTTGGCAAGCACTCTGAGCTGTACAAAAGATCTTCCAATTTTTAAAAGCTCTGTATTATAAGTGTAGGTGTGGATATGCACACATGTGTACGAGTGCACATGTATACGCATACAGACACACATTCATGCATGCTACCGCACATGTATGTACGTCAGAGGACAACTTGCAGGAGTCAGCTCTCTCCTACATTATGTGGGTTCTGGGAATTAAACTCAAACATTCAGGCATGGCAGCAAGCATTTTAACAGCTGATCCAACTCTCCAGTCCTTAAATTTGAAAACAGTTTTCATAAAATGTATTCTAATTCATCTTCGATGCTCTTTACATCCTGATTAAAACTCTCCACAAAATATCAAGGTGGATGAGCTTCCTTAAAGTGTGTACTTTGAGTTTCCTCAGTCACAGCTCGATTAATTTCTCTGCTTCATGCTTGGCTCTGAACTCTTGCCTTGATGGAATCTATGACTGTAGAGTTGGTAGTCTGGCACACAGTACTCACTTTTCTTATTATATGAAGTATGCACACATGTAGGTATGCATGTATGTGTGCATATGGATCACTCTCTTCAGCATTACTACCCATTATGCCAATGAGCTTGCTCCCCCCATACGCTGATAACATTTCAAACCACTCTCCTACCCGAAGTCTTTCTTTGTCATAAATGTTTCACAGAAGAAAATCATTGGATGGAAAATCATTGGATGGAAAACTAACTGGCTATGTGGGATTCTGCTGTAAATAGCCAACCTCATTTCTCCTCAAATGTACATTCTTATTCAGAGCAATCAGAGTTCCAGGATGCCCTCACAAACGAAGCACTGTACTAAGAGTCTCTGGCCAGTACTCAGGCACTATTGCAAGCCCCCAGGCTGGGTCAGAATGAAAAGAATGAAGCTTGTCCAGGCATGGGGTAGGGGGCTAGATGGGGTAGGGACCTTCTCTACCAAGGTTATCAGTGTTACAATTCTTTATTTGGGGGAGGGGGTGTGAATAAGGGCTATATAAACCTTGGGGAGTGAGTAAGGGTTTTCAAGGTGCATGTACATTATTAGGTAGATTTGGAGTGCTGAGAATGCTTCATTTACATGAAGAAGAATTCCAGGTGCTTGTTGGACCCTGTTCTTTTAGGGAGAAGGAAGTTAAACCTGTAATTTAGACATAAGATACAGGACTACCTCAGAGAGGGCAGAAGTGGGGAGTTGCAAGGGTGCTGGACCGTGGCATACAGGCCCAGAACAAGAAGGGGAGTGATCCTTATTCCTGCTGGTCTCAAGATGAGATTTTCAGGGTTCAGATACATCTTGACCTCCCTGGTTCCCACTCTCCCAGTTACACAGCTCACTTTGCCCCACACCTCAGCAACAGCAGCCATGTCCAAGCCTCTCCTATGGAAAGAGGTGATTATAGCTGAGGACATTGAAAAATAACTTTTCTAGGTTTAAAAAACCAACCAACTCCCCCCCCCCCCAAAAAAAAAAACCCTTTGGTTATATTGTCACTAGAACAAATGATACGTTTGTTTGCTTGCTTGCTTGCTTGCTTGCTTGCTTGCTTGCTTGCTTGCTTGCTTGCTTTTGTTTTTCTCTTTTCATTTCCCAGATGCTGTCAAGGCCTTCTCGGTGGAGCTGTTGTTCCTTACAGCCTTCCACGTCCACGAGCATCTTCTTCTAGTTCCTAGGACATTCTGTCATTTGTTACAAATACTTACCAAGTGAAAAACCATCATCTCCATCATATCCAGTCCCCAACCCACATAGAAACAGGAGAAACAGAGAAGACAGATGTTAGCTCAAGCCTAGTTGACTACATAAGGGGCCTTAGACAGCAGAAACTTATTTCTCAAAGTGCTGAAGACTAGTCTACTTGGCTTTCTGTGTACTCTTCCCTGTGCCTATGTGTCCACACCTTTGTCTTCTTAGAAGGAAATCGGTTTGATTGGGTTGTAGCTCATTCTAACATAGTTAACTATTAAAGAGTCATCTCCAAATACTGCCAAATTAATTGTAAGGTCAAATGATTAGGATGTCAACCTCTGAAATTGGAAGGAAGAGATCATAAGTTAGCCTATGCCAGCTGGGGTATGTGGCAGACACTGGTCTTAATGCCTTGTTCCTTCATGGTGTCAAAGGTCCTTAGTAAGACCCTAATTCTATTCTAAGTACTCTCTGCCCATCATTGCTCATGACCCCAAAAGCTACATATGAAGGTCTAATTTTTAGTTCAGCTGACCAAGATGTATTTCTTGGTAGCTTCCCAGTTCACTTCCTTCTTGAAGATATGGTACCAGTGGGTTTTTTTTTTCATTGTGTTTTTGCTTGTTTTAATTTTCTAACAGAGAAAGGTTTCAAAACATATTTAATTCTGATTCTATTGGAAATTCACCTCCTCTACAAAATGTTTGTGATTTTTTTTTGTCTCCAGTTACACATGTCTGACTATTTTTTAGATCCAAACACTCTCTTACTTGCTTAATTTCTATTAGTAGAAAGTTTTATCTACTTTGTCCTCCCCCTAATTTCATTTTTATCTCCCCAAATCTGTGTATATGACAGAACTCAAAAATACCTCCCAAATTATTATCTTGCTATACCTGCCGTGATCTCTACATTATTATGTAGAGATCACTGACCTCTTTGGAGTTGGGTTTTGCGGAGGGTGGAGGAAAGAGTCTAGTTTTCTCCTTTTACAAATTGCCAGCCCACTCTTCTAGCACCATTTGGGGAAGATGCCATCTTTTCTCTGAATTTTTGGCTTAGTTGTTTAAAATTGGGTTGTTATGAAGCATATGCATTCAGCTGCATCCTCTGTTATATCCCATTGACTGGTGTGTGCATTCTCCTGCTAGTAACATGCTGTTTTTATTATTTTGGTCCTGTAATATAACTTGAAATTAAGAACAATGATGGCTCCAGTAATGTTTTATTATTCAAGGTATTTCTTTTTGGTTATCCATTTACAATATGCAATACTTTATCAACTATATCTTATTTAAGCTATGAACATTTTTTTCACAGATTCAATGTCTCAAGAGTTCAGGAATGGCTTAGCAGCCTCATTTGATCAATGTCTCATTGTAGTTAAGGGATCAGTCAAAGCTCTGGTCCCATCTGATGAAGTATCTTTTGAGCATTTATAGTTATAAAAGACTCCACACCCTCACATCAACTGGCCTCAGAGTCTCTTCCTTCCTCAGGGCCAGGAGCAGAGAAATTTTTGGTTAGCTCATTTCTCCCAGAGCAATCTCCTTGCTTAGTAACTGAGTGGGTACCATGGCTATAATTACAAAATGTCATCACTTTACCATGGTGACCGCTTCTCACAAGTACTTCTCAAGTATGACACCCATTATATTCAGGAGTGCTACTCCTGTATGTACTGCTGGAACGTGAGATTGATAGGTAATAAAATTTCAATACATATACACAATGAAATCTACTCAGCCGAAAGAAAAATGAAATTCATAGGTAAATGGTTGGAACTGGAAAACTCCGTACTGAGTAAATAACCCAGATCCAGAAAGAAAAACATTCTCTCTGACATGCAGATCCCAGCTTGGAATCTGAGGATTTGTGTTTTTAACTTGAAGTGCCCACAAAATTCAAAAAATGTAAAAGGTACTATGAGAGGAAGGGGACACATGAAAAGAGTGGGAACAGTCAAACATAAGTCATAGGAAGCAGGAACTGAAAAACAGAACTGGAGGGTGGAGTGATTTATATGACAAAGGGGATGAAAGGTCACAGCAGGGCAGAGAGAGAAAAAAAATTAACGATGGAGTACGGGGAAGCTTCTAAGTGTGTGTGTGTGTGTGTGTGTGTGTGTGTGTGTGTGTGTGTGTGTGTAAAATGCTTCTCCCATATGTTATATATTTTCCAGCAAAAAATTCCAGTGCAAGAAGTAGGGGACCTCCTTTTTAGCTGTTTGTCAGATCCCCACCCCCAAAGAAACCCAAACAACACAAACTATTGCCATTGCTTTAAGTTACCACCAGAAGTGATGGTAAGACCTGATTTTTGAGAAGACCACACATACTTAGGACTCAGGACATACAGAAATCAAGATGTCACTGATTTGAAAAATCCCATTCTAGTAGCTAGTGGTCATAGTAAGGGAAGGTGTCAGAGAGGCTCAAGTCTCAGCTATGAACTCTGCAATAATGACCAGCCTGACAAGATATGACCATTCACATAATAATGGCATCTATGTTGTGGAGGGAAACAACCACTTTCTATAGATATAAGACCCACTCTACAGCATGAAACTTGTGTCTGGCACTGGAAAGCTTACCAAAAATCAAATCTGTGGCTATGGAGCAGAAGCAGATAATGTTTTGCTAAACAGCTTTTACGATGCCTTCTAAGTACTGAGCTTTAGACCCATAGACCTGTACCACTCTCAGCCCTCATCCGAGAAACTTCTTTTTGATGTCAGAAGCAGAGAACACAGAGAATCACAGAAGTGCTCCATACAACTCCGGTCCTCTCACCCTATGAATCAACTAGCACCACAGAGGAGTCACTGAGAGAGCCAGAGCCTGGAGAGAACTGACAGGACTGTGTCACTCATGAAAGGCAGCAGCTGCTGTTGCCTGAACAGGGAGTAGAAAGGTATAAAAGGTCAAGTGGGTCAGAATTTCAGCATAAATTAGGAGAAGCTCACTGGACCCTGCATGAGGAACTGGAATTTGATATCTGCTGGGGAAGGAGAGTAAGTTTTCTTCAGACATGTGGTCACTAGTAAGTTAACCATACTCCAGTGGATGGTGCTACATTCATATACATACAGGCAGCATTGATTGGATTCAGTGAGTTCTTTTATTTTTTTAAAGAACCTAAAGTTGGGAGAAGGGGGAGAGGGAAGAGGAGGAGGAAGAGGTAGAGAAGGAGGAGGAAGGAGAGGAGGAGAAGGAGAAAGACAAGGAGGAGGGCATAGTGGGGAAAGTCCAGAAAGAGTTGGAGTAGGAAAATTTTGGGTAGAAGTGATCTAAATACATTGTGTCTAAGTATGAAGTTCTCAAAGAATAAATAAATGTGCTTTAAACAAAACAATACACATGGCTGAGGTCTGTATCCTGACTTGTGACGTACCGGTAAAAGCCAACATTCTTTTTCAAGACAATGACAGTCTTTCTGAAGTTTTAAAAATTGAAAGGGAAGGGTCATTGTTATGATTTAATTCTTTGTCCATAATCACTTTATTTATCAAACTTTTATCGAACATTTGAGGTGGTTTTTTTCTAAAGAATAAAAGAATCAGACATGTGTATATTATATTTTGGTCATATTCATTCTGTTATCTTCTTTCCCCCATTCCGTTTCATTCTGTGATACCATGTATTACCGATGAGGACTAGAAACAATGGATTTTCTTTTGGCAAATCTTTGTCTTTATATTTTCTTCATTCTTGTTAGAAACCAAACCAGTCATAGACACACACACACACAGACACACACACACACATTAATGGTAGCCTACCAGAAGTAATAATATTCTCTTCTTGAGGCCCTCCACCTAGAGCTACCAGCTAACTCAGTGTAAACACTGTCACCTTCCCAGATTAAGAATGATAACAATTTTATCAAATTTGTAGTTCAGGGGTATCCAACTTTTCTAACCACTTAAGTTTCAAACTCCTGGCTGAGATACTTTCTGAACATATCAAAGCAGACCTGGCCTCCAAGTTCTCTCAGCATCCTTCAGTCTCTATCTGTTACAGGATATGGCTGGTATACCCCGCCCTCTACCCTGGATTCTCCAGTACAGTAGCTGGGCTGCCCTTCCCCAAGAGGTTCTTCCCTATATAACCCAGACATTTTGTTTACCTGCTCTTTTTGTACCTTTGACCTCCTGGCTGCTCTTGGTTCCCCTCTCTTCCCTCTTCCTTCTTCCCCTTTCTATATGGCCCAGCTCAGACTGGTCCTGTCCCTTCTGGACTCTCCTAGATATCTCTGACTCTGGTTATAAACTACCCTTTACCTTCAGTAAAATTCACTTCTACCATACTTTGGACAGTCATATATTTTCCTTTCTGCATTTTCCCCCACTCACCACTAATACATGTTTTGTTTTGTTTTTTATCTCTCTCTCAAGTGTAACATGAACACATACTAGACCACTTTTGTGGCAGCCATATCCATGTTTGCCATAAATTGTAGATGAGGTATGATAAGCTAGAGCATCCAAGCATCTTGTTGAGTTCATACAAAAGGAGGTTTAGACTTAGTTAAGTTTGAGTTGGGTTTTATGTACTTAACATTCAGGATATGTTAAGCAATCTTATCCCATCTTATAGCATCATCATTCATGGTCATTGGTATTCCGTGGTTGAGGAAAAAAAAAAAGTGAGGGAGCATAGATGTCACTGCCATGACAGAGCAGTGACACATCTCACTCCCCATCACTGGACAGGCCTAGACTCCTAACACAAATACAAAGAAAAGGGAGCCAAGCTATAGGCAGGCAGCTAGATTAGTTGATGACCACAACTGCTACAGCTGCTACAGGAAAGTTTAAACCTACATGTTCTGCATGCCTTTCTAGTCTTCTCATTGTGCATTCCATTTAAAAATGGAAAGAGGTGGGGGCAGGGATTTTAGGGAAAAGAATCAAGAAGCAAGCAGAGCAGAACAAAGGATCAACAGGATAAAAGGACAAAGGCCCAAACCAGCTCATCTGCATTTCGTGAAAGCCCCTCTGAGGTGAATTTATTTCCTTCAGGAATTGAACATCTCCATGTCTACTGAAGAGTTCCTGTTGTTAGTGGTTTCCTTCAATGCGCTGAAGAATTATTGAAAAATTCAAGACATGCTTCACTAGAGCGCCGTGATGTAAGGTTAATTTGATGCGCCAGCATAGAGTTTTATAGATTCACCTGCATGTACTGCTACACTTGGAAGTCTGAGATTGTGTGCCACAGTTCCACAACAGCATTTGTAAGAGAATATAAATAATGGCTACATGAAGCTCTTATGTAAGCACCGTTCTGATAAATATCAAATTGAACTTTCAGCAAAGCACAGGGGCTTTACACTTGGACATTTCTCTTTAGATAAAGCCAAATGAAGCTTTCTTTTTCAGTGTGTGACTCACTTCAGTAAGTTTCCACGTTCATGCTGGATTTAAACAATACCAAACATTTAGAGCAACAAGAGTAAGACAGTACCTAAATATCTTAGTATTATTATCTATAAGACAACTAGAATATTTATAAAGTACAGCTTTTGGCTGAGTTCTTTTGAATTTTCCATTTGGCCTGTTATAGACAAAATTACAATCCTACTGCTTCAGAGACTATGAATACTTTGTAGAATTAAATGACAATATGCTTAGGAAAGATCCTTGTACAAAAATCTAGGATCACATATTTTTAGTGGCAGAAGTGTCATTTACTAGTTGCATAAATTCTAGCATGTGCCTCAGACACCACCACTCCCCATTTCCTTTCCTGACCTCCCTTATATTTAAGCTAAAAACACCTATGACTTTTTTTCTTCCTGTATGAATAGAAAAAGATTCTGTGTTAGACCATTCAGTGGTCCCCACAGTTTTATGTCCCAAAAATCTATGCAAAGTACTTTATGTGACAAAGTGGATTTCACATAGATATTTATGGTTAGGATACTTGAAGTAAGGTAAGTACCCTGCATTATTCAGAGGAGCCCAGCTGTGTGAGCCCTAACATCTTATAGTATTTCTATAGCTGGAAAAAGAAGAAGAAAAAGAAAAAGAGGAGGAGGAGGAGGAGGAGGAGGAGGAGGAGGAGGAGGAGGAGGAGGAGGAGGAGGAGGAAGAGGAGGAAGAGGAGGAAGAGGAGGAAGAGGAGGAAGAGGAGGAAGAGGAGAAGGAGAAGGAAGAGGAGGAAGAGGCGGGAGAAGGAGAAGAAGAAGAAGAAGAAGATGAAGAAGAAGAAGAAGAAGAAGAAGAAGAAGAAGAAGAAGAAGAAGAAGAAGAAGAAGAAGAAGAAGAAGAAGAAGAAGAAGAAGCAGCAGCAGCAGCAGCAGCCATTGAGGGCAAAGGGAAAATGGGAAATATTCCATCTTTGAAGAATTTCACCCACCATCACTGGAGTTGGGCCCAGGGTAAAGAATGAGAATTCTATACTATTTCCCAGCTGGCATTAAAGAAATAGGAGACCCTTGGCTGTGCATATGCAAAGGAAGTCAATTTAACCAATAGCCTGAGTAGGCTTAGAAGCAGATGTTCCCAGAGCCTCCACAGGAACCCTGCCTTGCACTCAGCCTTGTGACACTCAGGGCAGAGTGTAAGCAGACCACACATGACTTTCTATTAGAGTACTGTCAGCTAATAAATCCAGGGTGTTTCCAACTATATTTGTGAATTTTCTGTCATTAAAACAGAAAATTACTCCACTATCCAGTCAATATAATGCATGTGGAAATGATCAAGATATTTCATATATTAACCAAAATGTCTTGTGCATTTTATATGAAATATGACATAAAACAGTGTTTAACTATAAACAATTTCATCTCATTGCCTAAAACATTTATATAATATATATTTAATAACAAATATGTCAAATACATTATATATAGCTTTAAGCTACAATGTATTTGAAGTAGTTTAACCTACAAGGTATTTGAAATAGTATAGTTGACATTTTTGTTATTATTTTAGCTATGTGATAGTTATATTTAGTCAGACTGTCTGATTGTAGCTACATGTAGTCCTTAGCAAAGCTCCATACCAAGTCAAACTGAGAATTTTGTTTAATATGAGGTAAAATAGCACTAGTATAGCCAAGCCATACATTGGACTTTAAATTACAGTAATATAACATTTATGTAATATTAAATGAACACCAGACATATTGTTGAAGTATCCAAATAATTCTGGATTAGTTATATTCCCAATTCTAACTGTCTATTTATGATGAGAGGGGGGAATAAGAGAAACTTAAAAGAAAAAACAAGTGGAAGCCAGCTATTGTATTTTGTGGGGAGCCGACAGAAGGCGGCTATCATCCTTGCACTGTTGATAACTCTGATAACATCTTGTTTTAGATACCCAGGATCTTTCCTTGGGTGTGTGTGACTTAAACGCATGATTTAAAGACAAGACTTAAAGGTGTGACTTAAAGGTGTGGCTTAGAAGTGAGACATATAAAAGGCGAGAGGCAGACAGAAGAAATTAGTAGGCACTTGAGACTCGAGACAGGCAACTAGGATTAGACACTTGTACTTGGAAGAGTACTTGAGACTTGAGACTTGAGGCAGGTAACTTGGAACTGGGAAAGAAACTAGCAACTTAGAACTAGGATTAGTACTTGAGACTCATTACAGCTGGGACTAGAATTAGGACTTGAGACTTGGTGCTAGGAACTTGGGACTGGAACTATGGACTTGGAGAAAAGAAGAGAGACTGAAGAATAAACGGGATTGAATCATACTCTGTCTGGTCTCCTTTCTTCACGTCCGTCCTCACTCTCTCTCTTGCTGAACCCCGACCTGCAGACTGGAGCAGTTTGGGGCAGTGCGGGCTCTAACAATTTAGCCCCCAAGGCTTTTGACAGTGCCGGTTCCAACATTGATAGAGTGGTCCTCAACATTTTTGACCCCCAAACGTGGGGCAGAGCGGTTCTCAACAGTATTTTACAACTAATGATTCAACTAGTGTATGGAGCAATACAGGTAAGCAGTGGTAACAAATGATTTAAAGATGTATTTGTTATTTAAGAAAAGCAAAGGACCCCAAGGTCCTCTCCCCATGTGTTTGCAACTTCGGGATAGACAGAATATGATATTATCAAAGACATATTAATCTACAAGCAAGCTTTACACACACATTCTGCAAGATTGTGAAAATATCTGTATTAGTACTAAAGGCATAGTTTATTCAGATCCAAATTCCAAAGTATCCTTGTTTAAGATTCAGTTGCAGATTTAAAATATTCATGAAAATAAGTAGCAGTATAAACTCTAGTTAGTCAGATTACTCCCATCAATACAGTGATTCTAATGATACTATATTTATTATGAGGTAATTGTGAAAGAGTAAAAAGCAGTATACTAATCTATGAACAACTTCAGTGAACTGTTTTTCCTGATATCTGCCAAAACTCCTACTTTTTATTAATATGCTCCTAGAATAAGGATTTGTGGGGCTGAAACCTTAGTGTAGAGGTAGAACATCTACCTGGCAAATACAGAATTCTTCATTCAACCTCCAGCATCACAAAGCAAACCAATAGCTGTACATATTTTATATATAAAAATTGCTTAATAGAATTATAATTTAAGCCCTCCAAGTATGCCTTTAAAAGACTTACTATTTATGTGTGTTGTTAGAGATTGCTTCCAATGCTTTGAATTAATCCTGCCCCCAAAATTGGGAATCTGCATGTCCAAACACTGAAGGTCCTTGTCCCCAGTTGGTTTTTGATTAATTAATAGAGATCCAATGGGCCAATGGCTGGGTAGATAGACAAAGGCGGGACTTGGGGACTTTCCAGGGCTAGGGACTAGATGAGAGGAAGGAGAGAGAGTGGCTACGATTAGGAGGGAGATGGATCAGATTTAGAGCTGCAGAAGGAAATCATCCGAAATGTAGGTGAAAGGGAAAGTGGCCCTATGTGAGGGGCTGCCCAGAAGGTAATGGGACAGCAAAGACAAAACAGATTTAGAAGATGTTGAGTCAGGAGTACTGGAGGGAAATGTATGCTAACAGCAGGAAAGACTAAAACTGCCCAGCCTTTGAACTAGTCAAGGCATACTTAAAATTAACTGGTGTGTGTCTCTGTGTGTCTGTGTGTGTGTGTGTGTGTGTGTGTGTGTGTGTGTGTGTGTGTCCAATAAAGAAAACTTGATTAATCCCTCATAAATGCAGCACCTGCAATGACATATTCACCTTCCATAGACTTTACTGTTTAAAGGTCCTGACATTATCAACCTTATTACAATCTTTAGGGAACATAGTCAAATCCTACCCATTCCTCACCACTTTCTTGGAGAAATTCACAAATAACAATGTCAAGTGTTTATGAAGAAGTATTTATAGTGCAGCATCAAGCAGATCTGGAAAACCTTATCTCATAGTAAACCACACTGCCCTGATGAGTACCAGTCTACAAAAGGATAAAAGGGAAATGTTAACATAGTAAAGAAACTTAGGTTTTTAAGTAAATTCCTCAAATGTTTACCATGCACCAGCAGCTCTCAAAACCATTGTATAACTTCCAAAGAAACTGACATTCATCAAATAAACAAGGCAGATGGTCCCACCCTGTAAACAGCAACCACCCGAGTTTAACAGGCCGTCACATTCTGAAGAACAACCAAAACAAAATAGGTCTAACAACCTTAAAACTAAACTACATAAAAGGATTCCTTCAGAAAGATGTTAATGGTTATGTAAGATGTTGTCAAGGGCACAGAATATTTTTAAAACTCTACACATATATCCCAAAAACATAGATATAATCAGTAACACAGATGTTCTAGGCTGTCTCTCACAAGAATCATCATAACCCACAGGCTTATGGGTAAGTCTCTGCCCTGAATTAACTGTCCAGATATGTCTGGTGCACAGCAGGCTACTGGAAGGGGAAATGATTGAACTTATTAATTACTTCCCCCCACCCCGACCTTTTTTTTTTTTTTTTAACTTACAGAGACATTCAGAATATGCAGAGAATTGTGAGTTTCTTTCTACATGTAAATGATATAACTGTTACTAGTTTGACATAGGTCTTACCAGAGCAGTTCATATATATACACAAAGAGAGGGACGGAGGAAAGGAGGGAGGAGGAGAAGGACAAGAGAGGCGGGGGGGGGGGGGGAGGGGGAGGGGGGAGAGAGAGAGAGAGAAATAGAGAGAGGTACACCTGCATCTTTGCTGCTTTCCTGCTCTTGTCCCTATCTCCTTTCTCTTTGTTTTTTAGATGCCTTGAAATGATCTGTGCTCAAGTCACACGCTCCTACCATGACTGTCTTACCACAAGCCCTATAGCAATGGGCCACTGAATATAAGCTGAAAACTTCAAGACCAGGAGCCACAAGAACCTCTCCTCCTTGTAACTGCTTTAACTCAGAGTTTTTTCGTGCAGTGCAAAGCTGAGTAATCGCGGCCAAATAACTTTAACTTAATGCTATTAGTCTTTGATCCAGTCTCTAATGCTAACACCTACAAGTACAGACCCAGCACTGGAAGAATCTGCCTTCTAACTGTGTTCAGTCTGCGCTGAAGTCTGGCAGTACAGAATTCCTTGTCTAAAAGGAAAGGACGACCAGGCCGTTTTGGGTTTACTTGCTTTCACTCCTGGTGTTGCACAGGACGCTCCAAGAAGCCCATCACCTGCATCAACCTGAGGTATATACCTTGAGGAGGCTACGTGATTGCAAAGAACAGCTCTTGTTTCTGTCTTGGAAAGAGCTCCTGTAATGTAGTATTTTATTTTAGTGGATTTCTTCTGTCACCAGAATTTTTATGACGTGACATATTAATAGGACTCAAAATGGTCTGAAATAAAATGAAGACTGGAATTATCTGTATATTAATAATGAAACCCACACAAGTCTTCTTGGTGAAAAGCAGGGAACAGAAAGAATCAGAGGGAAACTCTATTGAACACAAAGGAGAAGCTATTTACGGACACAGAGGAGTTAGCATTTTGTCTAAGCTCTGCCCCACAGTAACTGACAACAGCCAAGAATGCTGAACTCATAAAAAGGGCTGCTTGCTCCCTCCTCCCCCACCCTCTACCTCCTCCACCTCTACTATCCTCTCAATTCCCCTTCCCTTTCCCTGAATAAACTCTATTCTATACTATACCTGTTAGCATTCTGTTTAAACTCTGGCCACTAGTAGGAAGGCCTGCCCCGCAGCGGTGTGGACCTGACTTGTGGCATCTCTGCCTCAGCCTAGGGCCCATAGCACAACCCTGGGGCCAGGACTTGTGGCCCACAGCACTCACCCACCTGCCATATGATCTTATGCCACTGCGGCCAGCTTTCTTAGTCTGGTCCTAGCCAAATGTTTCTTTACTAGTACAAAAATGTGCTTTTCTCTATGTACACGACCTACCAAAGTTAATTAAGACCCTTTCCTATCCTATCGTGATAGATTTTTACTACTGCTATTAAATTTTATTCACTTACAACCAATCGATACAGCTCTCAATCTTGTCAGAAGTTTGCTAATTATTAAATTAATGACAGATGGAATTCCTAAAGCCTTTAACAGTTAACCGAAGATGGTTTCAGAAGACTTGGACACACCTAGGACTGCCTGGATTGTGATAATTACTGAAAAATGCAGTGGACAAAACTGAATGCCCTGAGTCAAATGACTTGGCTAAACCAAGGTAAGTCATTTCTCATGTCACACATGTTCATTCCACAGAGAAAAAGCCTTGTGTCTTCTCCACTTCAAAGCCAGACTGACTGCTCAAGAGACCATGGGAACTGTTGGCTAGTGAACTCTGTCATTTTTTAAACATATAACTAGTAGATTATTGTTTACTGTTCCTCAGACTTCTGACTACCTTGACAGATGTAAACTTTCACAGATATAATCTATTACCTCATTCCCTAAACTCAGTTTCTATCAATTAAATGCTCACATTTCCTCTTCTTGTTATGCCACTGTCCTAACATTAACTCTAATAAAACATTCCACTATGTGATCCAAAGGCTCATCTTAAAGACTGTCATTAACTCATGCTATTATCTCCTTTGTAAACTTATAAGCTACAGTAAACCCATTCAGATCTACCTCTCCTGGACCAAATAGACTCCACCCAGATAAGTACATCTGCCTAAAGTTCCCACTGACTACCTATTCCAGAGGCTGGGATTCTTCTGGGTTTCAAATGTAAATTCTAGAAAAAAAAATTCTCTCTCCCAAATGTACTTAATCTTATTCCTTACATCTTGTGAAGTCCAGGAGCATCCAGAACAGTTCCAGAGAAGCAATCTCCAAATCTCCTGTCACAGACACAGATGCTTCTATTGGACCTGTTGCTCCTGACCTATCTTCAGATGGCTCCACAGACCCTGAATATCAGGAAACAGCCAACTCTCCTAAGACTGGGCAGACATCCCCCATACTCATTCTTCTAAGTTCTCTAGAGACACATCCCCAATGCCAGCAGCAAGTAGCCAGATATCACAATGACCCTATTCCTGCTTCGCCATCACCTCTATTTTTTTTTTCTTTTTTAATTAAACCAAAATGGGGAAATGTTAGCATTCTGTCTAAACTCCACCCCCAGAGTTATCTGGCAACAGCCAGGTATGCCCCTCCCCACAGTTACTTGGCAACAGCAAGTAAACCTGGTTCACTATAAAACGGTCTGCTTGCCCTCTCCTCTCTCTATTGTACTCTTGCTCTCTCTTGACTCTCTTTCCCCTCCCTCCTCTCTCTATGTGGTCGTGGCAAGCTCCACTTCTCCTCTCTCTCTCTCTCTCTCTCTCTCTCTCTCTCTCTCTCTCTCTCTCTCTGCCTCTACTACCCTCTTAACTCCCCTCCCCATGCCCTGAATAAACTCTATTCTATATTATACCATCCTGTCCCCCTCAGGGGGAGGGGATGTCTCTGCATGGGCCCTTTGAGACATCCCCTTCCCCCATACCTCACCATACACCCACAGAACATATTCCCTTATCTCTTTATCTTTTTATAAACACATCAATAACATCGTGTGGTTGGTCTTTCAGGAGGAAGGGATACCTCAGCATGGGCCAGCAGGGGCACCCTCTTCCCCCATACTTAACTGCACATTCACCAACATATTCCTTCTCTCCTTATGTAGAGTGAAAAATTATAAAGACCATTTTATGAAATATGTAGACTTTTTCTTTGCCCTTAGACTTGGGCAGAAAAATGCAAGTTCCAGAAAGTGGAACTGAATGTAAGATTTTCACTACTCCAGGACACATTCCAGGTGAAGGACATTGCCCCTGAATCAGAGGACACTTGCTGGATTACATTCCTCAAGCCTCAGGCAGGAGGCCCACCTGTGTGTGTGGGGGGGGGGCGGGGGAAGCAGAAAGACACATTCCTGACCATAAAAAATATAAGCCATCTAGGTGGGGCTGTGACTGGAGGAAGTGAGAAATATTTTGTAATGACAGTATAGGGGACAGTGATATGGTAAAACCACATTTTTTGAGAAGAATGAGTGTGCAGAGTGATTTTCACATGACTCTAGATCATTTGGGCTAGATTCCTCTGAAATGTTCCACTGTTCTTGGTTACCCCTCCCTTTTCCCTTGGAATGAGGGGAAAGGGGCCAGAAGACAGGGAGAGCCAAGAAGGCAAGAGAGAGAAGGAGGGCAAGCAGCCTCTTTTATCAGGCACATTCTGCTATTGCCAGGTAATTGTGGGGCGGAGCTTAGACAAAATGCTAACAATTGTCATTGAAGATAAGGTGGTGTTGGGGGGTAACCCATCAACAACATGGGGAAGCTGATAAAGTAAACAGAAGGTGAAGGAACCCATACAGCAAGGGTGTTGACCCTTGAAAGGGAAGTGGTTTTTTAAAGAAACCTGAAAGAACTGAAAGAAAAGGAAAGAGGATTAGACGATGATTGGGGAGAAAAGAATCAAGAAAGGGAAAGTTTGCAGAAATAAGAAAGCCTCCATGGTGCTTTAAATGAGATAAAGGAGTATACCAGGAAGGAGAAACTGAGGGTGGGGGGTGGAGGATGGGATAAAGGAATATACCAGGAAGGAGAGACTAAAAGCCCCAGTCGTGGGGGGGTTGGGGAATGGTGCTTTAAAATGGTATAAAGGAATATACCAGGAAGGAGAGACTGAGGGCCCCAGCGCCCAGTAGGGGGGGACAGAAAACACACACTCTCCATTAGGTTAGGTTTCTATAGGTTTAGAAATGTGCTGTACATGAAAGAGAAGGGATAATGTAGGGCAAACAAGGAAACATCTTAGACATTATTCTTTCTTCAGCTGATTTTGTCCAAATTGTTCCTTGCTGTGTGTTCTGTGTTTTGTTTTGGTTTTGAGACAGGGTCTTACTCTGTAGCCCTGGCTCTCCAGAAATTCACTCCGTAGACCAGGCTGGCCTAAGACTCAAAGATCAGCCTGCCTCTACCTCCAGAGTGCCGGGATTAAATCCAGATTCTATAAACATTTAACAAACATTCAAAAGAAAAAAAAAAACCCACCAAATTTTAGACATCTTGTTTAATAAGTAGATTTTATTGTCAGGAAAAGAATTGTTAGAAAGGCAAGACTTTGTGTCTAAAACTAGAATACTTGTGATGGATTCTCATACATGCGGCCTTGGGAGGCTTAGGAGTTGGAGCATTTACACAGTCTGTGGATGATGAAACTGAAAATTCAAAACCAAAGAGGAGTGGTGTCCATAGTACACAATCCAGTGAGACCCAGACTTGGTCCCACATCTCTTCATTAAAAGCTGAAAGCTTGAAGCTGCAGAGACAGCTCAGAGGTTAACAACACTGGCTGCTCTTTCAGAGGTCCTGAGTTCAATTCCCAGCAACCACATGGTGGCTCACAACCATCTGTAATGTGATCCAATGCCCTCTTCTGGTGTGTCTGAAGAGAGTGACAGTGTACTCACATTCATAAAGCAAATAAATAAATCTAAAACACAAACAAACCCTGTAAGCTTTCAGAGGGGTTTCATGCAGCTTGTTTTTCTCACTTTTTCAATGAGAGCTTGAACTTTGACCCAGAAGTCCCACATATTCAAATGTATTTCATTTTCTTAACTTCTTATTAACTGTGGGGTGATCTAATTCGGTTGCCCGCACCAAGGACAGAGTGGCATGTGACCGTTCCTGTTTTGTACAAATTATACCCAAGGATCTGAGAGTTTGGAAATCTAAGTTACAGAGGTGAGGAAGAGAATGAGAAACAGGACATTATTATAATGTTAATTTCAAAAGCTGAGCGTGCTGTGTGTTTCACCATCTGTCATGCCAAATTGACCTGTTTCTAAAGGGAAAAACAGATTGCCATATTTCTGACCTAAATTATTAAAATTCGTGTTGTTCATGCTTCTTCACTTAGCTCCCTTTAAGTGGTTATCACATCTTTGCTATATGCTGGGCTTGCACTCTATTGGCTGACTGTTTCTGCATCTGTATCACGGCTCTGTTTGTGGAGCTGCCTCTTCGACTCATTCACTCAGGGATGAATTAGTTTAGCCACAAAGCAAGGAAAATCATTCAAATCTACCCATGAAAATATGACCATTATTGGTAAACTTTTTTTAAAAAGATGTTAGAATTATAGTTATATACTTTACATAGAAAGATTACTATAGTTATATAGTAATATAAAATATACTTTAAAATATTTCTGCATATTAGAGTTCCTACAGTTCCATATATATATATATATATATATATATATATATATATATATATGCATATATATGTATGTATGTGTGTATATATGTGTGTATATTCATCTATTTTTCCCCCTGCACTGTTTCTGTGTTATAAGAAAGTTGAATGTGTTTTTCTTATACATATTTTTCCAAATCATCTAGAAAATTCATACTTTTTAAGAAAGCTGTTGCCTCAATATTGTTCAATATACAGAGTAAACTTTTAAACAGGATTATAGAGTTAAGTATTATTCATGATGTAGTCTTTGGCTGCATGAGTAATGAGGACAAAACTATTCATATAGCAGAATGTGAGATGATGCAAGTGAAGTATCTACTGCAGGTCACAATTAGATCCCTATGATATGGATTTATCTGTTTTGTATCTTTAAATCCCACAGAAATAATACCAATATGTAAAGGTAAGAAATAGTTGACAGAATTTACACACATGCACACACATATATATGTATATATGTATACATATGTATATATGTATATATATATATAATATATATATATATATATTAGAAGACATATCACAGAAAGAATCTAATTGACAGTGAATCCAGAACTACAAACAAAATAAAAATTCCTTTTTCTCTGGAATCAGAAACAAATTATAAAGGTCAGTGGGGCTAGAGAGACCAGTTGGTAATGTGCTTGTCATGCAAACATGAGGACCCCAGTTTGATCCCTAGCAGCCAAGTAAAAGCTGGGTGTAGTACCATGTGCTTATCATCTCAGCACTGGGAAGGCAGAGCCAGGCAGATCTCTAGAGGATTCTAGCCAGCCAATTTACCCAACTAGTGGGCCTCAGATCCCAGGGAGAGTCTCTATAGCATAGATGGGGAGATGGAAAGAACCTGAGGAACAATAACCAATGTTGACCTTTGGTCTGCACACATACACACCTATGCTCACACCCCCACAACATACATATACAAACACAAGTACATGCATACACAAGCACAAAAGGATCACTGTGTTTTGTTTTTTAACCTTCAAAGGGAAATAAGAATGATTGAACATCAGAGATATGATTATCACAAAATAAAAATAAGCAATAGTAATCTGAATTGCCAATATGAATATTCTTTAAGTGTAGGGTAAAATAAACTAACCTTCCACAAGAAAGTTAAAAGAGGATGTTTTAAAAGTAAACTTTAGAACTAATATGTAGAATAGAATAACAAAGAAGTTGAAGAAATTATAAAGACATATTTCTATAAGGTCAGAAAAAATAATTTACCAATTAAAGACAGCCTAGGGCAGCAATTCTCAACCTGTGTGTCATGTGCCCTTTGGGAGTTGCATGTCAGATATCCTACATATAAGATATTTATATTATAATTCATAATAGTAGCAAAATTAAGGTTATGAAGTAGCAACAAAATATAGTTTTATGGCTGGGGTCATCACAACATGAGGATCTATATGTTCACAGCATTAGGAAGGTTAAGAATTACTGTACATATTCAAAATACATATATATTCCAAAATATATTTTCAAAATAATGGAAATATATGAAAAACAGTAGTGAAAAATTTTATCAGTAAAGTCCACCAAAACTAGGGAGGTTACATAAGGATTGAGAGTCATATGTCTTCTTTGGTACAAAGTCATAATGAAGCACTGTCTAAAAACCTGAAGGAAAAATTTTTAAATTACACTTCTACATCAGAGATATTGTCATTCAGATATGATGGTACAAACACTTTAGAGAATGAAAGTCCTCTGATGTTCTACTACTCACAATCTCTCTGTTTCTCAAGAATGTGCTTCAGCAAAGTGGAAATTAAATTCTTAAAAGCAAGAACCCAAGACATGAAATTCACGGTGAACAAGGACACCAGGCAACTTATAGTAAACTAATTTCTGATAACAAAGATAATAAAGTAGCAGGTATAATGTGATGATTGTCAAGAGTCATAAAGCAGTTGAGTTCTAACAGTAAGAAAACATGGAAAGAAAAATCAATCTGATTTCAACAGTATTATCTGATGATGGAAAACTCATTATTTTAAAATTACAATTAAGTTTGAATCTTGTGAAGAGGGAAGGCTGCCAATGCTGATTTCCTCATGCACCTTTATAAGAACTGTTTGTCAGTGTTTGTTAAAACCCTAACTGTAATCAATTACAGCAGGGGAGAGTTCAGGTGATGTTGTGTTAACAAGCAAAGTCAAAGCCCAATGGCTTAAACCTAATAGAGGTTGCCATCATAAGTCATCATCTCAAATGAGCCAGGAGGGTTTGCTGTTGCTGGAAAACTAAGCAAGAAAGAAAAGGAGAGCAGGGGGAGAAATTCTAGGGTCTCCAGTGACACTGTTCAGAAGTCATAGTGTTTTCCTCACATGTCTCTGGCCAAATGAAGTCACAAAATCATGTCTATGTTCATAGCACAAAAAATGTTCAGTCCTCTTAACCAAAATTAATAGTGTATCCCATGTACACTGTATTAAACTACAGCTGACAAAGACATGGTTTGAGAACCACTCCTAAAAAATTGTGTGCTGGCAACAGTCTCCACATTCGTATTGTTAGGATGTAGAGGGGGCTTTGAAGGTATTTTAGGTTAGATGAAGTCATGAAGGCAAACCCTAAGCCATGTTGGTTTAATGGCTTCATAGGAAGAGACAGAGAGCCAAATTAACATTCTTGCTGTGGTGCATTGTGTGATGTCCTCCTTTATGTAATGACTGGTGCAGCAAGAAGGCCTTCATGAATGCTGGGCAGCTTGGTGCTATGCTCTTGATTGTCACAGCCTCTAACACTATGGATCGATTTAACTCTGTCATTTGTAAATTTCTTATCTTAGATATAAAACAGCAGAAATTCAAAGAAAAGAGTCCTCCAATCTTTTAGAAAACATACAATAAATATTTTAAGAGTCTAGCAACAGCTTGGAAGATCATTTAAAAAAAAAAACCAACAAACATTAGAAGATAATGCTATATGGTCACAAATAACACAGGATCCATAACGGAGGTAATCAGTGTGACTAAGAGATATGGCAAGGGTTAAGGTGAAAGGCTCAGGCTTCGAGACAGTAAAAGCTATGGAGTTATTTTCATGACCAGGGTAAAAAAAATAGAAATATAATAAAGTTTGAAGAAGAGGATGAGGGAGATGAACAAAATGATGAAAGCAGATGGTCCTACACTGACTTCTGAGATGCTCAACTACACAGCATGGCAAAGAAATGGCGATAGTTTCCACTGTGTGAGCTAAAAGTCCACAAGTCCACAAGTCCACTTTGTGGACTAAAAGTCATGTTACAAGTATCAACATACTAGACTGTGAATCATCAAAACATGTGAATTAAAGCAAGGGGAATTTGGCATAACCAAAATCACATTGGCTGGAACTTAAGGGTAGGAGTAATACCTCTGAGGATTGGGGTGCAAACACCACATCTCAGATGTATGTCTGAGTATATGGAGGTGATATTCATACTCAAAAAAATGTATTGACCTAGCTCATCTTTTTTTGACTAAAAAAGGAAAAGGAAAAGATATAATGTTAAAGAAATTTTAGTAGGTCCCTATGTCCAAAATATTTAAAAGCAGTAATAACATAATTATAGCAAAATGTTTCTATGACATGTATTTATTTCTGTCATTCAAAGAGATTGGCATGAAGTTGACATGCCAGCTCCACGTGTATTTTCACATTCTCATTATAATTTGTCTACCTTAAATATTTGAGGACAATTAATGTATTCCTGTTTTCCAAGGAAACCAATTAACAAATCCATTAACTTTTACATACAGATACATTTTTATTACTGTGTTACTTGGTCTTATTATATTCAGGAAACACAGAATTCTAATTAATCATAATCATTATAGTAAATTTATTTTCTAAGTAAAAATTTTGTGTTAACTGTTGTTTACAACTTAAGCTGTGAACTGGCAAGACAGTCACCCAGAGCTGAGGAATAGCTTCATGGTGTTTGCTTCATATGTCCAAGGCCCTAGATTAAATCCCTGACACTGGAAAAAAAATAAATAAAACAAAACAAAAAAGGAAAGAAACCCATCATAACACGTAAATTTTAAAAGGCCAGATATAATAGAACACAGGAAACACCTCTGCAGCACTGAAATGAACTTGCTGCATCTTAAGAGAATATTTCTCAGCTTTAGTCACTTGCAACCATACAGGAATCCAGGCCCATAAGTCTGAGCTGGGAGTCCCATTCCTTATGTAAACAGGATTAGAAGTCAGTACAGGGACTGGTTAAAGTGACTTAGTCAGCAAGACACTTGCTATGCAAGCTTGAGGAGCTTATGTTTGCATTCTCACACACCCATGTAAAAAGCCAGACATGGCAGGACATGCCTGTAATCTCAGCAAGAAGTTTCTTAGGGCTTGCTAGCTACACCGTCTTGCAGAATTGGTGATCTCCAGTGAGAGACCCTGTCTTAAAACAATGAAGTGAAGAGTAATTTAGGAGATACTCAGCATTGACCTCTGGCCTATATGTGCAGTTTTAGGTCCACACATGTCTATGTGCACATGCACACTCACACACATACATAAAAAATGTACACACACACATACACATCAATTCAGGTGCAGTATATATCTCTACATGGATTTAAAGTCAGCCCAGATGACCTTGCCTGTAAACTAGTAACTAGATAAAGTATAGCAATTTGTAAACAGACAACAGATAAAAAGGAGAGGTAGAAGTACAGCTATGACTTCTTATTAGCTAATATACATCAAGATGCCAGTAACTAGGGTCTTGATATCTGTGGGAAAATAAAGGCAGAAGACACACTGTAAATGGCAAAGTGAGTGTCACACCTCAAATAGAAGAGCAAGATGTTCTCGGGGTAAGTGGATGGTATTACACGTAACAAATAAGTTTTATAAATAAGGGGAGATTTTCCAAAAACATGAACTTTTATTAGCATAGAAAGCTAAGAACTTCGTGTTTCCACTGTTTATATTTATCTTTCAGTATGTAACAATACATAACATAAAACCTATGAACTTTCTAGAAGTACTATTCTATGATCAGCTTTCTTGCAGTGTTTCCCTTGAGGAAATCCTAAAAGACAACAAGCAGTAAGCATATGGATGTAACTAAGTATAATTCTCTTCAGACAATTCTTTAATTCTTTTATAATTTTCCTTATTTGTGTCTCTTAGACCACGCCTTGTCAACTAAATAACTGCATTTATCAAGTTTGAGAACTGCACTCTTTCTCTTCCTAGATGTCTTGGTTGGAAGAAGCATGAGCAGTTCAAAAGGAAAAGCACAGCCTCATTCTCTGGTTGAAGGAGAAACATAAGCAGCAATAGCTCCAAGAAAGAAGATTCTAGATGCCGCCAAAGTGAAGCTATCTGAACAGGTCCTAGGTTCAGCCTATTTTCTACTCCTTTATTAAGATACTGTGTTAAAGTATTTGCTCCATTTTTCTGTATTTTAAACACTATTACTGCAAAATTTAAATAATAGTTTGTAATTTTGCCTGCATCTTATATCCTCCGTAGCTAGCTCTAGATTCTTTTATGATTTAGAAAAATCATTCTGTTAAATAGACTGAAATCTTTCAAGTTGAATCCCTAGAAAGTTGTTCTCTATCTCTCTTGAGCAGAAGACCTAATGAAAGCAAATGATGAAAAAAGGTAGAAAAACTGTCAAATTTATTAATGTCCTTTAATTCATATTTGTAGGTTTTGGGTTAAATTTGATTACAGTTCCTGGTAATTGAAGTAAATGGCACCAATATTCTATTCAGGAGAACAATAAACAAGTCAAGGAAGTTTACTGATTTTCTACTATCCCTTCCAAAATATGGCCTTGAAGAAAAATTGTTTGTAGAATTTTCAATGGTCTTTTGAAAGTTATTTTTATAAGAAGGCATATTTTAAAAAATAAATAATATGCAGTTCATATTTCAGGATCATAGTGCTGACACCAAATTTGGGTTGCCTTTCCAATAATAGTGGAAAATTTGCTTTCTCAAAGCACAATGTATAACTGTGAAAATCACCTAGAGAGGTAACGCCATGATCAATGAGCCTGCAATGGAGTAGACACTCTGGAGCAATTAATCTTCTATCTTAGAACTCATATTCTGAACAATATTCTCTGACCACCACCATCAACAAAGCATAGACAGGCACACATACACACACATACACAACACACACACACACACAAAGAGAGACAGACAGACACAGAGAGACAGACAGACAGAGACAGACACACACACAGAGAGACAGAAAGACAGAGACAGACAGACAGACAGACACAGAGAGATAGAAAGAAGAGGGAAGACAGAGAAGAAGGGAGAGAGGTTTGACCACAAATAGAACAGACCGTCTATACGCCTCTTACCAAATGAAATGCTGAATTTATCCCTGAATCATGCAGTTTCAAAATTACGTATGCCAGGCCTCTCCAGTGCTGGCAACTGCTACCAGTTCCTTTCCAATACCCCAACCGGAGTGGTCTTGACACCACTTGACATTAACAAGGGGAGGGAAAAGCTCTGAAACAGCAGGCTGCCTTTGTGGCCAAATTCCCAACCCATTTTACCAGCACATGAATGAGAGAATAAGCTTGCTTAGCTCCCACACCATGCACTAAGAGTCTTGGTGAAGATGCCAGAGCAGCAAGGATCTACTATCGCTGCTGTAGCTGCGTCCTTCACACTGATCTCAGACCCACAAGGAGCCCTGGACTTTCTTCAGCACAGACTCCAACATGCACTCAGGTACCCTACCACCTCACCCTATGCTGTGGCAAACCAATATCGCTGAAAGTCCGTAACAGGGCGCACTTCACTTTGTGCATCTCCCTATAACACCATACTATCGCCCCATAATACCATAAAATCATATTTTACAAGAAGCAACAGAGGTAAAACAAAACTGATTGAATTGTATACTTTATTTTAATGTTATTGCCTTTGGAGTTCTAACTCAGAAAGAAACCATGCTTGCTTCAGATCACTATTTCTAAGATAAAATGAAACCTTGCCACTTATATTTTACTTCTTTTAACAATAGGAATCAAATGTCTACATTAGCTTCTTCTAAGCTGGGAATAAAGGCTTCCATGACATGTCTACATGTCTGATCTCTCTCTCTCTCTCTCTCTCTCTCTCTCTCTCTCTCTCTCTCTCTCTCTCTCTCTCTCTCGCTGTTATATTAAACTCCTGATCCAAGTTTATTTGATAGCTACTATATACATGTGTGTATATGTGTGTGTGCATGCATGCACACTGCTGTTTGGAATATATATCACATACATATGTATGTCACTGTATACACTCATGTGATTTGATTTTGTTAATTTGTTTGAGATTATATTTTTCTATTTTAAATACTGGTTTCCATTTTCTTCTTTTGCCAGTTTTTGACACTGGAATGTATTAAACTCCACTTTAGTTAATTGTCACCACGGACTTTGTTTTAAGAGATCTATTGTTTCTTTGTTTTATTGATCTATTGGTAAACGAAGAAGAAGCATTTAATGGACAGACTACATTTTGCAGATAGCCTATAATGAAGACCACTGGTCACAAAAGACACTGGTCAAGGGATGTGGCTACTGTAGAAGCACTAACATCTCTGACTGGAAAAGCAGGCTTTGACACAGGACAGAAAATGTCCATCAGGGTTAGCATCTTTTATTCCAAGGATACCACATTTG
The DNA here is from genome assembly GCF_011762505.2 of Arvicanthis niloticus. Classification (NCBI taxonomy): domain Eukaryota; kingdom Metazoa; phylum Chordata; class Mammalia; order Rodentia; family Muridae; genus Arvicanthis; species Arvicanthis niloticus. The sequence goes on from NC_047664.1 coordinate 16,601,017, forward strand.
ATTAGACAACAGTCAATAAGGTAGGAGAGGTAACAATGCTAGTGTCTGTATTTGCCTGGGTCCATAGAGCATATGTCTAACCTAGGAATCTCGTACTCCTACATTTTACCTGACAACTCAAGTAAAAGCAAGAGTTATCACCCGACTCTTTTTTCCTTATTTTTAGTGATGATTGAAGCTTATTGTGTCATTTAGAGAAAGTTTCGGGGATGTAGAAAGTAGAACAAACTTGGGCTTTCCTACCTTTCAGGTCACACAATTGGTCTAGAAACTGGACTTTAAACAGCACAAGGCAATTTTCATAGCTTAAAGGGAAGACAGTAAACCTGGTTTATCGTGCTCACATAATTCTTTCAGAAACACGTGTGAGAATGTGAGGACCACTGTGAGTTGAACAATAATCATAAAATTAGGAACAAAAGATTCCAATAGAACAAAGCCTTTGCTTCCTCGCTTCCCCTTTCTTTTTTAGGATTCTAAATCACATACAAAACATTTGTTCTGCTCCAGCTCTTTGTGAACTAATTGGCTTTCCTGGAGGGATAGGTAATTGTACCTGACTACACACGCTGTCCCAAGCTCCCTTGGAAAGCTCCAGTAAGCTTCTAGTGTTAGCAGCCATCAAGGATTTCACAGGTCAGGCATCGGATCGATACAGCTAAAAGCAGCAGGGACTGTAATGTCGACAGCAGGTTTCAGAAAGCTCTGCAAGTGCCAGTTTGTTCCTCTTCATGCAGAAGCTCAAGACAGCTTAATTAACCCTTGGAAAATACAATTTATCCAGAGGCTCGGCAGGTCCCTACCAGGCCCTATTGGGGAACTGATGGGAGAGATACTGTAGCTGGCGGCGCTGAATTCCCATTTCCCCCTTTAATGCTGTTTCAGTTAGGATGCAAAGAAAACATGATTTTCAGTGGATGTGCTCATCCTGTCCTGAGGAGCATACACTAGGAGGCTGCTTTAGAGGGGTTTGTTAGAACTCACTTGTGACTTCGGCAGGAGCAAGGCCCAGCTGAGCATTGATCATCTGAGTCCTGGGGTGAGGAGCCGGATTGTGTGTGTGTGTGTGTGTGTGTGTGTGTGTGTGTGTGTGTGTGAGAGAGAGAGAGAGAGAGAGAGAGAGAGAGACAGAGACAGAGACAGAGACAGAGACAGAGACAGAGACAGAGACAGAGACAGCAGAGAGAGAGATCGTGCACAGATTCGATATGATGACGAATGCTGAATGGAGAAAGAAGAGCAAAACCGTTATTGTTTAATTAACGTAAATTAATGTAAATGCTCATGTAAAGAACCTCCCTTTATTATATATGTCTGTTTCCCTTGTCTATAAGATCTGATCATTAAGAAAGGTATTTCCATCCTCCAAAAACTTTGTCTTAAACCATTAGACACCTGCAGGAGCCACAATTAGAAATAAATCTGTCAGGTGTGACATTGAGTGCATTTCCTCCACTGTTGTCCACCACGACATCATGAAGTTTTTAATCCCCCGTGGCTTTTCCATACCAAGGCAAAGCTTCTGAAAAGATATCAATGATGCTGAAGATATGCAGAAAATGTCTGAAGGAACTGGGGCTTGAACAATTGCCACCTGAGCAGGCTGAGCCCTCACAGAAACTGACTGCCCCCACACACGGAACTGCATTCACACTCACATCACACACGTTTTACACGTGTGTCCTCTCAATTAGTCCACATAAACGTCTTTTCCTAAGTTCATACCTGTGATTATTACTGAGAGTTCCCAGTACTCTGGTCAGAGAACAGTGACTCCCGTAGAGTTAGAAGCCATCTGTCTTCTGCTGTCTCATTTCCATTTATGGTCAGAAGCAACGGAGATTGACATAAAATTAAATACAGAGTAGATATGTCTAAGACTCTGGTTATATTTTAGAGGACAATCTAGCTGTGATTTCTTTGAAGTGATTTATAACAAATGGGATACACATGAGGAAAAAAAAAATCTTTGGTAGCACATGGGAAGTGGGTCACCTATACTCACTCATCAGCACTCTTCCCAGAGAGATTAGGTGTAGCCGGTGCTGATACTGTTCTTCTTGGCATGAGTGTGTCCAACAAACATTATAATATACAGGCCCTTGTTTTTGACTTCAGTTATATGACAAAGAAACAGTTAAAAGTAAGGACAGCTCTAAATGATTCCTCACTAGCATGAGTTACTCAGAAGACTTGCAGGAAGAATACGTATATAACAGCTCAGAGAGTGACTGCAAAAAAGTAAGCAGAAAAACATGTTTGGGAATTTGGACTTATAGCCCCATCAGCACAAACAGGAAAAGTCTCTCTAAACTACAAGTTGTTTAAGACAAACCTGAGGCAAAATAGTTTTATTCCATGCAGAGAAGAAATTCTCAGACTGAAAGAGCATGTAGAAAATCTCCTGGGATAGAAGCATACTTCACTTGAACACGGAGGTGTAGGAGAAGGCAGCTCCTTCCAACCTCCATTTCTGTATCTTCTTGTTAGTATTTCCAAACAGTAAACATTTCTAAGGTAAGGCCATTGGTTAACATAAGCATTTGGAACCTTTAAGCATTATTGCCCCTTTTTTTTTTTTTTATTTTTCATCGTTTTCTGTGATAGAATAGTCTGGTAGTCTGCTAGCAAGGAGCAGGCAAATTTATCCTATATTCCTAGTGTGTGGGGGTTGGAGCTAGGAGGATCAGGAGTTTGAGACCAATCTCAACTAGATGGTGAGACTGTGTTCAAAAAGAAAAAAATAAAGAAGGGAAAGGAAAATATACACACAGTGATTCTCCTTTATCTCTACGCCTTGGTTCTGTGACGTTCAACTGGATGGTTGAAAAGTAAGGTGAGGACTTAGGCGGTAGGTCAGGTGACCAGCTTGCTGGATTGCTTTGAGCCAAGTTATTTCCATGCTAAACTGCCATTTGTACAAATGGGGATTTGAATAGATCATCGTGAGCTCTGTCAGCACTACAGATTACAGATATGTACCGTCACCAGGCCAGCCCACAGATGTCAGTGTGTCCCGACAACAGATACGCTGGCCACAGACATCAGTGTGCCCTGCACACTCTACACTGTTCCTCTGCTGCTGAGATCTCTATGCATTTCATGCAGCCGCTTTTCAAACTGTGGCATATGCTCCTAATTTACACTTATTAAAGCTCAGCTCATTTGTCTATGGTCTGTTTTGCAAGATGACTTAGAAGAAATCAGAATTTGTGTGCTATTCATTGCCTCTCAGAAGCGGATTTTCAAGATGTATTTAGGCAATGATATTTTCCACAGCATAATTGTATCCTAATGTGAAAACTGCAACTATATTTCTTTCTCTACTTTTGGCAAATCCTTAAATGACCCCATATTTTAGCATCATTATATAATCCACAAAAGAAGTCACACCTGATGTGAACTTAGACACATAGTTAAAAAAAAAAAAGAAGGAAAAAAACCCTTGACACACATTACAGTATGCCGTGTGTTTTTTATGGATTATAAAAAGACAGAAGATTAATACACTAACTGAAGTTGGATAATTTCTCAGATTTATCTGAATTCCTACAGCGCTACTCTGCCTCATCACACATTCATATACTAACCTTGTTCACCCTGTCCTTCAGGTATTCATATGCAATTGCTGCTAGACATATTTTTCTATTCTTTTTATAACCAATCAATGACTATATCGGTATAACAAAGGTGATAGAATGTCAGTTTATTAACTAATGATTTGTTCATATCATCAGCATTGCCTCATCTTAGGCTGAAAAACCACAAAAATGGCAAGTATATCTGCTTGTTTAATAGACTTCCCAGAGCGCACTATCTAAAATAGCCACCTTTATCTTGCTTCAATTTTGGACTGGCTTTTTTCCCCTTCATAAACTTATTGTTATATAAAATAAATCCACTACTACTTTTAGTGTGTGTGTGTGTGTGTGTGTGTGTGTGTGTGTGTGTTTTGCCTGCATGTATGTACAACAAACATGCAGTTCCTACAAAGGTCAGAAAAGGGTGTTGGATCCTCTGGAACTCAAGTTCCAGATGATTGTTAGATGTCATGTGGGTGATGGGAATTGAACCCAGGTTTTCTGCAAAAGCAGTAAGTCATCTTCACCAGTCCTGGTCTCTCCAGTCCTATAAATCCATAATAGTTAACTAAATATTTTAAAGAAACTGAAGCCCTCACAGATAAAGGTAAAACCTGGCATTCTGGAATAGTCCACGCTCAGTATAGAAGAACTGGTCCAAGTTATCACGAAGCGAAAGAAAGAAGAAAGATCCAGAGGCACACAGAATGCAATTTATTGGAGATATACTGGTAAAACTCCTCTTGGGTGGCAATAAGACCAGATATGAATTTCACTTGAATCACAAGAGGACAAAGCATAAAACTGTCACTGTGAAAACATCTTCATCCAAGATGGAATCTACATGGACCAAGCTAATATGAAAAATATCAGTACATTCCTGATGTCTGTCATAAAGTGCCACATTTCATCCTGTTGCTCTTACATAGCTATATATGCTGGGGAAATAGGGAAGGGAAACTAACCAAGTCACCTTGGAGCAATATTTATTTGTTTATTTGTTTATTTGTTTATTTATTTATTTATTTACTCAAGATGGTAGTAGTCATGCCAAGCTAAATTTTGACTTTTAGAGATGTTTGTTTGTCCAATTTCACTTTGAACAGATGTGAAATTGAAAAAAAATATACATTTATTATTGATTAGAGAGTAAAGGTAGAAAGAACCAGAATTTTCACATCTGGCAATGAGCTGGCTAACACATACAACGAGAGTACTGGGAGCCTTTGAGAAATAATGATGTCGTCCTCTTTTAGCGTTCTTCTTGCCCGATTCTAGCCTTACAGAGTAATATTTTGATTATAATTTTTTCTTCTTGGGTTTCTTGATGAGAAAAGGGATTGCTTCCTGTTTAGCAACTACTGCCTTTCACATTTCTAGAGAGGATATTGCTTACAATGACCTGTGTGTGACTGGATTAGAGAAAAGGTTTGTTGGTTTGAAAAACATTACTCCACTCCTAGTCTGCAGCAATGACCATTGGTGAGATTTTAAATCTGAGTCCAGACCTTGAATTAAATGATTGAAAAGAGAGGCCCTGTCACAATTATGACAGGCCAGGGTTCATCAGACCGTATGCCTTTTATTTTTTTTAAATGAAAAAAATCCATTGGCATATGCATGCTGTAGTTATAGAGTACTTTAAATGCCTGCCAATTCTTTTGATTTTCCAAGTCATTTTTAACTTAAATCTAACTTATGGAGTTAGATTTAAGACATTGGATATACCTTCAGAAGCTTTAAAATTTGTCAGACAACAACTCCAGCCTCACAGAAAATGGCAAGAGATAATCATGCTGAGAAGTAAACAGTAAGACATACAGCACTACAGCAACACAGTTTGTGACTACTCTTAGGTAAGGAAACCAAAGTTAATCATAGAGATCCTAGGAGTACCCCTCTTGCCTCCTCAGTCTTCTGGGTATTCTGATCTTCTGAATGATTAATTTGCACAAAGTGAGTGGTGTGGTAGTTGAAGAAAGAGGTCCTCACGGAATTAACCCTTTTGTAGCAAGCAGGAAACAAACTTCACTGTGGTCACCTTAGACAACTGTTTTCAGTACATAAGCAGCTGTACGTTTTGCTCATGTCACAAGATAGATATTACAAGTTAACTATTGTTCCTTCTGTTTATTTATGTGTCTTATTTTTCTTTTTGCAAGCACTAGAAAATGTCTTAAGGTTTTGTTTCACTTAAAAAATATATATCCAGTTACAAAATTAAGTATTTCTCCTGGACAATATTATTATCTATAGTTCTGCCACAGCATCTATGGAAATCTAGAAGTTGGTTCTTCTGTTATATAATTGTATAATAACATTAATGAAATGTAGAGAAGCTTTTCAGAGAAAATAAAGCAATCAGGGTTGAATAATTAGAGAGAACACGAAGTAGGGCATAGACACAATAATAAAAACAAGATATTTATTAATGGTCTGGAATTACATTTAAGACAAAGTTAAAAGCTTATAGGGGGATAATGTTTCCCCCCAAAAGAGCCCTCAGTGCAAAGCATGGCAAATTGCCTTTTGAGTTGTTGATCAGAGGAGTCTAAAAGACTCCCAAAACAATATAAAGTGTTGTCATTGACCTTGGTTGCCTCCCACAACTTGAAGGTAAGAAGACCCTGTTACTGAAGACTCTATTCACTTCAGATTAGACTTGAAGGAATGAAGCTGGAACTGACTTGGAAATCTCCCCCTGGGAGCTAATTCTCATCATATCTCATGGTACTGTGTGAGTTGCCAAGGGAGAGTAACAATGTGTAATTTTACCCATAAGTGAAGCTAACAAACCACAATAATGATGGAAATGAGATGATATCCACAATGTTATAATTATAACACCTCTCTCTTTCATGGTTACCAACAGTTGTCAAATTGAGCTTAAGTCCTGCCCAATTTATACCTGGATCTGTAAACCTCTAGCCAACTAACCATAGGTCATAGACCTGGGGAAAAAACTTACAAATGTTATTTTCCTAAATCAGTACAATTGCTAACTGCATTCTAAGTACTTTTCCTCATACCCACAAATAAGTGTAGCTCTCAACTCTCCTCTAAGAAGCTTCTTTTCACAGTGAACCGGAGCTGTTGCAACAATTAATAACTGGTCAAAGGCAGAGACTAAGTGATGGTGGGGGAACTCAGTGGGAGCAAAAGGATCTCAGAGCCAGTAGGCTTTTAGATATGACAGACAATCTACACCAATAAGCTCTCACCAATATGTTTATCTGAACAAGACCAACCTAGAGAAAAGGACAGCTGATGTGCCAATGTGAACAGAATGGTCAATGTCTTCTCAGAGACGGAGGATGAGTTTCTCCCAGGGATGAGCTCCCACAAAGGTTGTCTAATTGGACACATTTACATATAAGAAAAGCTAAATGGACGAGAGAGAGAGAGAGAGAGAGAGAGAGAGAGAGAGAGAGAGAGAGAGAGAGAAACAATAATTGAGGAAGAGATCATGAATTTGGAAGAGAAGAAAGAGATGCAGAAGGAATGGGATGGAAAAAGTGACATAGATGCTGTATTCCAGTATGAAGTTCTCACATACCAAAAAAAACTATTAAATTAAAATTTTAAACTGTTAAATTAAACAAAATTGGGTGGGATGATCTTTTAGGAAGAAACAAATAACAAATGAAATTATAGAAATATTAAAATATATACTTCTAAGAAACTATAGAAATATTAAGTGTGTTGAATGTAATAAAAGAAAGTGAACAGAAATATTTATCCAACTGATATTTGTTAATTCCAGTAGAATAGTTAGTAGTGAACAGGTAACATGGGACTGTCAATGAAGAACATCAGCATGGGAGCAACTATGATAACTGTGGGAAAAGCTAATTCTCCTTCCCCCCCCCCCAGCAGTCGTTTTGTTTTTTAATGAGTCAAGAAAATAGAATCTTAAGAACTTAATATAAATATGATGGGAAGCAGTTGATAAAGCAGAGATGAAACTGCACTAGTTCGTAGAACATAGTCCACCATGTTTATAGTGGTAGCATGTGAATAGCATCTCTCCAGAGGCTCAGAAGCCTCCCTATAAAAAAGAAATCTGGGGCCGATGAGGTAGCTCAGGACAAAGGCTTTTGTATCAACTGTATTGACCTGAGTTTAACCACTGTGACTCACACAGTAAAAAGAGAGAACATATTTTTGCAATTTGTCTTCTATTTTCCACATGTATCAAGGCAAATGCACACACAAAAACACACAATAACATATATATCATGCTCACAGGGAGATACACACTAAATTAATTAATATAATAAAAATATTTTAAAGGAAACCTGGACCATATTTGTATAGTGAGTTGCTCCTGTTATAAACTATTTTAATAAATAAAATGTATGTTCGAATTAGGAAGAATATTGACTTATCAGAACTGTTGCAGTAATAATTAATCTCAATTGGAGGTTTCTACCTTGCCTTTGATCATTCTGTTCACAGATAAAAGACACACACCCTTTATATTTATAATAAGCCTTTAAAGCTCAAGAGCTGGGCAGAAGCTACCCTCTATGCTATTATGTCTACTTCCCTGCCAATAACCCCAATATCTGACTTGCCACTTGCCATGTTCCAACCAGGCTGTTCTTACTCCAACTGACCAACCCTCCCCACCCCCACCTCCTGTGGTCCTGCCTCAGACCCCAAGCACAGCACCCAAAACTCCACCTACTTCTCTTCTGCCCAGCTATAGGTTATAGGTTGCTTTAGTCAAGCAATAGTTTTAAATTAAAGAGCAAGGTTACAAAGCATCACTTGGTGTATGGGAAGATCTCCAAATTCCTAAGAGCAACCAGAATTGGGGGCCAGTGTCTCACATTATAATACATAGCAAAAGAGCAAACCTTAACACAGAACTTTTGTTATTCAGACTACATATTCATAAGCCACTATTCACAGTATATTAAACAATACAAAACTCACTTAAATTATTTTTTCCTTATTTAGTTCTTATTCATAATCATAAACTTAACTCTGCAATTCAGCTGGACTTGGAGGGGAATGAAGAAAATATGGAACCCAAAGAACTTCAGTGCAAGCAGAGATTACAAGGTATTGTAAGCAGAGGGGGTTAGGGTGCTCTCCTGAGATACAGGAGGAATGGTCTGGTGGATAAGACACCTGCAAATCAAAACAATTAGAGCTGTCCACCATTGGACATGGTGATCTTCTTGCTTGTCTTGCCATTCTCAGACCCAAAGTGTTCCATGGCTTCCACAGTGCGCATGCCTTCTTTCAGCTTCCCAGTGATTACATGTACATGCTTGCCTTCCAGCCATGCAGTCTTGGCAGTTCCAGAATTTTCCATGGACATCCTCAAATTTCTCTCTGTAAATTGGACCAGCCACCAGAGTCATCATGTTGTCACCATCCTGGCACATAAATCCTGGAATAATTCTGTGACAGAAGGAATGCTTATATCCAAATGCTTTCTCTCCAGAGCTCAGAGTACGAAAGTTTTCTGCTGTCTCTGGAACTTTGTCTACAAGCAGCTCAAAGGAGATGCGTCCCACGGGCTTGCCATCAGCAAAAATACAGTAGGGTTGATCATGGCCACATCAAGCAGCAACAGACGACAGAGGTGTCTGCAAAGGCCTCGCTTAAATGTTTAATTGATATCAAACTTCTATATTTTTAGTCCAGCATAGAAAATATGAAAGACAAAACATATTCCAATTTGCAATAATGAAGAATTTCCTCAATATATGTTTTTTTTTTAAATTACAGTGGGCCTAAAATATATGACTTGATTTTATGAGTTTATACATTTTAAGATTATATAGATATCTATTGGCTTATTTAGCATCCATAACTCAGTGCTTTACTATTTACAAAAATCATCGCCTGTCCTCCTGACCCACTGGACAGATATTTGTCTTCCATTTTCACTTCTCTTGACATTCATCTAGGTGCAGCAAATGACTGCAGAATGCATGTCAGAATAAATGTATGGGCTGATCTTCAGGAAAGCAGAGCATGGAGGCTACAAAGGATCTGCTGGTGAGATTAGTGCACTGTAATTCCCTTCCAGCATTGTTCCAGGACTCTGGAACCAAACATGCCATTCTTCTCTGCATATTTGAACACTCTTGTCAATGGTAGGGTATATGGATCTTCCATGCGTGAAGTTTCATATCATCTATAAAGAAAACCTCCTGGGAACAAATGTTTCCAATTAAAGAAGCATATATATTTGTGTGTGTGTGTGTGTGTGTGTGTGTGTGTGTGTGTGTGTGTGTGTGTGTGTTTGTGTGTGTGTGTGTGTGTGTGTGTGTGTGTGTGTGTGTGTACATGGACAGTCTACCACTACCACGATGGGATTATACACACAAGAAAATAGTTGATAAAGTCAGACTGAAGACTGATTTTAGTTAGAAAAAACTACAGAAAGTTTTGACCCTCAAAACTGCCAAATCTTAGAGACACCAAAAGAGCCAAGGTCAAACTATAAAAACTTTGAATCATCATATACAGAATAAATATGCAAAATAAATGCTCCTTGTATGCAGAAGAAGAGGATAAAGTGATGTCAATTAGGTAAAAATGGTTAAGAAAAAAATACAAGATTAAAAATTATGCACAATGAGAAGAAATCCAAACAAACAGTTAAATAATAAAGTAGACACTAATGCTCTTTGTTGTGGATTCAGTTTATTGCTTATATTATGTTAATTGGGTTCCCAAATGACATGGGAATTTGCACATCTGCATCTATGACACCACCGGCCCCTGCTCCCAGTCAGCTCTAATTGGTAAATAAAGTTGCCAGCTGGACTGGGAGACAGAGGTGCGACTGTGACTTGAAGATCCTGGGCAAGGAACACAGGAGAGAAAGGAAGAAGGAGAACTGCTATGCCAGGGAAGCAGAAAGATCAGGCCTAAGAAGTGCAGGCAAGAGAAACTGGCAACATATAAGAGTTGGCAATCATGGCCATGGAGGGCTGTAGGCCTGGGTTCGCATTGGCCAGGATGGAATATATGTTTTAGTAAGAAATAACTCAGGAATATTGGAAGGGAGAGTGTGTTAGCTTCATGGAGGTTTGGAAGTGCCCAGCCATTGCATGGTTTAAGGCATATTAAAATAGAAGGCTGTGTGTGTGTTTGTGTGTGTGTGTGTGTTTCATTCGAGAATTCAGAGCATTGCGGTGGGTGGCAAGGAACTCACAGTGCTGCTACCAGGGAACTTAGAGCAGATTAAATTACTTCTGAAACATTTCTTATCTGAAAATTTAAATCTATAAATTGAGGAACCCACAGCAGCTAAGAAGAAACTGGAGAGAGAGAGAGAACTTTCTGAGCTGCATCCTGGTGACCTGTCTGACTCTTTAGTGTAGCATGGACTGGTCCAGAGCAACAGTGGCTCTGCTGTTCTGCAATGCCAGAAGTAGACAAGCAGTTGTAGCACCTTGAAGAAAAATGTTGTTGATGTATCGGAAACCATTTTGCACTTTTTACACACATACATGCAAAGCCTTTGACGATTTGTTTTATGTCATCAGGAGAGTAATCAAAACTAAAAATGAAATAAGGAAGAAATGCAAGACTTTATATTGGTTTAAAATCTAGAACTAGGCCCACAGTGGTGATGTTCTGTTGCAGGCAAGACAGACTCCATAATCAAAAACACTGGAGAATACACATGAACTCATCTTCCAGCATGTAAGTCAAAATACCGTGGAGTATATAGCTGTGAAACCTCACCCAATGTATTTCAACAAGATGATCAGGGGCTGCACTTACCTCGGTTGCAAACTCCCCTTATCATGAGACTCCTGATTTCAGGAGACTTTAAACAAGTGGAACAAAGTGTGTTGGGACTCACACACTGGAACATGAGCTCTAAATAGTAATGATGAGCACATGCAAAACATGGTAAGATGTGCGAAAAGGACAGAGATGCTGTGAAGGAGGAAATGGGCTCCTAAGAAGACAAGGATGATGACAATGGGGAGTCAACAATGCTTGGGAACAAAGCAGACAATGCAAGAGTCTTCATCTTCTAGTGATGAAGCCACATGCCATTTTGTTGTTTTTTTTTTTTTTTTTTAAATTATAAGTAAGTACAGACTGGTGTGTTTGAGAATGAGGTGAGGACATAAGTCTGATATTCATTGCTAGGATGAAACACATTTGACAATTAACTATGTACTAGTAAAAAACATAATGAATGTTTTGCAAATCCAACACTTGAAAATGTAAATGCATTTGCCTAGTTTTGCATTAAGGATAAAATATCTCATAAATGTAGTTCTTATTTTATCTACAGCACCAATTTTAAAAATAACAATATAGGGAATTTATGAAACTGAGGATCATTTATATATCCTAACTTTGAGAACAGAGCTAATGATACATTAAAAATAGATTCTCATCTTATCATCTTATTGAAGGAAGAGAGTAAGAATTAAGTCAAGCAAACATCATTCAAAAATTTAGAAAGTGGTTTGAGGGTATCACTCAATGGTAGAGGATTTGGCTGTAGAAGGGTACGAAAAGGCCAGTAAAGCTGGAGAAAGCAGATATTAAGAGTCAGATCAAAGGTAAGTGAGATGTAAAACAGAAAGGGTGCAGGAAATCACAAGAACAAAAGCCCGGAGCTGATTTCTTTGGGGGAAGCAGCTGGGGCAGTGCTAAAGCGCCTTAGGAACTCTCTTCGCTTGCTCTGACCCAGAGCACTCCTGCTTTGATTGGATAACACCTCGGAACTTCAAACAGCCCCACTGTCCAAAGGCCAAGGTCCTGCAGCATCGCCATCAGAGAACCTCATTGACCCTTGGAACAGAGCTTCTAACCCACCTCATCGCTTACCTACAAGTTTTCCCCAAATCCTTTAGAGTAGACGGAGTTCAGACGTGCGTTTATTTAAATGTGGGAGGAAAGATTACACAATGAAAATGTCAAAGGGCATACCAAACGCACCTTTTGAAATGTTGATGTATATAAAGTATGTATACATAGATTCATAGTCACATAAAATATTATATTTAAATAAGGCCGAGTACGTGTTTCCCTAAATCAGAATTTCAAAAGTATATTGTCAATGAAAATATAAAATATTACATAGCTGTGAAAGAACCATCAATGTAAAATAGAAATAAAAACTGAAGGGTAAGGTTAGGGGGCTAGTTTCTGGCAGAAAGCTTGCCTAGCATGCACAAGACCCAGGGATAAACCCCCAGTATTGGGACTGGAGAGATGGCTCAGTGGTTAAGAGCACTGGCTGTTCTTCCAGAGGTCCTGAGTTCCATTTTCAGAAGCCACATAGTGTTTGCTGTAATGGGACCCAATACTGTCTTCTGTGGTGTGTGAACAGCCATTGTGTACTCACATATAGAATATTAATACATCTTTGCTATCATAAAAAAGAGCAAAGGATGAAAATAGATACTAAAGGATTATACATTTCAAAATATTTTTGTCCAAATGATTTGTGATCATGTTTTTTTTTTAAATATATTTTGCCCAGGCAATAGCAAAAATACAAAGCAAGCAAAAATGTAATATTAAAGGCAAAAAAGATACAAAAGAAACATTTAAATCTCAAATATGAATTTGCATAAAAGAAACATCAAACACTAGCACCAAAATTTTGAGGTATTATTTATCTTTACATATATATATAATTATATTAAGTATTATTATTAAATATAATAAATCTCTTCGACCTATTATAAAATTTACTTACGACAATCTTTGTTCTTCTTGAATTGTACCCTTTCTATTCCACTAGCACTATGAAATTGCACTAAAAATCATAGGTTGATTTGCTTTCGATTCTTTAAACATGCCCCAAGATTAGTTATAACAGATTTTAAAATCTCTTTTTCTTTTATTCCAGCAATTTTTTAAAGCCTTGGTGAGGTGGGCTCAGTGGGTCAAGGTGCTTACTGCCAAGCCTGAGTGTGATCCCTCGACCCACATGGTGGAAGGAAAGAACTGATTTCCCAAATTTGTCCCATGTGCTCTGTCACATGCAACCAATAAATAAACATGAAAACAATGAATAAAAAGACTCTAGAGCTTTCCAAGGTCTAGATTCTGCTGGTTGTTGCTGTCTCTCTGTTCCAGATTCTTGCAAACTGGTAAGGTGTTAAGACTTTGAAGTCCCTCCTGTTTCAGTGATTTTTATAGTTATTGTATAGTTCTCTCTCTCTCTCTCTCTCTCTCTCTCTCTCTCTCTCTCTCTCTCTCTCTCTCCTTCCCTCCCTACTTCCCCTCTATTCATCCCTGCTTCCCTCCTCCTACCCCCATATATGTGTATGTATGTATGTATGTGTGTGTATGCATTCACAGCCAATACAAAGAAAATGGGCAAATCGATGAGAAAAGCAGACAGAGGCTTAAGAAGGAATTGTGTCACTGTAGAAAGATTACTAAAGAGGATACTTGGTCACAGGTCCCTGTCAATAGTCTTGCTTCCTGTCTGCAGCAAGGCGAGCAGTCACACCATACTCACAGTTCTGTGATGTTTGATCCAATGCATGTTGCCCTGCAATGATGAAATCACGAGCCAGCATGGATGCCTTTCACCTTTAAGTTGTTCTCTTAGGTATTTAAGTCACACACACACAAAAGTAACTAGCATGAAAAGAGAGGGAAGGCTCAGTAATGCTGCTGTTAGATTTTCAGCACCAAAGAGACGGCAGAAGTTATTCATCATCAATTACTATCAGATGTTATATTTTTAAACATACTTCCCAAGTCCAGCTTCTCATGGTAATTCTTGTTAGAATATAAATGTTTTTCAGGTTTGGTCTGGAATCCTGTTGACTATAGTTTGTATAGACCCCTTGGTTCTGGGCTTGGAATGGTGCTTCAACTTTATTGAGTATGTTTCCTACCTCAGATTTAAACTTAATCTGAGTGTGTGTGTGTGTGTGTGTGTGTGTGTGTGTGTGTGTGTGTGTGTGCCTATGTGCCTGTTTAACTAGAAAATGGTACTTACAGACCATACTTTAAGCAACATCAAATTTCACTAGCATCTGTTTATTAACTATTTTTAATTTTTTTAGTAGACAATTTAGGAAATGTATTTATGTCTGTTTCAAGAAAAAATATATTAACATATCATACTGAGATCCCTAACTCAAATGTGGAATTTCAGGCTACCCAACCTCATTAATTTTACAGCTATATATCTTCAATCTTACTTTTAAAATTATATATATATGCTTTATTCTATTATACAGCATGCAATAATTACAGAGCACGATCACTGAGTAGAGGACCAGAGACAATTTGATATTCTTCTCCTATTATTTTGGTCCTAGAATATAATTCATTAAGAAAGTTTAGTAAGCTTACTATAATTTAAAAAACCCTATAATAATTCTTTTCTGAATGATCATGCTACCAATTAAACATAAATTTAGAATCATTTGTTACATTTTCATTTTGTTTTTAACTGCTTGCATTTAAAT
Organism: Arvicanthis niloticus; assembly: GCF_011762505.2. Classification (NCBI taxonomy): domain Eukaryota; kingdom Metazoa; phylum Chordata; class Mammalia; order Rodentia; family Muridae; genus Arvicanthis; species Arvicanthis niloticus. The sequence goes on from NC_047664.1 coordinate 16,616,036, forward strand.
TTTGAATGTATGTATGTATTTATGTATGTATGTATATATGCAAAATATTTCCATTACAAATTCAAATCCTTAAAACAAAGTATGTGAATTATTTATTTTAAATATTTTGGTCTTTCATTCACAATTTTCTCCAAATTGATCTTCACTTTTCTCTAAAAATCTATACCAGAAATTATTTTCTATGTTTATATAAAATGTTAGTCCTCTGGTAATTGTGTATTCACATTGGATGGATGTACAAAGGTTTGATCAGTCCTTAGGTAGTGTGAATTTGAGTACTTTCCAGATCTGAGTGTGATAAATGGTGTTCTTGTAAACAGCCTTGTGCATGTCTTTTAACATTTTTCCTAGGTAGTTTTGGGATAGATTCCTGGAAACGAGCTTTCTGGGTCAGAGGGTAAATGCTTTTGTTAGCTGCTGCCAAATTTATCCCATATTATTCTACATGGTTATCACCAGCAATGCAGGAGAATGGCTTCTTTCTCACAGCCTTTCCAACAGGCATCAAATGCTTGGGCCTTTGCCAAGTTGATAGGAAAAAAATAACTTCGCTATAATTTTAATTGCCATTTCTCTTATTATGAATACATTTAAACATCTTTTAATAACTGTAAGGGTCAGGAAAATGTAAGTATAAAAATCTTTGAAAAGCATGATTTTCTGTTAACTTGTAGATGTATCTCAAGGAAACAAGACTGCTCATTAATCAGAACCAACTTGATACAACATGTATGTCTACCAAAGTAGTAGTAACTATGATTTGTTTACTCAAAATAGGTCAAAGGGCATTTGTCAGCAGGGACCTTAATACTCCTTAGATTTCTTTTCAGATTTGAAATTTTAAATTTTCATATAACTGCTTCTCACACATTTCCTTGTCTTGCAATAAAGTGAAAGGAGATGAAACACAAAATAATAATAACTGCGCAGCAGCACTGCTAGGCTGTGAGGTGGACTATCAAAAAAGCAACAAATCTTAGGATTTTCTGGAGACAGAATGAAACTCAATAAAGTTGTAAAGACTCATTCTGGTTCTAGGTACCAAACGTGGAAAGAAATTAAAGATCACAGAGAAGAAATCTTCCTCAGTGACTTAGGGTCCGTGTCCCCAATGTCACAGAGAAATCCTGTGTTCAAAGAGGCTGAAGCAGCTATTTAATGCAGAAGTAAGGAGACAAGCAGGAAGAAGGAAGCGTTTCAGAGAAGAGAAGGACAGTGCAGAGGCGCTGAGAGGAGAAACAGTGGTGTTACTGCATCTAAAACAATTCTCTCTACTCATGAGAAAGGAATGAGGGGAGCCCATCCAGGCATCAATATCCCAATCTTTTCTAACGCCTTTTCTAATGCTTTTCTTTCACAATTGTCAAATGGGATATATAAGATATAATAATGAATCATGTAAGTGACTCAGTAGATTAATAAACAGATAATCCTATGACCAACTAACACAGAACACAGATACTTTCCTTAGTCCACGAGATTTTTCTCTCAGCATACAAACATTTTACAACTTGTCTCCATTCTTAGACACATGGGGGAATCCTACTGACTTAGGAAAGCAGACACGCATGCCATTGTCCTACTACGGGTTAAGGACCACTGATGAGCAGAGTCTGCTAAAACATTAGCAAAAGATATAAACTCTTAAGACTGGACAGCAAAGCCAAAATCACCCTAGTAAAATCCATAGATGAATGTTCTTTTGTTAAATGAAAAGTATTATAAAAATTTTAAGAAAGCAGCCAAATACTGATCGGAAAACATATAAACATTTCAAATGTAAAATATAGGGAATATAGTAATAAAGTAATAAAATATAATCCACACTGAAAACAGAATGGCAGCCAACACTTGCTTGATGAAAATCTCCACAAAATATAGAAAGGATGGACATTGCACGTACAGAACAAAACTTACAAAATTGTCGCTATTACGAAGGAAATAACCATCTCTTTTTGAGATCAAGTTGACTAGACATTTGATGAAGGTAACTTTAAAAATACGATATAAAAAGATTTATTTAGCTAAATTATGCAAAGTATCGTAAGTTATATATAGTGAATACATGTTACTTGAATTTTATATTCTAAGGTCTATTTATAAAAATAATTTAATCATACCATAGATCACTCCTCTAACATTTGGAAAGTAGAGTTTGTGCAAACAGTATTCTGCAATCAATGAGAAAAAAAATATAGTGCTGCCAAGAAATAAAGAGAGTTAATAGTTTTTAAAGTTATTCTAGGTTATAAACCAATTGAGTCTAATCATTCCCCAAATTAACCACACTCAAAATACAGAAACATCACAACAACGCAGTGTGGCAACAGTCTTCTCAGGAGCGATCTTGAGTACTAGGAAATATTGAACTGGTAACTTTCAGCAGGTCTTGTGTTTCCAGTTGAAAATACATTCTTCTCTCATGTAATATATCCTTACCATACTTTCCACTCCCTCTATTCCTCCCAGCTCCCCTCCCCAAAATTCCCTCTTCTCCTCATCCATCATCACCTTTCAAAAACAGAATAGGCCTCCAACAGACAAGAACCAAACATGGCAAAACAAGACACAATAAGACAAGACCGAAGCCCTCACACTGAAGCTGGTCAAGGCAACCCAACAGGAGGAATAGAGGCCCAAGAGCAGGGAAGAGTCAACAAGACTGTTGGGTGGGAGTAGGGTGGGGGGATGGGGAGGTCAGATGCACCAGACAAAGCAGCCACTCCAGTTTGGTTCTACCCTAGTTCTTTGGGCTATACAGTCTCCGGTTTCTGACCAACCAGGCATTGTAGGGCATGGGCTCCCTCTCATGAGGTAGGTCTCAAGTTAAATCAGACGTTGATAGGTCACTCCCACAAGTTCTGTGCCACGTTGCCCCAGCATGTCTTGCATGCAGGACAGATTGTACATCGAAGGTTTTGTGGCTGGGTTGGTGTCCATGTTTCTGTTTTAGTAGCCTGAAGAGTACCTTCCTATACCAAAGAGACTAGAAAAAGGAGTAAAGGCTCCCTGCAAGCACCAGCTTGATTTCTTATGTCCAATGAGCTATATAGATGTTGTCCTTGATTTGTGGAGAGACCCACTGTCTGAGTATCACCCTTGCTTATCTCTAAGGGACTGTCTCCTCCAACAACTCAGCTGAATGCAACACAGTCTTACCAGTGGGAACCTTGCCTGGCTACAAAAGATGGCCAGTTTAGACCTCTTATCTCCCATTACTAGTAATCCTCATAAGTCCACCCTCATAGATTCCAGAAAGCTTCCACTTTACTAGGTTTGCACACTTTCCCACAATTCCAGCTGTCTCTCCCTGCATTCTCCCTCCATTCCATCTCCCTGCCTACCTCATTCTCTGCTATTCCCAACTCCACCTGCTCCCAGTCTATCTTTGACATCAATTTCTGCTTGCCAGAGAGATCTCGTTCACACTCTCTTCGCCTTAGCCCTCCTTGCTATTTAGCATCTCTGGGTCTTTGGACTGTAACCTGTCTTTTACTTTACAGCTAAGATTCACTTATCAATGAATGCATACCATATTTGTTTTTTTCTGGGACTGGGCTACCTAACACTAAATGATTTTTTTTCTAATTCCATCAATTTGTCTGCAAATTTTATGATCTTTTAAACAGCTGATTAATTCTCTACTGTGTAAGCATACCACGTTATTTTTTATCGTTTATGTTATTGAGGAACATCTAAGTTGTTTCCCGATTTCTGGTTTTATGAATAAAGCTACTATTAACATAGTTGAGCAAGTGTCCTTGTGGTGTCCTTTGGCTACATGCCCAGGGATGGTATAGATGGGTTGAGGTAGAACTATTCCCAATTTTCTGAGGAACACCATATTGATTTCCATAGAGGTTGTACAAGTTTGGACTTCCAACAGCAATGAAGGAGTGTCCTCATCAGCATGAGGTGTCACTTATAATACTGATCTTAGACATTCTGATAGGTATAAGATGAAACCTGTAAGTCATTTTGATGGCTAAAGATGTAGAACATTTAAGTATTTCTCAGCCATTTGAAAATCCTCTGTTGAAAATTCTTAGATCTGTACCCCGTTTTGTTGTTGTTGTTGTTGTTTTTAATATCTAGTTTCTTGAGTTCTTTATATATTTTGGATATCAGACCTCTGTCAGATGTGGGGTTTCTGAAGGTCTTTCCCCACGCTGCAGGCTGCCAATTTGTCCAGCTGATGGTGTCCTTTACCTTACAGAAGCTTTTCAGTTTCATGAAGTTTCATTTATTAATTGTTGCTTTTAGTGCTTGCATTATCAGGTACTAAGAAAGTTGTCTCCTGTGTTAATGTGTTCAAGGTTATCTCCCACGGTTTCTTTTAGCAGATTCAGTGTGTCTGGTTTTATGCTGAGATCTTTGATCCACTTGGGCTTGAGTTTTGTACAAGACAATAAATATGGATTTATTTGCATTCATCTACATGCAGATATACAGTTTGACACAATCAATTTGTTGGAGATGTTGTCTTTTTTCTCAGTGTGTATTTCTGGCTTCTATATATATATAAAAATCAGGTATCCATAGGTGTGTATGTTTACATCTGGGTCTTCAATTCAATTCTATTGATCAACCTGTCTCTTTTAATCTCAATACCATGAGTGGTTTTTATTACTATAACTCTGTAGTACAACTTGAAATCCGGGATGGAGATACCTGCAGCAGTTCTTTTATTGTTCAGGATGTTTCAGCTATCCTGGAATTATGTTTTTCCATATGAAGTTTAGAATTCTCCTTTGAAGATCTGTAAAAAATTGTGTTGAGATTTTGTTGGGAATTGTGTTGAATCTATAGATTGCTTTTGGTAGAATGGCCACTATTACTATGTTAATTCTATCAGTCCATAATCATGGGAGACATTTCCATCTTCTGGTATCTTCTTCAATTTCTTTATTAAAATACTTGAAGTTTTTTTCATACAAGTTTTATACTTGCTTGATTATTGGAGTTATACCAAGATATTTTACATTACTGCAAAGGTCTTTGTTCCTGATTTCTTTCTCAGCCTGTTTGTCATTTGTGTATAAGAGGGCTGCTGATTATTTTTTTTTTTACTTAACCTTGTATTTAGTGACTTTGATTAAGGTATTTATCATCTGTAGAAGTTCTCTTGTAGAATTTTAGGGTTACATATGTACATTATAATATCAGCTGCAAATAATGATACTTTGAATTTTTCCTTTCAAATTTATATCTCTTTCAGTTGTCTCAGTGTTCTAGCTAGAACTTCAAGTACTATATTAAATAATATGGAGAGAGTATCAAGCCTTGTCTTGATCCTTATTATAGTATACTTGCTTTGAATTTCTCTCCACTTAATTTTATGTTGGTTATAGACTTGCTGCAAACTGTCATTATTATGTTGGGAATGTTTAGGTGGACTGTGTTTCTTGACTTTTTTATATTAAACAATCACTGTATCTCTGAAATGACGCTAACTTGATCATGGTGGATGATCTTTTTATTGTGTTCTTAGATTCTATTTGCAAGCATTGTATTGAGTATTGATGCACATATGTTCATAAGAGAAACTGGTATGTAATTCTTTTTCTTTTGTTTAGTCTTTATATAGTTTTGGTTTCAGGGTAAGTGTGGCCTCATAAAATGAATATGGCAGTGTTCTGTCTATTTATATTTTGTGGAATAATTTGAGGTGTATGGGTGTTAACTTTTCTTTGAAAGTCTGGTATAATGGTATGCTAAAACTATCTGACCATGTGTTTATGTTTTTGTTTTGTTTGTTCATTTGTTTCTTTGTTTTTTGGTCAGGAGATGTTTAATAACTGCTTCTATTTCACTGAGGGTTAGAGGTCTATTTAAATTGTTTATCTGATTTTGATTTAACTTTCACAAATAGTATACATCAAGAAAACTATCACCATTTTTAGATTTTTCAATTTGGTGGATTACAAGTTTTTAAAGTATGTCTTTGTGATTCTCTGGATTCCCTTCATGTCTGTCATTATATTTCCCTTTAAATTTCTGATTTTCTTAATTTGGATAGTCTTACTATATCCTTTAGTTAATTTAGATAAAGATTTATTTATCTTGTTGACTTTCTCAAAGTGCTAACTTTTTGTTTCATTGATTCTTTCTGGTATTCTTTTTGTTTCTATTTTATTGATATCAACCCTCAGTTTACCTATTTCCTGTCATCTAGTCCTCTTAGGTATGCTTACTTGTTTTTGTTCTAGAGCCTTTAGATATGTTATTAAGTTTCTCATATGAGATACCTTTAATTTTTTCATGAAGGCATTTAGTAATATGAACTTTTCTCTTAACAATGCTTTGACTATGTCCCATGAGTCTGGTATTTTCTGCATTCATTTTCATTGAATTCTAGAAAGTCTTCAATTTCTTTCTTTATTTCTGCCTTGAAGCCCTTGAGCCCCAGTCATTCAGTAGGGAGTTATTCAATTTCCATGGTTTTGTATGCTTTCTGCTGTATTGGTTTTGTATGCTTTCTGCTGTTTTTGATGTCCAGCTTTAACCCATGGTGGTCTGATAGGATACAGGGGATTATTTCAGTTTTCTTGTATCTGTTGAGGCTTGCTTTGCAACCAATTACGTGGTCAATTTTGGAGAAGGTTCCATAGGGTTCTGAAAAGAAAAAATATTCTTTTGTGTTTGGCAAAATGTTCTGTAGTGATCCTAACAGATCCATGTAGTTTATAATGTCTGTTAGCGCCATTTTTTCTTTGTTTATTTTTTGTCTTGAGGCAGGCATTGAAGCGTGTGAGGACCAATATATGATTTAAGTTATAGTAGTGTTTTCTTTTACAAAATGAGTACTTTTTGTGTTTGGTGCATAGATGTTAAGAATTGAGACATTATCATTGTGGAGTTTTTTCTTTGTTGTGTATGAAGTATCCTTTCTTACCTCTTTTGATTAATTTGGGGTTGAAGTCTTTTGTTAGATATGAAAGTGGCTACACCAAATTGCTTCTTAGGTCCATTTTCCTGGAATAGCTTTTTCCAACCCCTTACCCTAAAGCAATGTGTATCCTTGATATTAAGGTGTGTTTTTTGATTGCAGCTGAAGGATGAATTCTGGTTTTGCACCCATTCTATTAATCTGTGGTTTTTAAAGGGGGAATTGAAACCATTGACATTGAGAGATATCAGTGACCAGTAATTGTTGATTCTTGTTATATTGTTGTTGTTGGTGGTGGTGGTGGTGTGTGCGTGTCTCTGTGTGTGTGTGTGTGTGTGTGTGTGTGTCCCTTCTTTTGGTTTTGCTGGTGTGAGATCATTTACTTCCCATCTTTTCATGGGTGTAGCTAGCATCCTTAGTTTCAACTTTCCTTCTAAAACCTTTTATAGGGCTGGCTTTGTAGATAGACACCATTCAACTTTTGACTTTATCATGGAATATCTTACTTTGTCCATCTATGGTGATTGAAAGTTTTGCTAGGAAGAGTAAGTAGTCTGTCCTGGCATCTATAGTCACTAAAAGTTGATAGTACATCTGTCAAAGCCCTTCTGTCTTTTAGAGTCTCCATCGAGATGCTGGGTATAATTCTAATAGCCCTACCTTTATATATTACCTTTTCTTTTTCCCTTGTAGCTTTTAATATTTTTTCTTTGTTCTGTATGTTTAGTGTTTTGATTACTATGTGGCAAGGGAACTTTGTAGAAAAATTTTAATCCAGCAACATGGCTCTGGCAAAAGATCACATCCGAAAACCTTCTAGGTCTATGTGATCTTACCAGAATGCAGGTGTGCACTAGATAATAGTATGATCTGGATGAAATACAAACACAACCTTTAATCCCCAACAATGAAGCTAAGGTTAGTTTGTAGAAAGAGGCAGTAATGTCTAATTGAGGAGCAGACAAAGTAATGAATTAGAGAAAGATTTGACTGAAAGAGTCAAAGATAGAATACATTCAACTCACACAAGAACAACACAAGAAAGTGAGGCCACGTAAGAGCAAGAGAAAGAGAAAAGTTTGTGTGTAAAGAATGTGGTATGTGTGTGGCAATTTTACAGACATAGATTGAAGAGAACAAGTTAGATACAGGGTGAAGACAGAACAATACAAAGAATGGGAAGGAGCCAGGAGATTAAAACATATTGCCAAAGTCATTATGAGGCCAAGCAGAGCAATCCAGAAGTGAAGAGAAGCTGGAATGAATCAGTCATCTTGGAAGATTAGATGTATGGGGAGACTAGAAGCTTCCAGGCCTAGGTCTTGGGATAGAACAAAGAAAGTAACATTCTGGCCTCAGCCTAAGTCATGTATTTACAGTTTGGGTATGGCTCTCATCTCACCTCTTCATCTGAGGAAATAAAAGCAAAATTTACAGGACTTTCCTTTCTGGACAAATAAATTTGGTGTTTGTATGTGTCTTGTACCTTTATAGACACCTCCTTCTTTAGCTTAGGAAATTTTTCTTCCATAATTTTGTTGAAAATATTTTCTGAGCCTTTGAGCTGGGATTCTTCTACTTCCTTTATTCCTACTCTTCCTATGTTTGGCTTTTCATAGTGTCCCAGATTTCTTGGATTTTTTTTGGTCAGGAAATTTTTAGACTTAACATTTTCCTTGACCTATGTATCCATTTTACCTATTTTATCTTCGATGCTGGAAATTCTCTCTTCTACTCTAGGATTTTGTTGGTGAAGTTTGCGTCTGTACTTCCTGTTTGCATTTCTAAATGTTTCAATTGCAGAATTTCCTTAGTTTGTGTTTCCTCTATTGCTTGTACTTTTCACTTTCAGGTCTTGTACTGTTTTATTCATTTCTTTGAACAGTTTTTTTTTTCTGGTGTTCTTTAAGTGATTTACTCATTTTCTCCAAATGTTTGTGTTTTCCTGGATTTCTCGAAGTGATTTATTCATTTCCTCTTTAAATGTCTCTATTATTTCATAGAGGTGTGTGTGTGTGTGTGTGTGTGTGTGTGTGTGTGTGTGTGTGTGTATGTTTCCACTATATTGGAATATTCAGGACCTCTTGTAGTAGAATTGCTGGATTCTGGTGGAGGTCAGAAGTGGTCAGCCTGTGGGATCCCCAAGAAGCATGGATGGGGGTGCAAGCCTACAGCTGATTTTCTTTTCTGTTGCAGCTCTATGGATAAACCGGAGGGATTGGCTCTGCTGGGAGAACAGAGAGGCTATGTTAAGATTTTTTAAAGGATAGAAATCGATTGTTCTAGTCTGTCTATGACTTACCTATCGCTGCTGTAACAAATCACCATGTAACTTAAGACCTTTGTAACTCAAGCAACACAATCATCTTAGAGTCTGTCACTAGAATCCCCTGCTCATCTTCAAAGCCAACAGTTGATCATCCTTAGAACACTTCATTCCCTTTGACTTCTTCCACTGATGACAGCAGAGACTAGAAAGTGTTTCCATTTTTAAGGATTTATTTGACTATATTGGGAACACATGAATAATTCAGGATCATTTTCCAGTCTCAAGATCTAAGTCTCCACCCCAAGTACAGGCCCTCTTTTCTTTCATAGTCAAGAGTCATAGGTTTTGAGAATTAGGATGTAACCATCCTTTGGAAACCACTCACCCCACTGACACTACCTTGGACATATAAAGAAACTGGGAAGAATAATATAAAAAAATTAGGATTCTACATTAACAATATTTGTTGCTCTATAACACTTTTATGTTCTAAAATGTATTGCTATCTCAAAAATAAGAGAAGTAGAACCTGGGAAGGTGAATATACACAGTGTTCAAAACACTAGCTACTCAATCAAAAGAAGCTTGACTGAGTAGTGACTGTGAATATTAAGAATTAAGGACATCTCTAAAACAGACCAGATTGAGAACTATATTCACTATTTATTCCAGGTTCTTCTCTTTTCAAAGAAAGAATTCAGAAACAAAAGGAATCAAGAGGAAATTTATTATCAAGCAAAGGAAGACCCTCAATGAGTTTAAACTTCCCAACAGAGAGTCCCATCATGGGGTGTTTAGCTAGCACTTCTTATGGGTTTGTGGAATTCTGCCCTCTGAGATAGATATAATTGTTACCTTCTTCTCATCAAAACAGTTGTGATTACTTGAATTAAATACTCACAAGAATTGGCTTACTAACATTCCCTGTAGAAAAAAGGTTGAGATGGTTACCAGACCCTCACCTGAGACTCCAGCCACTTGTTCTCTCCTTCCCACACACTCCCACATCAGACAATGTAATCCTGCTTCTCTTCTATGTGGTTTCAGAGGTGTTAGAGTTAGACAGCTGACTGTAGCTAAGAACTCCATCTATGCAGCTTCTCAGAGGTCAATACTCAGGTTTGGCTGATAATTTCCTGTGAGCCAGTTCTAAATAGCCCTTCACTCATGGTCCTCTAACCACTCATCAAGCTGGGCTCAGATGAAATTGTTTTTGTTTGTTTGTGTGTTTGTTGCATGTAACTGGAGCCCTACTCAGGGTGAGTAGGCAAGAAATGTTACAAGAAAGTTCCTCAATAATGGACAGTTATGAATGGAAAAGAACTCATTCATGAGTTAAGGTGAAAAGACTACAAAGAACTCTAGGAAGGGATTGGGATTTTCTATTCATAGAGTTTACTCCTACTTTATGTTCTTATGGGGTTCATTGAATGTGACATGTGTCAGATGAGTACCTGCAAGGTCACTGATATGGAGAGTCAACTGTATGAAACAAAACTCAGATCATGGTTATGTTTGTCAACTGGTTTTCTAGTTAGGCCCTTATTTTGGTTCTATCTATATAGCCCACCTCAGTAACCAGCAAAGTGAAAATGTAAAGGCAAAACAAAATGTACTATAATAATCTTAGACAGTAACAAAGGAGTTGGGCTAACAACCCTCACACTCTTCCCTGACTAAAACTTAACTACTAATTATTAAACCTTGTATATAGTAAGTATATATTATAATATTAAGACATTATTATATTTATATGTTATATAATATTAAGGCTAATTATAATATAAGCCTTGGTTATATTATTAAGCCTGTAATTACAATGCATTAAGCCTCAATACAAAATTAATAAATCAAATATAAATTAATCAATTTTGAAAAGAATTAATGAAAAGTTGGCTCAGCTGGGAGAGGGGAAGAAGAGGTAAGAACATAAAGACCACTGGCTTTCCCCACACATTGCTGCCATACTTGATCTTTTAAGGTAGGGGTGGGCAAGCTTCTACCAGGGGCCTCATAATGAAAACAGATTAATCCCTGCTGCTTCTGTTCAAGTAAGTCCTACTGTTGCAGCTCTAAATCTGTCAGAAAGTGCCTGTGAATTGTCAAGGTATTTTTATAACATAATATTAAAAGTAGTCATAACTATTCCACACAACTCAAGTATAGAAGACTGTCTAGGCTACTTCAAACAAAACAATTGGCATAGATAATTGCAGCCAAACAAACAAACAAAAAGAAAACAAGCATAAAGTTCTACAATTCATCTCTATATACCACTATAAATGAAAGTAACAACAACCACATAAACACATACACACACACCCCAATTTTAAAAATAAAACAAAAATAACCTAATCATCTACATAAAACTCTGGTGGAGTGTTTTAAGAGAAAAAGACTCAATGACTCCAGGAGTTGCTGGTTGAATCAAGAATGGAAAGTATGGCAATTCAGCTTGTGTTGTTAATAAACGTTTTCAGCAAGAAAAAACAATGCAATTGTCTTAAATGTTGGAAGACACCGTATCAGTTATCCACAATGCCAAGCACTTTTTAAAAGTTTGCAAATGACTTACTAGACTAAAAGAGGAAGAATCTGTTTAACGCTAAGAGACATCTACCTCGCCGGGCGGTGGTGACGCACGCCTTTAATCCCAGCACTTGGGAGGCAGAGGCAGGCGGATTTCTGAGTTCGAGGCCAGCCTGGTCTACAGAGTGAGTGCCAGGACAGCCAGGGCTACACAGAGAAACCCTGTCTCAAAAAAAAAAAAAAAAAAGAGAGAGAGAGAGAGAGAGAGAGAGAGAGAGAGAGAGAGAGAGAGAGAGACATCTACCTCAAAGCCTGTATACCTTCCAGTAACAAGGTGAATTAAACCTTTTAATGTCCATGAAAAAGCAGCTGGCTGCAAATATGTTTCGTACTGACCTTGCAGTGAGATGAGCATAATGAGACATCCACCTTGCTAAAAAGGAGACCAGAGGGCTTGTTATATAACCTTACCATCACCAAAAGGAACGTCGAAAACAACTTAACAGTATTAAAATCCTTCAAAGTGATAATTATAAAGTATAGACACGTAAAATCCCACACACTTTCCTACCCACCAGCTAAAGAGAAGTGGAAAAGATATGAAACATAAAGAAATGTTTTAAGATATAAAAATGATAGGCTACCCATGATGGTGTGTGCTTGCAATCTAAGCAGTCACGGGAGGAGCTGAACTGTGAGACTGATCTATACTGTACAGCAAGAGCCTTCTGAAAAGGGGGCGGGGTGCCAGTGAGTCAAATTATATGGTAACTATGAAATAAATAAGCAAATAAGAACCTATCATCAGGGAGGCCACTAAAAATCAGCATTATATCAGTGTGCCATTGTGCAGTATTGCATATTACTTTTTAATTTTCTGGATTTGAAGGCACAGCATTTAAAGTTGACATTAGTAAACAGTGTGTTAGTTTGCTTTCTGTTGTGAAATAGACGCCACAACTGGAAAACAACGTGGGGAGAAAAGGATTTTATTCAGCTTACATATTACAGTCCATCTTCAAGGGAATCCAGGGCAGGAGCTGAAGGCAGGATCCTGGGGGAAGAAATGTAGATTACTGGCTTACTTCCATTGCCTTGCTCTCCTCCCTGTCTTATGCAGCCCATGCCAAATACTGAGAATGGCACTTCCCACAGTGGGCTGGGCCCATCAGTCAAGAAATTCTTCCACAAACATGGCCACATCTGATGGAGGCAGCCTCCCATTTGAGTCTTCTTTTTCCCAGATGGCTCAAGTTAAGCTGACAAAAAAGAACCAGCCCATGACAAAATATTAAGTAAAACTGTATCTACAGCAAAAATGTGTCTCTAAAATCATATCTTCAGGCTATAAGATGTACAATGTAAAACAAATTATGTGACAATGTTTAGTAACAGAAATAACATAAGGTAATATATTTTTGCTACATATAGAAAAAACAATGAAGTTTCATTAGAAAAATTAATAAAAATGAAAAGTTCTAGTAAGTAGTATTGCCACCGCACCTCCAGTGAAGTCAGTGTGACAGGAGTAAAATCTTGGATGCTGACTCCTGAGGCGAGTGCTTCAAAGGAAGCCTGTCTCCTGGAGAGCCCTGGCAGCCCCTGAAAAGGATGTGTTCCAGATTTGCTCTTGCTATTGCCGGGGGGGGGGGGTGTTCTGTGCCATAGCTTTTGCATTACTAATATTTTCCTGGAAATATTCAGTTTGGAGGACAGGGTATGATGGAAGGGTCTGTCAGGTTGGACTCTCCAGATTTGGCCACATAAGAGGCTTTAGTAAATTCACAGCAAGGTGTTTTTACTTTGACCTTTGAAATAAAGAATTAGATTAATTATATAGGTAGGCGATGTGTTTAATGAATTACAGCAATAAGAAATAGTGTTGGCGAGTTTAGAAAAGTTTAGAAAAGGTTTTAACGAAGCAGCTGTCTCATTACCATATGCAGGAGCGCATGATGGACAAGGCAGTAGATGGGTAGAGGATAATGGAGCCAGAAGTTCTTTATTAAACTTTGAATTGGCTAGAGAGGGTCGCTGGAGCAAAATCACCCTGGTACCTTCTTTTAAGGCTATAATAACAAAGCATTAAGGACAATATTCAAAGGCTGGATGTTGGTTTGTTAGGCAATGGGTTGTGAGACACCAAAGTCTAAGAATACACTGACCTCAGACAATACTGATAGCATCTTTGTGAAATCACCGTCTGACTCCTGATGGGTCTCATGAAAAGTTATTTTCTGTCTGATGTTGAAACTGGCCATGTGTGGCCCGACTGATCTTGGCTATTGTATGATGGTTAACTTCCTTTTTTTCTGTTTAAAGGTCTGATGCTTGCACTTATGAATTACACTCAGATTCAGCACCCTCTTGTGTTCGTGTCTGTTTGTCACTTGCTGACTCCTTGCCCTCCTGTTACTGGTTCCCTGGTCCTCACCAAGTGTGGGACCCCCCCAACTGGGTCTGCCCGCACCATAGTATTGAAATAAATACTGAACAATTTTTTTAAGAATGGTTAATGAATGATAAATGAAAAACTTATCTTGGTGTGTGTGTGGGTGTGGGTGTGTGTGTGTTGTGGGGGGGAAATATGTTGTGTGTGTATACATGTTGTGTGTGTATATATGCTGTTTTTGGGGATACGTTGTGTGTATATGTTGTGTGTGGGGATATGTTGTATGTGTGTATATCTTGTATATGTGTGTATGTTTTGTGCATGTATATATATGCGGTGTGCATGGAGAAAAAACAAGATATTCAAAGTCTACTCTATCAGAAAACTTCAAGGGTGCATTATCATGATTAAATCTAGTCCCTGCCACACATTAAATCTACAAAAGTGACTCATCTTCTATTTAAAATTCTGTATCCTTTCCTCAACATTTCTTACACATTTAAGCCATCTTTCCCTTCAGTAACACTATACAGCCTGAACAGATTGTATTTACCTATATATCTATATTCATATCTTGAGATGTATGTTATAACAATTAATAAAAAAGAGGATATAAATTTGAAAGAGAGAGAAGGGGATATATATATATATAATATATATATATATATATATTATATATATATATACACACACACACTTATCTTGGTGTGTGTGTGTGTGCACACGCGCGTGTGTGTTTGGAGAGAGCAAAGGGAGGGGGAAAGTGATGTAATTACAGTTTAATCTCAAAAAATAAGTTTTGAAACTACCTCTCATTATTTATTTGTTTCTATAAATTCCACTTTTAAAAATAACATATATGAAACTATGCAGTGTTGGTGCCAGGCTTAATTCACATACCATAATGTTGTCTAATTTTATCCATGCTTCTATAAGTGACATTTTAAGGCTGGATAGCAGTCCATTATGCATAAATATAGTGTATTTCTTTATCCATATGACTGTGGTGAAGAACACAGAAATGAATGTGAGATTGCCGATATTTGTTCAAGATACTTGGTGCACAGCTTTCCCTGGTGCAACATGAAAACAAATATCTGTTCATTCCAGATAAGGTGCTAACCTCAGAGTCAACGCAATTCCATTCAAAGCTAGCTTGGTGAGACAATGTTCTCAGTGGGTTACACACAAGAACATGGGTAACTCAGGTAGTTGCATCACTGAAAGTCCCTCCAGGGTGAGGACTCAGAAAACTGCCTCCCCAGCTCCCACAAAGCCCTCTCCTCTCAGCAGTCTGAGAAAGAACCTGTGAATCTAGCAACTTCCTATCCTTCCTGCATCTTGCATGAGCAGCCTGAAATGTGTTCGTCTTTCTTAGTCTTCTGAGCCTCCCTCCAGGAACAAATGTCTCAATTCAGAGGAAACAGGTATACAACAAGCAATGGCATGTTTATCTTTATTTTGTGGCCTATTATTGCTGATATGTCCAAAATAAAATATCATTGCCAGGACCAATGCCATAAAATTTCCCCTAGAATTTTTTTCTTGGAGTTCTGAGCACTCCAAAGTTGGAAAGACAGTTCTTTCAACATCTGCATTCTTTATGTTTGGGGGCTTAACTACCTTCAAAATGTATATAACTCAATTTCAAAAAATTACCTCAGATCTCCAATGTAAATTCTGTACTCGAGTTGTACTATCAAAGAGCCAAACTTATCATAGTTTCAAAATACTCATTTAAAAAAACAATCCAATGCTTAGCAGGAATATGGCCTTGGCCAAGGACAAGGAAGTGGGCTTCAGGCGGGAATCTGAACAGGCTAGAACAAAGAAGTAATTTCAGGCAGGAATCTAAATTTTAGGCTAGAACAAGGAAGTAAGCTTCAGACATGAAAATGACTATGGGCTAGGACAGGGAAGTAGGCTCAGATATTTTGGTCATTCCGATAATCCCTTAGAAACATTAATCATGGGAGTGTTTGCAAAACTATGTTTATTGCCTTGCTTGTTCTTTGGCTATTTGCATCTATTGTATTACTAGTTCCTCAACCTAGAACTGATCTTAACACGTATATTAATTTAAATGGTATAAAAAGCAAAAAGAAGGAGGGATAGGGGTTTTCTAGGGAGGGGAAATGAGAAAAGGGGATGGCATCTGAAATATAAATAAATAAAATATCTAATAAAAAAACAATCCAATAAAAAATGAACAAATACTTCATTAATTAGTATTTGAATAGTCATTAGTAATTGGAGAAAAGCAAATTAAAAGTATAACTAAATTTTACTAAATACCATTAAAATGGTTTCATAAAAATAGTTAGCAGTTGTCAGCAAGTATGCAGAAAAACTAGACTTCCTTGTACATTATTGCTCTTTGGAAGGTGTTTAGAAATTTCTTATCAATTTTGGCACACACTTTCCAGATGGCCCAGCCATTCCACACTTCAATATTCTTCTAACTGAAAGGACAGTTTTATGTACCCAACCTATATGGCAGTATGCTGCAAAATGTTTGATCACACATGATGAACCTCAAGACTGAACTGGGAAAATCTGTTTCTTGTTGTGGTGTGACTCAGCCTTAGCACACACCTTTAACCCAAGAGCTTTCTATAAATAAAACCTATTGTTTCTGTAAACAGTAGGTTGAGAGGCAGAGCAAGCAACCGAGAGGGAGTGAACATTAAAAAACCCAGGAAATCTCCTCAGCCCATACTACTTCTGATCCAGAAAGCCATATTTGATGAGACTCAGCCAAATTTGGATGGGTCAGAACTCAGGCTGGTCCATATAATAGAGCGGGCTTTTCAGGTGTTAAATTCTACTAATCCAGAGGCTACTCAGGCTTGCTGGTTCTGTTATGGTGTAGCCCCTCCTTATTATGAGGCTGGAGGGCTCACGGGTAATTACCCAACCTGTCTCAACCTCCAGCTGCTGCTGGACCTCTCAAGGTGCTAAGATCATGCTAACAATCGTCTCTGGACGAGAGCTCTGCCTGGGAAAGGTCCCACATACTCACTCTCACCTGTGCAATACAACCGTCCATGTAGCACAGGAAGACCGTGTTAATTACTTACTCCCCCTAAAGATGGTTGGTGGACATGTAGAACAGGGCTTACCCCTGTGTTAATTCCAGTGTGCTAAACCAAGCCCAAGACTTCTGTGTCATGATCCGGCTGGTGCCTAGGCTAATATACCGTGCTGAAAATGATCTCCTAGATGCCTGGGAGGAAAGACTCCACAGGTCCAAAAGAGAACCCACTAGCACAACTCTCGCAGTCCTCTTGGGTTTCGGGGAGCTGCAGGGGTAACTACCGGAGGAACTGCCCTAGCTCTACATGTGGGGATTGCCCAGAGAAGGTAGACACATTCCGCAGGACAGACCAACCCTTGACACTTGAAGACAAGGGACGTCCTTGCTACCTCATTCCCCAAAGACCAATCAGTTTAAAAGTCACACTGTTCTGCCAATCATATTGTGCCTAGCCACTGTTTCTGTAGTACACCCCTTAAACTGTATAAAAACTGCTCTTAACCTCAATTCGAGGTTCTCTTGCCTATAATGCACCAGTATCATTAAACCTCATGTTATTACAGTGGGTGGTGAGAAACCCAGGAAAGAGAATGGAGAGTCTTTTAGTTGAAAGGTATTTAAAACAGTGTGGAGAAGGAGAAGGAGCTTTATCCTTCTGGGATATCGGTGGAGGGAGAAGGTCAGCTGGGTGCTTTCTCTGTCTCTCTGAGCTAGTAGCTTTCACTGCAGCATTTGTCACCTGGTAAATCACACATCTGGGATTTTGTATTAAAAACAACAATGTAGCATCTAAGTTGTTTTAAACCTTGAGCATAAAAGGCAGAATAGTTTCTTAGATAGATCATAATCATTTCAATATGATGGTTAAAACACTGATAAATAAACTTTCTTGTAAATTCCACTCTAATGAGAGTTAGAAAGCCAACTGGAAAGACAATAAATCAGAACTCTGCCTTCTACTTGTCCTGAACACTATTTCTACTAATTTCTTTACTTATTCCATCTTAAAATTCCTTCTAACAAACTAAAACTTTGCTTCATACTATGTCTTCTTAGTACTTCTTCAGAAACATGTCTCAGCTCCCACTGCTGCTGGCACAGTAAGAACCTAGGGTCAGGAGCACAGTTGGGAAGTTTGTTCTTTATGTTAATTAACTACAATAACGCTAACTAAATGAGTTTGCCAAAACTTGCAGAACTACACATTAACAAGGATAAATTTGTGATACGAAAACTAAACCTAAATTAAAACTATGATAATAAAAGTCCTTCCCTTTTTTATTCGATCCAGACTTGATGCTTTGTCTTGTGTTGTCTCTTTAACATTTCAAAATGATTTGTTTTAAGAAATCTCTTCGCCTTGTTTTATGATTTCTACATCTTGAGAAGGTTTATGTTCAGCAATGGTTCAAGACCAGTGTTCTTCTTAATGACTTTATTTAGGGTTCTATTATAAAAAGTCTTGTGCAAACTTGAACTCTGTAATGGTTAATTTTGGGTCATCTTTACAGTCTTAAGAGTGTTCAGAAATCTACACACTACCTCTGACTAAGAGTGTGAGGGTATCTACAGCAGAATTTAATCTCTGAATCAGAAGCTGAAAGGGAAGACACTTCTCCTACAGGGGCAGGCTCCTTCCAATCAACTGAAGAACAAAAAAAAGAAAGCTGTTGGAAGAGCAAATTCTGTGTTTGAAAAAGAACTACAGATTCCACAATGCATATCAATGACCATCCTCATTCCCCAACACCAGCCCAGGCCTTTAGAGTGACTGGTTCGATATCCCTTGTGTTTCGGGCCAATAGAATTGCTCCATTGGTCCCTTGCTTTTCTAACATTGAAAAGTGGATCACAGCAACCATGTGCAGACACCCGGAATGCACAAGCCAATACCCACAATAAACTTCTGATTTCTTCTCCTTCTCGCCTTCCCTCCCACCCACTCTAGTATATCTTACTGGGTATGTTTCTTTCTAGAACCCCGATTAATGCAGTCCCCGTAGTTATTAAAAGCACATGTTTGAGTTGTGTATTCTAGTTCTTTTTCAACCCAAATCTCTAGAAAATGGAAGCTTCAGTCTACTTCCAGCCTAACAGAGTTTTCTTCTATTCCTGGTTTTTTTGAACTCTTACTACGTCAGCTTCTGTATACTTTGGTAATGGATCCAACTCTTCACCACTGCCCCTGTGACCAGGCTTGAGATGCCCCAAGTGACCTTCTGCAGAGGCTCACTCTGCTTATCTCTGTCTTCTCTTCTGGCAACAAAACTCCCCCATGTTGTGGCTTTATAATCAGCTATATGTTTAAGCTATCTTATTTTCTTTAGCATTTCTCTACAAATTAATCCAGAAAATGACTGTCGTTTTAATTGGAAGTCACATGGGAATGTTCCCTGACACAAAATTCTAACATCACTCGATTTTCTTCAGGCACAAGAAAAAATTACTTAGAGCATCAACTTTTGTTGCAAATTTTAAAAAAGAAGTATTTGCCTATGATTTAGCCATTTTACATTTTAATTGCCTTCAATTTTCTACAAAATCTTCCATGCTTTGATATATGCTGTTTGTTTTATTTTTCATAGTTACTGATGTACTGGTTTTTAATATATTAATAATCAATTTAGGTAGATTCATGTCCAAACTAATAAAGTGTAAATGGTATAATCAAGAAACAAGATATCTTTGTAACCCCAGCCAATGAAAGGAAACTGGAATGATAAGTTGAGACATAACAAAATGTGTCTATAGTAAATTCTTTGCTATTTGCTTTGGGTGACTCAAACTTGTAATTAAATGACTCAATTAGAAATATTTTAAAACAATGTTTCTTTCTTGTTTTATTTTTTAAGGAAAAATAAACGTGAAGTGAATAAAGAAGGTGCCCAATGAGAGCTAAGTTACTAATATTGTATAATAGATCACTAGATTTAGAACATCTAACTGGAAAAGCTAGAAATGAGAAGTTTAGAGTTCAAGGAGGTCTGCAATGTAACAAGCTTAATCAAAGGAAAAGATGTGAAACGTTCACAAAGAGCGTCTGCAAAGCCACCACACAGAAAGACTCTGCGAGTGTTGGAAAAGAATGGCAACTTTTTCCTATTAAGGAAAAATAAAAATAGGTCACGTCATTGACCTTGGCCATCCTCTGGCATAGTCATGTCACCATCTTAACACAGAGCAGAACATAAATGGCCGAAGGCTCTCAACATGTGAGAACAATTTCTGAAAAGGGGGTAGGAAATCAATTCATACTAATTTTAACTCCCTCTTGTTTCTGCAAAGCCTCATCTTGATTCCTTGGTGAACTTTAACACTCTTAGTCTCCTTGACACAGTTCAGTTTTCCTACAGCTCCCTTTAGACTACAAAAGAGATCACTGGACCATAGATAGAGCAACAGATAAACATGACCTGTCTTGTACTAAAAACGAGCAATGTCACACTGAGCTGAAAGAAAGGAATTATACAGGGTAAATACAGTCCACATCATGAGAGCGGATCACAGGCAGACATACTCTAAGGCTTGCCTTTCAGAGCGACACAGCAGCTTCTTACACTCATCATCAAAAATACCATGAGAAAACTGCTCTAATATAAAAGTCAATCTCCCTCCAGCAGCACTGTCCATAGCTATAGAACGTCTCCCACATTGTGTAACCAATCAATTACAGGGAAAAAAAAACCATTATCTGAAAAATCTTTGTCCATGTTTGGCTAAGCACTACTGAGATAAGAGAAGTATATGTTACTTTTCAATAAGGCTTTGTTACTCACAAAACACTAAGATGGTTATTTGCATGGCAAAGTCTCTGTGTCTCATTATAATACACACAGACACACACACAGAGAGAGAGAGTGAGTGAGAGAGAGAAAAGGCAAGAGTAGAGAACATAAACTGTATATTAAGTCTATGAGGAATTTGGACATCTGATCTTAAGAATTTCCATCTCTGTTTAGATGGATATGTAATTTAACATCTTTAATTATCTTAGGATGTCCTCTTTAAAACAAAACAGCAAGAATTGCCTATAAGGAAAAAAACAACCAATCAAAGAAACAAACAGAAAGTCTCTCATTGATTTTTCTCTCTAGTACGTACACAGTTTGTATTTACCAATAGCTCAGAGGTATTCTTTGAGTGTGAGACAAGTCTTCCAGGTGACTAACTTTTCCCATTGTACACCTGTCCACAGTACCTGTTTCAACATGGCACTGAGGTCATGAGGCTCATCACTAAGAATGTTCTGGTTCTTTTTTTTAATCTATGGGGAGTCAGCCGTGCTCACCACAGAGCAATTACCAAATTAAAGTCCAACAAATGTTCAGAAACATAAAATAGCATATTTCTTTCAATATAAGCTTAATACTGGTTTTTTAAAAAAATAAATCAACTGTGTTATAAAACTTGGCTTTGTACTTGGCAGTGCATTCATAAGGCAGGGAACTATGGCAGCTATTAGTTCCCATGAATACCCACATATGGGAAATTCTCTAGCAACTAGAGACTTAATTTGGTCCTCCAGAATAAAGACGTTGAAATTATAAAAACCTCAATCACCTACTTCATGGACAATATAGATGGAGATAAAGATAATAAATACTGACTTTCAAAACACAGATAGAACTTGGAACAAATTATATAAAAGCTAAAATATACAGTTTTACAGTTAAGGGAGTAAAGATATAGACACACACACACACACAGAAAGAGACGTGTCTAAAAGATTCCAAATTAAATGACAAAGCTGTCTGTAATTATATGTGTCATAAAGCATATATATTTACATATTATCTAAATGCATTGAAAAATAATGAAACATAAGGTAAAAGTACCATTCCATGAAAACTCTGAATAAAAGTATATCACTGAAAATACTTCCTACACAAAACATATTATGCAAAAATCTTTATTTAGTGTACCAGAAAGACTTAAGAGAGTTTTTATAAAACAGAAACAGGAATCAAATGGAGGCAAAATATATGTAGTTAAATTGAACAAGAAAAAAATCCATTTTTAAAATCTTCAAAGAGATGAGTAAGAAGGGTCAAAAATTAATAGTTGCATCAAGAAGAAACAAGATTGGCATTAGAAAAAAATTAGAATCAAGGGAGTGAATTCAAAGACTCACTTGGGTTAGAAGAAACAGTGCAAAAGAATAAAGTCTCTGCTTTGGAAATTGCAATCTGCCCCCACACCCCACCATCACCCTCCCACAACTGCTATGCTTTCTATTTACTTCTCATGGTCACACTTTTTGTCAAGCTAACTTTCAGTCAGTATTACAGCCCCCTGAACATGACACTGCTCTTTCTTGGCCCCAATTTAAGGGCAAACATTGTTGAATGAAATGTCAGGCAAACTTTCATTCTTCAGTAAGTAGCTTTATTGCCTCATGCAAATATCATCTTGGGCAGTCTCTCTGTCTGGCAGGATCAACCCACAAGTTTCTATCAGCTCCCATTTTAGGTCTTTGCTTTTTGAAGCAGCAGCATTCCAAATTCTTTCACTGTCCCACCATTTCCTAGTTCAGATCTATACATCTACTCTTTCTCCTTTCATTTACCCATCTAAAAGAATAGCAAACCTTTTAAAATGAAGACAAAAATCTATTGAAAATGAAAATTTATTAAGAAATGGAGACTAATGACAAACACCCATATAAACAGAAATCTGGGTCCAAAACAATATGTATATTAACAAATGGTATAATAACAACTAGTTTCTAGATGTTTCTGAACATCTAGAAACTGTGCATGGTCATAGTTATCTTTAGTTGTCAACTCTGTTGTCAACCTCTGGGGAAAGAGAGCCTCAGTCTGGGGAAAGAGCCTCCATTTGAGAATTGTCTCCAGGAGGTGTGTTTGTTGGAGCACGATTTTGATTTCTGATTGATGTACAAAGACTGAAACTATTGTAGGCAAAACATAGCCATGTGTGCCTGGGATGGTAAAGGTGACTGAAGCCAGTGTCATCTTTCCATAGTCTCTCTTTCAGTTCCTGCCTCCAGGTTCCTGCCTTAAATGCTTGCCCTGACTTCTTTCAGTGATGAGCTGTTCCCTTTAATTGGGGATAAGACTTTCCCTTCTCACGATGGCTCTGCTCAAGGATTTATAACAGAAACAGAGAAGCAAACTGGGACAGACATAGAATAGCACATTTTCCACTAGAAACTAACATTATCTGAGTTGTCTTAATAATTACTTACCTTGAGTGGGAGTTATATTAACAACCTAGCATGTTATATGCCAACTGTCAAATTTGGAGAGTGTGTGATTTTTAAAGGCATTCAGCGCTATGAGGAAAATTAAACTTGAAATGGATATTTTTTTAAAGGGTAGAATCTGAATAGCAAGAAAATAAATGATTTGATTAGAGAATAGCATGTGGTAAGGTGTGAAACTTTCTGTTGCTTTACAGTCAAAGAGAAATGAATCAGTAAAGCCAAATATGAGAAGTATGAAAAATCCCATAACTTTCCATCAAAACTCATTATTATTCTGTCTCCCTGTACCTTACCTGTTAACGGGAAAACCATACAGTGGTTAGATTCACACTCTCTGAAGCCAGATGTTTTACTTAATTTTTGAAACTTATTAATTCTGTTTGACAAAGTTTCTAAACTCTGTGTGCCTTTGTTCCTTTAGAGACAGCAGTACTGTGTCTATGAAGTCTTCTAATGACACAGTCTGTGCAGGTTAAAATGGTGACTAGTGAGCTTTAATATTCGACTAATACAGTCATTTAAAGTCCCAAGATTTTTCCCATGAAGGTTAGATATTCTTCAACTTTTAAAAACACAACTCAGTCATTTTTAAATCAGAAGAATAATGTCCCCATTCAGTGGCACTTTTTAGACAGAGGCCAACACTAGATCAGTCTTATTTACCATAACTGATTACCTACACATCTAGGAGCCTCCGTCCTCTGAGCACCTTTCAGCATTTCCATGGGAAACTCCAAGTATGATTATATTCAAATTATATCATTCCAGGCATTGGGCAGCTCGCTAACACCAAAGGGCTGCAGAAAATGTGCATGTCCTACTCAACCTGAAAAAAATGCAGCAAAATTTGTGTTAAAATCTTAACCAGTTCTTTTTACATTCCATTCTGTGTGAGCCATTGGCTTTGTTTGTTGCCTTGAACTAGATCCATTCAAAGGAGCAAGATAGTAACCAGATCTGTGATTTAGAAACTGTCTCTCAATAAAATTATTCAAACAGCTGCCTGCTTCCCATCTCTCAGATGAATTAAGATGGAACTGACATGAACTGAACCTCTCTCTGGGGACGTTTCTCTTTAGGGGGCTGAGATCACAGAGTTCATCCTCTGGCCCTCGGGGCCCTTTGATTTTTGTTAGGGAGGCTCACCACCAGAGCTCAATGCATAGCAACAAGAGGGCATGCCTCCCATGTTCCCTAATGAAAAGCTAGTTTGGAGATGGGGGTGGCTTGGAGGGTAAATTTCAAAGAGGGGAAAGGTCAGGTCTTGGTCAAAGTACGAAGAGCTTATGGAAGAAAGAAAACTTCGAAAATAAAGTATTAACATAAATTACCGAAAACAGCCTTTGAAATCCCACTGAAAGAGATGAAGCAACTCTACCATGATCAAGGCTTCTCCTTTCTAAGGCTGCATCCACCTTTGTCTTCTTCCGATGACTTTATAAAATTATCAGAAATGTCTCTAGATGGTTCTATTTGACATTCTTAAAGAAAACTTTATGGTCACCGAAATTTTAAAAAGGTGGCACCTCTTCACAAAGGAAGAGAGACAAGGTCATGTCTTGCTTTCCAGAAGAAAAATAAAATCTGTAACTTTGCTGGGAGAGAGTAGTACATTTGCTAATTGAGAGATGAGAGGATCACATTGAAATAATATTTATTTCTATAACATAAACTGCATTATTTAAAGATGTAAGGGTGTCAATTCATATCAACAAACTTATAAAATCAATAACCCATAAGTAGATAGTGATCTGTCCAAAGAGAAGAATCTTTGTTCTTATGAATGGGAGTTTGAAGTAGCTCTGTCTGCAAAAGCTACAGAATAAAGCCAGCAGCCAGTCTCCCATTTTCTACCCCACTTTGCTGAGCTAAATGTCAGAAGGACAAAGCTATTCAAAAAGACCCGGAAACAAAAATTTGGCTAAGCATAAAGGAAGTGGCAAGTCTTCAGATTGAGTAGGACAAAGTCAATAATTTGTTCTCAGACACTTTCATCTCTGGGTTCCTGTGCATCCTTAAAAATAAAAACATAACCAAAATTTGTTTACATGAACTATATTTTTCAGTATTTACAATTTTGGAAGTTGAACCTGAAAAAACTATATCTGCCCAGCCCATGCCACCGGCTCTGATATGCTCCACTTCTGTTCTACTGTTTGTTTTGTGTTGTTTCATATTGTTTGCTTGAGACAAGTTTTCCCTATGCAGCCAAGACACTCAAACCCACCATCCTCCTGCCTCACCTTCTCTAGTATTGGAATTACAGGTAGGGAACACACAATGCCCAGATTATCTGTTGTGACATCTTTAGTTTCGATTAAAAATATGGAGAAAATCTGATATCACACAAAAATGTAACAGTAAAGCAAAGGACAATTTTCATGGCCTTTTTATTTGGGTCTCTAACATACTAACTTGGCAAATGCAAATTCTGTCAGAATATCAATATCAGTGAATCCCACCATGAGATGTAGGAATTAATATGCAACTGTGAACAAACTTTACAGTCATATATGGTTTTCAACATCATGTTATAGTCATTTGGAAATAAGAGTTCACTGACTTAAAACTGTCTTCAACTACACAATACATTTCTAAAACTCACATTGTTGAGTATCACTATAGTTTTCAATAAAAAAATACTATTTGAAAATTATGGAGCACAAAAGAAAAGACACGGATTTTCTTAAAACTTTTGTCTGTAATTTAAATTTTGCTTTTAGCACAGTGTTATCAGTTGTTTTCTTTGAATGGAAGTTTTACTTGGTACATTATTAAGAAAATATTGCTGAGTTTTTATTAGTTTGTCAGACAGTGTTTCAAATAAAACTGACATTCCACTTTAAAAAGTCTTCACCTCACATTTCGCACACACCTCACAACAGGTTTTTGTTCAAGACGGGCACTGTGTTTGGGAAACTTTCTCCCTGGACACACAGAATATTACAAATTCTGTACGAGAGGCAAGTTTTAATGTTTTAAAGTTTTAACAGGTTTTCCTTCTTTATCAGGAACACTCTGGTGCTGCCTTTCCTTGTCCCTGTTTCGACTGAGTCCAGGTTGGTACAAGCACTGGAATCTCAGCTAGGGTACCAGCTTCTTTCCTGGATGTTGCTTTGGTGCCATCAAGATAACAAAGGATCAGGCAAAAGGATGCATTCACATTACAGAAAATGATTTTCGAGTTTACAACCTCCAAAATAGTACAGCAGACACTTGGGAGTCCATAGACCATACTCTGAAAATTGATAGAAAAAAAAAAAAAAGGAAGGAAAATAGATTAGTTAAAGCCCAAGAAATAAGCACCTACTATGATAGTTTCAACTCAGGAGTAAGTTTCTGTCCTGGACTCTGGCATCTTTCCCCACTCATCAGTTAGAGAGTGTTGCTGGGTATGATGTCAAATGCCTTTAACCCCAAAATTTAGGTAGAAGTTGGAAGATCTGTGTTAGTTCAAGGCATACAATCCTGGTCTACATAGTAAGTTCCAGGCCAGCTGGAGCTACATAGTGAGACCTTGCTTCAAAGAGAGAGTTGGCAACAGGAAGTCTTAAGTACTACAAGTACTGGCCATATCTTAAGAACATCAGTGATGTACAGCCCATGTTTTCAAAGATAAGTATTGAGTGGGAAAAAAGTGGGGGAGATGGGGCCTGGAGAAGTGGCTCAGCAGTTAAGAGAACTTGCTGTTCTTTCAGAGGACTGGAGTTTGGCTCCCAGAATCACATGGGGTAGCTCACAACTACCTGTAACTCCAGCTCTAGGGAGTCTGACCCCTTTAGTGTTTTGTCTTTTGGCTTCCACAGGTATCTGCACTCATACAAACATTTTCATATACACGTAAATAAAAATCAATATTAAAAAAAGAAAAATGGAGCATTGATTATAACTACTTAGAAATAAATAAAATTAAAAATTTTTAGAGAAATGGATTAGAAGTTAAGAGCACTGGCTGCTCTTCCAGTGGACCTGGGTTCAATTCTCAGCAACCACAGGGCAGCTCACAAGTGCCTGTAACTCCACTTCCAGGGGATTCAACACCCTTACATGCATACATATACAGGCAAAACATCAATACACATAAAATAAAAATTTAAAAAATCATTTTTGAAAACTTAAAGAACAAAAAAGGCCCACTGAATTGACTAGCCTAGGCTCATGGTGGCTCACAGAGACTGAACTGATAGTCAGGGAGCCTGCATGGGTATGACCTAAGGCCTCTGTATTTATGTTGTAGTTGTGTAAATTTCTGTTCTTGTGGGACTCAAAACAGTGGGAGCAAGGCTGACTTTTGCCTGCTTTTAAGGACCCTTTTCCTCTTACTGGATTTGCTCATCCAGCCTTAAACTGAGGGGATGTATGTAGTCTCATTATAACTTCATAGGCCATGTTTGGTTGACATCCCAGGGAAGCCTGTCCTTTTTTGAAGGGAAACTGTGAAAGAGTGGATTAGGGGAAGAAGGGATATAAGAGAAGATACTGGGAGGAGAGAGTGAGGGGAAACTGCACTCAGTATGTAATATATGAGATAAAAAGAAATTATTAAACATGGCTGAGTGGTTAGTAGTGCTCTATACAGACTAATAGAGCCACATGGTGCTCTTCCAGAAGACCTGGGTTCAATTCTCAGCACCCACATCAGGTGACTCACAGCTACCTAAAACTTCAGCTCCAGGGATATCTGACTCCTCTGGCCTCTGCCAAAACATGCATCTATGCATGTTTTTTTGCTAATTAAAAATAATGAAAATAAAACTTAATTAAAAAAATAAGGCAAAGAAAAGGCCAAAAATCGGACAGAGTTGCAATAAAAAAACAATTGTTCATCACTAAAAGTCTTTCTGTGATCTTCTAGTTTTTACAATATAAATACATTACTATGACAGGGAGAAATATGAGCATATAAAATGCATTTTGCCATCCTGTCAGTAGTGGACCCATTTGAAAAGTATGTTGCTGTTCTCTTTACTTCCTATAAGCAATGAATGATCAATACAAGTAAACTTGATTAAACATGATAATAAGCATTTCCATGTTTTATTAGCAATTTCTTTTTAATTCTTAATATATATGCAAGTCTATATTTACAATAAAACATAAATAAACTACTTTAAATTTGAACTATGAATATAATTTATCATTTAATTTATTTTCCATAATGACAAGAAACCATAAACCTATAGCTCATCTTTAAGGGCCATTGGTTTAAAAGTTACCAGTGCTTTAATGGTAAAAGTTTGTCTTACCAAAATCGCAAATTATATTGGGAATTTATTTTGCTTTAATGAACGGGCCCCAGTGAACCATAACATATTTATATGGCATAATTATCTGCCATTTCTGATCTTCAGGTCACCACAGAGAATGGAAGCCTTATAATAATTCCTAGATGTTTCACTAATGTCACTTTTCACAAAGTTATAAGCATTACAATTAGTGATTTCACTAGGTTATATAGGAAATAAGTCTGCGACAAACGTACTCCCAAATTGCTAGCGCACTTGTCAAAAGTATTGAGACATAGATACATCTCTATAGAAGTCAGTGCCTCAAGTCAATGGCAATGGTCATGAAAAAAATACAAGCTTTCAAAATGAGTAATTCCTTGCATTTTTGCAACTCTAAAACTCAAATACTTTAAAGTTATGCACATGAGCAGGAACAAAAGTATAAATTTATTGGACATGCTATATCCATGTTGCTATTCAAGTGGGAGAGAGAAGATGGGGCCACAGAATGCTTGTGTTCATTTGGATGAAGCATAGCATAGTAGTGTTCTAATG
Source organism: Arvicanthis niloticus (assembly GCF_011762505.2). Taxonomy (NCBI): domain Eukaryota; kingdom Metazoa; phylum Chordata; class Mammalia; order Rodentia; family Muridae; genus Arvicanthis; species Arvicanthis niloticus. Next base: position 16,645,161 of record NC_047664.1, read on the forward strand.
TTTCAGCCCATTTAGCAAAGCATCCCAACCTAAATAAACTTTCTATCTAAGTACTAGAAAAATGTGTTGTGAGGTGCTTTGGATCTGCATTGTCCTATAAAACGTGATTGTTCTTCTTTTATGTGTTTCAGTATTCAAGTGGTATTCTCTTTATATGTGTTACTTAATTTCTATAGAACCTACAGAACATAAGTATACTACGTTTATACTATGTTTATACATAACTTATTCAAATGTACCGTAAACAAAGTTCTAAAAACATGCATATAATGTGACCAGGTCAGAGGTCAGAAAGAGGTTGTACAAATGCAATCTAGCATAACTCAAGTTGAATGGCTTTGTTATGTAGACTTATGTCTACAATAGCCTATTTGACAGCCAAGGAAGAAAGTAAATCTTTATGTTTAATAAAATAGCTGGACTTTTGAGGCTATAAAATTCATATGAGTAATAATTTTTATGTTGTGTTTATATTGAAACCAAGATATTACATATAGTAGACAAGTGCTTAACCAGCCATCTAGATCCCTACACCTCAAATGTTTATCAAATGGTTAATTAATTAGTTAATTAAAGTACACATTTATACATGAGTTGAAGGGGAAAAAATCTATAGAAAACTACCAAAATTAATTAGTTTTCAGAGTTAACATAAACTAGTCATATATAGCAACAAGGTTTCAGTTATATACACTAAAACATTTTATCCAGAAATATAAAGTATTCAAAGCCCAGTTGGGTCTTGAATGTCATTTTAAATGTCTATGTATTAACAACTCTTTTCAACAACATTATTTCTATATAAAAAAGTAAATTTAATAAAAGGATTTTTCTCCGTTCATTCAATTATTTATTCATCATTCATCCTATAAATATTTATTGGGCTCTCCGTTCTGCACTACTGTAGAAAAAATGGAGATATAAAACATATGGCCAGAATACTGTGTGATAATACTCTTGATTATTTACCAAGTTAGGCTACCCACAGGAACAAATAAGGTTAATTACAAAAAAATAAACCCTCTCAATAATGTTATTTCTAAAAATCCAGCTAAATAATAATGTTGTTTTTGTGTTAGAGTTCATTATACAACAAAGAAACTGGCAAGTGAAAAACTCTGAAATCATATTTAATTAAGGAAAATAAGGCACAGTGCCTTTTTCTCAACTTCATATTCACTTAATGGGCACACGTTCTTCATCTTTTCTTAGATTATAGGAGTTCTTGGAAGACATTATAAAGCAAACTCATTTTACAACGCAGAAGGACCATCATACAGAAAATGGCTAAATCACTCTCAGTTTAAGATTTCACTATTTACTTATTTATTTATTTATTTTTGCCTAGGGCTTTGGGGGATATTAAGGCCATATTGTAAATTCTGGTCACTGCTTTTTTCTAAAGAGCAAAATGAGAGTTTATTAGCATCTCAGTGGTTGCCTCAATAATGACAAAACAGTTGCTCATTACCGCTCATTAGCTTCATATTAGATTCACTTGCAATGGCAATACATCTTCTATTCATACCCAATTGCAAAACAACAGATATGATTTGACACCTGCTGTACAACAGAATTCATTAGCCTGTGATAATACAAATAGAACTGCAGACTCTGGACTTATATTTGCTTGTGTGATGACTGCAAAGGGAAAGAGCTCTGAAATTATCTGGGCTAGAAGAAGACAAATATACACAACAGATGAGCAAGGCTTTCAAGCTCGGGAGTCTCCATTTTCTATTTATAAAAGTGTTCTATCTACACACTATAATATTTTAATAGGTGGCTGTAATACCAAAATTATGAAATACTTCTTTTGAATAAAGTGAAATTCCAAAGAAGAATACCAAATAAAAAAGAATCCCAAGATAATTTTAAACCAAAAGATAAACTGAATTATCTTAATACATTTGATATTTATTCACAAATTTGTGCCTTAATCCATGGTGAATAATCGGGTCTCAAAAGGAACTTAATCATTCTTCTGATGTTTAATTATGTTAGGTTATTCCTTGTGGCTTCTCCCATATGTCACCATATATAATACAAGAAGAAAACAATATTATTATTTTGTTTAGTTTTATGTATTTGAATTACCCAAATACAGCATTCAAATAAAAATGAAACAACCATTTTTACTCTGAAAGCTTTAGAAAAGAAATTTAATGTTTTTAGCTTATAAATTATGACACATGCCATATATAAAAGGATATTTTGGGGTGGGGGGAATCAGGACATTATTTATTGACAATTCAAATCAGAAGTGTGTTTTTTTCTCAATATTCTAACTTTAAGAAACTCAAAATCAGTTATCTCGGCAACATTCTTCTCTTTGTATCAAATACTACGGTGGCGTTTGACCTGTGGTTTTTAGATATAATTCTAAGTTGGGATGAGTAAAGGCAATGGGTAATAGTATATTTTACTGCATAAAATGATGCTACCTAGTAAGACATTTGATTACATGGTTTAGAGCCCTTTTTTAAAGTGGGTTATGGGTGTATTTACCTTTGCTCTATTTGGCATAGATACACAGCTTTCTTAATTCAAGCTGCTATCTTGCATACACAAGAGAAGTCAGTCTTTCTTCAAGGTACTTCCATATAAACAGCATTAGGGCCTTATCCAGAATCCTACATTTAACAGTTAGTTCTTTTTGTTTTACATGTGCACACACATGTGCATGTACACACACACAGACACACAGACACACACACACTGCATTTCTTGACCCATCAAAAACATAAAGTTGTCTCAATTCCAACACTGTTAGTTCTTAAAGCCACAAGAGAATTAAGTACTCTGTATTATCTGAAGATATGAAAAACTTTTTGTAAAGTGTGTGTGTGTGTGTGTGTGTGTGTGTGTTTTAAGATTTAGTAGTAAGTAATTCAATAAAAAAGTTAATTCATCTACTTATTTCAAGACTTACAAATGGATGCCTTATCAAAAGTTTTGTATGCTGAGTGATGATGGCACACTCCTTTAATTCCAATATTTGGAGGTAGCGGGATGTAGAACTATGTGAGTTTGAGGCCAGCCTGGTCTACAGAGTTAGCTCCACAGTTCCATGCCAGACAGGGATACACAAAGAAACCTTGTCTCAGAAAACAAAGAAAGAAAGATGAGCAAGTAAGCAAATCCTTACATTAAGTTGGAGTAGAATATAGTACCATAAAGGGGGATATTGTAGAAGGAGTAATTATGAAGGGATGAGAAATCAGGGCAGAGGCAGAATTATGGATAATTAACACTAAACAATGTCCTTGTCAAAAGTCAGTCAGAAACTTATTGTTGTATAAGCTTCCTAAAAACATACATTTAAATTTTTTAAAGTGGAGTTACCATATAATAATGCTTAAATTAGACATCATGTGTTGCCAAATAAAACCACCACTAGCAGCAATTGGTTACATGTTTTAAAATTACTGGTCAAAGAGCAGCTGTAGAGACTCCTCAAACACTACAATGCTGCTATTGGCCAGGCCACCGTCCACAACCGGATGGAAAGATCATTTTGGTGACACCACCTCATATTTATGTCATCAAACATGAATGGTTGAAGCTGGTGCCCAGTTAAAGCTCCCCCCTTACTGACTGGTGTTCATGGTGCAGGAAAAAACTATACTCATTACTGGAGGAGAAAGAAACCACCAGTCTTGCTCAGCTGCAAATCCTATAGGCTACAATAACAATCTGGCTGCAAGTTCTATTCATTGGTGCAATAGTGGGCACAAATATCATGGGAATAAGTAACCAGGTTTTTGTTTTGCTTTGCTTTCTAATCGGATTAGGGCTCACTTCAGGAGATGGACCTACATCTGACATTGTTAATGATGCCAAGAATCCGAGACTAGGTAAGTGATAAGCTCTAAGAGAAAACCTACTTTACTCTACTATAGGAACATAGCAATGAACTAACTCCTAATGACGTACTGCTATATCCATAGAATCATAGGATCAGTGATATATTAGGAAGAGAAGGTAAGTATTGCTAGGGCCAGAGAGGGTAGATGACTCCAAGAAAACAGCATTTTCTAGACACAATAGGGATGATGTGCATGTAAATCATAGAAACTGATAATATGCACAAGACCTGCACAGGTCCACAGAGGGAAAGTGGACACAAAGCCCCACCCCTAAGAAGCTATTCACAATTGATAGCTCCACAGAGAAGTAAAACCACTTTTCTTCAATGAACTAATCCTGATATATCAGACCATACTCCACGGTAGGCCCTATGCACAGGAGAACACAAAACCAAGTCCATGGGGCTGGGGATTTGGGTTTATTTGGTTTGTTTAGAAGCAAGAACTATTTGTTTTTCAAGAAGTCACATTTTTACCAGAGATGGAGACAGCTCCTGGAGATGAATGTTTCAATAGAATACAAAGCTTCTAAATTTGTATATATTTAATGACCAAACTTCAAAACTCACAAGCAATATGGTAAAATAGAGGACCAGTCCCTCAACCATACTAACTTCCGTCTCCATATTATGAGGAAACTTCAGTTTAAGACCATGTGTTTTCTAATCCGCTAACCTCTGCTTTAATCTCTACTGCCTTTTAAACAAACATTTTTTTATTTATTCATCTGTATTTGTGTTTAATTTATTTTTGTCTTTCTAATATTGAGTAACTTAAGGGTATTATTTTCTTCATAAACCTCCAAATTCCTTTCTTGTGTCTGCCCTACCCCTCAGAGCACATCTCCTGCTACCCACTTTTGCTTTCTGGGCTCCAGCTATCTTGATTTTTTTATTTAGCACAAAGGTGTGCTCTTCCAGATTGTCAGGTGCAAAAGAAACTCCAGACAAATGTCTATTAGCATACCAAGGCACACACTAGCCACTAAGCTTACTCAGTACTTCTCTTTGCTCTTCCCTGACTCCTTACCTACCCTAATCCTCTCCAGCCCTAAGGGCTTTGCTTCTCTTCCCGCCCCCCCCCCCCCAGCTTCCTATACAAACCTGCCATTTTCTTAGTTTTGCTCTGGGTTCTCCTCTCTTGGTCCTCATGACCCAGTCTGCTGCCCATGCTCAGCTCAGGCTTCCTCTTTCTCTCCCTTCTGTGGACTATCAGATGCCTTAGGCTGTTCTCTCTCTCTCTCTCTCTCTCTCTCTCTCTCTCTCTCTCCCTCTCCCTCTCCCTCTCCCTCTCCCTCTCCCTCTCCCTCTCCCTCTCCCTCTCCCTCTCCCTCTCCCTCTCCCTCTCCCTCTCCCTCTCTCTCTCCTACAATAAAAATCCTCTTTTCAACCATACTTTGGAGTGGTCATGCCTATATTTCATTCATAACTATCATTCAATGTATTCCCTTAACATCTTCAGGACTTGTCCTGAAGTGGGGCCCTCAACTGAATAGCAGTCAGAGAAATTCATCCAAGAATAATAAAATGTCGAAATAAGAGCACTGCCCTGGGAAGGTATATGCTAGAATAAGTATTTTCAAGGAGATCATATTTTTAAAAAGACAAGCTTTTAAAGTTGAAATCAGGATATCTTGGAACATTAGTCTTAGATTATTAATGTAGATGATGCCATGCCACAGTTGAAATATAGACATTTACTAGACACCTGTCTTTGCAGTGGTGTGTTCTAAATAAAATTCTGGGGGCTTTGGGCAAAGTTATTGTGCTGGCAGAGAGTATTCTGATGGCTACTGTTGAGAATTTGAATGATTCCCTATTTGAAATAGTGCTTGCCAAGAACATGAGACCCTGTGTTTGATGCCCAGTACCACATAGGCATAACAAATATCCATGTTCCTAGTGTGGGGAAGGAGGATGGAAGCGGGAGGCTCAGAAGCTCAAGGTCAAACTCACCTGCATATTAAAGAAAGAACAGCCTGGTCTACTGTGGTGGTTTGAATAGGCTTGGCCTACGGAGTAGCATTATTTTGGGGTGTGGCCTTGTTGTAGTTGTGACCTTACTGGAAGAAGTGTGTCACTGTGGGCTGGGAGCCAGTCTTCTCCCGGCAGTCTTCAGATGAAGATGTAGAACTCTAAGCTCCTCGTACACCAAACCTGCCTGGATGTTGCCATGTCCCCACCTTGATGATACTGGACTGAGCCTCTGAACCTGTAAGCTAGCTCCAACTACTTGAAGTCCTTCTAAGAGTTGCCTTGGTCATGATGTCAGTTCACAGCAATAAAACCCTAACTAAGACATCTACATAAGACCCTATCTAAAAAAGTAACTCTGGGCTTCATTTTCATTTTTTTTAAATTTTTTTTAGAGTTTAAACAAGCCACTCTGTTTTGACTCAGCCTCTACCTACAACCTTCCTTGACCATTCTATACAAAATGGCAGCATGAGCACCTCCCACCTTGACACTTCCTGTTGGCCTCACATACTCTATTTTTTTATATGAAATATATGTGTGAAAATACTTTCACACTTTTTTCTGCTCTCAATTACATTGTTTTCTACATATGATACTCAGTATTGATTATCAATTTTATCTGAACATGAGCTTCAATGTTTCTCATATTGTTCTATTAGTCCGAGTTTTCTCTGTTACTTGGAAAAGATATGAGTACCTGACATGAAAGTCTCTCCTCATGTTCTACTAATATATAATTATTTTTCTGAAAAACTAAATTTCTAGTTTGTTCTTTTATACACTTACAGTCAGCTATCATGCTTGTTATCATGTTTACTGCACTGGTTCTGTAGTTCCTCTGAGGCAGTTTACCATCAGCATAATTTGAGCTGGTAGCTCACCCAGAGAGGTTTGAATTTCAAAGTAAATTTATTTCAGGTTAATCATACATACCACCAAGATATAGCACACATTTGTACTAATGCTTAAAGATGTAAGCAAAAAGCAATACAGATGCCACATTTCATCATAGAAAAGTCCTCATGCTTTAACCAAAGCATTCAAAACCATCCCTTTTCTCACAAAGCACTTTGGGCTGTGATGCCAAGTGAATTCTGAAGACTGGCTGTGGAAACTACTTTCTCAGAGAAGCATTTCACTTTGTGATGTACCATTTTCACACTCAGTTACACACAGAGAATATATTCATGTTATCATAGGCTATTCTTCAGCAAGCCATATCCATAAATCTAAAAATTGTAGGTTGATTTACAATATGCCATCCAGACCGACCATGTCTATCTTGCTAAAAAGTACTAGGAAGTAGGCTCTCTCCACTGTCTTCCCTTATAAACACCATCAGCATGATTTACGGGGTGGTCGGGCTGAGGGGTCAATGTCCCTGAGTTGAAATGAAGTAAGTCACAGTTGGTTTGTTCCACAGCACAGTAAGTCTCCATTTATTTATTTAAAACCATATATATATATATATATATATATATATATATATATATATATATATCTCCAGATAACTAAATGGCACACAATAAATATGTGATGCCTACTTAAAATAATACTCATTATACATATTAACACAAGAGCTCCTTATTCTCTAAAATATTACTTATAAAACTTTTAATAATAAAATGATTATTTATTTATTTATTTATTTATTTATTTATTTGGTTTTTCGAGACAGGGTTTCTCTGTGTAGCCCTGGCTGTCCTGTAACTCACTCTGAAGACCAGGCTGGCCTCGAACTCAGAAATCCTCCTGCCTCTGCTTCCCAAGTGCTGGGATTAAAGGTGTGCACCACCATTGCCCGGCTAATAAAATTATTTTCACTGTAGCAATTGAATAAGTCTCATTTGAATGTGTCACATTGGTGTAGCAATTTATGATGCAATATATTAATTGATAAAAAAATTTATTTTGCTTACATTAACAAATAAACTTCTGCCTTTCAAGATAATAAAAATAGGATATAATTTTATTTCTTTAAAAATCTCTGTGTGTGTGTGTGTGTGTGTGTGTGTGTGTGTGTTCATGCTTCTGGAGGTCACAGGGCAGCATTCAGGAATCAGTTTTCTTCATAAATTACAGGAGTTGAACTTACAGTATCAGGCTTGTGCAGCAGGGACAGCTTTCACCAATGAAGCCATCTCACCATTAAATGAAAAATTTACATTTTAGTAAAAGATTCCAAAAGTCACTAAAACTTCCCATATGAAAGATCCCTGCTTAAATATGTGTGTCCAAGTCTTTGATATATGTGAATACATGAGTTTCATCAATAACAAAATGTATTTCATTATTATGCAGGATACCCTCATTATCAGGTAGACTTTTCATACAGTTGCTTTCAGAATAATTTTTCCATATAGTGAGATTCTTTAGAAAAGCTCTTGCTTGCTTATTTATGAACTTTACTATGAAGAGTCAGATTAAAGTATCTATTTTCTTTAGCAAATATGCTAATTCAGAATCTTCTGGCAACCATAGTATTTTTCTTTCTTCTTTTCCAAGATTTATTTTATTTGTAATTATGAGTGTGTGTGTGTGTGAGTGTGAGTATGTGTACATGGGTACTGATGAGCTTGGAGGCCAGAGGAATCTGATGCCCTGGAGCTTGAGCTACCAGAGGTTTGTGAGTGGCCCAATGTGGGTGCTGAGAACCAAAGTCAGGTCTTCTGCAAGAGCACAGTGCACTCTAAGCTGCTGTGCCATTTCATAGTCTCTGTTTATCTCTAGTTTAAGCAGTTCAGATACACGTAGGTTGGGGTTCTATGGGGATAAGTATATGTGTTGGGGGGATTCTGTGGGTGTGTGTATGTGTGAGGATGGGGGTATGTGTGGGGATAGGTATGTGGGAGAGGGCAGGTATATGTGTGGGGTTTTGTATGTGTGTGAGGTTAGGTAGATGGTGGGTTCTATGGGGGTGGGTATGGATGGGGTGGGTATATGGGATGATATGGGTGTGAGTGGATATGTGTCCATGGTTTAGGTTTTATCATTTATTATGTCATAAATTCATAGTAAATGGGCTGCACAAGCTCAAGTGCCTTTCTAATTGACTCAGACAACTGGTATTTCAATTGTACCCTGATATCTGCTTCCCTGGCTTCTTTCTCTGATTTTGTCTAGCATCAGGAAGGTATTTCAACTCTCAGTGCTTTTAACATGCTCAGGTTGCAGACTAATTTGAGCAAAACTCCTTTATTTTGAACAGTTCTCTTGGCATCTATATAACACTATAGACTCCAGGTCAGCTGTGGCAAGATTGGGGCCATCCATTTCTAAACATACTCATCTCCTGATTCCCATCACATCTCTCTTTTGTAGACACATGTGAACATATGTGGCCTCCCCCGCCCCTCCTTCTTTCTTCTGGTGGACTCATAGGAACATGCACGGCCTATCACGTCTCTCTTCTTTGGACACATGTGGCCATACACGGCCTAAAGAGCACCTATCAGGTCCCTCTCTCTCGGGTTTTTTTTTTTTTTTTTTTTTTTTCTCTCTTTTAAAGAGTTACTCAAAGGTGGTGGTTCTGGCTGAAAGAGAGGTGCCCTTGATCTTGTTTTAAAAAACAACCTATTCACATTCTTAGAGAAAAATTGTAGCTATATTCAAGTTCAACAATTCTCTTAAGTACCATATTTTACAATGAGATAGCTTATTCAGAAAATGCTTAGTCATTTCTCATGTACTGAAAACATATCCTATGATTTAAGACAATGCAACCTATGAGTTTATTACACTAGACAGAATATATTATGTAGGCATGTGTACCTATACTATGTTTAGAAAAAAAACCACATAAATGTGGGGCTCTGAGAGGCAGTTGGCTTTGAACCAAACAGGTCAAACAGGGTTTGAACCCTGGAGACCCTCAGGGATGGTAGGAGTTCGGCCTTGCTCCTGGGCCCCTGGCTTCTTTCACATAGCTACAGCCCCTCCCACAGAGAGGTTGTTCACGTAGCATAGGTAGAGGGTATGACTACAGGCTACAGAGCCTCAAGACAGATCTCCATATTCATAAGATACCTAAAGGTCAAAGGGCATAACCAATTAAGCATTCCTTCCCAGACCCTCCTCCTTACAAAAGGTATTTAACCTCAGGCCCTCCCTGAGAATACTGGGGTATAGCTTCATCCATTTTCCGCCATGACAATAAATATTTTAAGACCATATCTTAAGACCATGGACTATCTCTGTTCTTTTGGGCCCACCGTTCGGACCTGTGGAGAAGGTCTTCAACTACTGAGCAGCCTTCTAATCTCCTGCTGATGACCTCTCTAACACTTCCAGCCACAGAGGCCACCAACTCAAGCAAGCAAGCTAAGCCATCCATGACCCAGCCAAGCAAGTTGCCATGACTAAGAGTCTCATCCCCCCAGGATGCACCTAGAGCTTCTCCTCCCTCTCTGCTTTGGCTGCAGGTTGATCTAGCCCATATGCCCCCAGTGTTGCAGTCCTTCCATGGCCTCTCAGTAGTGCCCAAGAGCCCAAGGGCCAAGAACCAGTTGGTTCCTGGTTGCCTTGACCCGGGTACCCCCAACCCAAGAGCTCCAGCCCCCATGGAATTCCAGACTGTGTTCTCTCCACTCCTGGAGTGAACTCCTGTGGCTTTTCACAGCCCAACATCCACCCCACCCCACCCCAGCATAGAGTGAACTCATTTAAATTGCTGCACCTCTTTGAGCTGTGGCTTTAACCCCTTGGGGTGGCAGATACAGGACCCACAGTTCAACCCACAGAACCCATGCCATGAGCACACTACATCCCAACACATAAGTAAATGCCTGGGAGAGACACTGCCAGTCTCAGCCAGGACCACAGAGCCTTCTATATCCTTTTTTCTGTATATGATGTGTCTTTACTGTTATCCATGGCCATATCCAGTGTACTTTTACAGCATGTATTAATAAAGGTTTGTTTCTGGCTTATTTCTGATTGTAAAAATAGCACAGTGATTAAATCTAGAATATCTTCTAATCCCAAGGACTAGCCCTGGGTTGGAGAGGAAGGGGTGTTTGTGAATGGGGAAAAAAAAATGACTCAAAGTCAATAGTAAGTCACAGCTTTGTGCTCTGCTCCTGCTGTCTCTCCAACAGCTCATCAAGATAGCTTGCAAAAAACAAACAAACAAAACAAAACAAAAAAACAAAAAACTCAGTCTTATTTGAATATCAATTTGTCAACCCAGTTTCCCTTTTGATTATCCCATGAACAGGATTTTATGATCTTAGTCCCTTAATTCTTAGAAAAGGTCAGCAAGTGGATTTTTTTTTTTAAAACATGGCAAATGAATTCAAAGATCTGCCTGCCTTTATAAACACAGACAATAAGCTACCTAGGTGGAATCTCTTTCTGAGATCACCGTTCCCTAAACCTCTTTATCTCCTTCCTTAATATCCTTCTACAGGTGCTCATAGTACAACTGCCTTTGTCGTTTTGAGTCCATGAAGCCCCTCATAAAATTCATATTGCATCTTTATATTTCGCAGAGTTGAAAAATTGTACATTCTTGAACTCATGTTTTCAGAGTTTTTCCCTACAGCCTTCAGGGCTGTGTTGAAGGTCACAGCATTTGCCATTTTGTTAAGGACATTAGACACATACTTGCCTTCCAGACTCATGCTGCTTCTATTTATCACAGAGTCATTAACTTTGGAAGGGAAAACATTCCCCAATAAACTTGGCAGGAAGAATATTCCCATGGCAGGAACATAAAGTAAGTTATGTACATTATTATACAAACAAGCTTCATGCCTAAAAACAGTCAAAGCTTGAGGAGGCCCACACCCTGTTGGTTCTGCACTAGGGGTGCAAACTGTGTCCCACCATCCCTTCTTCATGGTCATGCAGGACTTGGCATTCTAACACTCAGATAGATCATTCTGTTTCCCCTCTAATGGTTATAAGTTAAAGAGTACTTTGTTTAACTATATGATTTGATTATCTCAAGTGTTGGTTCTGCTCATCACAATCTTTTTTATGTGATTCAACACTTCAGTTCATATTCCATTACTCAAACTGTCCATATTATTTTAGATAAAGAGGACACAACACAGTTGCCTATGGCCTTGGTTTTTGTTGCTATGATAAATACCATAACCAAAATCATTCTGGGGAATTTAATTAAACATACAGGTCACTTTATTCCAATAACAGGTATTAGGGCTGGAGCTGAAGAGAGTACTTAGAGCCAGGAACTAAATCGGAAATCACAGAGGAAAATTACTTACTGGTTTGCTAACTCCAGCTTGCTTAGCTACCTTTCTTAAATAGCTAAGGATCACCTGCCCAAGAATGACAATACCCGAGTAGATTGGACCACCTTACATCAATTAGCAGCCAAAAAAATGTCATGCAGACATGTCCATAAGGCTAATCTGAGTCTGAGGGAAGCAATTCTTAACTGAGGCTCTGTCTTCACAGATATGTCAAGTTGGAAACCAAGATTAGCCATCACACTTATTAAAATGTCACTATTTTCTACAGAAAGTCCTTTTGAGGTAATTTTTCCATTTGTCTTCCATGTTTAGCATATTCATTTGTTTTATGAAAACAATGTTTTGATCTATTTCTCATGACAATTTTCCTGATTATTTTATTTTTAAGCATACTCAACCTGCTTATACCTATAAGTCAACATTATAAGTATGTATTTTAAGTTTCATTCTACCTAGAGTGTTGCAAAGCTCTATTCTCATACCTTAAGCTTGAACATAGGAGATAACATCGAATTTTCCCAAATATTTGGTACCCAGAAAACACTTATTTGTCACAAGAGATGATGCAGCCAAGTTTCACTCATGCGTATCACCTGGCTTCATTGTCATGAAGAGACACTTTTGTGTGTGATTTGGAAGAGCTTAGATTCTCAGATCAGAAAGCCTGAGTTCAAAGACCTGTTCTACATCCTATTAGACGCATGACTTGAGAAATTGCCCTACTTGTCTTGGCCTCGGTGAATACATCTCTCAAATGGAGAGGAGAATAACCTCCATTTCTCAGGCTGCCCACAGAGGAGTACCTGAGATTAGAATTTCTTAATGTTAAGCAATGACTTGGTGCTTCATTCCTTTAGTAAACTGTATTAAATTGTGGGAAAAGTGAGCAGGCTTTGTTTGGTATGGTTTTCTTTCTTGAGTATTTTTTTCTTTCCTAATCATGGCATTTAAATTGTTAAAGAAGAAGAAGAAGAAGAAGAAGAAGAAGAAGAAGAAGAAGAAGAAGAAGAAGAAGAAGAAGAAGAAGAAGAAGAAGAAGCTAACACATTGTTAGCTTACAGGTGATTCAACTAGGTTTTCCCTGGGACCTAGCAATGGCTTAAGTCATCACCTGCCACTGCCACCAAGTGTGCCAAGTATGGGCTGCATATAAACAGACAACATAACATTCCAGCGCTCTTGCTCTTGCTCTCTCTCTCTCTCTCTCTCTCTCTCTCTCTCTCTCTCTCTCTCTCTGTCTTTGTCTCTCTATCCCTCCCCCTCCCTAAGAGAAGTCTCTTTCTATTCTTCTGTCCTCTGCCCCTTCTCTGTTCCTCCCTCTCCCCTCCTCTGTCCTCATAGCTCTGCCCTCGTCTATCTGCCTGTCTATACACCCACTTGTCTGCCTCTACCCCTTTCTCCAGTAAGCCCTCTTTATACCAGATTTGTGGCATGGCATAAATACTAGGGGGCATACCTTGACATGGGTCTGCCAGGTACCCCTTGCCACATTATATTTGATAATACTCATTTGTCTAGGTATTTCTGTAGAAGAATTTTTGGGGGGGGGGGGAGAAAAAGAACTTTTTTTTTATTTACACTTCAGATACCATCCCCTTTCCCCATTTCCCCCCCCTTAGAAAACCCCTATCCCATTCCCCCTTTTCCTTTTTGCATTTATACATTTTTTTAAAATAATGTTAATCATAAGCGTTATAAGTTTGGAATTGTTCAATCAGAGGTGTAACCCACTGACCGACCTGGATATAACAACTATCTTTGACTGGTGGAGATACATGAATATCTGCCTCCCTGTCTCCCCCCTCTTTCTCTCTTTCATCACCTAGCTTCTCCTATCCTTCTCCTCCTCCTCTTCTTACTCCTTTTCTTCCTCTCAGTACTCCTCCTACCTTAGCTCCTCCTACACATCATCCTTCCTGTTAAAATGAAACTTTTCTCTCAAAATACAATTAGAGCATAATTATGCCAATTTGTACCAGTGAGGTACAAGATAGTCCTAATACCCAGTCCATCATTTTGTTGACTAACCAGCACTTCTGTCATCTATCCTAACTAAAACCTTTAGTTCTGAACCTGGCTTTAGGATGAATGTCAGCTGACAACCATCCACTCAAATCTTTTCTCTTAAGGTAAATAGCTATAAGTTTTCAACCCCGTCAGAAATCCAGAATGACTGAGTTAACTATAATTGTGGGAAGCACAAAGCATAGCTTCTAAAACTTAGCCAATTTATAGAGACCTCTGAACACCTGAAAAGCCCCTATACTACCAAACGTTGGAGCATCAAATCTTCAGCCTTCTGGCCCAGAATCATCTGACAGACCTTGGTGATGCAGGATTATTAAGGACTGATTACTCTGTCTAGGCAGATATAATCAGTCGACTATTCTGCATGTGTGTCCTTTTCTGGACAGTAATTTGTCTGTAGATGGAGAGAGGCAATTCTTGCCTAGTGGCTGTTACCACACAACTGGAGTAACTCCAAGGATGCTCAATTTCTTCTTAGAATCCACGACAGGAAGCTGTCAGGAACAGACAGGTCTCTAATCAATATGAACATTAATATATAAATATTTGTAGCATCAGTTCTATGGACTTCTGATGTTTTGAAAACCAACTATCCATGTAAGGTAACCTGGACGGTTTTCTGTTAACTCCTCTCAGCTATTTCTAAGTAAAATATGGAAAGCACCCTAACAATAAACTCAAAAATATGAATTTGCTATAGTCCCTTAACTCATAGGTTAACCGTCCCAAATCAGTTAAAAAAGTTAAAAAAGGGCTGGGTCTAGGCATTGTATTCCTAAATGTGTTATACAGGCACAATGCCCATGAGTGTATCAATATTCATCTCATTTTTATATTAATAAGAGGCTCGTACCAATGAAAACCTTAAATTTGAGATCAAAGTAAATTTTGTACCATTTAAGAATTTATAACTTCATCTTGATAATAATTATACAGATTTCTACCAGTAGGTTATGGCTATGCAGTAAGTCCTAGCTAATCCCCCCTGTTCCAACAAAACCACTACTTGTCCCTAGAAAGACAGACCATTATTAACCACATTAGTCCCCAAGCTCAGGGAATAGGGGCACTGACTCTTCTTTAACTTCTTCAAGCTGATTAAGGGCGTTGAGATTTTAGAAGAGGGGTAGGGGGGAGAGTAAGTTGATAAGCCTCTGATGCTGTGTCTTCACTGAATCCAGATGGAATTCCAGGACATCAGAGGTTTGGGCAGGTCTGCTCAGTATGCTTGATGAGTAGATACACCAAGGCTGTATATTCTGCAATATACAATTCTCAGAACAAGTTTTAGTATCAAGAAAAAAAAAAAAATTCCCACCCCCAGGGGGCTGACATTTTTTTTTAAAGATGTTGGTTCTGAAGACTTTTTTTTTTTCCCCCGCTTGTTAAAATTGGTTGTAGTATTTACGTTTCAGATTTTATCCCCTTAGCGTACTTCCTCCCACCACCCAGAAACCTATCCCATCCCCCTCCTCATGCTTCTATGAGGCAGTGACCACACCTACTCCCCTCACTATCCCCTCCCCGCCCTCACATCCCCCCCCCCACTGTGTGTTCATTCATTCGTTTTTCATTCATTTTTTTTATGGGACCAAGAAACTCCTCTCCCACCTATGTCTGACAAGGCCATCCTCCCCTACATATACCTCTGGAGTCTTGGGTCCCTCCCTATGTGTTCCCAGGCTGGTGGTTTAGACCCTGGGGGGCTCTGGTTGTTTGGTATTGTTGCTTTCCACCTGGGGTCACTAACCCTTTCTGCTCCTTCAGTCCTCTCACTAAGTTCTCCATTGGGAAACCCCTGATCATATCAGTGGTTAATTGTGAACATTGTCCTCTGAGTGTTTTAGTCTTTGGCTGACCTCTAAGGAGACAGCTATATCATGTTCCTCACATTATGCACTTCCAGCCATCCACAACAGTGTTTAGATTAGGTGGCTGTACATGGGGTGAATACCCAGGTGGAAAGGTCTCCTGATGGCCCCTCCTTCAGTTTCTGTTCCACGTTTTGTTTCCCTATTTGCTCCCTTGAGCATTTTTATTTCTCGTTGTAAGTAGAACTGAGGCATCCCCTCTTGGTCATCCTTCTTCATGAGCTTCATGTGGTCTGTGGGTTGAGTCTTCGCTAATCCAAACTTTTGGGCTAACATCCGTGGAGATATGTTTGTGTAACTATCTTCTTTGGGGGTTTTTGGAACATTACTTTCTTGCTTTTTCTAGGTTGTAGTTTCCCTCCTTGTGTTGGAGTTTTCCACCAATTATTCTTTGAAGTGCTGGATTTGTGTTGAGATACTGTGTAAATTTGGATTTGTCATGGAATATTTTGGTTTCTCCATCAATAATGATTGACAGTTTTGCTGGGTATAGTAGTCTGGGCTGGCATTTGTGTTCTCTTAGGGTCTGTATGATATCGGTCCAGGATCTTCTGGCTTTTATGGTCTCTGGTGAGAAGTCTGGTGTAATTCTTATAGGTCTGCCTTTATATGTTACTTTGCCTTTTTCCCTTACTGCTTTTAGTATTTTTTCTTTGTTTTGTACATTTGATGTTTTGACTATTATATGGCGGGAAGCATTTCTTTTCTGGTCTAAACTATTTGGAGTTCTGTAAGCTTCTTGTATATTTATGGACATCTCTTTCTTTAGGTTAGGGAAGTTTTCCTCTATAATTTTGTTGAGGATATTTACTGGTCCTTTTAGTTGGGAGTCTTCCCCCTCATCTATACCTATTATCCTTAGGTTTGGCCTTCTCATTGTGTCTTGGATTTCTTGTATATTTTGGGTTAGTAGCTTTTTGTATTTTGCATTTTCTTTGACAGTTGTGTCAATGTTTTCCATGGTATCTTCTGCACATGAGATTCTCTCTTCCATCTCTTGAATTCTGTTGGTGATACTTGTGTCTATGACTCCTGATCTTTTTTTTAGGTTTTCTATCTCCAGGGTATTGTCCCTTTGTGATTTCTTTATTGTTTCTACTTCCATTTTTAGATCCTGCATGGTTCTGTTTAATTCCTTTTCCCGTTTGGTTGCATTTTCTTGAAATTCCTTAAGGGATTTTTGTGTTTCCTCTTTAAGGGTTTCTATCTGTCTACCAGTGCTCTCCTTAAGTTCTTTGAGAGTGTTATTTATGTCTTTCTTAAAGCCCTCTATCATCATCATGAGAAGTGATTTTAATTCTGATTCCTGCCTTTCTGGTGTGATGGGGTGTTCAGGGCTTGCTCTGATGGGGGAGCTGGGTTCTGATGATGCCATGTAACTTTGGTTTCTGTTGCTTACATTCTTGCTCTTGCCTTTTGCCATCTGGTTAACTCTAGTGCTGCCTGTACTTGCTGTCTCTGACTGAAGCCTGTCTTTCTAGTTATCTAGCTTGTGTCTGATCTCCTAGGGGTCCAGATGTCTCTGTGATCTTTTCCAGCTGCACTGATTACAGTGGTACCTCTGGGATGCCTCAGGATATGGTGCCTCCAAGGTAGTAGTCCAGCTAGGTGTCTGCTGTTCTGGGTGCAGCGTCTCCTCTAGAATATCTCAGGATATGTTGTCTGAAGCTCTGAGTTCATTTGTTCCTCTGTGGCTCTGGATTGAGTGGACCTTCCAGTATGTCTCAGGTGGAATCCGGGGTCCACACAACAGCAGACCTGGCAGAGGTCTGATCTAGGCCTCAGATCTGAGAACTAGTTTCTAAGACACTGTCCAAGTTAGAGCGCCTGGGATCCCTGCTTCCTCTGGGTTCTTGGAGGTTGGGGACAGAGCTGCCACCCAAGATCTGCTCAGTGCTCTGGCCCAGACCGGAAGGAACCAGTGTTCCAGGCTGGGAGTGACTTCCTGGGTCCTTTTGGTTCCCAGTTACTCCCTGTTTAGGGCGGGCCCTACTGTCTGCTTACCTAAGATACTGCCTGAGTTCGAGCACCTGGGATCCCTGCTTCCTTTGGGTTCTTGGATGTTGGGGGCAGAGCTGCCACCCAAGATCTGCTCAGTCTGTAGAAGAATTTTAATCCAGCAGTGTTTGATCTGGCAAGGGATTACATCCAAAGATATGATCTGGCAAGAATGCAGACACACCTTGGATTATATGATCTGGCTGGAAAACAAGCATGCCCTTAGTACACATCTTTAATCCTTAACAATGAAAATAAGGTCCAGGACAGCCAGGGCTACACAGAGAAACCCTGTCTCGAAAAAACAACAACAACAACAACAAAAAAAAAAAAAAAACAATGAAAATAAGGTTAGTTTGTACAAGAAAGCAGCCATGTTTAAGAGTTGAAAATTGAGGGGCTGACAAAGTGATGATTCAGAGAAAGATTTGACAGAATAAGTCAGAAATAAAATACTGTTAAGGTTCAGGAATTGCCACACAAACCGTATAAACACTGATCTCTTTTAAGCAAAAATAGTTTACTGAACACACACCCTAAGACTGATCAGGACCACAAAAAAGACCTTGGGAGCCTAATTGTGGTGCCAGTATGTTCTTAGGGCAGGCTTTTATAGAAAAAAAAAACAAGTTTAGAAGTTTAGAAGGCAAGGGTAGAGGCAGTACTACATTTTGACTAACTAGACAAAGTATTATCAACTAACTTTTAAGCAGATTGGTTTTGAGTGAAGAAAGCACAGTGCCCCATGAACAGGAGTTTTAGAGTCTTGAGATAATAGATAAAAGTATTACAACCACAGTCTTGTGACAGTTAGGAGTATTCTTCAATATCAGCTATGGATAATTACTTCTGGGAAGCAGAGTCTAAACTTAATTTCATCTTTTGAGCAAATGGAGATTGAATTAAAAATGGCCACAGCTATGTTAAAAGGAACAGGCCTCAACAGATATGCCCAACTCATGTTGGCAAGATAGACAAGAAAGAGAGGCTACTTCAAGAGCAGTGAGGGAGAGAGAATTTAGTTCAATTCATTACAGTTTAGTTTGGAGTTGTTCAGTTCATGGAGTTCAGATGCAGTTTTTCCAAGCTGAGCAATTTAGTTAGAATACAAAAAAAAAAAAGCCAATTTAAATCAGTCAACTTGGAGAGAAATTTGAGCCAGAACAGCTGAGTTGAACCACCCAGCCAGAGTTCAGAGAGAGCTAAAAAGGGTGAGTTTATTCAGCAGTAAGTCTCAGTGACTGAAACATTCTAGTTCTAGATTAGCAGATGGAGGCTGAAAGCTAAAATCTTCAGAGTCTGAACTTGCAGAACACTGAATTGAATGGAGGCTAGAAGCTTCCAAGCCTAGGTCTATGTGGGATTATGGGGGTCCCAAGTCTGCTCAGCCACAGGGCTCGGCTGCCCAGGGAGGCAGAATGCTGGGAGTTGACTTTGCTTACCTCACACTGTAGTGGAGAGGGGCAGGGATGTCAGGCCATAGGGAAGCCTTGGGACATCACTCCTGGTGGTGAGGAAGAGCAGCCTGAGGTGCAGGACAGCCAGAACTGGTTCAGGGGTTTCTGGGCTTGAGATGAGGCTGGGACCAGCAGTTTCTCAGGCTCTCAGACATCCAGGTGCCACTGGATGCCATGTTGGATTCTAAGATCCAAACTGGGAGACACACTCCTGCAGAAACACTCATGGACAGCAAATTTGATGGGATAACAAGAGGTTTATTGATAACCAGTGCACTGGGGTTCCCTCGCATGCAGGCAAGAGGAACCCCAAGCTAAAGCTAAGATCAGTTTTCATACAGTTTAAGGGGTGGACTAGAGAAACAATGACTAGGCACAATATGATTGACAGAGCAGTGTGACTTTTAAACTGATTGGTCTTTGGGGAATGAGGTGGCAAGGACATCCCTTGTCTGTAAGTGGCAAGGGTTGGTCTGTCCTGTGGAATGTGTCTATGTGCTCTGGGCCTTCCCCACCCACATGTGGGTTCCCTTCTTTGTGGTCTGAGGAATGTTAATTAGCCTCTCTCTTCCTCTGAATGTTAATCTGGCAACATCCTCTGACTAAGGAATGTGCTCCTCCCGGAATGTTTCCTGGGGCAGTTAATTTTTAAGTTTAATCGAAACCTGAGATTCTTTCAATTTCAAGTTTAAACTGAGACCTGAAATTCCTACAGCCACAGAAGAATGGAGTCCGGGCCACGCGCTGGATCTGGCTCAGGGCCGATAGGGAAAGGGGGAGCTCCAGCTTCTTCCATGGAAGAAGTCCTTGGCTTGACTTAGTGGCAGCCTAGGCTGGGAGCACAGAGAGGCCTTCTGTGGGAAATTAGACGGCGGTTCTATAGGCGAAGGCCTTCTTCATTGCTCCCCACGGCAGATCTTTAACAAAAGAAGCAGTCCATGGTTTTAAGACATTTATTGTCATGATGGGAAGTGGGTGAGTAAAACCTTATCCCACTTCTCAGGGTGGGCCTTAGATTGAATACCTTTTTGCAGGGAGGAGTGTCTGGGAAGAAAAGCTTATTAGCTAAACCTCCAGGCCTTTAGGTACCTCATTAAAATGGAGATCTGTCTTGAGCCTATGTGACCACAGATCATGTCCTGTACCTGTGGAGGTGTTTGGGGCGTTGCCATTACATGACTGATGAAGGGCTGTGAAGGGCTTCACTATGAAGGGCTGTGGCTAGTAACAGGGGCGGGGTGCCCGGTAACAGGTAAAACGCCTACTGTCCCTTCAGGATCACCGTAGTTTCAAGTCTTAGCAAAACCAGGAACAAGGCTATCTTTCATGGTACCACAGGCCTAGGAATAGTTAGAATAGAAATAAAAATGCTCTGTGCTAAGCCCAAGCCATGTATTTGTAAATCTTGGGTATGGCTTTAATCTATTCCTTTATCTGAGAAAAGAAAAATTTATATTTACATATTTTGTCTTGGGGTCTTCTGCATAATATAACGTCCGGCTCAGTAAAATTGTAATAGTTTTATAATCCAGTACTGCAATCTATAGAACTGGTCATTGGTAGCTGAACTCAACACTTGGCCAGATTTTGAGAAGGAAAGTGAAGCTGAAAGTTCTAAGCATCTAGCCACAGACTTGGCTTAGACAAGAGAACTCAAGTGTGGTCACAGTCAGGGGTTCAAAAACAAAAGACAGCTATTGGTAGGGAAATCCCAAGGGCTTTAGGAGTTCTGAGTCAGGGACCAGGGGAAAAAAATAGATATGTTTTACTGTATATCAATAGGAAAACCCTATTCACTAGCTCTAGATGTTCTGTGTGTTGTTGCTAAATAATACTACTTAGTGTGGACACCTTTTTGTTATTACGCAATTACATAGCAAAATTTTAAGTGAAAAATAACATTTAAATCTTCTAATGCATTCTAATGTGACAAAACCTCAATTAAACATCTCAAACCCTGAAAATTTGAAATGTATCAGCTTTTACAAGTCCATATTAGAGAGGAAATTTTGTGCAAAAGAATAAACTATTTTAAAGAGGAAGAATTTAAATCTTAGGTTTATTCTATTTTCTGTTGTTCTTTTAAATGATTTTATTTTCAGTTTAGGTGAAAAACTTAACCAACAACAACAAAATCTAAAGGGAGGAGGGAGGGAATCTGCTGAAAGTCCTGTTCTTAAATGTCAAATATTTTAATGGCAAAAAACCAGAATAATAAAATGATCTTTGAATATCATTACTGAATGTTTATCATCACCAGTAGATAGCCTGTATGCACTTTAAATGTATTTGTGTAAGTTCAATCAAGATTTATTTATGGCTATAACTTACACACCTACTAAGACCATAATTTTGAAGTTCGGTAAAATACTTGAGAATAAAGAGCGTACCTTTTATATTTCAGTTGTTAATACCCTGTGTAATACTAAAACCAGAAAACCCAAAATGGTTATATAGCTGTATAAATATTTTTTCATTAACTAATAATTTTAAGGAATTCCTCTCTATGTTTTAAAAATAAGAAACAGATATAAACCATATCTTTAATAGATATAAACCATACACTTAAAATATATACACATACTTTCTACAACATCATTGATTAAAATATTCATATTAATTTTAGTTTACAATGCAAATGTTCTCATTTGCCTAAACTTTCCTATATTATAGGTTATTCCCCAAATAATCATTTCAGAAGATAAAAGAACTGTAAAATACAAACAGAATAGAACAGCATCTATACTTTCTCATAGCATGGACCAGCTAATATTAGCAGAGACAGTTCTTTGTGATTGTTTATTTTTATCAGTTTTAAATTTGATACGTGCATTTAAAATTACTGAAGAGACATGGCAAAATATTACATTGTGATTTACTCTAAGTAGCACATTGCCTTATCTTCTTAAAAACATAAATTACTGTTACACAAATTATCAATACTATATGGTAAAGAATAACTATAATTAAGGTGATGTCCTTTTACCACCTTTATATATCTAGCTATTTCCTATTAGAAGGTTAGAATCTTTGATTACAACCTTTTAAGCTATGTGGGCATGATACTGTGAGGTAAGGTTAAACTACTTTGTTATTAATTTTAGTGTAAGAAAATATTCATAATAATTAATCATTTAAGTCAGACATAACATTTGTCCTCACATGTTATCTATACTAAAGCCATCACTTGTTATGTTTTGAATCTGTGTGTTTCTCATGGGCTTATGTGTTTAACTTCTGATGGCAAGATCCTGGCACTGCTGGAGAGGCTGTGGATCCTGGGGGAGGGGAGGATCACTGAAGAGAGTTATTTAGGGGCAGGCCTTTGAGAGTTAAACTCAACTCTGCTTCTGGCCCCAGCTTGTGGTTTTGGTCTACCTTAAAGCTTTGAGGAGCCCTGCCTGCTACATGTTCCTCTGTGCCTTCCTTTAGCAATATGAACTAAAAATCTCTTGAGACTATGATCCAAAGAAGTCCCTTTTCTAATAGCTTGCTTCCGTGAAACATTTTGTTATAGTAATAAAAAAAAAAAAGTGTTCCTGTGATAAAACAGACCATGTGGTTTCTAGGCTAGAACTGGTTTGTGGGAGGGATATGGAAGAGTTTGGAAGTTCAGGGTAGAGATGTTCTAGAATACCATACCCTCCTCTTACCAAAATGTTAGGATAGGACTTCAAAAGAACAGAACATGATTAGAAATTCAAACACTAAATACTTAGAGGTGGGAAGAAGGACTTGCAATGGGGAGAAATTGAACTAGAGGCAACTTCTGCTACATTCTGGAAAAGAGTGTATCAACATTATGACTGTGCTCTAAAACTTCTTTTCCATGTGGCTTTTCTTTTTTCTTTTTTTTTTTTTTATTCTTCTCTCCTACATTATATCTCAATTACAATTTCCCATCTCTCCATTCCTTTCAGTCCCTCCTCTAACCTTTCTTCTACCTCACATTCACTCTTCCTCCATTTCCTTTCAAAAACAGCAACAGGAACAGCAACAAAAGCACAATCCTCCCAGGGATATTAACTGAATATGACCTAACAAATTACAGTAAGACCCTCATATCAAGGCTGGACGAGGCAAACAAAAAGCAGGCAAAAGGATCAGAGACACCACCACTCTCTTGGGAGTCCCACAAGATTACCAATATACACAACCATAATGAATATCAATGTGTTCAAAATTTTCAAATGAAGATAAATTCAAAAGTAGTGAATAAATGTATTTGGCAAAGAAAATTTCAAGAGAGCATAGTATTCAGTCTATGGCATGGTTTTAATTCACTGCTTTTAGCCAGATGTAAAGTGGAAAGTCAGAGAGAAGGGGGAAATGGCTAAGCAGAGGTGTATAAAAATTACTTTAAAAAGTAAGGAAAAGAACTCGATTGTGAGTAATGTTACAGACACCTTAAACAAAGCAGATTCAATACTAGGAAAGAAGAGAGAAGCACTCTCTCTTCTTCAGTTTAATGTTACAGACACCTTAAACAAAGCAGATTCAATACTAGGCAATAGTTAGAGAGAAAAGCACTGGACTTTGCAGTATGACAACAGCACAGGTGCTCTGGGAGCAAGACCTCACCCACCTTATATTCCAAGTGAAAATGTTTAAAATTCATTTGAAAGAATTTGATTTTATAAGGCAGTAGCCCACAGGGATATACTATTACACAAATGCCTAAGAAAATGCTTCCTTAGTCTCTCTTCCTTAGTCTCGAAAAGGTACTGAACTGTACCTAGAACCTTGTTCCAAGGAAGCCCAGGTACATTTTGAGTAGGTAGAAGAAATTGGCAACAGCCACACAGTACTGGTTTTTCAGGTATGCCAAATGTTGCCATAGTGGAGTTATCTAGGCCCGTATTAAGTTTCAGGAGAAGTCAATGACATCTAGAATATTCAGCAAATTCCAATATTCTGCAAAGGTACTGAGAGACCAACATTGTGAAACATTGAAAGTAAGGCTTTCTTTGACATGTTTACCACAAAATTGGGTTTCCAGGTATATGGTACATATGCTGAGAAGAACTTCAGGTAGATGGATCAAGAGAGAGACCATGCATTCCGTAGAAAAAAAGGCTAGAGGAATGGAATTACCCAAGGTCAATGAAGTGTAGGTGATACCATCACATACCACAAAGGCTGGGCATGTGGTAACTGTTGGTTCCTCTTCTTGCTGTCGTTCAATCTTTCTTTGCTAACCTCTTGTTCTTCCTTTTTAAAATGAAAATATTTTCCTGGTCAGTTTTGTATTGGAAATACTTAATTTGCTTCCTTATTTTTTTTTTTAAAGAGGTCACATTTAAGAATTTATCTTGAAGCACATAAGAGTTTTTAGAGTTTTAAATAGTATTTGGATCATTGAGTATACAGGGCTCCTAGAATTTACATTTAATAAATTTTGTGTTATAAGATGGCCATGAGCCAATGAGGCTAAAGGTAGAAAGAGTTGAGTATGGAAATTAACTATTTTCACCACTACTATACCTGAAATCTATACACTATAACATTTTAGTTCATAAACATGATTTGAATGCTCACCCTGGGAATTCAAGGATGAATAATAATCATGTCTATGGTCTTTGAAAAATGTACAGTCTAATAAGGAATCTGATGTTAGTTTTAAATGATTTTATGTCATAGTACTTTAGCTGTTTTCTAATGGAATAACTCACTGGTGGTAGCTTGAGTCAAACTGATGGTCATTAATTATCTCGCAAAGAATTTCAGTAGAAGAAGCCTGGAGGCAGTGGAACTTAGGTGGACTCTTCCTGTTTCTTGAATTTCTGCCTCCCTTTTTCACCCAGAGAAACCTGCTTCAGATTTCTGACCATCAGGACTGTAAGTCTACACAGCTATGCTCTCTTACATCACATAGATTGTTATAGTCATAGTGAGATGCAACTACAGAAGTTACTTAGTAATTCTGACTCACACTACAGTTGTTCTCAGATTCTAGGAGTGTTTAGCTTCTATTTTTCTGCCAGGATCAAGAACAAAAAGCATTGGTTGTGAAGATGGCTCAGTAGGCAAAACTGTGTGTAGTACAAGCGTGAAGACCTGGGCTTGAATCCTCAGCTGGTGAAAACCAGTCATGGTTGTGAGTGCCTGTAATCCCAGTAAGATGGGCTTGGGGACCATGGGCAGAGACAAGCAGCCTCCAGGAGCTCAAGCCAACCATCCTAGCCAAAAATGGCAAGCTTTGGGTTTGCTGAGAGACCCTGTCTCTGAGTAATAAGTCACTGACTAGTAGAATAGGACATACAGTATCCGCCACTGGATTCCACATGAACACATCTACATAACCATGTATATCCACACATAAATACAATCACCAAATAGATAAACAGACCAACAAACAAACATAATAAAAGTCATAGTAAGTCCTCTAAGCTAATAAAAAGATCTAGAGTGTATTTTGCTTCTGCAGTTATTTTCAATCTTAGATTTGTTTACTTATTTGAAATGATTCTGTTTTGTTTGTTTGCCTTTTGTTGTTGTTTAATTTAGCTGATTCTTTTAAAGATTTATTTTATTTATATGGACGCTTTGTCTGCATGAACATCTGCATACAAGAAGAGGGCATCAGATCCCATAGGGCTACACTTATAGATGGTTGTGAGCCACCATGTGGGTGCTGGGAGTTGAACTCAGGACCTCTGGAAGAGCAGCCATGAGCCAACTATTCAACTTTCTGGTATTTCACAATCCCTTAATATGTGTAAAACATTATCTTCTCTTTCAGGTACTTTTAATCTTTGTACTAAGTATTAAAACTATATTACCATACATGCTTATTTATATAAATGTAATTTAATACATGTGGCTGTGTGGGTTTGTACATTGTGCTTATGGAGGTCACAGAACAACACAGAAGTTTGTTCCCTTCTTCTACTGTGTGAATCCTGAGGATCAAACTCAGATTATTGATTTGGAAGCAAACACCTTTAGTACTAACTGTTTCTAGTCTCTTAAAGCACATCCTTTCACACCCAGTGAAATCTGCTTCAGAGTTCTGACCTTCAAACTACAAGACAATACAGTTATCTTTCTTAAAGTATCTTTGTTCACTTTAAACATTTTTGTTATTATATTCAAATCTGTTTCTCATCTAATGAATGTTCTTTGGATAAAATTTTGAGAAAGATCGTATTGTGATATATTTAATTAATCTTTTATAGTGAGGGAAAGAAGTATCTTTTCATCAAACATTAATATTGACTTGGCTATAGGTAGAATATTGTAGCCATTTACATTTGAAACTCTTTTACAGGCATTCATATTGTAGAGAGGCTAATTCTGATCCAAATGTGGTATTTTTGTCTTATAATAAGGTTATTAAAAAATAAATGAAGACACGGATGGTCTTTCACAAAGGTCAAAGTGCTTCCAATGTATTTCATGATGGTTTGTTTTCTGTCTATTTCCTTACTCCTTTTGGAATTAATCATATGGGCATTTAGGCTACCTTGCTTGGCTCTGACATTTGCACATATTTGATCTGGGAAAGCTACTTGAATTGGGACTCACTCTCCTTATGCATAATATTTCCTACTGTGAGCATAAGTCTGCAAGGAAAAGATCAACATTTTGTCTAGCACAGAGTACTGACAAACACTAATACTTACGGGTGGTACTTCAAGCACTATTTTCTTCTAGTGGTAATCTGACTCTGCTACCAGATTGGTCTTGAACTCCTTGGATTAACATCTTCCCAAGTAGCTGGCGCTACAGTGTTTGTTACTATGTCCCAGGAGAACTTCTAATTTCAGATTCTGCATCACTTGTTCTAATTTAAAATAAGTTTTACATTTAAATATAATTTTAAAATATCAGAATTGTTGCATTTTAAAATTCTTACTTATTTCCTAGCTTTTTTCTTAGAGGATAGTGACAGTCAGCCCCCATTTTTTGGAGTCTTTTTTGTTTTCCAAGCAGAAGACAATTGCTTTGGCTCTGCCTTAGAAGAATTTTTTTTCCTGAAAAAAAAAAAAACAAAAAAACCCCAAATATTTCCCATTTGTCTGGTAGTTTTTTCTATTTGCTCAACTTTACCGGGTAAGTCATTTTTGTATTTGAGAGAGTTAGTGTATGTTTGACCAACAACTTTGTAAGTTTTGGCTAACTTAAAATTATCGACAGAGAAGAAGAGACAGTGTTTCCCTTTTCTGCAGCTTGTTTTGCAGCTCTGAGAAGCTCAAGAGTTACTTGTGCCTCCACTCCACAGGAGGAACTTCTCTGCCCTGTTGCTTTTCTTTCTGTACATGCTTGGCCTTCTCCGGGCTAATCAACAGCGGCGGTGACTCAGCGCTGCTCTTTGCTCATTGCACGTGTAGCCACTTTTCCTACTGGTTGGTAAAGGGTAAAAAGCATCTCAGAAAAAAAAAAAAAATCAGAGTTTGGCCTGGAAATCCCCACGCCGAGAACAACTGCCGAGACCACCAACAGTTCCTATCTGCAGAGGCAGAACTAACTAACTAACGGCAGAGAATTATTCACTTCACCCGCACACTGATACACCCTTCCCCACTGAAAGTCCTACAAAAACCTCAGCCAGCAGTGCCACAGTGCAGTCTCCACTTCCTCTAAGAGACTGTGGCCCTTCAAATCTTCTAATTAAAAGAATAATTCATCTTTTATTTCTGTCACCTCCGTCAATTCTGATCCAACAGCGGACACTACAAAGTCATTTTGTTTGTACCCCACTATCCACTCAGGAAAAGCAGTGACTACCTTCTGACCACACTTTGGATTTTGAAGAAAGGTTAAAATTCTCTTCTCATTTCTTGGATGAACTTTAAAAAACATCTTATATACTGTGCTGGATCAGTCGTTACAATCGTCAATTCAGTCTAACATGCACTGGATTTTATAGAGACACCCCTTTTAAGCTGAGGATCCTCTATGGACCTCTGTTCTAATTTAGCGTTGTTAAAAATTTCTGTTTCATTTTTCCTACAATTGAATTTTTTATATTTATTTTTTTACTTTGTGTGTGTGTGTGTGTGTGTGTGTGTGTGTGTGTGCACGAGTGTCTGTCTGTCTGCCTGTCTGCCTGTCCGTCTTTGTGCATGCCATTTGTGTGCAGGTACCCATGAAAGCCAAAAGAGGACCAGTGTGGGTACCGAAAACCAAACTCCACACCTCAGGAGAAACAGGAAGCACTCTTAACCACCAAGCTATCTATCTCTACAGGACCAGCCACAATTTAATCTCTGACCAACACTTTGGGACATGGGACCTGTTACATATCCATGTGTAATTATATTGCCATCCTGAACGGAACAGCCTACCTCTCCTTTTTTATGGGGGAGCCTTAGTTTTCTAAGAGAAAACTAAGTACTAGCTTCAGTATACAGTGAATACTGTTTGAAGTGTATGATTAACTATATAATGAATCTCCTTGAAAGAAATGCCAGTTACCTGGTTTCTTGTTAATGATAATAAAGCCACTCTCTAAGACTTAGTCTCATTAAATAATAGATACCTAGGCATTGTAGCTCACATTTATATAAGATCAATACACGGGAAGCTCAGACAGGAGGATGGTTTGAATTTGAAGCTAGCTAGGCTGTAGAATTAGAACCTATCACACACACACACAAAAAAAAAAACAAATAAAGCAAATAAAGAAAAAAAAACCAAACAAATAAAAAAGATCACATAAATTTAAGGTGCTACTAGATAATAATATGAAAATATAAACATGTGGAATTATAATAGAGATGATGTACATATAGAAGGCAAATGTTTTGTATATTAGAACCTATATCTCTTTCATTTTTGACAGTATATATTTATCAGATATAGCAGTAGCTTATATATGGACATTTACATTACAGTATATAATGTACTTTGAGGCTATCCTCACCCCATACTGTGCTATCATCTTTCTTACTCTTTGCCTTCCCCTGCATTAGTCTTCTTTGTTCCCCAAATCAGATAATTTCTGTTTTAGGAAAACAAAAGCCTTAAAACCATAAGATGGTCATGGCTCTTCATGCTCAGGAAAAGCAAACATATTATTTGATTTCACTTACATTTTAACTCAGGAATTTCATTTATGGATTATATATTTGAATTCTGCATATTTTGAAATATGAGTTCAATTTGCGTTAAAGAATTTCCAGGTTATTATGTTCATGGAATTTTTATTCCAATAGATATTTCCATTACATAAGTATAACATAATACTGAACTTCGCCTTATTCTTTCTCTTTTTCCTTTTGTTTATTTTTTGACTACAGTAGAAATAGAACCCAGCTCCTCATACACTCTGAGAAAGTACTCCACAACAAGCCCGGGAGCAGACCTTTCAAGAGATATAATAATTAGGCAGAAAATATGATATGCCCTTTTGTATATCTGACTCATCCAATATATTAGATAAAATACTGTATGTGGAAAAATTATTTCTGAAGTTTGATATTGCTTATATTATGCAAAAAAACATGGTCTGGTTAATAATCACAGTGACTCAGCCGGGCGGTGGTGGCGCACGCCTTTAATCCCAGCACTTGGGAGGCAGAGGCAGGCGGATTTCTGAGTTTGAGGCCAGCCTGGTCTACAGAGTGAGTTCCAGGACAGCTGGGGCTACACAGAGAAACCCTGTCTCGAAAAACCAAATAAATAAATAAATAAATAAATAATAATAATCACAGTGACTCATCATTGTTTATTATCATATATGCTGTGCATAGTGTGGGGACATGCATATACCATACCCTACATGTGGAGTTTGAAGAACAACATGGTGGAGTTGGTTCTCGTCTTCCACACATTGAAAAGATCAAACTCAGGCCATGCATGCAAGCACCTTACTCACTGAGCCATCTTGTTGGACCTGATTTTTCATTTACACTCACTCACTCCTTGTGTGAACTTTTTTCCTGTTGGGTCAAGAGCAATTTAAAAGGGCAAGGGGTTCATTCTGGTTTGTGGTTCACACTCTAGTTCATCATGGCACAAAGGATGAGGCAGTAGGAGCCTGAGGCAGCTACATCATATACACAGCTGTTGCCACAGCTGGGAACGGGTCAATGATAACATGGGATTGCTGAGTTCCCTTTCTTCATTCATATGGTTGAGGATCCCAGCCAGGGGGCAGTGCCACCCACAGTGGACAGGTCTTCCAACCTTAACTGATAATCAAGATAATCCCTGACAGGCATAGCCAGGGTCGTGTCTCCCAGAGATTCTAAATGCTACGATGAACCATTTCACTCCCTCCTTCTGCTCCAGACACTTGTCCTGTCATAAGACCGTACATGGCAAGATGGTTCTCTATTCTGGGTATTTGACGCCACATGCCTAAAATGCTTCAGAACTTCACCACTCTGCAATCTACAAACATTCATCCAAATGATTCCTGTGTGTCTCTTAATGATATTCTTTCTCTGGAGAATTCCCTGTATCATCAAAATTGGCTTATATTCTCTGCTGTGCTCATCACTATGACATTAACTTGTATGGTTTTGTTTCTTTGAAATTTTACTATATAGTTTAAAATAGCCTTAAATTCAAAATCCTCCTGCTTCGACTTCCCTGGTACTGAAATTACAGCTGTACCCAACATGTATAACAGTACTTCTAATATGATAGTTACAATACCTTTTTAATTGACCTTTCTAGCATATAAACTAACTCATATTGTTCAGTGATTAAATTGTTTATGAATTTGTAATTATAATACCCTTAAAGTTATTTTTTTATATAAAAAAGAATTTGTGGGACTAAACACTGAATGATGTTATTATGTTAAACATTCAGACTGAAAACCAAAAATGTTTGACATTGCTAGCACACAGCCAGTGACACAAGAATATCAATCCATGAAAGTTGTTGGGTATAAAGTTGTACCCTCTTTGCAAATATTTCTATTTCTCAAGGGTTTATTTAAGCTTATGCTTCCAAGTCACAAGTTCATCATTGAAGGAATTCATGGAAGGAACTTCAACAGGAGCTCAAAGCAGAAACCATAGAAGAATGAGGCTTGCTGGCTTACTCTCTGGGTTGAGCATGCTTAGCTACTCTTCTTAAGTAGCTCAGGACTCCCTTCCCAAGGAACCGCACCACTCACAGTGGGGTGGGACTTCTTACATCAGTTAACAATTAAAACAATCCCTCATAGACTAACCCATGCACCATCCTATAAGAACAATTGCTCAAATAAAATTCCCTTTTCAGGTGATTCTTTACTGTTTTAAGTTGACAATTAAAGCTAACCCAAGCACTAAATAACCAGTAATTGTCAAAGTAACAGTTTAATTATATGTGCTTATATGTAATGTACACATTATTGTATAAAACATGCTAGTGTTTATTTTTTAAAGGCACCAAAATAAATGACCTATGTAAATATACATTTATAAGAATCAGCATATATTATCTACATAAGTAGAAATGGAGTCTCTTTCAAAGGCTTATAACAAACTCCAGTTTCTTCTAGTAAGCAGAGCTGGTGGTGAAAGACTTATTTTCCATTGTGTAACTTTTTGTACAATTTAACATTTTCATTTTATATGAATTTGTAATAAAATAAATATATGGAGTAATTCTGAGACACCTACAGTTTAAAGCTCCAGTGTTTACTGTAAAACATGTGGACCTTAATAAAGCTGCTCACAGCAGAGACTCTTAAAGTATTGTGTGCACACAGATCTTTAACAGGCAGGAAGAGACATCAATCAATTCTTCATGAATTTTTGTTATTTTAAAAATGAATAAGACAAAATACACAAGACTATAAAAGAAACAAATAGATCCCACCTCTGGGTCTTTGTTTGTTTCTGTAGTTTGAGGCAGGGTACCATGGAGTGCAGGCTGACCTGCTCTCTGTGCAGCTAAAGATGCCTTGAGCTCCTGATCCTCCGCCTCTGCCTCTTCAGTCCTGTGATTACAGAAGAAGTGTGCCACCACATCTATCTAGTTTTTAAATATTTAAAAATATTAGACCTCACAGTTGGTCTAATATCATTCAAGCTTCTGCAATAGTGGTGAGCATAAATGTCTTCAGAGATCAATATGAGCTTTGCTGTGATAACGAGACATCTTTATTTAGCTCCTTTTATTGAAAACAATCCCAGATAATGCTAAAGATACATGAGTATCTTCGAGGGGAGTATGTCTTAATAAATTGGAAATTCTAGTTTAGCACACACAGACACTCATGCACTCCTGGATACACACAAAAAAATTATTTTAAAATCTAACAATAGAACAGCACACTTTAAAAGAACTTCGAGTTATATTTTTCTGTAAGTCCCTGTCATGTAAGGTTTCACATGAGCAGTTTAAAGTGCTTCTGTAGATTTTTTTCTTAATTCTGGATCATACATATACTTCCCTTCTGACATACCACAAACAAGCAGCTAGTCCAAAGCACTATGACATTTCATCTGAGAGGTTGCTCACACACTGCTCAAGAAGTGTATTAATTATTCAGTAAGTGTCTTCTTACTGTATCTGTGAACACCAAGTGTGACTCCTTCCCTTGCTTTCTTTGTTCCTTCTTTTAAAATGTTTGTAATACAACTTCTTCTTTTTCCCACCTCACCTAAAATCAGTGGATTAAACATTTAACATTTTATTTAGCTCTTTTCTTTACGCACAAGATTCAGTCAGTAGCATTTCCCATGCTTCCTCACAGTGTATAAATAGTGACTGAAGCCTACATCTTCATTTAATTTTATATTACATTGAGTTTAAAATCCTAGAATGTGTGCCTGAAAGACACTGTTCACATCCCAATGACCTTAACTTTTCAATATTCATTGGTTCTTCTTTTTATTTGAATAGTTAAAACATTTAATACTTTGATTCCTCTTTAAGTTGCAAAATGTCCACTTGAAACCCTTAATCAGTCAGAATGTTGGTAAATTATACCTTCATGCAATCCATATTGAGTAGCCATTACTCCTGGACATAGCACATTAACTGACTCATTAGCTATTTCAAACCATATGGACTTGGGTTTGGGTGGGTCATTTTGATAATATCCTGAGGTGAGTTTCCTAATTATTGCAATTATGTGATCTCATTCATGAGGCCAGGCTCACAAAATAGTGTCAGTGCTTTTAGAATGGGTGTCGCTGCACCCAGACAATGACTGAGATGAGCAACATGCTCTTTGGTTGTTATAAGTCCCTTGATACCTAAAAAGTAATTACTTGAGAAGTTCTTGGAAACCATCAGAAACTGCCTGAGAATTGAATAGCATGCAATGTTGCAGTGCTTAATGATTATGACCACCTTGCACAGAATAGAAGGAACAAAATCTCAAATGTCTCAGTGTTGACTATATTCACACATTAAGTTCCTAATGGTAATTTCACATAGTTCTGTAACAAGGAAAAATCTTTCTTAAAAAATAAATACATAAAGAATAAGTAAAAATATCTCATTGCCTAGGAGAAACACTATGAAATTATCTCAAGACAAATGAGAGATTCCAAACTCACAGGCTATTGACTGGACTGACAGCTGGGAGTTAAAGGGTATGTGGAGACATCCCTGACCCGAATGGACACCTGTATTCACGTGCACAGCCCGTATACACAGATGTAAACATCATTTTGAATGATAAAATAAATCTTTTTTAAGAAAGAAGTTTACAATATATATTTTTACACACACACATAGATATACATATACATCATACACATATACAGTGGTAAAATATAAATCCCTAAGAAGATAACGTTTTAGACTGTGCCATATCACAGCTTTATGTGTGCTTCCCCCCCCCCCCCCAGCATCATCACTAATATCTGTCTCTAGAAAAAGCCCATCTTCTTACACTGTAACTTTGTGCCCATTAACCAAGAACCCTTCATTTTTTGTTTTCTCAGACCTGGGCAACTACTGTCCTATTGTTCTCCCTGGCTGTGAATTCCAGCTACTCTGGGTACCTCATGTGAGCCAAATCACACAAAGTTTACCCTTTAGTGACATGGTTATACCACTTAGCATATTGTCCTCTATGATCAGCCATGCTTCTTGTGTGTATGTCAGAATTCCCTTCCTCAGAGCTGGCAGGATGGCCTGCATCTATAATCCCACACTTGGGAAGTGGAGTCAGAGAGACAAAGCATTCAAGGTCATTCTCAGCTATACAGTGAGTTTATAGGAGACCCTGTCACAAAGATTAAATAAATAAAGACATGATTTTTTCTTTTTAAAAGATGAATATGATTCTATTATATGCATATATATTTTATATCATGTATATAAGCATAGACATATTATAGTCTATCACAATATCTTGTGTATCCACTCAACTGTCAGTAGACTCTTAGAATAAATTTTGGTGCCTATGAATAATACTTCTGTGAAGATAGATATGAAGATATCTAGACTATGGTCGTTCTCTCTTGATCACTTGATTGCTCTCTGCCCCTCCCTCTCTCTCCATTCTCCCCTCCTCTCCTCTCTACTCCTCCCTCCTTTTCTGCCTTCTTTCTTCCTTCCCTCCCTCCCTACTCTCTCTGTGATGAGATATATCCTAGGCCTTTAGGTCCATTCTACATTTAATTCTGAAGGGCTAGTTAAAGGATAAAACTTTAAATGTGTACTTCAGCCTCTACCCTGCCTAAGATCACTAAACAGAAATTATATTTAAAAACTGAAAATAAACATATCACCAATTTGAAAGTGAAATGGTGGAAACTCCCAAAGTACCACACTTTCATGTGTGTGGCTTTTTCTTTTTAGATAAACATGCATAAATAAGCATTCAAGGTAAAATGATCTGTTTCTGGACTGCTCAGATGTAAAAGAATTACCACTGTCAGACTTAGTCAGAGTAGTTTGGGACAGTAGAGGCTCACTATTGCAGAATTATTACTGACCTTTGGAAGAGAATAGCACTTACATTGATACGAGCAGACTACCAAAGCACAGAGGTTTGCTAGGACAGAGTAGTCCTAGAGATGAATATGTACATTCATGACAGTGCACAGATGGAGAGATAGAAAGGCAGCTCAAGATAAACATGGATTTATGTTGTAATTGTAGAAACTGGAGATGGGTTCACATGAACAGTTTGAGTATTTGTTGGCAAAGGATTTCAATGTAAAGATAAAAAGACCAGGCTTAGAAAGCAGAATAACTCAAAAACTAATAGAAGATTTGTGGGGCATTGTGTCATTCAGTAAGAACTTAGATAAAGCACTTGATCAGTCAAAGCCTCAGTTGATACTCTGACTTTAAATTCAATATATTTACAATTTGTGGCTGGTGAGATGGCTCAGCAAGCTAACTATGCTTGCAGCCAAACCCTGTGACTCACGTGATGGGAGGAAAGAACCAACTCCTACAAGTTGTCTTCTGACCTCCACATACACTCTGTGGAGGCCATGTATGTACACACATAGAATAAATAAATAATTAAATGTAAATTTAAATGTATAACCTTTAATATTATTCCATTGAGGAGAATCTCCCTGTGATGACTATTCTTGGTTGTCAACTTGCCTACATCTGGAATTAACTAAAACACAAAAACAGAGGGCACACCTGTGAGAGATTTCTGCTTAATTTGAAATGGCACTTTTAATCCAGATCATTGAGGTGAGGTAGGAAGGCACAGATCTTAATCCAGATCTTGATTAGAAGACTTCGGCTGGCAGCCTATATAATGGTTGTGAAAAAAAGGAAGCCTCTCTCTTTGCCTTCTTACTCTTACCCTCACTAGCAAGTCCATTCCTTCCCTGGCATTAGAGCCTAGCTCCCCAGCATATACTAAACACCACCTGAGAAATACACCTTGTGGACTGAACAACTACTGAACTCTTGTACTTCCTGTCTATAACTAGCTATTGTTGGATTAACTGGACCACAGTCTGTAAGTCATTCTAGTAAATCCCATATGTATTTAATATATAAAAACAAATATATATTATGTAGAGAGAGATGATGACAGACAGACAGACAGACAGATAGATATAGAGAAAAATTCATTCTATAAATTCTATTACAGATTTTGGTACCAGAAGTGGTTCTAGAACAACATAAGGATGAACTTAGGAACTTACGTCTGGAATAGGCTTTCCAATTTGCAAACACTATACTTACTGAATCCTTTCCTGGGAGCTCAGAGAGTACTGAAAGCCAATTGTGTGAACTATATTACCAACTGAAGATCACTGCATTTGAGTATTCTGACTCATCAATTGTGAGTGGGAATGGAGCTTTGTGACAGTTTGTGAAGGAAAAGGATGATGATAGTCAGTTGCTGCTGGTGTCTCTGGTAAACTGACAAAGGATAGGAATGAGCAGTATGTTAGAGTATGGTGAGAGAAAACAATGAACTTAGTGATAAAATTGACCAACTTCAGGTGCACATAAACAGTCTAAAGGTTTCTAAGTGTGCCCTGGAAGAGAATTTTCTCCCCAGCAGCCACAGAGCTCAAGTTGGGGGAAAACAAACCAAAGCCCTCATTATAAGATTGGCTGAATCACAGTGAAAATTCAAGTCCCAGCCTTGGAGAATGTTGGCTGTTAAAGTAAGGGCACTAATTGGTAAAGAATAGGATCCTATAAATTAGGGTGGAGATGTGTGGGAGGAATCTATTGAAGATGAAAGCTTCGAACTCTCAAATTCACAAGTATTGTTTTTCTCCTGGAGGTAGTAGTCTCTCCATCCTCAGCAGATGTATTCACACCTCACCTTTTGCAATATTGGCCCTTTTCAACTTTGATTGAAGAAATTAAACCTTCACTGTCTGCTAAACCAGCAGGGACTTTCT
Source organism: Arvicanthis niloticus (assembly GCF_011762505.2). Taxonomy (NCBI): domain Eukaryota; kingdom Metazoa; phylum Chordata; class Mammalia; order Rodentia; family Muridae; genus Arvicanthis; species Arvicanthis niloticus. Next base: position 16,682,322 of record NC_047664.1, read on the forward strand.
TTGAAGGAAATGCCAGGAAAGACAATCCTGGTGTTCCTCAGGACCTGCCAATAGCTGCCTATAGACCTGTAACCAGACTTAAGGCCAAGTAGGCCCCTAGAGGAAGTGTAGTCCAAGAGGAAATGTGCTACACTACCAAGGAGCTTAATGAGTTTGCTAATTCATTAAAAGAAATCCTGGGAATGTGAGTGGAAATGGGTTTTAAAGGTGTGGGCTCTGGTGAAATGTTGGGAGTAGACTCCTAGCTGAAAGCAGCTATTATCTTTGCAGCCATCTTTGGCCATATATTTGCAGATTGATACTTTTCCACCCTGACAAGAAACTTGTTTTTCTGGCTTGATATTTTTGCAAGCAGCCCACAACAGTTGAGCATACTCTGATAAACATCTTGTTTTTCTCCGACATATCCTGGACTTGTTGTTTAGTGCCCCCAGCTGCAAGGCTCCAGCTGCACACCCCTGCTTGTGTTTGTATACCCATAATTGCCTTTCAATAAAGGAGACTTGATCAGACATCCTGTCTTGTCTCCATTCTTCGTGTCTCTTGCCCCTCCATCCCACTCTCTCCCTTGCAGACCTTGATGACTGACCCATGGAAGGAACATAAAACTAGATTGGGCTGAGTTTATTGATATGAGCCCTCTGAATATGGTACAGAAGCTCACATAGGTGTGGAATAAAAAGGTGTGGAAAATTGTTTGAATGGTTGGCCAAAACATTTGTCAACAAATGGCCTACTGAAAAGGAGTTGGAGATGTTTGATATTGTTTGCCTAGTGTTGATGAAGAGTTTTAAGGCTCAGGGAATTGCAATGCCAGAGTGGGTACTCTGTGCAAAACCTAATCCCCACAATGGGAAGGCAGAGAAGACATTCCCTTTACTAATCTTGTAAGACACAAAATGGTAAGAGGAGCACCAACACATCTGAAGAGTTTTGTTTGGCACCTTTTTCTTGTGGCATACCTTAAGGTAGCAGACACTGCTGCTCAGTTGGATGAATTATTTGCAGTGGGTTTAGTTGGGCCCTGAGGTAGCAGGAGGCAGGTAGCAGCACTCAATTGATCTTGGTTATTGCAATGGTCAGCATAAATAAAGCAGTGTCTATAATGGGCTAACCCATAACAGTCAGCACAGGCAAAGTGAATTTGATGGTGGCATGGCTTGTATGGACCTGTGGTACTGGCTAATCATTCATGGTGTTTCCAGGCGTGAAATAGGTAAGAAGCCTATTGATTTTTTTTGTTTGATCTGTATAAAAGGAAAATTCTCAAACAAATGAAAGAAAGGATACATTGGATCACTGCAAAAGGGAATCTCCCCCCATGAGTCAATTTCTAGACTTGAGCCAGTTAGCAGACCCAGAAAACCTCAAATGAAGGGATGACCAGGTTCCCCTGAGGAAGAATCTTGATAGAATACCTAAAAGGTTTTGCTGCTAGCTTTTCTCCAGCCCTAACCTTCCTCCAGACCTTCCCCAGAGGGACCTCTGATCTTTTCCAAGGATAACTGTACACCGGCTGAAATGAAACACTCAAACTTTAAAGGGTCTCTTGGATAATGGTTCTGATTTGACACTGATTCCAAGAGACCCCCCTCCCCAAGTGTTGTGGGCCTCCAGTTAAAGAAGGGTCTTATGGAGGTCAGATGATTAATAGAGTTTTGGCTGAAGTCTGGCCCACAGTTAAGTGCAGTGAGGCTCCAAACTCATCCAGTGGTGTTTTTCTCCAGTCCCGGAACATATATACTTAGATATACTTAGAAGTTGGCAGAATTCTCACTGTGGACTCATTGGTAATACATATATGTGCATCAAAGGATGGGAAATAAAGCCAACCACAATTTAAAGGCTTTCTACCTTAGTAAAATTCTTAGAAGTCCAGTGGTATGGGGCAGGCAGAAAATTTCCTTCCAAGGATTATTTCATCTGGACCCTTCCATTGTGCTAAGAAAGTAGCACAGTGTTTTATTGTGCCTATTTGGGTGTTGGAGACAGCATATTCCTCACTTGGGTGTGCTACTCTGGCCTATATAACAAGTGATTTAGAAAGTGGCTCACTTTGTGTGTGGTTTGGAACAGGAAACATCTCAACAGGTTCAGGCTGCTGTGTAGGCTGATCTACCCATATGGACCATATACCCCAGAAGACCTGATGGTACTTGAGGTGTCAGTGGCAGTCAGGGATGCTGTTTGAAGCCTGTTGCAGAACCCTAAAAATGAATCACAGAAGAAACCTAAGAGATTTAGAAGCAAGTCTCTACCATCATTTGCAGATAACTATTCCCACTTTGAGAGAGAGACAGCTATTGTCCTGCTATTGGGCCTTAGTGGAAACTGAACATTTGACAATTGGCCACCAAGTTACCATGCCACTTGAGCTGCCCATGATATGCTGGGTGTTATCTGACCCACCAAGTCATAAAATAAGACTTCCACAGTAGCAATCTACTATCAAATGAAATTGGTATATAGGTGATGGAGCCTGGGCATGTCCTGAAGGCACAAGTTGGATTTGAAATGTCTGTCTTTAAATGCTTTACCTGAATGTAAAGTTTACCAAAGACAGGTTGCCAAATGGGTGGCTTCTGGAAAATAAAATGCATCTGCTAGGGACAGGTGTATATGTTGCCCAATTTAGCAGATCACAGGCTCCATTGAGCTAGAATTTCCAACAAATCCTTCCATTTGAGACCTCTTACTTCTGTATCTCTGCTTCTTTTTATTGAATTTATAAGAGGTACAAGATAATCATCAGTTTGTCATGGTTCTTGTGATTCCAGCACAGGTGTTCATTCCACATACATTAATTAGTGTTCTATAAAAGTGTGTAAACAAAGTGAAATGTGTCTCTATAGAAGATTTTCACACACCAACTGCTTTGAGACGTCTGTCTTTCAGAGTACCCTGTCTTGTTTCTTTCCATCATAGAGATGTACGAAGTGAATGCTGCTCCTGATGCATTCTCTTTGGGGACTATAACGAAAAGCCTTTGGAATGCTGAGCTCATTAGTTATCTGCCAGCAAGCATGGCCAATGGAATGTATGAGGGCAAGATTAGTATACTAAATACTTTATGTATATCTTACTAATTTCCATAGTATGAAAATATCTCCTATATTTAGCTAAGGAAAACTGCTATGACTCCAGGCCTACAATAACTCTTCCTTCAAATGTACAAGCTTTGGAAGTCAGCAGGTTCCCATATTATATGGAGGTCATGAATGCAGCATCTCATATTGGCATATGACCATTTTCGAAGAATGAGTGTGGTTATGTTTCCTTTATAGAATGTACTGGCTGTAACTGGGTATATGGCCATTTTATAGCTTCATTTTTATTATAGGCTGATGTCAAAAGGAAATCTTTGTTGACTACTGAAGAAATATGAATGTACATGCTTTAGTGGTTTATTCTTAGCAAAAACAATAGCTATATAATTTTCATTTTAATTTGTTTTACAAAAAACAATGATAAATTAAATAGCTACATCGTGACATGCAGACTTAAGGTTTCTTAGTCAATTAACATTTTTCTTCTTTGATGTTGGAGTTTTTGCATTCTATCATACTAGAGAGTTGAAGATGCTAATCTGAGATGTTCAGTGACTCAGAGCATGAAGAAAGCCCCACTGGAGTCCACTGAGAATTCAGGGCATGAGACAAAGAGCAAATATCTTTCTGCTTTACCCATAATCATATGCACATTTCCACAGGTGTTTAAATTAAGTCAGTCTAGTAAGGAAGACATTCTTGTCAGAATGACCTAAGACAGGCTCAGTTTTGTTAACAAAATAAAAAAGGGGGAGAGGTGGAGAGCCTTTGGGGCTGCTTGGCAAGAAGCTGACATGGGCCAAGGACAAGGAAATGGGCTTCTTGGCAGGAATATGACTTTGGCCAAGAACAAGGAAGTAGGCTTCAAGCAGGAATCTGACATTAGACTAGAACAAAGAAGAATTTCATGTAGGAATCTAAATCTTAGGTTACAACAAAGAAGTAATTTCAGGCAGGAATCTAAATATTAGGCTAGAACAAATAAGTAATTTCAGACAGGAATCTAAATTTTAGTCTAGAACAAGGAAGTAGGCTTCAGACATGAAAATGACCTTGGGCTAGGGCAGGGAAGTGGGCTCAGATACTTTGGTCATCCTGATAGAAACAGTGATCACAGGAGTGTTCATGTAATTGGGTTTAATGACTTGCTTTTTCTTTGACTATTTGTGTTTATTGTCTTGCTTGTTCCTTGACTATTTGCATCTATTGTATTGCTAGAACCTCAACCTAGAACTGACCTTAATACATGCATGTAATTAAAATGGTATAAAAGCATAAAGGAAGAGGGGGTATAGGATAAGGGGTTCTAGGGAGGGGAAATATATTGTAAATAAATAAAATATCCAATAAAAAAAAAAGAAGAAAAGGAAAAAAATTAAGTCCGTCTAGAGAAAAGCATCAAGAATGGGTGACAGAAAAGGTTTCTATAAGGAAAAAAGCAGTGATGATTGACGGGCAACGTTTATATGCATACAACCAGTGAAGTCTCTTAAACAACAGAAGACTGTTTTCTGCTAGTTATCAAATTATGCTTTTATTTGCGTTGTATCTTTATAGTGTCATTGAGGTAAATGGTAGAAAGGGTTGGTGCCTTTGTTGGCCGTCTATGGAAGTAGAGTCTATAGAGTCACAGAAAATAATATAACTTATTATTTTCTTTGACTTTGTCAACTACATAAATTAAAATTACTTTTTTTGTACATATGAGTCAATGCATATAAACTTTGACCCCAGTACAGATAGAAATATTGACATAATTTGTTCAAAGTGTTTTACACCAGACAACCAATACTGACTCCATTTAGAAGATTTGTAAATGAATCCCTCAGGCCATGACTGTGGGATTATAAAGAGGAAAGCAAAACTAGTGGCATTACAAAGCAGAAAGAAAGTATCCCTCTGAACACAAACATACTTGTATTTGTTTGATCCCAGGACAGGCAATCAGATGTTCTTAAGTAGCTGCTTTAGGAATTGTGACAGGCTATGCCCTCTTCATCTATCTGGTAGAAAAGAAATGTTGCATACCAGGTTTTCACATCAAGTGTTCCCTAGTAAGGAAGACAGTGACTATCTGCATTTAGTAGAGCTCAAACAATCCCAAAACCTCCGCCTTTAATCTAGATGGAACAGATCTGAATACTGCATTTGGACGGGGCTGCTATTTTTAGGAGCCAGAGCAAGGGAAAGCGTCTCTTGCTCCTGACTGGGTACTTTGTGATCTGAGGCCCCAGAAAGAAGTGATACTTACAAGTGACAAGAAACTGTGTCATTTCCAGTTCAACACCATGGGTTGGAATATAAAAAGGGGAAGCAGTTTCTATTGCAGAGTAATCTGATAGACTAGCTCTTGGGATTTTTTGCATTCTTGGCACTTATATGAAAATACTTAGCAAGTTTCATTTCTCCAGAAAATACCCATAGAAATTATGAAAGGTGAGAAATATAACTGAAATATAATTTAGTCATTCAAAAATTCCTTTAAAAGCTAGGGAATTTTTGTTGTTGTTGTTGTTTTGGGGTGTGTTTATATTTTGCTTTTTTTGATAAATTCTTTGAAAAGCCTAAAGAGCTAAGTAGGAACCTATTAGCTATTCTATCTTCCTATTAAAAAGTAAATAAAAGGACACACTTGCAGAATAGTTGACTGATTATATCTGCCTAGACAGAGTAATCAGCCCTTAATAATCCTGCAGCACTAAGGTCTGTCAGATGATCCTGGGCCAGAAGGCAGAAGAACAGATGCTCCAACGTTTTGAAGTAGAGCAAGTGTCCAGGTGTTCAGAGGTCTCTATAAATTGGCTAAGTTTTAGAAGCTATGCTTTGTGCTTCCCACAATTATAGTTAACTCAGTCATTCTGGATTTCTGACGGGGTTGAAAACTTATAGCTATTTACCTTAAGAGAAAAGATTTGAGTGGATGGTCGTCAGCTGACATTCATCCTAAAGCCAGGTTCAGAACTAAATGTTTTAGTTAGGATAGATGACAGAGGTGCTGGTTAGTCAACAAAAGGATGGACGGCGTATTAGGACTATCTTGTACCTCACTGGTACAAATTGGCATAATTATGCTCTAACTGTACTTTGAGAGAAAAGTTTCATTTTAACAGGAAGGATGATGTGTAGGAGGAGCTAAGGTAGGAGGAGTACTGAGAGGAAGAAAAGGAGTAAGAAGAGGAGAAGAAGAAGGAGAGGAGAAGCTAGGTGATGAAAGAGAGAAAGAGGGGGGAGACAGGGAGGCAGATATTCATGTATCTCCACCAGTCAAAGATAGTTGTTATATCTAGGTTGGTCAGTGGGTTACACCTCTGATTGAACAATTCCAAACTTATAAAGCCTATGATTAACATTATTTTAAAAAAATGTATAAATGCAAAAAGGTAAAGGGGGCATGGGATAGGGGCTTTCTAAGGGGAGGGGAATGGGGGAAGGGGATGGCATCTGAAGTGTAAATAAAATATCTAATAAAAAATTATAAAAAAAACTTACAGCAAATAACCCCCCCCAAAAAAAAGTAAATAAAAGAAAAAAAATGACAGACAGACCTGTAGTCATGAAGATATCTCCATAATTCGTGTCTCGTATTTTCTTACACCTACAGTGTCTTCTTCCCGTTTGGCTTGTTTCTACCTTTTGTCTTTACCTTAAGTGGGTGTCCTCACATTGTTGCCTGGAATGGAACTCTGACAGGCTCTGATTATCCTCTCTCTATATGTATATCATCATTTAGATGGGATTATGCAACTTTAAATCCTTTCAAATAGATTTGAGGTTCAACTTTTCTTTTAAAATCATGTCTCATGTATTCTGCACAGACCTCACTCACACTCATAGACTCACACTATGTACCCATGACTGTCTTTGAACTCCTGATCTTTCCTCTTCCACCTCTCAAATCCTGAGATTGAGGGTATGTACCATCAGGCCCAGTTTATGCAGTGCTGGGGAAGAACCTGGGTTTTTGGTGCATGCTACGCAAATAGCCGACTAGCTAAGCTCCATGCCCAGCTCTAACTTTCAGTATTCACCAAGGAAACTTCTACTAATATTTGAATGCAATTGTAACTAGCTTGGCTTTGATCAACAACAGCATTGTCGCTGTCAAAATTTGTGTGATTTTGCTCTGCTGTATTCTTAGCTACCATTTTTTTCAGTAGCCTTATTAAGTTAATCTTTATGCCCCAGCAAGCCAGAAGTATACTGCCTCACCTGTCTCTCTGAGAGAATTAGGGTCTGCTTGTTGTTTTAATACTAAAATGGCCACTGAGGTTCTGAGCTCTGATGAGCAAAGCTTTGAGTCTCAGGCCTGGTATGTTGCCCTTAAACTCAGTCCTCCTTCCCTACTTGCATAAAAGATGTTGTGTGTGAACTCTGGGCTCAGATGCAGAGAAAAGAGCTGAGTAAAACACCTCATTGAGGAGCTTCAGGACAGCACAGTGTCTCTGAATCAAGAACTGAAAGTGGGGAGCTAGAGAGGTAGTTCAGTTGGTAAGAACATGGACTGTTTTGTTCCATGGGGCCCAGATTTGATTCCAACTACCCAATGGCAGATACTCTTTCCTGCTCCCCTCAGACACTATAATGCATCCAGTGCAAAGGCATACACCCAGGTGAAATAGCTATACGCATAAAATAAAACAAAAAAATGAAAGAAATCAAAAATGGAGTTGAGACGGAAGTGATTAGCTTTAGGAGATAAGAAAACCAAGGGCAAGAATATGAGCCTCACAAGTCACTCAGAGTGAAGCTCACCAGCAGAGATGGAGGGGAAAAAAAAAATCAAGTTGGGAAGACAAAGCAAGACAAATTTCAGGTGTATTTTGAAATGAAATCTCATGCAAGTATTTGATTTTACCAACAGTTTCTTTCACTGGTATCTACCTACCAGCTGTAAAAATTCATGTGCAGTTCAGCTGAGTGCTTGGCTGCCTGGCACTTCTACTCTCCCTAGATGTAAGTAAGATTGACTGGAAAGACTTCCTCCAGTTTGTGAAGAGCTTCCGGGCCTTGGATGCTTCTGGCTCTATGGCCAAAGGCTCCTTCGTGTGCATAAGCTTCTTGGCTCTCTTCTGCTCAGCAGTGGCATTTGCTAACTGAAGGAAGAGAAAGGTGGGTAGAAGACCAGCTAAGATTACAGCAGTCGAGCTTTTGTGATAGTAGTCAGTTCAGTCTTCAGTGACACCATCTAAAACCTTACTCACGGTGACCTGTGCCTGATCTGTCATCCAGTGTCCCATCATCCGTTTGGCTTATCTCTCTCCTTTCTCTGTTTTTGCTCCTTCATTTTCTTTTCTTTTCCTTCCTTTCTTTTTTCTTTCCTTCTTTCTTTTCTTTTCCTTTTTTTCCTTCATGCTTGGATACTCATGAAGCCCAAATTGTTTCTAAGTCTACTGGGGAATTTTCCTTTCAATGTGTTTGGCTAATAGAAGCCCCTTCGCTGTGAGTCATTGTGGTCACATGACAGACAGGGTTTTTAGGTTCGTTTAAAATGGATCTGTCCCTTTTTTATAAAAGATCCATTTATAAGTTCTAGTGTCATGATCACCTCTCGAAGTTCCCACTTTCAAAAATCTATAAAACAGTTCTCTTACTGGCCAGCCACAAACCAACCTCCAGTTTCGTCCTTGTATTCTCAAGGATAATGGTCCACAGCTGGGGATATCTCAGTAGTTAATTGCCTGTCTGGTTTATGCCAGGCCCTGGATTCAATCTCCAGCAAAAGAAAGATAGAAAGTGAGATAGAAGTGGCGAGAGGCTAGGACAGGGGAGAAGAAGAAGAAGAAGAAGGGAGAAGACCTTAGGAAGTGCTGGATCGTATATTAAGATTCAGAGAGCTGACTAGTACAGCCCAGGCTTTGTTCCTGTTTCCCCTCCCCCAAACAGGTGAGGCATGTTAACCAGCATACTCTTAACTCTAGGTTCTAAAAAGCCTGGGTGAGCTGCTTTGGGGAGACCCCTCAGCTGGTGCGCGAGTGAAGCATGCGCCTCGCAATCCTCTCTCTAGCCCAGCCAGCTTTGCTGAGCTGGGAAAGCTGCTCTCAAGGAATCCTAGGCTTCTGTTGTCCCTTGCTGCCTGTGTGTAAGTAATAAATCTGCTTCGTGTAACGTGTTATGTGTGTGGGTGTTCTGTCTCACCAGACTTAGATAAGCTGGGAACCAGTGCGCAGTGAACCTGCTTCGCAAATATCATCACATTGGATGTTAGGATTTAACATATGAATCCGGGGGGGACACAAACATTCGCTCTATAGCATATGTGTTCTGACATTTACATATTTGAAAATATCTCCATTTTTGCTTTCATGCATAAGGATAACTTGACTATGTTTGCAATTCTTAAGTGCCATCTCTGTTCACAACTCTGTGCTCGGCACGCCTTTCCTTCTTCAGTTTGTAACAAAAAGGAGTCTGAGGCCCAGGCAGTTTTGGAGAGGTGGTCGTAATTATTCCGTTTGAATTAAAAACTAATTTTACATGTTTATCTCCTAAATAACTGCTTTTGCTTTTTCAAATAAATTGCAACCTTCAAATAGAACTCTCACTTCAAATAGAAGAAAGTTTGCTTGGAAGCCAAATACGAGTGCCGGTGGCCCAGGAACACAGATCCAGCTTATCCAAAATTTGGGTTCCAATTTGGCAACAGTTTCATAAAAATTTATAGTGACAGAACAAAGTTATAAGTAAAGACACCTTTAAAATAAGTTAGTGGAAACATCAGGCATGTACGTTATAGTGAGGTTGGGACGGCTCTGTTAGTGACCTTGGATGCTTTCTGGTGGCATTCTTAGCTTTGGGACCAGTGGAAGAGTTTGATAGGAGAACCTTAGGTCAGACACAGGGTGGGGTGGGGTGGGCAATGAATGGCTTTCAAAGGCAAGGAAAATAACACGACATAACTTAGCTTTGGTCTGTAACATAACACATGTTGGGCTTTTTATCCACTGGGAGCTTAAGTGCACAAAAGTATTTGTGTTACATTCAGGTTTGGTTTAAACTTTAGAATTCTCTCTCTCTCTCTCTCTCTCTCTCTCTCTCTCTCTCTCTCTCTCTCTCCCTCTCCCAGCCCCCTCCTCTGAATAATATTTCCCTCCTCAGAAGAATGTTCTAATGCCCAGAACTTACTATCTTATTTCCCAAAATGACTTCACAGATGTCATTGCATCAGGATCTGGCGCGAAGTGCTGATTCTGAACCGGCTGGCTGGGCCATTGGAGATCATGAGCTTCTTCTACAAGAAGGTAGCAGGGTTGTCAGAGGCAGAGAGAGGTTGAGTGTGATACACTGCTGCCTTTAAAGATGGATGAGGCTGTAAGCCAAGAAATGTGGGCTGCCTCTGACTGCGGGAAAAGCTGTGGAATGCATCCTATTGTGGAGCCACTGAAATTTGTTTTCAGATGTCTATTTCCCTGCCCTCCAAACTGTAAGAGAAAAGGTCTATAATGTTTAGGGCGCGAGTCTACAGTGATTGGTTAAACAGCCACAGAAAATGAATGATGCTATTTTAAGCTTCATATGTAAAGCTATCTAAACACATAAATCAAACATTTTTAGAATGGCTTCTCTTTATTGTAATAAATTTGATTTTAAATAAAAAAAGTTTTAACTTTTAAGGGAAAAGTAGTCTCTAAATTCTAGGGAATATCCATATATGTGGTAATACTTCTCTGGTTGGTTGGTCCTCTGTTTCCTAGTCTTGTTTTTTTTTTTTTTTTTTGTTTTTTTGTTTTTTTGGTTTTTTTTGTTTTTTTGTTTTTTTTGTTTTTTGTTTTTTGTTTTTTTTTGAGACAGGGTTTCTCTGTGTAGTTCTGGCTGTCCTGGAACTCACTCTGTAGACCAGGCTGGCCTCGAACTCAGAAATCCGTCTGCCTCTGCCTCCCAAGTGCTGGGATTACAGGCATGCGCCACCACTGCCCGGCTTCCTAGTCTTGTTTTAAGACCAAATAGAGATGGTTTTGGGGTAGTTTGGTATGATTTCCTACTAAAAGATATGCTGTGTAGATCAAATGATACAAGGGGAAAATACACTGGTGAAATTATGATCTGATCCCAGATGCCAAGGATTCCAGAATAACTCTTCAGCTTGGAAGTAAAGAAACCCCTATATGAATATAAATTATTTAGTTGTTTCCAAGTCCCTAGGGATTCCAGGTAAATGTGTTCAAATCTTAATAATTATTGACAACTCTAAATAGGAACTCTAGATGTTCAGTAGCTAGAATAATCAGGAGTTGTTATCTCTTTGTTTGAGGAAGAGTAATAATAAAGCTAAAAACCTGTGCACTGAGAAATTCCCTTGTCTTACTTTGCCATGCTGTGTGACACCCACCTCAGTGCTGTTGTGTGATGTCCCTAACATACCAGCATCCTTTCTTCTTCAGGATCTTTGCATGTATCCTTTCTTTCCCCATCTGTCTCCTAACAACTCTTAATCATGCATATCCCATTTTAAATATTACTCCCTCAAAGGTTTCCTTCGATCTAGCCTGCTGGTTTAACTTAGTGAATCCTATAATTTTTCCCAGTAACAACTTAATAGCTGTTCTAGTTTTAAGTTCTTCTCAAGTTGTAAGGAAGGCAGGCACCATGTATTTGTAGAGATCAGGCTTGGGAATACTTGAGAGAAGAAATGGATCTAGACTACTTGTTCAGCTTTTCTGACCGTTTCTGTATATCTCATCTTACTTTCTGTTCAATCAATCTACCTCAGAACATGAACACCATCTTTCACCTTTCAAGGCAGTACAAAAACCCAACCAACCAAATAACAACAAACAAAATTTCCATGTCTTCTTTCAGAAGTCTCTGAGCAAGTTAGATATTGCCAGTGCATGGTAGCTTTCTCTTACATGAGAAACAAGTCTCGATGGTACTAGCACATCACTGCATGAGACCTTGTAGCAGTCTTGCTCCAAGTGTCTTGAGCAGTGTTTATGTTCACGCCTCTGGTGATGAGAACACCTCTGGTTTCCCTCTGGCTTTAACACCTCTAAGCTTCATGATATGACAGTGTTCCTTGGTCAGGATACTCTCAACTGAATTCAGGTATGTGTGTCTTTTAAAGAGTGTGTTTAACTAAGATATTCCTTGTCTTTCTTTGGTATTATTATTATTTGTGAAGTGTTTTCAGAACAAATGACTAAGTTTTTTGTGAATGGACAATATTCCTATTACTTTCTGTTGCTAGCATAGATTTTTTTTTTCCTTTCTTAAAACTGTATTGGTCATTTCCGTGGAGTTTTGGTGACAGGAAGCTAAAACCTTCCTCACATGTTACTCGCCAATGCTTTGGATAATTTCCATTCTACATCATCGTCTCAGCGCTGATTCCTACCTGTTATTTATTTATTAGTTTATTTGTGTGGTAAGTAAAAATGTTCACTATGAAATTATTAAGTATCTTTAAAAAACAAGGACCCATGAGGCATGAGATAATCCTGCAAAGACTCTGCAGACAACACCAGAGGACAATCGATCCCACACATGAGTTCAGTAATCTTTCTGTCCCACAGTTGACTGAACACCCTTCAGTACTATGGAGAAAACCCCTCAGTGTTGATTTACTCCTGGGTGTTGGCCCTTGAATGTTCATACCTTAGCACATTATTGTAGCTTTGCTAATGTCACTGGCAAGGAATGGGGCTTATGTAGCCTTCACCTCCATTACTTAGAAAAGAAAAAGATCTGCAAGGCATGGAATAGTACTGCAATGCCTGCCTTCCACAGGTGAATTCCAGGAAGTCCCAAGTCTCCTATAGGCAGAACGTAAAGAAAATAACAACAAAAACAAAACAAACAACGTGGGCCTTAGGCTAGAAATGAGGATGAAATAAATACTTACAGGACAAACCAGACTAACAGAGGGACCTTTTGATGGCTTATATTGATTGCCAACTTGGCAGGGTCTAGAATCACTCAGAAGACAAGTCTTTAAGCTTACCTCTGAGGATCATCTAGATTAGAATAGACTCTAGGCATACATGTGAAGGATTGTCTTTATTGGATAACATGAGGGGAGAACACGCATACCATTCCCTGGGTTTGGGTCCCGGTCTGCATAACAAGGTTAAAGGTAGATGAACAAAACATTCATTTTTATCCCCTTCCTGACTGTGGTGTGATACAGCCACCTCCCACTCCTAGTGCCATTACTTCCTCACCGTGATGGACTGAACCTTGGAACTGTGAACCACAACGAACCTTTCCTTTTCTTTCCTTTCTTTAAAAAAATATTTATTTATTTATTTAGTCTATGTATATGATTGCCCTGTTTTCATGAACATCAGAATAGGGAATCATATTCTATTATAGAATATATAGTTGCTGAGAATTGAACTCAGGACCTCTGGAAGAACAGTCAGTGCTCTTAACAGCTGAGCCATCTCTCCACCTCACTTCCTGCCTTTCTTAAGTTGTCTTTACCAGTGTATTTTATATAGTAACATAAAAGTAAGAAAGACAAACAGTCAGAAACTGTCAAATTGCCACCAACCAGTCTCTTTGTCTCTTGAAGCTATTTAACTTCCTTTACTACAGGCCAGTTGGGAAACAAAATATGACACCTCAGAATAAACTGTTTGGGCATGAAGGTTATTGTGAGTTGAAAACAGTTGACAAGGAGCAGATGTAAGAACATTCTCTGAATCCCAAGACCCCTTTTCTGCATAAAAGCAGGATAGAATTTCCCCATGGGAAAGCAACATAACTTTATGTGTGAAGCTTGCTTTCTTCAGTAAGAAAAAAATGACTTTTGAGGTTGAAGAGATGGCTCAGTGGTTAAGAACAGTTCTTGCTCTGGGTTCACTTCTAAGCACCCACATGGTGAATCACAGTCACCAGTAATTTCAGCTCCAGGGGATCCAATGCCCTCTTCTGATCTCTGCAGCAACTGACATGTACACAGTGCACATGCACACACTCAGGCAAAGCATCCCTACACAGAAAGTAAATAAATCTAACAAGAAAAGATGATTTTTATTTTATAACAAGCCACACGGATTAACTTGTAACTATTACACATTTCCTAGTTACTTGGCCATAATTTGCTGCACCCAAGAGTCTTAAGGCCTCTATTAATTTATTCAGTTATTTTTGCATCTTGGTTCAGATGGCACAGGAGCCCCCAAGTCCAACATCCTTTGATTTTTTTTTTTTTTTTTACTTCCTTTCTGTTAGATCTAATGCAGTAAGAATAAAGAAAAATTTTACATCAGAAAAAGGGGCATAAGAAGGCATAGGTCCTGTTTGTGGGTTTTTTTTTTTTTTTTTTTTTTTTTTTTAAATTTCCCAGTGCCTATAGAATATTCAACTATTACTGTCAGTGCTGGTGACGTGCTGAAAAACACCTGCTTTCAAAAATTTTAATGAAGTTGAAAATAACTAAATAGTCATCCAAAAGGAAATAGTTGAATTAGGATTCATCCATGTTTTAGAAGAGTAGAAAATGTTAAAGCTAAAATTTGGTAAATCTTTTCCTGTTGATGGTGACTAGGGGAGGCCAACATGCTTTCACTTGACAAAACCCAGGATGTGAAAAGCAAGTCTTGTCCCACTCATATAAAAGCAAATGCATTTCAAACACCTATTATGTAAACTGCATAATCCTGAAGAGGTCATGCCCTCATTTTGAAGCCTCTCAGAATAGGATGAAAGTCTAAGAACTGTTTTGTAGCCAGTGAGAACTGGCATGCATGACAACTGTACCTCGATGCCAGAAGAGAAAGGCTCCAAGCCTCAGGGCGCTTTTCCTCTACAAAATCAGTCATGTTCCTCCACATTCCTCTGCCTGCCCTCGACTCACCCATCTGGACAGAAAACTTGCTTTTCCTGCTTCTCTATCCCTTTTAGAGGTGTGTGTGTGTGCGTATGCTCCAGAGTGTGTTACTAGAGACTGAACTCAGGGCTTGTGCTGAATGCTAGGTAAGAGCTCAGTCACTGAGCATCAGCCCCAAACTTTCTCTCTCTCTCTCTCTCTCTCTCTCTCTCTCTCTCTCTCTCTCTCTCTCTCTCAGGACCAGTGAGCCTTGATTTTGCTATGAAACTCAGGCTGGCCTGAGTTCTTCATCCTCCTATCTCAGCCTCCCCAACTGCTAGAATTCCAGGTCAACACCTCCAGGCCAGGCTTTAGCCTTCCTTCAAAGGTCCTCTTTATTTCAACATAAGCTCCCTGCCTTTATGACCTTGTCTTGACATGACATGCATTTTAAGGACTCAGAAATGAGAGGTGACTTGTTTGGAAGTAAGAAGAACACTACAAGACAGGGAAGACATATGGTTGCTACAAGGTTAACTGAAAGAAGTATATTAAAGACATCCGGTATATGAGAAATGCTATGAAAAACTGATAATCTACAGCCTCTGGGATAAGAGAAAGAAAAGAGCAACTGGCAAATCCACTTTCAGGGTTAACAGAAGTCATGTTTGAATGGTTTCCTTTTTCTTTCTTTCTTTCTTTCTTTCTTTCTTTCTTTCTTTCTTTTTGTTTTTGTTTTTTTTGTTTTTTGTTTTTTTTTTTTTTTTTGTTTTTCGAGACAGGGTTTCTCTGTGTAGCTCTGGCTGTCCTGGAACTCACTCTGTAGACCAGGCTGGTCTCGAACTCCGAAATCCACCTGCCTCTGCCTCCCAAGTGCTGGGATTAAAGCCGTGCGCCACCACTGCTCGGCTTGAATGGTTTTCTTTAGGAAGCCCTACATCTTGTATCTATTTCTCTTTCATATTTCCTCAAATATTTATGAAACATATGTATTTATAATAAAGAGATTTAAGAAGTATGATGATTTTGTGAGTCTATTTGCCTGAAATAATAATGGCTCTTTATCAAGAAGACTGAGAATAAGGATGTCCAGATTCCATCAGTAGCTTTGCCTCATGGAAATGATCATGCTATAATTGGTGTTATGTGCACATTAGCTTCCCACTGCATCATCAAGTCCTGAACTTGAAAGTGAGACTTAGACAAAACCTGTACAAACTTGTTACACGAAAACATTTGTTAGCCCTGGTGAGAAAGAAATGAGTCACTGAGACAGAGTCCCAGTGGAGGAGAGAAGTCTTGGTTTCTGTACAGCACCCTTTGCATATTGCATAGTGACAGAGATGGAGATGTATAGAAGAAAATGACCACTGGCACACACCTGGAACCTTCCTCCACAGTTTATGTCTCAGCAGTAGATATCCATGAAAAAGTCTATTGCTGGGAGAGAAGATGATGAAGTTTATTTAGGGGTATATCTTAAGTTGTTGGAATGGCTGGGCAAAGTTAGGGAATAGAACATTCTTCCCACGTTTCTTAGAAGACAATGCCTCAAAGAAAATCTTTAAAGGTAGAGCTCCCTTGACATGTGAGGAAACTGTCTTTGCTGGTCTTTAAGCAGACAATCAACTCAACATCAACTGAGTACACACATGTGCAAGCAAATGATCAAGCCAACTCGCCTCCCTCCTTTTTCAGCTCAAGCTTTTGGCCATTACAAATATGTTAATGGGGGAGGAAGGGAAATTGAAGTAGAAATATAGTCATATTGTTAATTTTTAATGATGTTTGTATTAGGGAAATGGACAGGGTACGCTATTATCTAGTAAAATATTGGATTTTATCACATTTGAGAATTTAATACATATTTTGCATCTAAATTCTACAAAATAATGCCTCTGAAAAAGACTTTACTGAGCCTGTGACATATGAACAAATGACACTTTGTTTTAAATTGTATGTGTGTGTGTATGTGTGTCTGTGTATATGTGAGTACAGGAGCCCAAAGAGTTAAGAGGTATCTTATATATTCCATAAAACCACAGCTATAGGTTGTTGTGAACCACTGGAATTTCATGCTAGGAACTAAACTTAGATCCAGCTCCAAACGATGACATTTTAAATTATATGGACAGTCAACAATCATGTCTTTTGGATGGTAATAGTCATATTTTACAGTGGTCACATTTAGTCAAATTTCTATAACGCTGACAAAATACCCGAGGAAATCAACTTAGTGAGTAGAAAGATTTGCTTCTCCAGATCAGAAGGTACAGGGTCTCCATTATTTTGGGACTGTGTTAAGATAGAACATTAAGGTGGGAAGGATGTGTAGCAGATCAGGCTGCTCACCTCATGGCAGCTAGAAAGCAAAGAAAAAGAAGCAGTCTAGGGCCAAGATATACTCTCAACAGGCATGTTCCTTGTTACCTATTTTCTCCAACAAGGTATAACTTTCTGATAATTCATTTGAATATGAACTAATCAGTGGATTAATACATCGACAAAGTTCCCATCTTGCGAGGCCAATTACTTCTCAAAAGCCCCAGAAGTGAGGGAGCAAGCCTTCATTTCATGAACCTTTGAGACATTTCCTGCCAACTACAGCATCTCCTCTGCAAACAAATCAGAGGACGTGGATGTCTGACAGGCTTGGATTCCAATTACTTGAATTATATTGTTTTCAAAATTTCTATGTCAGTAATTGCTTAGCTCTCCAGGGATTGTGGGTTTAGGAGTAGTAAATGGACTTCTGATTTTATAAAACAAACAAACAAACAAACAAACAAACAAAAAAAGCTCTTTGGCAGAGTATTTTCATTGAAGTAGTTTTCCTTTATTACATTAAATAACAAAGATTGTGTTTTTTTTTTTTCCCCTAAATGTTTTGTCTGGGCAACATCTTTAACACTTTATTTGATTTTAAATAATCTTGGGCTTGTAAAGTGCTCTTAGTAAATGCTGGGGTTTTTCTTGTTCCTTTGAGGTGGTGTAAGCATTTTACGACACCTAGCTCTTTGGAAAACAGAACACTCACCACACCTAAGAGCTGGCATACAACCAAGAAAGCCTTTTTGTGTATTGGTGGCAAATCACTCAGAGCTGCTAAGGTCTGTGGAAATAGCTTTGTTTGAAATCTGAATTTTCCTAACCTTCCCCCCCCCCCCCCCCATGACTCAGACTTGGGTGCTTTAGTGTCTAAATTTCTTTCTTTCTTGTTTCTCATCACATTTACTCAGAAGATGTTCTTTCACTAGTTCCAAAATTTGTATTTCTATATTCTGTCAGTTTCCATCTTGAAACATACACGCAGCAATATGTTCTGAATCATAAAACTCGGCATTAAATCCCAACACTTGGAAAACGTTCTCAGTGTAGGTTTACCTGAACTACTGTTCCTGTTTGTATTTGGTACGAATTCATTACCATTTGAAAGTCATCAACATCTATGAGACTTGCAACTTCATTGAAATGTTTGGAGGATTTTTGGCTGCAAGGAAGATAAAACTCAAGGCTAAATGGCTTAACTGGTAGGAACCATTGACAGCTATTGGTCGATGGAAAAAAAGTGAGCTGGCTGGACAGTAAGCAGAGGTCATAGGTTCAAGGACACTGTTTTCTCCCATCCCGTTCTTTCTTTTAAATCAGGTTTATAATCAATTTTAAGTTTACAATTAGGATTTTGGCAAGGTTAATACTTATGTAAAGCTCCATAAAGCTCCTTTAGCTGCCTGAATCTCCTCAGCCCACGTTCTGGCAACTTCACTGAACTGAAATACTCCAATGTACTCCCTCTCATCCCCTTCCTTTCCTGTGGCAGGAGACATGCTAGATCTGGCCAACTTGATGCTTTGATGACTGGTTTGCTCCCCTTTGTTGCTGGGTGATATTTCATCATACAAGATCCATGTTACATGTTGTTTATACACCCACTAAGAGATGGGAATGTGATCACAGTTTGAGGCTTTTATGCAATCAGCTGCTAATCAACACTTGTATGCATGTCTTTGTGTTGATATAGAACTACATTTCTTTTTCAAAGGATTAATTATATTTTAAATTATGTGTTTCTAAATGGATATCTGTGTGTGAGTGTGTGAAGATGTGAGTGCAGTCGCTAGAGACCAGAAGAAGGAGTCAGATTCCTTGAAGCTGGAGTTACAAGCAGTGTGAGCTGCCAGGCATGGACACTGGGAACTTGGGTCCTCCACAAGAGCTATATGTTTCCTTAACCACTGAGCTCTCCCTTCAAGTACCATTTCTCTTGAAGAAAGTCTGGGAACATGCATGTGAGGTTGCATACTTAGTATTACAATGGCACATTATTTTACTTTATACCGTGTTAGTTACTTGTAATCAGCCATGATCCTGTATTATGAAGTAGAACATTCCAAAACTGAGCTGTGTGATGAAGTCCTGTCCTGTTATGTTTGGAGTTCCAGCCCTTCTCTTGTCTCATGTATTCACTTGGTACACTCCGCCTGTGCCAGTCATTCAGTATCACAAGGGTTTTCACATTGACTACGGAGGGATTCCAGTTTGTGTTCAAATGAATATGTCATTCTTATATGTCATGTCCCCTACCATTCACCTCATTTTGTCTCATCACATAGACATGTGTCACCCCATATTATCACAAGCATGGTGAATATGGTACAATACGATATTTTGTATTAGTTTGAATGAGAAATGTCCCAGACAGCCTCAGGCATTTGAACACTTGGCGTCCAACTGCTGGCACTGTCTGGGGAGGTTTGGTTGGCGCCACCTGCCTGGTATAGTGCGTCACTGGAGATTAAAAGGCCTTCTGCCGGCTTCAGTTGGCTCTCTTTCTTTTCTGCTTGTGGTTCAAGATGTGAGCTCTCAGCCTGCTGTTCCTGCTGCCATAGCTGCTGCCGTGTTGTTGTTCTACCACCAGAGATGCCTATCCCTCTGGAACCAGGAGCCAGAAATAACCTCTCTCTTTCTTAAGAGGCCTTCAGTCATGGTGTCTTATCACAGCAAGAGAAATGTGCTGATACAATCATATTTTTGTAACTTTCCCTTTCCCATTTATCTTTATACCTGACCTATTATGAATTATAGTTAACCTCTGACTATGTCTAATTTATAAGTTAAATCCTTTATAGGTAAAATAAAAGTTATTTTGCCTCAAAAATGACCTTATAGTAAAAAAGAAAGAAACTTTTCACAGAATATGTAAGGTTTGGTTCTATCTCTAGTTTCAGATATTCCCTGGGAGTCTTAGAATATATTCCCTATGGACAAGATGGGACGTGCTAAGCAGAGCCTGATAAATTATCTGGATAAGCAGTAAAGCAGTATTCTCTCTCTCTCTCTCTCTCTCTCTCTCTCTCTCTCTCTCTCTGTGTGTGTGTGTGTTCGAGAGAGAGAGAGAGAGAGAGAGAGAGAGAGAGAGAGAGAGAGGATCTCTCACTGAACCTGAGGATCATCTTTAATGCAAGGGTGGTAGGTCAATGAGCTTCAGTGACTTACTGGTCTCTGTTCCTGTCACACCCAGCTTACTTTCTGTACAGTAACTTCCTATGTAGGGAAGACGACCTTAACCTTCAGCTCTTTCCTTGGGTTCCACCTCAAAAGTGTTTGGGTCACAGGCCTGTGCCATGGAGCTGTTTTATGTGCTGGGGACTTTATTAAGGACTTCCTACAGGCCAGGCAAACACTATCAATGAAGCTACACCCCTGTCTACAAAATTTGTTTTAAAAGTGTTTTTATACCCAAATCATCTATTTTTTTTTTTTTTTTTTTTAAAGAAATAGTCTCATGCTGTCTACCATTTTTGGAGTTTGATAAAAGTCTCATTTTTTTTTTATCTCACCAAATTTAGTAAAGAGATATTAATACCACCAGGCAAGAATAAAACTACTACCACGATTTTTGAGTCAGTCTTGAAACAAGCTTTCTTAAATACTGGCCAGGAACAATGGACACTGGCCAGGTCTATACCCAGGATTCCCAGAGTATGGCAACGAATTGCATTTATCAGGGGCTATGAAGGCAAACCCCACAAGGGAATGTACCTCCTGCTTACATGTGATCCAGCATATCCTGTGCAGCCGGGGCAACCAAGCTTGTCATCCTTCATGAATAACAGCTCCTCGAATTCCTAGGAGTTACCTTGAGCAAGTGGGGCTTAGAAGTTGGAGGTATTATTTGTTTTATAGGTGTCTTAAAGTATAGTAATTAAAACTTAAAACATAACTTTAGCCCTCACAGAGAGAATGGCATTTTTCCTTTTAGTATTTGCATCTGGGCAATTATTGAGTGTTTTTAGGTAAGAAACTTCAGTGCTGTTTGAACAGTTATTTTGATGAGAATTTGTTTTGTTTGCTCTAAAAGATAAACTCACTGTATATCCTCAAAGAACTTATATATACTTAGCATATTTCTCTCAGATGTCAGAGTAACCTTAAAACTCAATAACCTTTTCCATTTTACAGATGGGAATGTACTAACTAAATTCTGTTTTAAGCATTACCGAAGTATTAAATGGAAGAACTGGGCCTAGGGCAGTCACTTGCAAGTGACACACCCAGATACAGGCCCTCCCAGTGACAGGGCTGTCTGGGTCTGCCCAGGGCCCGGGAGAGCTGTTGGTAAGGATCTGGTCAATTTGAAAGGGCTTAGTACTCAGGTCTGATACAGGAAGCCTTTAGTTCTCCCTATGTAAGCTCAGGCCCCATTTACCTTCGTCTCCTCCCATGTTTATCTGATGGCTCCTCAGACGGCCATGGAAGGGTCAGGTGCTTGAAAAAGTCAACCCTCACTCTCAGTACCGCCCCTCCACCCAGCCTCTCCCTCTGGGCCGCCTCGGCCCGGCCCCGGGGCTCCTGGGCCTGGCTGCGGGGAGGCGGCCCACAGGCTCGCCCGGCCCCTGGGAGGCGCCTGGCAAGGCCCGCCCGGCTGCGAGGCCTCGGCCCCGCCTGGCCGTGGAGACCGGCTCTGCGGCGACTCGGGCGGCAGGTCAGTCTTCCCTCCTTCCCGGCTCTGAGGCTCGGTGCCCAGCGGGCGGCTGCGGCGTGGTTCGGGTCGGCTTCAGGCCCAGCCTCAGCCCCGGCCTCCGGTACCGACACGTCCCGGAAACCGGCCGGCGCTTCTGCACTGCCCGGGACTGCCATTCCCCCGGACGGGGCCGCGGCTCTGCAGCGGGCGAGCGTCACCCCGGAGCTACCCAGTCGCCCAAACTTTTAAAAATCTTTTTAGCCGTCCCGCTCAGAAGTTGTTCTAGGAAGACTTGCCAACTTTAGTCCGCGTGGGCGCCCGGTTGAGGGAACCCGGTGAATCACGTCCTCCTTCAGTTCCGTGGCCCAGTTGTTCCCGGTTTAGATTTCCCGCTCTCCTTGGGGCTCTGTTCCGCCCGGAGTGGAGGGAGCTTCAGCCGCCTCGGAGGCACTGGGTTCAATAAGCGAAGGAGGGGAAACCACTGGAGCGGAGATGGGAAGTTTAAGAGAAACATTCTGTACCGTGTCTGTCTGTATGAATAATTTTCACGAAAGCATTTGTCCTGGTTAGATTTTGCTGTTATTATCAACTTGTCTCCATGAGGGCCATCTGGGAAGAGGGACAAATGTTGAATGTTGACATTAATGTGAGGCTGTTAGTGACTGGGGAAGGGTACAGCTTTAAATTTAAAGGGCAGACACTATGACCACCGAGCAAAACACCTGGGAATGACCTCAGTGAGCAAGGATTTCCATGGCTAGCTAATCTGGCATATCAGGCCACTGACTAGTTCAGGTTATTTCTGGCTTTCTGACCCTCCTTCTTACCCACTCCCATCAGAGTGAGAACAGCTTTGCCTTAGAGATTACAGCTCTACGGATACCAGTCATTCCACATTCCATAAGAAGGCCACACACATTTAATTAATTCAAGTGACAAGATGCCTCCATTAGATTGATTCACAGGCAGATGTGGATCTGTTGGAGTGATTCCGTGGGGGAAGGCCCAGGCCAGCAGTGCCACCCTTGGGCCTGGTTTGTATAAGAAAGCCAAGTTAGCTGAGCCAGTTAGGTGCAGGAAAAGCCATTAAGCAGGGCTCTGCCATGGCGGCTTCAGTATCTGCCTGGAATTCCTGCTTTGAGCTCCTGCCCTGACTCCCTTTAGGGTAGACTGCAAACTATATGAAGTAATCCCCAAGTTGCTTTACCAGGATTTTTGTTTGTTTGTTTGTTTGTTTGCTTGTTTGTTTTTGTCTAGAAATACTAAGAGGACCATGGTTACTTTCACATTTAGTTTCAAGCATTTATTCTAATATTTATTAATTATATATTCCCTAGGAAGGTTCTTGGCCAACCTGAAAAATATCGCATTACTAATTTGCTATCTCTATACAGTGATAATTAATTAAATGTGTGTGGCCTTCTTATGGAATGTGGATTTCCTGTTATCTGTAGAGCTGTAATCTCTAAGGCACGTTGATGGTAAGAGGGAGGGTCAGAGAGCCAGAAATAACCTGATATGCCAGATTAGCTAGCTAAGGAAATCCTTGCTTATTGAAGTCATTCCCAGGTGTTTTGCTTGGTGGTCTTAGTGTCTGACCTTTGAATTTAAAGCTGTACTCTTCCTCAGTCAGTAACAGCCTCACATTAACACAGCATTTTAAACAAATGGAATATTTGCATGTGTATGAAATAACTTTCTTAAAATATATTCTGTAGTGTTGCTTAATATTAATAAACTCCTACATGGAATTTTGAAGTATTGCTTTAGAAGAAGCACAGTAGACTTTTTTTTTTAGGAAATTTATTTTTAAGTTTTAATTGTGTGTGTGTATGTGTGTAAGGTACAAGTAGAAGTGGTCAATATATCATGCCCCAGAGCTGGAGTTACAAAGGGTTGTAAGCTGCCATGTGGGCACTGGGAACTAAACCCAGATCCTCTACAAGAGTATTATATATATTATGTATATATTATTACATATATAATATATATGCATAATGTAGATATATGCATATATATGCGCGTGCGCGCGCACACATACACACACACACACACACATATATATATGCATGCCAATATCTCTTAGGTTTTAAAGTATCTGAATTTCTAACTTGAATTTTGTGGATCTTTTCTCCAGCTGGAATTGACTTCAGGATCCTAATCGTAATTCTGGGAAAGACATTGGGAGAAATGAGTTTCAATGCTAGATAGAGTTTTACTATTTATCTTATCCCTCTGCCAACAGATGCAATGGCACCAAGAAGGAAAGAGAAATACAAGCTTCCGGTTCCACTTCCAGAAGGCAAAATTCTGGATGATATGGAAGGAAACCATTGGGCACTGGGCAAGATGATCGGCTCCGGAGGGTTTGGGCTGATATACTTAGGTAAAGTATTGACTAATTTGCCAAGTCTAATTACGTCTGTGATCATTGTAACTATGGTAACAATGGTATTTTAAGAGCTAACTGAAATAACAGAATTCATAGATTTTTTAAAAGTAATTTGAAGATAATGTTTAGTACATTAACTAAACATTAGGTTCAAGGCATAACTGACATAACATGTTCCCTGTTCATCTTTTTTCCCCCAGTAACTTTCAGAAGTCTTTTCAGAGCATAATTGCACAATCTGCCAGACAGAATACAGATTTTCTTTTTGAGAACTTGTTTTCCTGAGGCCACTTATTTTTATAGCTCATAAACAACAACTGTATAAATATAAATATTTTGTGATTCTTTTTACAAAAGTGTTTGCTATATTACGTGCATGATATGTGTAGGGCATGCCACAGGGCTCCTGTGGTGGTCAGGGAACAGCCTTGTTTCACTCCTTCCACCTTTATGTGGGTTCTGGGATGCCAACTCAGGTAGGTGGTCATACTTTTGGAGAAAGTGCCTTTACCTGCCGTGCCGTACCTTTGGTGCCTACTTCTTGACTCCTAATAATTATTATCTAGGCAGTGCTATCCGTGCTTTATGTTTGGTAGGGGGACCCTGCTTGGGTGTACTTCTACACTGCATCTAAATATTTAGAAATTATGCCAAATTGAAAGAGACCATTTAGGACTATCTTAATTCCATGGTAGGACAGGTAAGATGACTGGGTTTGATGAATAAAATATTGGTGACTAGAAACGAATAAACTGGGTGTGACATTTACTTCATGAAAGATCTTGGATAACGTGATTTTCAGTACCTCTCACCCCCAAACAAAAAATACAACATAAGAATCTTTTATATATATATTCATTTTCTCTAGAACCCCCTATCAGTTTCTGTAGTAGACAACTTTAGGGCTTGGGATGGTGTCTTATTCTTGTAATCTCATTTGAAAGGTGGAGACAAGGTCACCTTGGTCTATGTCATAAGTTCTAGGCCAATTAGGGCTAGTAATACCATATCTCAAAACAGTGAAACAAACAACCAACCCACCCATCCAGGGGGAACACACACACACACATACACACACACACACACACACACACACACACACACACACACAAAACTGTCCCTGTGTGGTGCCTCATACCTGCAGTCCCCAGCTTATGGGAGCTGTGGCCTCCAATTCTGGATTGAAGACCAGACAAGGCTACAGCCTGTTTCACAGCAAACCAGAACCCATAAGCTTGAGTGCTAGATTGAGTTCTACAAGCAGGCAACACTTGGAAATAGAAACCTGATAGGACTCACCTACATAATTTGAAAATTTCAAAGAATCACATTTAAAAAAATTAAGAGAAACAGGTGAAAGTCATTTTAAAGAATAGGTATTATTTGATTTAATATATCCAAAATAATTCATTTTAGCATGTTCATATAAAAGTAGTGAAGTTCTTTACATCTGAGTAAGTCTTCAAAACTCAAGTGTGAAGCGCTCAGTGCCACACCTGGCTAGTAAGAAAGGCAGCCATGTGTCTAGTGAGAGAGGGCCTGGAGTGCAGAGGAATGGAATTATCAAATGCTCTCTGAACCCGGGGTCACTGAGCTCTTTCTTAGCAATTGTGTTAAGATCTCTGGTTTACTCCTGCGTACCAGTCTTGTGTAGGTCAGAAGCAGAGTTGAATCAGTTACTGTTAAGGTGACCATGACTTTGGGTCTGCAGCCTACCATACGCTGACTTCCCTAACTTTGGAATTACTTGAGTAGTTTCAAAGAATTAGAGAAGAGCTTTGACTCCTCTTCATTTCTTACAATGTAGATATTTATCTGAGTTTATTTGAATTCAGGTATATGTTTATAAACACGTTTTATAAATCTGTGTGTACACGTATGCACTACTTGTTTGGCTCCGGTCATAAAGGAAGACTCTCCATGTGTTGGAGTGATGGACATCCCTTTTAAAATGCAGAATGTTCTTTTAGTCTGAAGTGCAAGTCACATGGCTCTTCATTTTTGTTTTCTAATTATTATTGTCCAGATAAAATGTGTTCTACAGTGAATTTTTCAGCATGTTGGGTGACATCCCCTCCCATCATCTGAATTTCAGAAACTGTATCCTGGAAAGCGTATACTAGCAAGTATTCCTCATTGGGTAAGAACTCTTAGAAATAGTTATTTTCAGAGAGAGAGAGAGAGAAAGAGAGAGAGAGAGAGAGAGAGAGAGAGAGAGAGAGAGAGAGCTTCATTCTTCAGAACTGTGTGACAGTGCTTTATTGTTCTGTCCATGGGATACAGCGAATCACAGAATGAGCTTGACTTTGTATTAGTTTTCACTGATTATTTTGACCAATGAGCAGCTCCTTGAGAAGCCCCCTGGTGCTGGCGTTTTATCATAGTTCTCTTCATATCCTGCATAAATATCACATAGCACTTAAATTCAAGCTTTTTTTTTTTTTTTTTTAATAACCATGTCCAAAGATTCTTTTCAGACATTCTTCCCAGACACACTGCTTTGGCAGACACTTTATCAGCATTTGTGGCCTAAGGCTGAGAAGAAACTAGCTGCTCTGGCTGGCTCATTGTGCATGTACAACTGTCCTCTAGCTTTGAGATCAATAGCCCAGGCCTGTTGGTAATCAGCATCTTGGAGCAAAGGGGAAGGGGCAGAGAAGTCCGTGTTTACTCTTGACGTGGAGAGATAATATGCCTGTAGCGTTCATAGCAATAGTCATAAGAGGGATGAGAAAAGTCTGAATATAAGAACAAAGTCTGTGCTTTCTCTTTGTATATGAGAGCGGGAGAAGGAGACTGGTTAGGGGGTGGGAAAGTTGCTGTCATTTTAGTACCAAATGAGCAAAAAAAGTTTCTAAAACTCCAGGGAAAGAGAGAACTGAAGGTTTGAGTTCTCTTTAATGCTTCATATATCATGGAAGCCACTCACCCAAGGGAGACATGCGTAACAGGAGCACAAAGTTCTGTAGCTGGGGAAATCTGGGTTGAATCCAAACTGGCCACTAAGTCCTTGATAGACCAAGCAGCCACCGTGTTACTGATCCTCCGGAAGTTTTGTTTCTAGCCTATGTAATTGTAAGAATAATTGTCAGGATTAAGGGAGATGCTTTTAAAGACTTTGAAACCTAGTAAGCACTTGATAAGTAGAATTTATTTAGAGTTTTACATTCTAAATATCTGGTGCCCTGATGCATTAGGGAGAGACCTTTGTTGGAGGGATTTCCTGTGCCTTCTGCCTTGAATTGTGGTGGATTTAGCAGCTAGTGTTGTAAAACTAAGAACACAGAGACATTTCCCAGGTGCATGTATGTTTTATTTACTGCTCTGTGTCTGTTCCCTTTAACAGTGTCTAGAGTGGCACAGGGCATGGTGAACATTTCCACTTAGACTACTACCAATTTGCTTCAGATATGAAAGGAATTGGGGTCCAAAAATGAATGAAAATGCAGAAAAGAAAGCTGTAGGATAAAAGTCAATTACATCCCTTTAAAATGGTTCGTTGTTGGAGGGGCTGAGGCTGAGACTGTGGGACTTGGCCCCACAGTGTTTGCTGTGTTCTCTGTTGTAACTATAGCTGCCACCTATCACCCAGGTGGGCTTCACAGAGGAGTCCTTTTAGACACAAAGACCTGTGTAAGGTACTCTTATGTCATCCTCTAAAACAGTGGTACAGTTCGTCATATTGTGGTAACCTTCAACCAGAAAATTACGTTCTTTGCTATGTCATAACTCTAAATTTTGCTACTGTTATGAATCGTAAGAATCTGCTTTCCAGTCTTAGGTGACCCCTGTGAAATATTTGCCCCCTCCCTTCAAAGGGGTTATAACCCACAGGTTGAGAATCACTTCTTTAAAAGAATGTGCCCGTGCTTTATTGACATATTGACAATAAATTGACACCATTGTCTTTCATAACTAAAGTTGGCCATGGTGATTTAATCTTAAGGACCATTATTCATGGGTAAGTGGTTAGACTTAGTAGAATGCGTTTTGGAGCTTTTCCTTATGGCTTTTATATTATCCTGACTTGGTGCTTCAGAAACAGAAGATCCTTTTGGGGTTGAATTTTGAAAGTTATCAAATTTAACTTATTTACTAGTGAGGAACTATTTCTACTTATAAAGGCATAGAAGACTGTGTTGTTTTGTTTGATTTATTATTTACTTTGTTGTAATTTATTTATTTACTTTTTTAAGGTATGCACGATGACATCCAGGAGAGTCCAATCATGACACTAGTAGCAATTTTAAATGTTATGTTTGAGATGTTTTTTATAGAAGGCAGTTAGGCTTTAATGAACATGACGATAATAGAAAAGAAGAGCAATTTGTTTTAGAGAGCATAATAGTGGCACATATTATTTATATAATAATCTAGTTCCCAGTGAAAGCGTAGGTAAGACATGTCAATTTGAAAGAGTTTGTCTGTTTTTATTTATTTATTTATTTGTTAATGTGTTTGACATATAGCTAAGTAAAAATCTCTAGAAGATATTAATTTTTCAAGTACCTTCAATAAGATGTTTGCCTTGAGTTTATACCAGACAGTGCTGTTTGTTTCCCTCTCAGACAAGAAATCCAGATAATTAAGAAAGTTTGTGTTCTGTTTATAAAAAAGAAGGGGAGGAATTCTTGCAAGGCTTAGCCCTCATTTGTATTTTATTTTTAAAAAATATACCTGACCTTAAAACAACCATTTTGTATTGCTCATCTCCATTTTCAACAGTTTTAACTGTCAGATCTTGCCTCATGGAGCAATTCATAAGTTCCCTGCTTCTGCCGCCCCTCATTTATGTATTTTGTCCCTGCCGCTGCACTGTAGCTGCCTTACTGCTCTTAGTCACTGGTCAAGGTCTCTCTCTCTCTCTCTCTCTCTCTCTCTCTCTCTCTCTCTCTCTCTCTCAATTTGAAACTCACTGCTGTGGGGAAGTTTCTTCTTTATGAAATGAGCCCACCTCTGTTGCCACACAATAAAAGATTTCTCTGTGTTCAAGAGCTTCTGGCTTCCTTATGAAATATGGATGGACTTTTGCTTCTGAAGTGTTTTAGGTTCTGCTTCTATAGAGAGGGAGGAGAGGAGTAAATAGTATGAGGTACAGTCTCTCCTTTAAGACCCAGGGGTATCCATGTATATCAAACAAATTAGAAAAAAAAAAATCTGAGAAACTTTCAAACTTGGTGTGAGACTTTACTAGAAACTAGTTCCTAGGATCAGGGCAGTTCGCACATTTAATGATACAAAGGTGCTTGTGAAGTTTATACTGCTTCCATGCTTGCATTTGTAATTATGCTTCTGAGGGTTTGCCTCTCACACCTCTCTCACACGCACTGTGTTTTTCCTGAGCACTGTCTAGTTACGCTGTGTCAAAGAGCACTTTAGGAGAGGAGATGGACGAGTCAGCAGCTCTTTCAAGACAGTTATTAGAGTGCTGCACTATTTCTTAACAAAGGACAGCCAGGTAGGCCAAGCCTTTTCTTAGCATCTCCAATCCAGGGAAATGATGTTGTAGAAAGACATCCATTGAAGGCCAGAAGCATCTCCAGATGCAGTGTGATCCCAGGCAGTGAAGCATGTGGCCCTTCATTGGCATTAGATGATAACAGGAGGATCTCCTGGCAGAAGAACTGACTTTCACTGCGTTCTGCATGCTGCCCCTCCAAACCCATCTTTGATTGGCACCTATGCCCTATTGAAACTGGCATCACACCTTCTGAATGGGCACTGTGCCAGACTAGCAGATGGGGATGGGCAAAGGCATGCCAGAAACCCAGTATGTGAATCAAGTTTAAGTATCAGGGGCCCAAACTCCCATCCAGGGATATAAAAACTGCAGTCTGTTGAGAGCTTTTTGTGCTTGAGGTTAAAGGACATGCCATTTCTACTCCAGCTTAGAGCTTGATTAATTCTGAAAGTCAAACAGGAACTCCTGTGGTGGTGTCAGGCAAAGTTCTGTCTTTGGTGAATGAGAATTGCTGGTGCATGTGGGGAAGGGAGAGCATTGTAATGGAGTTTCCGAGGAGAGTGACTCTCTGCAAGTCCCTCCAGCACTTAAGCAGCATGCGCTCAGGAAAGATGAATATTTCTGTTCTCCAGCGGGGCCAGGTGCAATCAAAGCCACATCTTCAACCCGCTGCAGTAAAGAACCCTAAATTTAGAAAGGGCAGGCAAAGTTTAGAAGAACTCCATGGTGGTAGCTGTTCCAGCCCGAGCTGATGCTGCTTCACAGGAGTGCACAGAGGAGCGATGAAGGGAAAACTCCAGATCGAACCTTCAGAGCCGTCCAGCCTGAAATGGGAAAATCTTTAACAAGCCAAAAGAAAAGTTGAGTCCTTTCCCCTCAGTGCAGAAATCTTTCTGGGTTTTTTCTTTTTATCAATAACAACTTAGGTTACAGAAATGTTAGGACCAACTTAATACATAAGTAACTAAACTTCCTATTCTTACTTTCGCTTCCTTGCATGTCTATCATGTATATAAACTTTGCTTCTTGAATAATGGATTTTGCATAAAATTGAGTTCTAAACATCATATTCCTTATGATTGTCTCACACCCACCACAGAACTGCCCCCACACCAGGAAGAGAGGGCCCTGTGCTTGTGATCATTTTAATCCTGTCTCCTAAGTACTCTTAAATTTATAGGCATGCCTGCAAGGCCAGCTGTGGCCACGAACAGCTTTGCTAATCACATTATAACCCTTGCTTTTGCTTTTCCACTGTGTAAACTTTATCTATGGAACAGATTCCACGAGACCGTTGTGAATACTTCAACGTATTCAAAACATATAACTGCCACAAATTAAACTCCTAAAACTAAAGCTGGTACATTGTAACTGCCAAGTGAAGCTGGCACGTCCCTCTGTCAGACTGCAGGAGAGTGTGCCATACAGTCCTCGGAAAACACAATTCATGCAGAAGCTCTCTTGTCACTCGCTCTGATATTAAACCAGAGAAAGTGACATTAATTAAAGAAATGGCACGAGCCAACAAAGGCAATGAAATTCTACGCTTTGGCTTTGTGCAGACCTTAATCCAACCTGTTCTGCTCAGGTACTGTGACCGATTCTGAAGAGAGCGAGGGGTATGGCTTTTAACTGTTCCTCTTCCCATTCAGAAACATGCTTGAGCAACAACATTGCCTGGAGCACTGGCATGGTGGTGTTCTGTGGTACACTAGTGCATTTGGTAACCATGTGACAGGCGCAGTACAGTGAGGAAGAGGAGACTTGTTCCACAGAAAAGCCCCCCCCCCCCCCCCAGCTGCTAGCCAGTCATGGACCAAGACTTGCTGGGACCAGTTGACTAAAAACCTTAGTGAAGTGAAGAGGCAAGCAGGAGAGAACCAAGACTTGCCATTTGTAGCCACACAATGGGAACAAAGTGATTCCTCACTAATTCCTCAGTAATTCTTCACATACCAACTTTTCAGACCTCATGCACGTGAGCCGCCATTCTCACCCTACACCACATTCTGCTGTCTGGGTGAATGTCTCAGATCCCCTGGAACTGGAATTACAGACAGTTGTGAACAGCCATATGGGTGCTGGGGATAGAACCCAGGTCGTTTGGAAAAAAAAGGCAGTGTTCTTAACCTCTGACCCATCTCTCCAGGCCCCTAATAAATGATTCTTTTATGGAAAAAAAAAATAGAAAAGTTTTAGAAAAAAAGTACTAAATTTTGTGGGGTTTCTTTTCTTTGTTTTTAGTACAATGTGTGGTCTCTGTGTAAGACATTGCAATTTCATATTTAGAGACAGTATTTTTGTCTATTTTAAGGAGTTTGGTGTAAGAGTAGCATATGCTAATTTTTCCAAATATACCTTTATGATAATAGATACCATGTACTTAACCCATAGATTATAGAACTTACTGGGAAATGTCTCCTCTGCTAAAGCATGATATGCAGGGACTTAAACAAATGGCCACTGTATTAAATCTAACCACTTCCATGTTTATAGTAAAACAGTTCACTCTCTGTCCATCTACTGTCTCCCTCTCCCATCTCTTCCCCAGGAGTCCCCAGCCAGCCTCTCCCCCTTTTCTCTTCTCCCCTCTCTCTTTCTGTTCTTCTATGCCCTTCTTTCTCTGCCTCTACTGCCTTCTCCAGGTTCCCTTTCTTCCAAATAAACTCCCTTTATACTAAACAACAACAATAACAACAACAGCAACAATCAAATGAACAAACAAGGAAAACCCAGGTCTGTTGGCTAATATTTAATTGAAGTATATTTAATAAGCCAGTACACACTATTTTAAGGAAAAGTATGGTGTTTCCTGTTGGGTCAGCTCTCTACTAGGCATGGGGTGTGTCAGCACCAGTAACATTTACAGAAAGTAAACTATGCTTCCCCCTCCTCCTCCTTTTGTCTGGTGCTGGGGATCCAGCATGCCTTTCACATGCTACACAGGCACTCTAGCACTGAGCTACATCCCTGGCTCTGGAATCCTTTTAACCCAAGTCTGTGAACAATCTGACTGAGGGATTTACGCACAGTCAGAAGCTTATGGTACAGTTTTCAAGCATAGGTACTTTATATTTGAGATTCAGAATTTTCTAACTGTATAATTAGTCACGAGGTTTAATGTACGCTTTTTTTATATCAAGCTGACAATGGCTTCATAGAGACAGCAGTGCCTTAGGGGAGCAAGAAAAGGAGGCCAAAGTTGACACACACAGAGGCAAAACAGTGGAGGAAAATCAACACGAGTTGTGAAGTCAGGCATTGGAAATATGTCAGTGTTCAGGAGACTGTCTTTAATTTGCAATCCAAGTGAAATAGAGTATTTAAATACGAGAGGCAGTATTATTGAGCCCAGCATGCCTGCTACCACTTGTTTGACTAGCTCAGAATAGAACACTGAGAGGCAAGGGCTCAAAGTTAAATGAACATTTATACATTTTAAAATCAAATGAAAGATTCAGAGTATATTCATGAATTAATTTTTTTCCGGAATCCTAAATTTAATCAGCTGGAATTACTTTTAAAGTGCCATTCTATTTAACTTTGGGGAATGATGAATTTGCCTTTTAGTAGGGATGCTGTATTTTATCATGAAGATGAAACAAACTGTCTTTTGTTAATTATTCCCCAGAGACACTGGCCATTTTTCTCTCCTATGCTTAGTGTGGAGTAAAGGCAGTGCCTGCAAATTCATTTCAAACAAGACCAATCGGAAGCTTCAACATGTGTGAGAGGCACCAGAAGAATGTAACTTCCATTTCAGGCACTCTGGGGGCCCCCTAATGAGACTTTTGAGAGGAATGCTACCACAGCTTTACTGAGGGGACCTCGAACACAGAGTAGAAACATGAAAAAAGAATGAAAGAGAAGAATGTGTGTGTTCGATGTGTCAGATAACTAAAAGATCAGTCAGCTTTTGCAATCTTGCGAAATCATCATCAACAATAGAATCTTTTTCTTGGTGTGTGCCATGTTCTGGGGTAAGTGGTTTATGTGCATCATTTCATTTAATCTTCTTGGAGCTTGGTGAGGAGGATCTTGAGCCCTAAGAGGTAGTGAGTACTATGCTTGCAGGCCACATTTTAAAATACTCTCTCCGTTTACTTTTGAGCACAGGTTTTTTTGCTCTGTGGATTACTGTTCCTTGTAGAAGAACACTTTGAGTTTATAGCTAGCCAGAGAAAATATGGCAAGTGATGTGAGTATGACAAGCTAATTTCCAACACAACAGCTAAATATGGGATTGATAGCATTGGCAACTAAGTGGAGAAATCTGTTAGCGGTGATGTCTACAGTGGTGCCATTTTCATTAGATTGACAACCCAAGGCACAGCTTACTGGTGCTAGTCTTTTGTTATTAAGATCACCAAGTCTGTGAAAGAACAGCTGATATTTACAGGAAACCCAATGCTGGAACAGAAAGGAAAATTAAAATGTGCTGTAGCTTAGGTCATACAATATTTTAATGTAAAAATAGTGAGAATAACCAACTAGTTATACTTGGATTTGAGGAGAAAAATTTGCTGGGTTGTCAGGCTTTTCGAAACTGAATAAATTGTCTGACTTAAAGGGATGTGTTAAGTCTCAGAAGATGCAGGGCAAGGACAATGAAGGGGAGACTCTTTAATTATGACACATATTATGATATAAATTAAGAAACATTGGAAGAGAGAGAACTTTACAGATAGTGAGTTATTCTTAGCTGTATTTTTTTTTCTTAGAGGATAATTTAAAGATGCACAGTTTAGAAAACTAGGTCTTTTAAAAGGTAAACTACAAAAAATACTTGGGTAAATAGACTCTTGTTAAAGAATTTGCTTCTTGCTAAACAATTTGTTCCAGATAAAAATATTTTACTTACAATAGCATCTAGACTTTGAAAATAATTTGTTCTTTTGAGGTATATGTCTTTTGAGGCTGACTATGTAGATGCTATCATAAGAAACATGAAGACAGTTCATGTAGAGGTGAGTAGATATTCAGTGGAGGACTTGCTGTAGATTACAATAATAGTTTTTATCCCTTTTTATTCGGTATGTACACATCACAAGAAAAAATAGCAAAAATAAAGCTATCATATTAAGGTAAAATAAACATTTTTATTAAGACTAATGGCAAAACACCGAGACCCCAGTACTTGGAGAAGGCTGTGAAATAGCTTTCCAAGATCATAAATTCAAGATCTGCATCAGCTACATAGAGAGTTGAACTCTCTCTCAGAAGAGAGAGAGAGAGAGAAAGAGAGAGAGAGAGAGAGAGAGAGAGAGAGAGAGAGAGAGAGAGAGAGAGAGAGATGGGTTATTTATTTCAATTTTTATAGAATGTGAAGGAAAGGTACCATTGTACTTGACAGTCTCTGAATTGAGAGATCATGTATTATCACAGATCTCCAATGTCAGATGTGAGGAAACTGAGGATAGTTATGATGATAGAAACCTTCTATCTTTACAAAATACTGGGTGGTACACAGGAGGAAAATAATCACACAGAGTTAACTTCAGGAAGAAATCAAATCACAGAAACATAGTGAATGGAAAGGTGTTTTGTGATTGAGGAAGAAGAAAAGAAACTATACGAACTTCCATAATTAGAGAAACCTCCACCCCAGTGGGCAGCTTTGAACCAGTCTTAGTATTCTGAAATTAATTATTTGATTTAGTATAAATTGTATGCAACATGAAATCTCTCAAAAAGAAGAGATTGTTATCAGAGAGGCCTTTTACGTTCCTTCTACCAGTGAATGAAGGGTGATATTAAGAGCTGTAGGGTCTGTGGCAAAGTAACAGAGCAGAGTCTTATGGTAAGTAGAGCAAACCTAAGTCAAAGAGGATTGATGTAAAGAAATGATCAGGAATTAGTATCAAGGATATTGTCAATACATCTAGCAGATCTTAGAAGATGAGTGTCAAGTGCAAAACCTAGATCCTCCATTGTTTGAAATCTGAATTCAGTGTATTATAAAGTGACTTTAAAACATGAGGATGGGCGGATGATTGCTAGTAGGTTCTTAGCATACAGATTTTATATAAGAAATAAAAATTCATTTCAGACCCAGAAAATAGAGTGTGATAGTTAAGAGAAATAAGATTGTAGTTCGAATATCAAAGTTTATGTCTCCAAACACAACAAAGTTTTTGTCTCTTAGGAGACAGAAATGCACACTTGAGATTACAGAGAACCTGACATCATTTTTGTAGCAGATTGTCATTAAGATACAATACAAGCACATGACTGAAACATTGAAAGGATAAATGATTTAAAATATGTGAGTTGAGTGTGGTGGCTCACACCTGTAATCACTCTGGAGGCTTAGTTGGGAGGAATACCAAAAGCTGGAGGGTACCCTGGGCTGTTGAGTGAGACTTTGTCTTACAAAAATCCATCCATTAATGCATCCATGCATCCATCCATGAATCTATCCATGAATCCATCCATCCATCCATCCATCCATCCATCCATCCATCCATCCATCCAACTTATCTATGGTTGGATACAAACTGACCAGGTTATATATATATATAATCAGTAGTTAGAGAAAAGGAGGAAAAGAGAGCATGAATATGAGAGATTTTTCTTGTACATATAAGTGAGGATTAAAAAAAACAGTTTGTTCTGTAATTTTACATCTCATAATTAAAGTTCCTAGTAATGTATTAGAATTCTCTAGAGAAATAGAACTGAAAGGATGAATATATATATCATTTATTAAAATGCCTTACAGGTTGGTTCTGCTAGTTCCTCAGCAATGGCTGTCTGCCATGGAAAGTCCCAAGAATCCAGTAGTTGTTCAGTACACAAGGCTTTTGTCTCAGCTGGTCTTCAGTATATGCTAGACTCTCAGAGAAGTAGGCTCTAATGCCACTGAAGGAATGGAGTTGCCCGTGGAAGTGAGGGCAAGCAGGCAAAGATCAAAGGTTTTCTTCCTCCATGTTCTTTGTATAGGCTGCCATCAGAAGGTATGGCCAAGATTAGAGGTGTGTCTTCCCACTTCAGATAATTTTAATGAAACATCCTTTACAGGTGTACGCAGCTGCTTGGGTTCTAGTTAATAACAGGTGTAGTCATGTTTACTACCAAGAATAGCCATCACAAGGAGTGAATCAATGCATCTGAGAAGCTTAGTGGAGGAAAGTGAAAAGGCATCACTGGTAGAATTTTCAGTGACCAGAATGGTATCAATTTATTTTTATCCTGAAAGAATAAAATAAAATAAAATGTAGCTGATACCAACAAGAAACTGTAACTATCCCTAGAAATATTTTAATAACTTGACAAGACAAGATTGTACATTATTTATTTATTTTCTATACTATTTTGGTTCTATTTTTTCCTAATCATTTTCCATTTTGTATGCAGGTACATTTGTATTTTAAAATCTTCACATGGGTCACCTTTGAACCCAGCTGTATGGGAACGGGGGGAGGGCCACTAGTGCACCTTGCTCCCATTCACCAACCAAGCATTCCTGCTCCATGCATTTTGTATATCAGTCTTCCAAGAAGACGGTTACTAACAAACTTTGAATACAAATAATTATGCTAAAATATTCTTATACTGTGCAACTGATTATGTACTTTATAGGAGAAGCTTTAATTTGGAGACTTTAATGGTATTATAAAGAATAGAATTCTTGTTTATATGAAAATTTATTTAAAAAGTTTGATGTGCAGTTATTTAACACACAGAAATCCAGGGTCTTGTATGTCACAGTCTCCAAATCCACTGTTGGGAGTAAGTACATGCCTGTCCTGCTTGTTCTGACTCTCATGTTTCGGTGTCAGGGTCTCTTTCTTCATTTCCTCCACATTCAGATTGTTCCCCAGTCCACAGTTATTTAAAACTCTATTGTTCTTCTTTATACATTTTAAGCCAGATTGTACATTATGTATTTATTTTCTATACTATTTTGGTTCTATTTTTTCCTAATCATTTTCCATTTTGTATGCAGGTACATTTGTATTTTAAAATTATCATAGAGGAAAGTGAGTTTTGTGTTTGTGTATTTAAATTTTGATCTATCACAGTTTAAATTCAACACAATAGGAGCCAGAACATATCACCTGTCTATGTTTGTCATACCTCTGAAGCCCATTGTCAACCTCCCTACTGGATCTATGTGTATATGCATGCTTCAGGAAGTGGAATCCTGAAGCACATTTGTTCCTCTGACACTGGAAGACATGGGTAATGTGTTTCCCTCATTTTTGTTCTTCAGAGTTGCTTTTGCTGTTGAGTTCCTTACCTTTGCATATTTGTATATGATCAATGTTTCTATAATTACAAAAAAATCACTTGCTGGAATTTTGTTTGGAGTGGAATTAAATCTATTGATGAGTTTACTGAGAGCTGACATGTTTTATACATGGAGCCTTCCAAACCAGTGTGTCTCTCCTCTTAGATCTCTTTTATCAGGTTTTGTGTAGGTTTTAGCATCCTAGTCCTGGACCACTTGTGATTTCCATTTTCATTTTGTCTTTTTTACATTTATTTGTTTATTGAGAAAGTCATTGCATTCCTTGGTGTACACATGGGGATCATGGAGTTAGTTTTCTCCCATGGTGGAAGGACTCACTGTTTCTTTATATCTTAGGATCTTGGTTAACAGCCTTATTCTCAATTTTTTTAAACAGGTGTTGGGGGTATTGTATGTAGACATGCCACTCTCTCCCATATTCCCTTTCTCCTATTTGTTTCTTGACCACTCATTGGTTAGTCTTTGCAGTTTGAGTAGGAATAGCCCTGATTCCCTCTGCTCCCTGGCTCCATTTAGGGGAGCAGTGTCCAGCTATTCATCTTGAAGTCTGATTTTGGTGGTGTTTTCTGTTAATACTGTTTACCAAGATGGAGAAGATGCTTCCTTGAGTGGGTAGAAAGTTTTTTTTTTTTTTGCAGGAATGGATGTTAGCTGCATCAAATGATTTTTTTTTTTTTTTTTTTTTTTTTTTTTTGGTTTTTCAAGACAGGGTTTCTCTGTGTAGCCCTGGCTGTCCTGGAACTTACTCTGTAGACCAGGCTGGCCTCGAACTCAGAAATCCGCCTGCCTCTGCCTCCCAAGTGCTGGGATTAATCAAATGATTTTTTTATGTACCAATTGATAGAACTCTGTGGTTTGTACTGAGTCTCATTATGGTAGATGGTAACTGATAATTTTGAATATTGAATTTTTTTGTGTTCTTCAAATAAACCCTTATTGATTTATATTTCATATCCATATATATATATGATTTATATTTTATATCCATATATATGGTTTATTTTATATCCATATACATATATTATATCCATATATATATATATATGGATATAAAATATATCTATTTATATATTTATTTAGATATATTTTATATATAAACAAATATATAATGTTGTTTATATAGAAAACAACAAAAATGAAAATAAATCAAATCCATATATATATGGATATAAAATATATGGATATATATGGATTTGATTTATTTTCATTTTTGTTGCTTTCTTTTTTTCTGTGTTAAAGACAGCTGCTGATTCATAGCTTTCCCTTCCCCTTGTCCTGTCCCTCCCTCCTCCTTTTCCCTCCTCTCCTTCCTACTTCTCCCTCCTTCCTCCCCCTCCTCTCCTTTCTGTCCCTCTTCTCCTTCCTATCCCTTCTCTCTTTCCTGTTCTTTCTCTCCCTTCTTCCTGTCCCTCCTCTCCTTCCTGTCCCTCCTGTCTTTCCTGTCCCTCCTCTCTTTCCTGTTTCTTCCTCTACTTGCCTCTCTCCTCTTTTCTATCTCTTTTCTTTTACCATGTTTTTTGGTTTACATATTGGAATAGTGGTAACATAAACTTCATAAAAACAAATTCTGAACTATTTCTCCTTTTTTTTTTCTGGAAGTGAATGTGTAGGATTAATACTGCTCCTTTAGAAATATTTTTTTAGAATTGTACCACACAGTCAATAGGCTCTGGCCATTTGGTTGTCACATGACTTTTCTTACTTTTCAGTTTTTAACAATATTTTCTATCTATTTGTACTGTCAAATTTATGGAAGTCATTTATAGTAGTGACATGTTACACTATTTTTATGTGTTTGATGGTAGTGGTTGAACCAAGAACCTTATGCATGCTAGGCAAGTGATGTACCCCTAGTTGCACCTCAGCCTGTGTTACACTTTTACTGTCAGAACTGCACAAATTTGCTATATTGTAGTTATTATATGTATATATATTTCATTTACATTAATTAAAAGTCTTGTTAATACATGTAATTTTTGCCTCAGCTGTCAAATATTTTTAAAGAAACTAGAAAAAAGGATATGTAAGCCATTATGTTCTCTATCTATATTTTTTCTCCCTTTGTTCCTGGTAGTCCACATTTTTTTTACACAGTGTCTTCTTTATCACTGAGCCTTCCTTTTAGAAGAGTGTTATTGGTAAATATTTAGCTCAAAATTGTATTTTTCTAGCACCTTCCTTTTCATGATTTCTGATAAAAAAAATCTAGTCATTCAATTCAGTCGTTGTGTCATAATGATAATGTGTTGTTTGTTCTAGATCTTTTTAAAAGATTTCCTTATTCGTAGCTCCCAGCAGTGTGACCATAACTGATGGAGGATTAATGTCTTCATGCTTTTCCTTGGGGGTGTCTGTGAGCTTCTTGAGGCTCCAGGTTCCATGGATAGTTGGGATCTTGTTCCATTCAGTCTTTTTTTCCCATATTGTTTACTTCTTTAGTTCAATGCCTACTCATATTTTCCTTTCCCATTGCCCTCAGATTTCCTGGGCTCTGTTCTCCAGACTGGAGACTGTCTATTGGTCATCAAGCTTAACGACTCTTCCATGTATTGTGTCTAACTGTAACAAGGCCAGTACCTTATAATTTAGAACATGTCAGGGGTGTCATTTCATCCTCCCTCGTACGCCTTTTTGTTTTTTGTTTTGTTTTGTTTGTTTAATCTTTCCTAGGTTGCTCTAGCGTTCTATTTTATTCAAAAGCCTTTGCCTTTTCTTTCCTGGGCACCAGAGAACAGTTGTTCTCACATCTGTTAGATTGCTTTAATATCTCTGTCCTTTCAGCCCAGTGTCTGCTGATTGCTAATTTATTGATTTATCAATTTCTTACTGAAAGGAACATGTGTGACTTCACTCCCTCTTAAATTTGTGATTTTCTCTTCTGTACATATTGTTGTTTTACACATACACACACACACACACCTGAGTTCATTACCATGTAGAGTGAAAAATTATAAAGGCCATTTTATGAGATGTGTGTAGATTTTTCGCCTTAGACCTTGGGCAGGAAAGTGCCTGCCAGCAGGTTTGGGCCCATCTAATTAGTTACAGAGGAGGGGGAGTTACAAGACAAAGGCCTGTTAAGAACATCCCAGAAACTGACTGGCCAAGGGAGGAACTACACCCTGCCCCCATGGTATGGCCTGCTAGTGTTCAAACAAAGTAAAACAACCAATCCTGTGCACCCGCGCGAAAGTTCGCTTTTTCCCCACCCCGCCCATATGTGAGATATGGGGATATGGGCTGGCCCAGAGCTCTGATTTAATAAACCACCTCATGTACTTTACAGCAAGACGGTCTCTCTGTGTGTCCTTTGGGTGCGTGCTATCCTGTGACTTAAGTGGACCTCCATTCTGGGGAGTCCTGGACCTTTCAACTATTGCTC
Source organism: Arvicanthis niloticus (assembly GCF_011762505.2). Classification (NCBI taxonomy): domain Eukaryota; kingdom Metazoa; phylum Chordata; class Mammalia; order Rodentia; family Muridae; genus Arvicanthis; species Arvicanthis niloticus. The sequence goes on from NC_047664.1 coordinate 16,723,571, forward strand.
ATATATGTATGTGTGCTGGCTGCTTGTGATTGGATAACCCCATCCCTGGGGAGTTGATTTTCTCTCCCTCAGCATCCATTTACTGTAGCTCTTTATCTTGGTTGGTGTCCTGTGAAATGTCCCTTCATTCATGTTGGCATATCAACTGGTGCAGTCATTATATAGGTCTTGTTGAGACATCCATATTGTTGAGCTTTAATGGGTGCAGATTCCCTGATGTATCTAGAAGTCACTGTCTCATAGTAGTTTTCCTAGCTGGTCCTTTGGCTCTTGTAACCTTTCTATGATGTTCCTTGAGCATCATAGAAAGGGTATTTATGTGATTTATGTGAGCCCTCTGATATGATGAGAGCCAGTCCTAAGAGAGGATACTCAGTTCTAACTTGATTTCTCCAATTTTATTGTTTGAATTGTGTGATAATTTTAACAATAAGATTGTACCTTCAAGTTCGTCAAGGGCAATGGCTGTATGCAAGGGGTACAGCAAAGAAACCATTGCTCTTGGATTAGGGAGAAGGTTTGTATTGTGGATAAGAGAGAAACAATATTCAGAGGCATCTGGGAGAGTCTGGAGTAGAGAGAAAAAGAAGCAGACTGGATGTGGCCAGGACTGGGGAAGCTGTGGAAGAGAAGGAAATAGCAAGAGAGACTAGAAGGAGTAGCCCTGTAGAAACTTTCCCATTATAAAGGGAGCCTCCATTCTGGAACTGCCTGGGGGCTAACTTAGTGGTGAAGAGCCAGGAGGCTAGTGTAGGCTTTGAAATGTATAACAAGAACACGTGAATAGGGACTGAGGGAGCCTGGAGGCCAGCATGGCTTTAATATGCAACCACAGGCATAAGTCAGTGGAGAGCCCTCTGTCCCTTCTGCCAGAGGCAATGAGAATGACTTCTTTTGGAGACAGGAACCCAACCTGTTTCCTAAGTTCCTGAGGAATGTTCACTTTGATCTAACCAGTAGAAACTATTGCTGGTCTCTAGTCCAACTTGAGCTCATTTTTGGACATATGCACTGCCAGAGACAAAATACTGGCAACAACCTATGTTGTTTCAAGATCTCTTAAACTCCCTCGACCAGAAATTTCCCTTGCTGGACACTGGTCTTGAATTTTAAGAGCACATTGTACATTTTATTATGTCTTTTGTCAAGTGTATGCTTTCCAAATAGTTTCTCTCAAATTGTTAATTTTTTTAAAAATTATATTTACAGTGTCTTTTACAAAATAGAAAAAATAATTAAGTTAATTTTTTAGTTTTCCTTCACTGATTATAGTTTGTTGTTGATTCAGAAATTCATATTTACCTCAGTTTTCATTGTTATCTTCTGTAAGTTTTATTATGCTTTTGTAATGCACATTTCTATCTGCTGCCCCACCCCACCCCACCCTTCTTTTTATCTCTGCCTCTTTTATTCTTTTTTCCTGTGACCTTTGCAGTAGCCTGGCCTTAGGATCCTCCTGCCTCACTCTCCCAAGTATTCAGATTTGAGGAGTTTGGAACCATGCCTAGCAGTAGTACAGGCTAAGGGACTTTGAGTCAATTTTCAATAGTTTGTGTGTATATTAACTTTTATCTGAATGTCTAATATTTTGATGGGGATTTTTGCAGCAATATCAGAGGCTGTATACTACACTCATGTGATTTCTTTTTTCTGTTAATGTATTGATGTAGTTTGGTATAAAACTGAAATAAATTTCATAGACTATGCTAAGAACTGTTCCTTTTATAATTATTTTAAGTAAATGTTTTAAACTATTGCTATGATTTCTTACTTAAGTGTTTGTGGAAATCTTCAGTTAACCCAGCTGGGCCAGGCAGGGTTGGGCTTGGTTCACTCCATTTTGGAAGGCTAATTTGTGTGTGTGTGAGCACACGTGCGCGCATGTGTATTCAGAATTTGGTAGGTTTCTTCAGTCAACTAGTATATTCTTTTCATTTTGAGGTTCAGCCACATTGTATGTAACGTTCTCTTGTTGGCCTGGCAGACTAACAGTAACATGTTTGTCTTAGTTCCTGTGCTTGGGAGACTAGCACAGTGTTTTTTTTTTTTTTTCTATTTTTTTTAGTCAGTTTAGTGTAGAGATTTTCTCAAGTTATTCTTTCTATAAACTAGCTTTTGTGATTTGTTAATTTTCTCAGATTTCTATTTTTGATGTCACTGATTTTATGCTCAAAAGCTGGTATCTTCTTGATTTAGGTGGCCTGTATTACTCTCCTTCAAATTTTTTCTTTTTCCTGTGTGTTTGTGTGTGCGTGCGTGTGTGTGCATGTACATGCATGTGGGCACACTCAAGGCACACATGCCCTGGTGAACTTTGTGGAGGTCATAGGACAATTTGCAGAAGTTGATTCCTTCTTTGCACTGAGTGCCAGGCATGGAATGCATCAGGCTCAGTGACAATGACCTTTTCTGGTGTGTCCTCTCCCTGGAGAACCCTCTTTTTCCTTTGTTAAGGTAAAAGCTTAAAAGATGGATTTTAAAGCTTCTAATCTTATGTATACATTCAGTGCTATAAATCTCCAGGTTAGCATTCCTTTTGCTGCATCCCATAAACTGCATGGTGTTTATGTTTGAAGTGTTGACAGTAAAACTCCAGGCCTTCCCCACATTAGGCATTGGCACTGAGGTACAGTCTCACTCAACATTAGCTTTTTCTTTGTTTTATTTTTGAGACAAGGTCTTGTCATGTTGACTGGCTGGTTTCTGAATGAGACCCAGTGATCTTGAGTGCCTTGGCGTCTACTTGGCACTTTGGTGCAAAGGTCTTAGAGAATCAGGAGGATCAGCCACAGAGCTCTTAGCACCAGCAGCCAGTGACAGGTTCCCTTCTCACAAGTCCTACAATAAGTTCTGCAGAAGAGGGAGACTTTATTAAGCAGCAGAGGAAGGAAAGCTGTGTAAAGACTAGGTGGTCAGTTGGGCTCTTACTAGCAGGAGGAGGCCTAGGTAGGTTAAGTGAGTTGACTCCTACAGGCTTTTGCTTGCAGTTTAAAAGATTACTTTGGGGAAGAGTTGGGGACAGACTCACAACTGCCTGTACCATCAGCTCCAGGACATCAGGCACCCTCTCCTTGCTTCTTTGGGTACCTGTATTCAACTGTACACATACAAGCACACACACATGCACAAGTGCACACACAGTTATAAAAATAAAATGTTTTAAAAATGACATTTTAAGAGGGGAGAGGAGCTCTAGGGGAAGTAAATATGTACTTCCACAGGGCTTTAGGTTGTCTGCTTCTGGTTTTCTAGGAACCCGAGTGCCTTCACAGCTGTAGTCAGCAGTGGTCATGAGCAAGGAGAACCCTTTAGGGTTGGCACCCCATCCTCACTGCCTGGTAGAGTCTAACTTATGGTCTCCTTAATGCTGGTGCTCAAATAATTCTCTTGCTTCAGTCTCCCAAGTAGCTGGAATACTAGGCATGCACAACTATAGTTGACTAAATTGAACCTTAACCAGCACTCCATCTCTTGTCTTTTTTTTTTCTCCTTTTCTCCTCTCCTTCCTCTCGTCCTTTCTACTTTCCCTCTAAACATAGTCTCTTACTGAACCACATATCCAAACCCATTCCATAAATGTTGAAAAAAATTTCTCTTTTCTCTCTCTCTCTCTCTCTCTCTCTCTTTCATTCTTCCTTTTTTTATTGCTGTTGTTTAGTAACCAAGTTTGGCCTTGTCAATTCAGACTAATTCCATGTTTGCTTCTTTTTCCCTGTTTATTTATTTATTTATTAGATATTATATTTACATTTCAGATTTTATCCCCTTACCCCATTCCCCCCACCACCCAGGAACCTCCTATCCCACCCCCCCCATGCTTCTATGAGGATGTGCCCCTACCTACCCCCCCCCCACTCAAACCTCCCCACCCTCAAATCCCCTCCCTCTGTGTTCAGCCTTCATGGGACCAAGGATCTCCTCTCCCACCTATGCCGGACAAGGCCATCCTCCCCTACATGTACAGATGGAGTCATGGGTCCCTCCCTATGTGCTCCCAGGCTGGTGGTTGAGACCCTGGGGAGCTCTGGTTGGTTGGTATTGTTGCTCTCCTCATGGGGCCACAAACCCTTTCAGCTCCTTTAGTCTTCTCTCTACCTTCTCCATTGGGAAACCCTTGATCAGATCAGTGGTTACCTGTGAGCATCTGCCTCTGAATGCATCAGACTCTGGCAGACCTCTAAGGAGACAGCTATATCAGGCTCTTGTCAGCATGCACTTCCTAACATCCACATCAGTGTCTACCTTTGGTGACTGCACATGGGATGGATACCCAGGTGGAATGGTCTCCAGACGGCCCCTCCTTCAGTTTCTGTCCCACACTTTGTCTCCATATTTGCTCCCTTGAGTATTTTGTTACTCTTTCTAAGTAGAAATGAGGGGGAGGGGAGAAGAAAGAGGCTCTGGCAGCACCCTGCAGAAGAAAGGTTACTGTACTTGCTTGGTTGCATGGGTGATCTGAGTCCCACGTTGGTCGAGCCTTCTTTTGCCAGGGGTGGATGTCTCAGGGTAGGAGGGGCAGGCACAGGGCTCTCGGTGAGAATCACCATTCTGGGCCCCAATCGTCATAGGGGTGGGTGCACAGCAGGACGGAGACTGTGGAGGTGCATGGTGACAGGTTCATGCGCCGAAATTGGCCACCATCTTGGGGTCTTGGGACACCCACCGGCAGGATGGAGGCAGGGAGCATGTGGCGGCTTGCTGAGAAAGGAGAGCTCTGGTGCCAAGCCTCATGGGAAGTATACTTGCTTAGCAGACTCGGCTAGGATGGTTCTTGTAGACGAGTGGGTGTTCGTGGTCCACGTTGGGTGCCAGCTGTAGGTAAAAAATGGCTGGGGAACCGCAGGGTTCCTCACGCCAGGCTGCGGGTGTTCCTCATGCCAGGCTGTGTGTAATTGGCTGGGAATGCCCTGGGTTCCTCCAGCTGGAAGATAGGCCTGGCTGCTCACTAAAGGCCTCTCCATGGCTCCATGGCTCCATGGTTCCTCACCACACAGCCCCAACACACGAGAAAGTCCTTGGGTTTCTAAAACTGGTTTATTGGCATGATGGATGGTGGATGGATCTGGATGCACCCCCTTCCCCCAAAACCCAGGGCAGTCCTAAGTTAAATAGTAGGGAGAGGGGGGGAGGAGCTGGGGAGGAATGCTTAATTGGCTCCACCCTCTGGCCTTCAGGTACCTCATTAGTATGTAAATCTCTCTAGGGCCTGAGGCCTGCTTATCACACCCTCCACCTGTGTCCTACATGACTGAAGGGTGCAGGTTGAATGGAGATTAGACCTCTTGTCAGAAGCCCGGGTCCTGGGGGTGTGGCTGAACCCACAACCCAAGAACCAGGATACTCTTCCATGGCCCAACACCTTCTAAGTAGGACCAAGGCATCCACACTTGGTCTTCCTTCTTCATGAGCTTCATGTGGTCTGTGAGTTGAATCTTGGCTATTTCAAGCTTTTGGGCTAATATCTGCTTATCAGTGAGTAGATACCATGTGTGTTCTTTTGTGATTGGGTCACCTCACTCATGATGATATTTAAATCAGTCTGGTGGTTCCTCAGAAAATTGGACATAGCATTACCTGAGGACCCAGCTATACCACTCCTGGGCATATACCCAGAAGATGCTCCAACATATAACAAGGACATATGCTCCACTATGTTCATAGTAGCCTTATTTAAAATAGCCAGAAGCTGGAAAGAACCCAGATGTCCTTCAGCAGATGAATGGATATAAATAATGTGGTACATTTACACAGTGGAGTATTACTCAGCTATTAAAAATAATGAATTCGAGAAATTCTTAGGTAAATGGATGGAACTAGAAAATATCATCCTGAGTGAGGTAACCCAATCTTTTTTCCTGTTTATCCACTGTGGTTCACCCAGTAACTTGGTTCTCTGTTGGTTCTAAGAAGAGCTTCAATGCTCACATTTTTTTTTTTTTTTCTTCTAAACTCTTACATTAGGTTGGACAGGAAGCTAGAGTTGTGTCTTAAGTGCCTCCACTGTCTTTTCTGTTTTTTTAAAAATTATTTATTATTTATTTAGTGTTCTGTGTGCTCATATGGTATATGTCAGGAGAGGGCATCAGATCCCATTTTAGATGGTTGTGAGCTGCATGTGGTTCCTGGGAATTGAACTCAGGACCTCTGGAAGAACAACCAGTATTCTTAACCATTGAGACATCCATCTCTTCTGCCCCCTATAAAATGCTTGGAATAAGAGAGTACCTGTGTACCAGTCACTCAGTCTGTCCAAGTCTTAGAAAACCCTGCTATCAATATCCTGATACCAATGTCAGCCCTGGTACAATACCATTGACTTATGTGATTCAATACCATTAACTTACATATGATTTTTAAAACTGCCAATTGTCTTAGTGCCTTTTTAAAAATTCTCATATCTGGAATGATATAACAGTTTGTTACACTGGACAAACTCTTTGATATTTTATTTTATTTTATTGTTTGAGACTAAGTCTTGCACTGTTGTCCAGTCTGCTCCCAGACTCTAGGGTTCAAGTGGTTCCCCACCTCAACATCTTGGTTATGTGGGATTCCATACACATGCACAATGTCTAGTGATTCTTCTGTCCTGCTTTCTCCTTTATGAGCTTAGTATTTTTTACCCTTGTGTTTTAAGCTACCATTTGCTGTTTATATTGAAGACTTCAGAGGATAATACTGGTAATGGAAGCCTGGAGAACTCTGTCAATTCCATGTGTGCTGGCTGCCCCACATGTGTCCTCATGTTTCTAATTTGTTTCTCCGCTTAGAGACGATCAGGCTAGCTATACTTTTAGTGGTCTTTCCATTTACCATCCTCTTTTCAGCATGCTTTTGGGTCATACAGAAAGGATTTAAAATGTCTTAATTTGATTCAAAGAATTAAGTAGTTCTAAACTATAAGGTACTCCCAAAGGAATGCGAGTATAGTAATGCATGGAGACGTGTACTCTATCCACCCTTCCACACTTTCTTTGGCTGCAGTCCAGAGCTTCTAGCATTGTTGAAAACCTCAGTGTGAAAATTAAATATATTGGAGTCTCCTGCACTGGCACCGTGCACTGTAGAGACATCTGTTCTGTCGCTACAAGAACAAGGTCAACAATACCACATATAACTGTCCCTCCTGAGTTCTGTTAACTCCCTTACTATTTCTGTGCTTCAAGCAGAAGGATTAACCTGCCATACAACTTTGTTCTTTGTGCTATTTCTTCTCAGGCTGATCAGATAGCTGCCTGTTGGCTTCTTGCAGGTCTTTCATTTTCAGATATGAGTTCCTCTTACAAGCCATATATTGTAGAGTGATATACTGACATTTGGTTCTTTTCATCCATTTACCTGTTAATTTTAGCTTTCATTAATAAATTTTGCTTACTATGGTTATTACTGTGATATTTTCCAACATTGACTTTGAATTTTTGTGATTATTAATTAATCATTTATTAATTTAATTTTACTCAAAAGAAAGCATTCCCTTATTTTTCTCATTTGTTTATTCAATTATTTGCATCACTATGGTCAATGGATATTTTTATTTGGATTAAAATTTATTGCTATCATATATTTTATAACTTAAGTATCTTATCTTGCCTTGCCTAGTTCATCACTGGAGTTAGCCACTTCTCTAAGCAGCTCTGGTTCCTTTAAATCAGGAATGGTATTTAGAAGCCATAATGTGTGTCCTAGATTTGCTCATTACCACATGTAAACTATGTGGGGGTTTTAATCTTTTAAATCTTGATTTTACTAATTTTTACTTATATTTTTAGCTTTCTGAGTTATTAAGTTGGCCATTCATATCACTCATTTTATAATTATTTTGTGAATAAAAATATTTTGTGGTATAAATTTCTAAGTACAGCATCAATTCATTAGCACATTAACTAAATAAAGAATGAATGTGGCTGGGTGCTCTTGACACAACTGAATAAAACAGAATTTCTATTGTTTGGTTTACATCCTATCAAATGAAGACAAGAATTTTTTAGTTTTGCTATATTGTCACTATTATCCAGTCTTGTACATTTCCTGTGTTCTATTACACTTTCTCATTTCTTGATGAAACATTTACTATGGTCAGAGAACATAACTTAATATTTTTAAGAGTTATTTTGTGAATTTGTGCAAGTCTTGTACTTGACATCATAGTTTTTGTTGAGTTCATATGTGCAACAGTCCTGTTTTATCTGGAAGGCATTGTTACCTTGGAATCATCCATGACCTTTGCCTACCTCCTGCATAGATCCCTGATCCCTGTGGGGAGGGATTTGTTGAAGACATTGCATTTAGGGCCGAGTGCTTCAAAGTCTCTCACTCTCTCTGTTCACATTTTTCTGATGAGGGTCTCTGTTAATTAGCAGCTACTGCAAGAAAAGTCTTCTCTGTTGTACTGATCTATGGTATAGTAATATGTCATTAGGAGTCATTTTATTGCTTTGTTTCTTTAGCAGAATAATAGTAGGTTTTCCCTTTGGAGTTTATGACCTATTTATTTAGTCTCAGGTTCTTGGTCACTTTAGTATTGTCAGGAATGGGTTTCATTTCATGGATTAGGCCTTAAATCCAATCAAAAAGTTGTTAGTTGTTCCCATAGTGGCACCACTATTGCACACAGATCACTGTTGTAGGTCACAGTTTATAGTTGAGTGATATTGATGATTGCTTTTTCCCTCTAATAAAGTAAAGAGTAACTTCCAGCACCATAATGTTATTGTTGGTGAAGCTTCTAGTTAGGGACTTACTTGATTTTTTTCCATGTTCCATGACCAGCATAGAGAAAGGGAACTAGATACGAAGTTCTACCCCTAACCAAGAAGGTATTTGTAACTGATACCTGTTGGGGAAGGGAAAATCCTTTTCCTCCAGTGGAGAATCACTGGGTATATGATCTACCCTCCAAGACAGACCTCATGTCCAGGAATAGTTAGCAAACACAAAATAGACTCCATGTGTTTTATTTTTTGTCTCTGTGTGTGTGCATATGCTTTACTTTGTTTACCTATTTTTTTATTGGTTTTTATTTTAAGAGAGAGAGCTCACAAAGTTGAGTGGGTAGGGAAATAAAAAGGTTCTGGGAGGAGTTGTAGATGGGGCTATATTGTATGAGAAAAAATTTTAAATTAAAAGGAATTCAAAACCGGAGTTATTTTATGGATATAAATTTGGGCACTTTAAAAGTAGTGTTTTATGCAGTCTTAGAGAGAATGTATGTTCTTTACTGTTTTTAAGTCTAGCTTTTAGAAACAAATTGTGAGCTGTACATTATTGTCTGTCTGCCTGTACATTATTGAATGTCAAGAATATTTTCCACTATCCTGTCACTTTGTCATGAATTTTCCCTGTAGTTCTGCTAGTTTTTACCTATACATCTTGAAACTATTGTTATATACTTTCAAGTTATTACACAGTTCCTTCATGATTGGTTGTTATCTAATAATTCTTCCCGCAGTTTTTTCAGTTTTGAAACTCCATGTTCTAGGTTTCTTTGTTATTTTACTTAATTTTGATATATTAGTTTATTTTCTATTATCTGTTTAACCTAAAAATTTGCCATCATCACATTTAAGTTTGAGTTTTATCAATAGTATGGATTAACCTGAGTTTTAACAACATGTTTTTTTCTTATTTTAGATAATGAATTTACTCTATTTAAACTCATGAAGATACTTGAAATTGTATCAAGTGATATATATCATTTTTATGTGTGCATGCTGAACTCATGTTAGATCCTGACACAATTCAGAATCATTTTCATTTTGAGTAATTTCTGTTTTTTATTGTGTGGGGGACTTGATATAGGTCTAATACTCAAAGTGCTGCCTTTAAAGTATGACAAAATACCTTTAAAATGGTAATTTGTACCATTTATAGAGTACTCAGTTATCACAGTTATGTTGTGATAATATTTCTTCTTACTAACTTCAATTTTCCTTCTACTGTTCTATTCTGGGGTCATTTTATTTTATATGTATAGCAATTTTAGTTAATGACAATTCAGTTTTTGTTAACATCAATTCAATGACAATTGTATTATGCAAAACTGCCATTGATATGCAAGATCGATAGATGACAAAGGAACATCTAGGATTGAGTTCATATGCATGCAGTGACAGTTACATTCAGTTGCTACATGCTGGACAACATCTGCAAGATGTTATTAGTTCCCAGATGCATTCATATATCAGAGGTGACAATTATATTATATCTGTCAGTGTTATTATTTGACTTTATTATTTATTGCAATATTGCATTTATATAAGTAGTTGTTTCACTAGACAGAAAAAACAGACACTGTGTTATTTTTTGCCATCATTTTAATGTGTAAAATAGGCGTGGCATATCATTGAAAGTAGATACTCATTTCTTCAAGTTACTGATTATTTTAGTGTAACTGAAACAGTGATGACTGGAACAATGTTTGTGTATGTAAACACCTGTCTCCAAGGACCTTCTTCTAGTCAATTGATTTTTAGATTGAAGTGCATATAACTTGACTTAGAAGTTTGAGAAGGCTGTTGTATAGCTATATCATGAAAAGTATGGAGATTTGTCAAGTGTGTATGAACACATGATTATGTTCATATGAAAGAATGTAAAAGAAAGATTCAGATTACATAGTGGTGGGAACACAGATTGAAATTACCCAGGACTCAAACATTTAACAGGCTGTATTTCTTCCCCCAGTGGTAACATAAGCTATTTATCTAGGAGAAATCATCATTTTTCTTCTGTTAATTTTCAGCTTCATACATTCTATACCTTCTACTTTCAGAAGGTCACTTAGTTTTGGTTTGAATCAGTTTCCTTTCCCTCTATAAGAACCTGATCATCAAGCACCTGAGATTCCTGAAATGCCTCCCCATACTAATGAGGCATCTCAGTATTTTAGCCTTTAACCAATGACTCTTGCCCACCCTGGATATTCCTACTGCACACCCCCAAAAGTATACAACTCTTGATTTACCTCCAATAAAGTTGGTCTCCCCAAAGCCGATTCTGGAGATAAGTCTCATATTTCCATTGTTCTCATGGGCTGTCAGAAACCCTGTTTGTCAACTCTGCTCCCTTCATCCTCATGGGCCATGGCCAACAACCCCAGATGGAAGGAAGACCCATAACCCAGACAAAAACTAAGTAGAGAAATGCTCAAGGTAAACCACATCATATATATCAAATGCACCTAGCAGATATTTACTGACCGTTTCACCCAAACAAGAATGTACCTTATTCTCAGAAGTTCATGAAACTTTCTCCAAAACTGACCACATATTTGGACACAAAGAAAGTCTCAACATATACCACCCCCCCCCAAAAAAAACCAACATACACACACACACACACACACACACACACTATTTCCTGTCTGATTAACACACATTAAAGCTGGATATAAGCAACAGGAAGTTTACAAAGTCATGGAAACTGAAAAACTCACTACTGAATGAAGAATGGGTCAAGATAGAAATTAAAATTTTTAGAACTGAATGAAAATGAATACACATATACATAAACAAGGCAGTTCTAAGAGACAAGTTCATAGGACTAAGTCCTTTCATAAAAAATGGTGAGAGCTGATATTAGTAACTAAATAGCACAGATGAAAGCTGTAGAATAAAAAAATAAAATAATATAGAGAGGGAACAGATAGTAAGAAATAGTCATGACTGAGATAAATGAAATTGAAACAAAACAAAATACTAAGAATCAACATAATTGAGTTGATTGAGAAAAATTAGTAGGATTGATAAATAAATGCTTAGCCAAATTAACCAAAAGATGGGGAAAGAAAATCCCAAATTTGCCAGAATTAGAGATGAACAGGGATGTAACAAAAGATACCAGAGAAATCTAGAAAATCATAAAAGCATACTTGAAAAATCTATACTTCACCAAATTGGAAAACCTAAAGGAAATGGATAATTTTATTGATATATCCTGTCTACCAAAATGAAATCTAGATCAGATAAACAATCTAAATTGAACTTTAACCCCTAGTGAGATAGAAGCAGTCATTAAAATTCTCTCAACCAAAAAAAGAAAAGTTCAGGGACAGATGGATTCAATGTACAACTTACCAGACATTCAATGATTGTTAACACCAATACTCCTCAAATTGTTCCCAAAAATTGAAACAGAAGGAATATTGCCTTGTTGTAGTAATTATTAACCTCAATTAGAATCTACATTTCCATCAATAATGCTGAGTTCTAACTTGCCATGTTCTGTCTGGGCAGCTCATAACTCCAACTGGCCAGCCCTCATGGCCATGTTGTCATGACTCACCTATCCTGTGGCATCTTATCTTTCCACCTTCTTCTCTCTCCTCCCATCATGATCCTCCTCAGACCCCTAGCCTGGTAATTGGAACCTCACCTACCACTCTTCGGCCCAGCTATAGGTTGTGGACATTTTTATTCTACCAATAGTTTTAAAATAAGGAGCAAGGAAATAGCATTACTTTGTGTCCATGCAGATTTTCTTATCCCTGGGGGTAACCAGGCCTTAGGGGCCAGTATTTGGCATTATAATACATAGCAAAAGACCAAACCTTAACATTGCCTAATTCTTTTTCAAGGCTACAATTACCCTGACACCTAAACCACATTAAAGCCCAGGAAAGAAAGAGAATTAGAGACCAGTCTCCCCTGTGAACACAGATGCAAATATACTCAATAAAACACCTAAAAACAAAATCCAAGAACATAGCAAAAAAAAAAAAAAAAAAATCAAGTAGTATTCATCACACAGATGTATTGAAAATTCAACATATGTAAAAAAAATAAGTGAAATTCAACACATAACAAAAGAAAGGCAAAATCACAAAATCATCTCATTTGATGCAGAAAAGGTGAAATCTAATTACCGTTTATGTTAAAAATCCTAGAATACAAAAGTCTTATCTCAGCATAATGAAGTCTGTTTATAACATGCCCACAACCTTAATGAAGAGAAAGTCAAAACAGTTCCACTAAAATCAGGAACAAAACACGGTTGTCCATTTTTCTATATACCTATTTAATATAGTATTTGAAATCATAACTAGAACAGTACAACCGAAGATCAGAAGAATACAATAGAAAAGGAAAAAGTCAATGTATCTTTATTTGCAGATGCTATGACTGTGTACATAAATGACTCTAAAGATTCCATCAGGAAACATCTAAGCTGGTAAATACAACATTATCAAAGTAAGGCACAATGTTAACTCACAAAAATCACTAGCCCTTCTATACACAAAAGAGGAACAGACTGAGAAAGAAATCAGGGAAACAATACTTTTCACAATAGCCCCTCACATCCCAAAATGAAATATTTTATGGTAACTCTAACCAAGCAACTAAAAGACTTGTATAATAAAAATTTTAAGAAATTAAAGAAAGAAATTAAGGAACATATTAAAAGATAAAAAGACCTCTAGTGCTCATGGATTGGTACAATTAATACAGTAAAATTGTCCATTTTAATAAAAGTAATCTATAGATTCAATACAATCCCCATCAAAATTACAAAACACAATTTTTCATAGATCTTGAAAGAACAATTTTCAGCCTCAGATGGAAATACAAAGAGCCCAAATAGTTAAAAAAAATCTTAACAACAACAACAATAATAATAATTTAAAACTGCTTGACATATTACTACCTCTGATCTCAAACTGTACTACAGAACTATAGTAATAAAAACAATATGGCATTGGCACAAAAAAAATCAATGTAATTGAGATGAAGATCTATACAAAATCCACACATCTATGGATACCTGTTTTTTTTTATTAAGATGACAGAAATACACACTGAAGAAACAACAACATCTTCTGTAAAGTCCATATCAATGGAAAATTACCTTTGCACCCCTCCCTTTCCAGAAGAGTGAGGCCACAGGGTTCCAAGAAAAAAACAGGGATTATCGGTAAAATGGAGTTGCCTGGCAGCAGATAGCTCCCCCTTAGAAGGTCCCCAACAGCCCACCAACACCAATCAACCAGTTTAAAGATTAAACTATATCACTAATAGTATCATGCCCAGTTGCTGTTGCTAAAAACTGCCCTGCTCAAACTGTATATAAACTTCTGCCACAGTGTGCTCGGAGCCACTTCTTCTCCTGCATGAGTGATCGGCCCCAAGAGTTGGAACAATAAAATCCTCTTGCAATTGCATTGATTGCCATCTCCACCAGCTTCCTTGGGGGGAGGGGGGCTGGTAGTGTGGCCTTTGGGCTTTACACTTCAACAAATGATGCTGGTCAGACTGGATGGCTCCTCATAGAACAGAAGATCTATTTATACTTATCACCCTGGACAAAACTCCAAACAGGAAAAGCGCCTCAAGATAAGGTCCATACATTGGAACTGATTTAAAAAAAAAAAAAAAAAAGTGGAGAATGGTCTTGAACTCATAGGCACAGGAAAAGTCTCTCAGAACAGAACAGTATTAGCATGCACTCAGATTAACAATAAATGGGATCTAATGAAACTGAACAGCTTCAGCATTGCAAAGGATACCACTGATTGGATGCAGTGGTAGGTTATATAGTAGGAAAATAATTTACCAACTACATATCCAACAGGAAAATTAAAAAAAAAAAAACTGTACTTCAAGAAAATAGCTCAGTTAAAAACTTGGGTACAGATCTAAATAGAGTTCTCAAAAGAAGAAACAGAAATGACTAAAAACACTTAAAGAAGTGTTATCACTCTTAAACATCAGAGAAATGCAACTCAAAACCACTTTGAGATTTCATCTTACATCAATCACAGTGGTCAATAAAACAAATGATAGCTCATACGTGGGGTAAGGGGAACATGCATCTATTACTGGTGGCAGTGCAAACTTGTACACTTTATAGAAATCAGTGTGATGGTTCCTTCACTGGACTGGAATGGGAAACAGTGGAGTCTGGGATGGATGCTGTGTTTCCCAGTCTCCTCTCTGGGTACCAGGATGCTGTAGCCTATATAACCCTGGGAGTCAGGGACTTTCCCTTTCCAGCATGGATGGCCAGGTGGATGAGGAAAGTGAAGCCCAGGATGAGTAGAATCTTGTCTATTTGGGAGTGAGTACCAGGAGTACTGGAGGGGCTTGAAAGACTTCCTCAGGAGTCTTAGATGTTGTTCTGTAGTTGAAGGTCTATTCTGCAACAATCCTTAATTAAACAGCTCTCTAAGATGATGCTTGTTTGTTCATACTGGTCTATCTGATGGTGGATATAAATGCATATGCTTGATTTACATTACAATGTTCTTATACCGGTGTTTTCAGGCATCTTGGTTTGGGAAGATTGTAATTCCAGGTGTTGATATCTAGTCTTGTTTTTGTTGGTTGGATTTTTAGTTCCTTGGTTTCTGTTGTCTTTTCTGGTTCTTTGTGGACTGTAGTGGGTGTAGGTTGCCTGATACAGAGGGCTTCTTGGTCCCTGTCATATGTGACCCTGGGGGCCCTGGACAGAATGTCTTTTAGGTATTAGGAACTGACATGAAGGAATAAGGATGGCCTAGAAAGGAGAAGTTGCTGAGAGATTCCATAGGATACAGGAAAGCTGGGTCTCCTAAGGAAATCTCTGCATTCCCTATGGGATAGAGCCAGAGAGGGAGGCAGGCCCTTGCAGGTAGTCTGCTACCAGGCTGAGAATGAAACTGGAGACTTTGGAGAGGCATACAGGAAGGAGAGTGAAGATCCCAGATTGGCATGGCCAGAGAGTTCCCAGGTAAATAGTGCCTCTGGGAATTGGTTCCTGACACAAAGGGATGGAGTGAAGGAAGAAGTTTAGGTGTCAAGGGGCTCTGCAGAGAGAAAAGACAAGGCAGGGCCCTGCAGGTAGCCTGCTTCAGGGCTGGGGATGAAGCTGGGAAGTTGTAATGTTAGACTGGATGGAGCTCTTGTAGCATTTCATACACAAGATGCTAATTAATGATAAAAAGATGACTGCTGGTAATTTTAGAAGGGGAATTACTAGTATTAATAATGAGATGATCGGCATCTTCATCAGACACTGAAACTGAATACAGAATTTGATGTTTGTAGTCATGATGTTAAGTTTTGTTTTGTTCAATTCTAGTTCTACCATTGTTATTTTCCCCTTCTTTGAAATTGTCTGAATCCCTAACTCAATGCCTGGGGTACTCTAGCTTTTTGATAAGGATTAGGTAATTGATGAGTTAAGGAATGAGTGAAAGACTGACAAGATTTGAGGCCTCTAAAATACAAATAAGAAATATATATATACATATATATATCAACACAAAATAATCTTATAATCATTGAGACAGTGTAAAAAGGGGGATTGACTTATTCTAAAATGTGATCTGTGGAGTTTTGAAAAGTTTAATTATTAATACAAATGGAAAACATGAACAGACAAATAGGTAATTCCATCTAATTATGGCTTGATGAACAAGTGGCTTTATTGGAGTTACTGATAAGAGCATGAAGGATTGTTGGCCCTTGTGTTACTGGAAAGCCTACGGTAACCCTGATGACAGGTCATGAGAACTGCATTCTTGGAGCTCCCTGCCCAGTTTGCAGCAGCTCCATCCACACGGGTCTTCTCTCTCAACTGTTTACTACTCACGGGTTCCCTTCTTCCAGGAAAGAATGTATGAATTTGGTGGCAATAGCACCCAACACTCCACTCCATCTTTTGGCTGTCACACCTCAGCCGCCTGCTCCCAGCAGCTTAACTGTGACTGTGCTGTGACCACTGTTCTTTGCTAGGTCTTTTTCTTTTATGATTGAGGCTGACAGTCATATTTTATGGATGTAAACAAAACTGTGATAAAGGCAATTTGGTAGGCACATGACATGATTTAAGAAAATAAGCACTACTTCCCACTGGGGCTCTTGACTTTCTCCGCCATGGACTTTTGTTCAGACATGTGGAGTGGACCTAAAATCTAATCAGCTTGCATCCGTGCTGTCCCTCTGTTTGTCTCTTGCCCAACATTATCAGTAGTATAGCATGCACAATATTTACTTCACAGCTGTTGGTGACAGTGTTTCCCCGGTAGCCTGGCACTATAAAACCAGCCAGTGGGGAGTGTCCAGCTCTTTGGATCCTCCACATTCTTCAAGTATACAATGCTTTCATCAACAAGGACCTACCCTGTACTTACCAGCATGCACTCGATAACAGGAGCAAAAGCTTTTATGCCCTTTAGAACCTTAGCTGCATTTTCTCTTTCAAGGCTTTCTGCCATCCATTCCAACCAAGTGCTCATTGTAACTGACTCAGAAGCGAGGGAGATATGTTTTAAAAAGCAATAATACATGAAGACACATGTTAAGTTGTACATATGTTTCCTCAAAAGAGCATATTGGGTATGGTGTCTTACAATGAAAGAAACTACTGTATTTGGCTCCCCACAATTCCTGTGAACTTTTCTAGTTTCTCGTCCTCAGACACTTTGCCAGGCTGCTGTGCGTCTCCCTACAGCTGATGGGTTTCAGCAGCATCAGCTGGTACTGTTTGGTCCAGCTGAAAGCCAAGGGTGGGGTAGAGGGTAGGGATATGCTCTTGTGTGGTGCAATTGCTAGTGGAGTGACTCTTCAGTTCTGAGAGACTCCAAACACCCACGGTAGTTGCCTCTCCATTGCCCACACCTGGCTACTGAACAGGCGCTGGGTTGGGAGAACAATTCACACCTCACTCTTCTTTCTTTCAGGGAGAGAGAGTGCACAGTCCTCAAGGGGATTATTTCCCACTTGACAACAAGCACAAACTTTGTCACCTGTGCTGTTCTAATCATTTGTCCTCCAGCCCTTCTTGATCAGGCCCTCAAGGTTTCTGGAAGCTTACTAGGATAGAATTGGTTTTCTGTCAGATTTTTTCCTAAGAATTCTGCCTTGACATAAATGCTGCCACATTTTCTTGAGTCACCAATACCTTGTAATCATGATTTATTTACATGCATGCCTACATGGTGATGTGCCAGAACCTCCCTTAGCTCCTAAGATCACTTCTCACCACAAGGTTCAGCAAAACCCCTAAGACCCCATAGCAGTCACCAGATCCCTACCGCATCAGCCTCTTAACTAACTCTTCTGTGAATATCATTCTATAAACCCAGTGAGTGAGGCAGCAGACACTGCCTCTGACATGCCCAGTTCCCTCAGGAGTATTTGTCTTTTCCTGTCTTCCAGTTAGCGATGCTCATGGGAACTTGAGCCAGTGATAAGCAAGGGGCTAATGGCTCACACATGTGAACCAGTCTATCAGGACGGCTTTGGTATGTATTGCCTTAGGTTATTCAGCCTTTGTTTGAAGAAGGGATGACTAATTTCATATGTATATTCTTTTTTCATATCATCCAGACTGACCCCATCCACCCTAAATTCAGTAGCTTCATGAGCCAGGCTTGAGGATGGTCTCCTTCTCCTTCATCTTCTACTTAAAAGTTTTCCCAAGTCATATAGTTCAGGTTAAGTGTGTCTGTGGGGATGATAGTGTCCTCTACTGGGCCATGGTTAAGACCCCCATCTGGATGCAGAATCTTGGATGTTTCCCTTCCTCTGTGTGAAGGCTGGATGAGAAGAATGCTTTCTATCACTCAGCGTCTCTTTCTTCCTTATCACTGACTGTCTCCAAGAATCTAAGTTTTTGAAGGCCTCTTTGGTCTCATCCTTACTCCCTGCCCCTTTTCTGCCACACCAAAGGCTAATGTACCCCCTCAGCCTTTCCTGCCAAGTTAAAGGTTAATGTAGAGAATAGCACCCTTAGCCAGGCAGTGGTGGCGCACGCCTTTAATCCCAGCACTTGGGAGGCAGAGGCAGGTGGATTTCTGAGTTAAAGGCCAGGCCAGCCTTTTCTACAGAGTGAGTTCCAGGACAGCCAGGGCTACACAGAGGAACCCTGTCTCCAAAAAAAAAAAAAAAAAAGGATGTTTTTCTTGATTAATACCACTGCCATACTTATGTAAGGGTCCAAAATTCACTGAAGGAAAAAAAAAATAGCACCCACGTGGTTGTTTTTGTTTGTTTGCTTTTTGCCACTTAGATCAGTTCTCTGGGCACACAGGTCAGTTTCAGTTGTCTTAGTGCTCACAACAGAGGCCATACAACTGACAGTTAGTACATCTGGCTTAAAATAATGTTCATACATTCTGGTGTCAAAGGATTATGGTATATTCTCAGGTCTACTGGAATATTTAGGGGCATAAGACAGATTCCATTAATCAAGGAGGCATGCCATCCTATATTATATAAAGGAAGACAACAACCCTGGGGTTCCTAGCTCAGATTGTTCAGGCTTGCTTGCATGTCTTACCAAACATAGCAAAGAATATGCAACTATCACTACCTGGAGAAGCCACACCATCCCTTACAACATGGGGAAAGGCAGCCATATCGAGATTGCTCCTTCTGACATTCTACCTACAGACAGATCAGCCATTAGTTGTATATATTTTCATCCATTGCAATTGTTTCTTTCTGTTATCTTTGGTTTTGTTGAGTAGTGTTCATGCATCATGTATTCTATGGCACTTCCTGAGGAAACCCCAAAATGATGACAGGGATACACCAAAGCAAAGAGTCCACTCAAAACTCGTTTAGCAGTTTTTGAGCTTATTGGGGTTACGTATAGCAGCATGGATAAGGGACTCCTTACAAGAGGATGGATGAGGGATCCTTACAGAAACGTGGCTCATTTGGACAGCTGGACCAATGAGAAGTCCACTCTGATGTGGACGTAAGAACTATATTCCTGGGACACCTTTACCATGCGCATTCTCATCTGTTTTAGCATTCTTACTTTCCCCTACACTTGGGTGATGTGCTTAATGTTATCTGTCTATTTCCCATGTCTGAATGCTTGAATATAGACTATGTTATGTAGTGTGCTCTGTTTCAGACACATATGAGTTTCAGACCTCAATCTATTTTTCTTTGTGAGAAATTTATTCTATTCATCTAGCTTCAGTAACACCTTTTGTAAAGTAGAGATGGTACCATAGTTATAAGAAGAGGTTTTCTGTATGATCTACTTCACTTACTAAGAGATCTAAGATCTCTCTGTGATTTGGTAAATATTCAAAGATTTAGAGTAATTATTATTAACCAATTGCCCTTTTTTTTCCTGCAGCTTTCCCCACAAATAAACCAAACAAAGATGCAAGACATGTCATAAAAGTGGTAAGTGTGGTTCGTGTATTTATATTCCTGTATTTGGCTTTCCCTTATTCTGTTTTATTCTTATAAAAATACTTCTCACCTTAACTTCTGTAGGTGCGCAGTAATAAAGCACATATTTCATTTACACATCATTAGTGTGTGAAGACTGGGAGCCATGGTGACATCTTGCCATGTGTTCAGTTGATCTGTCCTCTTGCACTCTTGCCTTCACTCCTTTAGGTAGTAAGGCCCCTAAAGTGAGGCATAGAATTCCACTGCTGTTCATGTGTCCTGTGCATAGCACAATGAATAATATGCAGTAGACAGTGAAAGAGGTGTGTGAGGGAACCCCACAGCACTTTCCAGTATGCCTGTGCTGAAGGACACACTGGTATACAGCCAGTGCTTGTTTATGTACACAGTTCTTGGTGCTTTTAATAATATCTTTGAAGAAGACTTTTTTCATGTGTAAGACTATGTTAGGATTGCAAAACAGTATGTTGTCTAAAATGAAACTTTTCACATTTATTTACTGGTTTAATTATTATTTTTTTTTTTTAGTAGAAATCTGGTACCTATTTTTGATGAGAAGAATTCTGTAACTATTACATATTTTGCATGTGGGGGCTTATATTTTCACAGTTGAAATATAATTTATCTTTAAGATAATTCTTCCTAGTAAAATTATTACTTTTCTTTCATAGGAATATCAAGAAAATGGCCCATTATTTTCAGAGCTTAAATTTTACCAGAGAGCTGCAAAAAGAGAATGTAGTAAGTAAAATTAGCTAACCAGCTACTGCCATATATACACTTGCTCAAGTGAATGTTAACATTTTGGTCTTTTTCTGGCCTTCTGGAAAATTCTTTTCCATAAGAAATTTTATTGTAATGTGATATACTTAACTGTTATAACATATAAAAGCAAGACAGATGGTATACACATCTTGATATGCCACACATAATGGGTTATATATTTTAACTCAAAGTTTTTTTTTTTTTACTACTTTACATAACATGCTGACTTGTTGAATTATCAAGAGTTTTCTAAGCATTTAAAGGTTGTATAATGAAATTATTTCTTTTATAAAGATGCATTTAGATAGAAAGGGTATAGTGGCAAAACTAAAGTAGGTAGATAATACACATACACATACACAAAGGGAATGATTTTAAGGTGGATTAAAGTATTTGTAAATGATTAAATGTTGAGATTTTTAAGAAAATATTCAACAGTTGAATGTTGAGAAATATTTGGAGTTAGATATCATAAATAAGAACTACTGGTTGGAGATTTGAATGTGAAATGATTATAAGCAGAAATGAAGAAAAGTGAAAAGTTTCTAAGATTTACATATAATGTTGCTTGAGTTGGTAGGAGTCATGATGACTGGTGTGGCTAGGCTCCTTTTTATCCTGTTGGTGAAAAAGAATGATGGATCTTGCCTGAATAATTAACTTTGCTTCCCGTAATAAAGCTTCTAAACACTCTGACTGTAGTCGCCACCAACTGCCTAAACTGTGTCAGATTGACAAATAGAATCCATTAAATGTGATTGTTTTATCAGGAAAGCTGTCTGTAGCATGAAACACATATGGCAGAGAAGTAAGAACGGTGATTACACTACCTGATTGTTTAACTGGATTAAACAATTCAATTAGGTTTTTTCCTTTTTCTTTCTTTTTTTTTTTTGTAAACTAAATTTATTCAAAACAGTTATTTTACCGCAATTTCACAGTCAAGTGCTTTTTGTGCTCAATTTGTATTTTGTGGACTAACATGATTTTAACCTTTGAAATGTAGGTAGTGGTGGGGAAAGTACTCATGCTTTGTAGTCAACGTGTGATATATGGAGAAACTTGGCTAGCATATGATGAAATGATTTATTTTTATGAATATAAATACTTATGAATGAATGATAACAATGTATTTTGTAAGACTTTGTCTTTCTGACACTGTTAATTTAGTTTAAAAAGAGATATTTTGTGTTAATTATAGTGGTAACAAAAAAGTTTCAAACCATGGAATAGATACATGTATATTTTTAGGTTTTTATTTTCTTAGAATATCTAGTGACTGTTTTGGTTTGATAAATATCCCTTGGCATCTTTACAAAGGCAGAAATACCTTTCTAAATATTATTCTTGTCTAAATATTATTCTTGTTACATTTTTCTTTGCAGTCCAAAAGTGGGTACAACAGAGGAAACTTGATTATTTAGGAGTTCCTATATTTTATGGATTTGGTCTGACTGATTTCAAAGGAAGAAGGTAAAGAGCATATTATAATCACAGCAAATTTATATGATCAATTATCACCAAATGACTTTCCTCAGTGATCTATCCGATGTTTTTTGGCCAGTTAACAAACTACTCAAAAATGGGCATCAGGAAGCCCACAGTGGCTAGTTTGCTTGGTTTAGGTTCTGATCTCCCTGGTGAATATAATCTGATATCTGCCAAGCTGTAGTCATTTTAGGTCCTACCAGGGAAGGGCCTGCTTCCATTGGTCACTCATGACTATTGATAGGCCTAAGGTGTCTCTACAATGAGCTACCAGTGTGTTATAAGGGAACCACAGCTGGTTTTCCCCACAGAAAATGGGTGGGCAGTCAGGGATGGAGGAAGGAGGAATTGGAGATTGAGAGGGGGGGGTGAGGGAGAGAGACAGAGAGAGGGACACAGAGAGAGACTATCAATATAAATATGAGTGTAAATGTGCAGGCGAGTGTATCTGAGCTGAATCCACGTCATACTATTTCTTTATGATCTAATCTTAAAGGTGGTATCCTATCTTACAGCCATCTTCTCTCTGCTAGAAGTCAGTCACTAGCTCTACCTCTGAAAGTTTTGAGAGAATCACTCTCTACCTTGAGGAAATAAGACCCAAGAAATTTATAAAGCTGCCCTTAAATGTGTCTCTGTACACATAAAAATTTATTACTTGTGATTGTGAAAAAGTCACTTGTTTTGCACCCATTTTGTTCTAGGGAGTGTCATGGATGTTATCCTACTCTGTAGTTTTTAGACAGGTTCTACTGTACATGTGCAAAAAGAGGCTCAGCTCTCAGCCCTGTGTTCAAATACCTTTAAATAATATAAAGAAAGTTTAAAACGTTCAAACAGGGCACGAAATGAACCACAGCAATCATCTGGATTGTGTTACATGTTTCTCTTATAGTAATTGGCATAAGAATTATGTAGGATATTATTGAAGAAAGAATAGAGAGTGAATTAGCAGAGTAGATGTCAGTGTGATCAGATGAAGGACAATTGTCAGAGGAAAAAGATACATGCTTCTGAACCAAGGAAGAACTATGGAGATTCATAGAAGTTGTGAGAGGGTACATACAATGTATGGAACCAAAGACTGCAACATTCCCATACAGGGCCCAAGCCACATGGTTCCTATCCTGGTGGAGGGCAGCAGGACCTCATCCCCAAAGGTAATCAGATGGATTCTGGTAAAACAAAACAAAATGCTCATGAGTCCTCTGAACAATCTCCCATATCCCTCACAAGCTTTGTCATGTGTGACAGTTTCCTCCAAGACTTAAACTGCTCAATCCTTCAGTGAAGTTCCTTAAACAGGAAGGTCAATAACTCAAAATAACTTCATTGAGTCCCTGAAACTGACAAGATACACTAGGTGCCTCCCATCAGAGGAAGTAATAGAAGCTGAGAGTTCCTCTAAGCTGCAAAGCAGACTCTCAGATCAGGCCAGCTGCCTGGAAGAAGCAGAAACCAGCTAAGTTGCCTGGAGAGATTTAGACCAACTGAGCCTGGAAGGGACACTCTCCAAGCTTTTCAGCTGCTAGCAGGCTTTGCAGAGGGCTTCAGGCTCCCAGCTTTGTGACCTGTAAGCCACGGCTGGGGTGGGCTTTGGAGATGTAACTGTCCTTTTGTCATTTCTGCTCCATACTTTGCCCATACTTTGCTAATCCCAATAAAGCTCACTGGTTCGCCAAGCTGGGCTTTGGTGGTATCCATACTTTGGTCTGTTGTAGGCTCCCTATCTGGCCCGTGGAAATGTGTGCTTCCTCTGGTCTCCGCAAGAATGTTTTGTCATATAGCAAACAAATTGTAGGTTTTAGTGAGGTGATGGTTGAAAATGGATTTTAATAAACTCTGTTAGGGATTAATATGACCTGACCAGCTCCCTAGTAATTGAGGCAGAGTGCAATGGAATTATTTAATCAGATCTTGCACAATTACTTGGAGATTACCATTAGTCTATTTTTCTATATGCCAGACTGGCTACTTTCCCAGTTGCTCTTCTCAAGTACTTGTTGTTTGAGTCTTCTTTGTTACTTCTGTTCCAGCAGTCCACCCTGGGGGACATTTCACTTGGCCACATGCTCCTGGTTTATCACATCTAATGGAGACCGTTTGTCCTCTCCTTCTTCTTTCTTGTACCCTTCTTTCTCCTCCTCCTCTCTCCTTCTCTGTGATGCCTGCCTACCTGTGACCCCAGCCTGGTAATTCAAACTTTGCCTCTTTTTATTCTCTCCAGTAATTGGCTATACTCATGTTTATTTAACCAATAGCTTTAAATTGGGGAGCAAGGTTTACATAGCATCACTTAGTATATGTGAGGATTTGCTTGTCAGGACAACCAGATCTTGGAGACCAATATTTAGCACTTGAATACATAGCATCAGAACAATCTCCAACAGATGATTTTTCTGATGGACAAGTCAATAATAGGGAAAAAAAAAATCCTTGGCCTATGTCAGAGTCTTGCCAAGTAGCCCCAAATGCTCTCTACCTCTCCCAGTCTTTTATTTCATTAACAAAACTGAGCCTATCTTAGGTCATTCTGACAAGAATGCCTTCCTTACCCATCATGGAATCTGACATGGGTCAAGGATAAGGAAATGGGCTGCTTGGCAAGAATATGACATTGGCCAAGGACAAGGAAATAGGCTTCTGTCAGGAATCTGACATTAGGCTAGAACAAAGAAGTAATTTCAGGTAGGAATCTAAATCTTAGGCTACAACAAAGAAGTAATCTCAGGCAGAAATCTAAATATTAGGCTAGAACAAAGGAGTAATTTCAGACAGAAATCTAAATTTTAGACTAGAACAAGGAAGTAGGCTTCAGACATGAAAATGACCTTGGGCTAGGACAGAGAAGTAGGCTTAGATACTTTGATCATCCCGATAAGCCCTTAGAAACAGTGATCATGGAAGTGCTCACGCAATTGGGTTTAATGCCTTGCTTTTTCTTTGACTATTTGTGTTTATTGTCTTGCCTGTTCCTTGACTATTTACAGCTATTGTATTGCTAGTTCCTCAACCTAGAACTGACCTTAATACATGCATGTAATTAAAATGGTATAAAAGCATAAAGAAGGAGGGGATGTGATAGAGGATTCTTGGGAGGGGAAATGAGGAAAGGGGATGACATCTGTATTGTAAATAAATAAAATATCCAATAAAAAATTTAAAAAATGAAAAATCCATTTGACACTCAGTGTGATTCACAGGGTTGTAGACAGGCATCATCTTGAGGAAAATAAACAAACAAACAAAAACCAAAAACATGGTTGTTTAAAATTGAGATGCCTGAAGGCCTAGAAAAGGAGTAATTGAAAACCAGAAAATGTAAATTTAACCTGCCCCAGCTTCAGAATGAGAAGCATCCTTAAGAAATACCCTACCAAGCCCGAGGGAGGAAGGCCATCAAAGGATACAGGTTGGAGGAGGTGGTTCAAGCTTTGAAATAAGTAGTAGATAAAATTAACCTTGCCCTTGATGTCTGAGAGCAGATCGTATCAACTGAGAATAACCCTGAGCCTGAGGTCAGTAGGTAGATCACTTCTGTTACCCTCTACCTGTGTTCACTAATGTGGAGCCCAAAGACTCTGTGGGTAACTGAACATGCACAGCTATGTGCAGTATAGTAGTGATTAAAAATAGTACTTGAGAAATCTTAACAGTGTGCATGTAGGTAGTTGTCATCATCTCTTATCTCTTCCTCCTCCTCCTAGTTATTACTAAACAGAATATAATTTTCGTCTCTTTACTCTTCCCAGTTGCTCCTCACCTTCTCTCGCATCTGGATTTACTCCATTTGTATCTCTTATTAGAAAAGATCTGGCTTCTAGGGAATAACAACAAAACAGTCAACTAGAAGATAAAATGAAAACTATCATGTAGAAGTTGGACAAGCCAAGCCAACATAAAAATAAAAGAGCCTTGAGAGAAAGCATAAAAGTTGGAGATCTACTCATTTACACACTCAAGAATCCCATTAAAGTACTAAACTGAAATCCATAGTGTATATACAGAGGACCTGTTTCAGATCCGTGCAGGCCCTGTGCTTGCTGCAAGTCTCTGTGTGTTCATATGAGTATCTTTCAATTAATTCAGAGGACTTTGTTCTTCTGGTGTCCTCCATCTCCTCTGTCTCCCCCACTCTCCCTGCTTCCTTTTCCATGGGGTTTACTGAGCTTTGAGGGGAAAATATCCTCTTTACAGCTGTGTGTTTCCAAGTCTCTCTGTGTAATGTCTTGCTGTGGGTCTTTATTCATTCCCATCTGCTGCAGGAGGAAGCCTCTCTGATGATGGCTTAGGAAGACATCCATCTATGAGTATAACCCAATGTCATTAGGAGTCATCATATTGTTATTTTTTTTCTTTTAAGACTAGCAGTATTTGATTTTACCCTAGGTCTTTGGGCTTTCTTGACTCTGTTTCTTGGTCATCCAAGCAGTGGACTTGTTATCCATAATCCTAAAACTTAGGAATCATATATATAAAGCCCTTAAAGTAAATAACTTCCAAACAAGATTGCCATGTTCAACTATTTTATCTTTAGAACTGATACAAAATATAAGACATTTCAACACAGCAAAAAACCCAAAAAAATCCTTGACCAACAGTACTAGAGAAGACTTAAATAAACACTACACATAGGAGGAAAAAAAGACATTCTTGACCCCAAGAGTAAAGGAAGGAATATATTTTATTAGTCTAGTAGATGAATAAGGGAGAGCTATGAAGAACTCTATTATCTCCAGTATAGTACACTAGCTAACCTCTAGCATTAATGGTGGAGAAAGAAAAGGATAAATAATAACACAGAAACAACCAAGAAAAATCACAGGAGTTTATAAGCATGTCTCAGTAACAATCTTACAAACAATTGACCTCAGAGTTACTAATAAGAAACCATTGGCTAAATAGATTAAAAAACAAGACCGAACTACTATTCATCTCCACAAAACACTCCTCACTGATAAAGACATCCACGATTGAGAATTAGTGGAAGGAAGTCAATCTAGAAAGTGTATGGAAACTTGGAGCAGCTGCTGAAATTATTTTCATGCTTAATAAGGTAGACTCCAAATCAAACCAAACTTAAGCTGAACAGTGCATATTAACAGATGGAACAGTTCATCAAGCATCCTTAGGAGCTAAACAGAAAATGTGTTTGTTTGCTTTGCTTTTGTGTATGGATATGCAACATACCATGTGCATGCAGTTCCTTGTGAGGCTAGGAAAGTGTGTTTGATTCCCTAGAAGTGGAGTTATGGATAATTGTGGAGCTGCCATGTTGGTGTAGAAACAAAGTTCCCTGAACGAGCAGTCTGTGTTCTTAACTGCTAAACTGTCTTTCAAGCTCGTGAAACAACAACAACAACAACAACAACAACAACAACAACAACAACAACTACTACTACTACACTACTACTTTTCCCCCGCCTCCTTCCCCTTGTCTTCCTTTTCCTTCTTCTTGTTCTTCTCTTTCTCCCTCTCCCTCTCCTTCCCTTCTCCTTTTCTTCTTCATCTTTCTCTTTGTCTTCTTTATCTTTTTTTTTTTTATTATTAAATAGAATGACTGATGTATTAGTTTTAAAAAAAATCGTCTTCCAAGAAAGAAAATCCAAGAACTAGATGGATTCACTTTTGGATTCTACCAGATGTTTAAAGAAAAGCTTGTAAATCTGAAAGAGAGGAGCAGAAAGGGAAAGAAAAAAAACAGCTACCAGCTGGAAAGGGCACTGTTAAACTCACTCTGTGAAGCTATCATACTCTAATAACTAAGACTGGGAAGGATATAATGGGGTGGGGCATGGATGGAAAAAAATACCAATTTCTTTAATGAACATAGGTACAAAATTTCTCAGTGAAATTTTTATAAAAATCAAGAATACATTAAAGAGATCATATATTATGACCAAGTTGGTTTTATTCCAAGGATGGTTGATTTGCCCAACATGGACATTTGTAAGTTTAATACACATGAAAATTGACTCTAGGGAATCTGGAATCATTAAGAAATCACATGAGCATCTTAATCAGGGCCCAAAATACCTTTGATGATATTCAGCTCCCTTCATGATAAATGCTCTGAAAAAAAAAATCGAGACAGCAACATACTTCAATGCAATAAAAGCTCTACGAGAATCACTACTGCCAACATTGTAGGAGTCAGGAGGAAACTGAAAGTATTCTTTCTAAATTCAGAAAGACAAGAGTCTCCACTTTCTGCTCTTATTAATATAATACTTGAAAAGAAAAGAGAAGCATGTAAAAGGAAATATACAAAAGGAAAAATCCAATCCATCCTAATTTAAAGCCTACTGGATTCTGTATTTAAGAGACACAAAAGTATCCACCAGAAAATATGTAGGTCTGGTCAACACTTCAGCCTGGTAGTAGGACTGAATAATCCTACTACTGTGGTCTTAGTGAGCCAACTAAACAAACAGCAGCTTAAGTACTCATGACAAAGTTGCTGAGAATAAAATGGGGACAGGAGGTGGTTACATTTCAATACGTTTTTAAAAAATTCTAGGAATAAGCCTACTTGTGGAAGGGAAATACCTCTTCAGTGAAAATGGTCAGGGACTGAAGAAAGAAATAGAAGGAGACAGTAGAAGATGGAGCAGCTTGCACGTGCATGGATTGCCAGAATTAGTGTGGTAGAAAGCTTATATCACTAAATGTGATCTGCAGGTTCAGTAGTTTCCCCATCAAAGTTAAAGTACATCTTCAAAATTAAAACTAGAAAAAAAAACCATTAAAATACACATAAGACCACAAAAACACCCAAACAACCAAAGCAGTTCCAAGCAGAAAATGCTAGTGGTATCAGAGTACTTGATCACAAATTGTTCTATGATCAGTGACCATGAAAGGTGGAGCCATGGCACAGAAAGGGACTTACAGACCTGTGGACTAGAACAGAGGGAAGAAGTAAATCCACATAGATACACTTCCTAACTTTTAGCTGTCAAAAAGACAAACGGAAAATGCCTGCTTGACAATGGTTTTGAGAATGTTGGCTATCGTTACTTGTAAAAGACTGGCCTTATAATACAGTTCCTCATGTTGTGGTAACCCAACCTTAAAATTATTTTGATTGCTACTTCATAGCTGTCATTTTGCTACTGTATGAATCATTATGTGACTGTTATATAGGATACCTGATATGTGACCCCTGTAAAAGTGTTGATTAACACCCCACCACCACCAAGCATGTCACAACCCACAGGTTGAGAACTGCTGTATCTGTCATTGTGTGTGAAAAATCAGTCTGAAACACATTAAGGCCTTAATTTAAGACCAAAGACCCTGAACTGTTGGGGCAAAGCGTAGGTAAAGTTCTCCAAAGCAGAGGCATAGGTTAGGACTCCAATAACTCAGGCAGATTTCCTAAGTAGACTGATGGGGTTGTATTAGTTTCTTTTCTGTTGCTGTGATAAAACATTATTATCAGGGCAACTTATAGGTGAAAGACTGTTCTCACTTATGGTTCTTGAGGGCTAGAGTCCGTAATGGCAGGACAGCATAATAACATGATAGCAAGCAGGAGGCATAGTGACGGGAGTGGAGCAGGAAGCTTAGAGCCCACATCTTGAACCATAAGCACAAAGCATCAGAGAGAGGGAAATCAGAGAGATCAAAGGGCTGGAGGCTTTCTTTCTCAAAGCACACCCCTAGCTATATACTTCATCCAGAAGGCTACATCTAATAAACTGCTCCCAAATACCACCACCAACTGGGGACAAAATTCAAATGCCAGAGACTGTGGGGAACATTTTATCATTCAAACCACAACAGGAGTTTCATGAAATTTAACAGTCTCAACACAGCAAAGGAATCATCTTAGTCAGTAGATAGACTTTATGATAGGAAAACACCATTGCCAACTCTTCAGTATATAAATACTTTTTATATGAAATATATTGAGAACTGTAGAGATTAAACATCAAAAGTACTAAATCATTCAATATATATAAGTAGACTAATGAACTTGATGAATAGGTTTTAAAAGGGAGAAATAAAAATGGCCAGTTTGAAATAGTGTTTAATATTCTCAGCCACCAGGAAATATAAATTAAGACTACCTCAAGAGGGCTGGAGAGATAAACAGTGGTTAAGAATGAAGTTCACTTCCCAGCACCCACATAGGTGGCTCAGTACTGCCAAAACACTAGCTCCGTTAGACCTGACTCTCTTTTCTGGTCTCTGTAAACATCTGTACGTATGTAACACACAGTCACAGAAACACACACACACACACACACACACACACACACTCATGCATAGGTAAGCAAAAACAAATCTTAAAAGAATAACTATTTGTGATTATTTCTCATGAGTAGCTATCATTTAAAACAAACAAAACAAACGACAAGTCCTAGCAAGTATGTTGGGAACGAGGAGTCTTCATGCACTGGTGGTAGTATGTAAACTGCTGAGGTCAGTACAAAAACAAGAGTATGACTGTATAACCCAACAGAGTCACTCCTGGGGGTTTGGTTTGTTTGATAGGGTCTTAGGCAACATTATGTCCATAGAGACATTTATATACCTATGTTTATTATTGCAGTGTTCACAATATGTGGGGATAGAATCAACCTCGATGCCCAATTAACAGATGGGTAATGAAAATACACAATAAAATCTTATTCAACCATAAGGAAAATGAAGTCATGACATTTATAGGGAAATGGATAGAACTGGAGAATATTCACTAAGAGAACTAAGCTAGCCAGGTTCAAACAATTTTTTCAGGTTTTATCTCATCTGAGAAATCTAGATACT
The DNA here is from genome assembly GCF_011762505.2 of Arvicanthis niloticus. Taxonomy (NCBI): domain Eukaryota; kingdom Metazoa; phylum Chordata; class Mammalia; order Rodentia; family Muridae; genus Arvicanthis; species Arvicanthis niloticus. The sequence continues at coordinate 16,754,734 of NC_047664.1, forward strand.
TTGTTATCTATACATGGTGTGTGTGTGTGTAAAGAGGGGGCTTTGAGAAATTGGAAAGACATGTAAAGGGGGGAATAAGATAATGGACTGATGGGACATGAAAGCAGGAGTGGAGATGTTTGAGGGCTGCGGGTGGCTGTGAAGGCCAGTGGGAGAGGAGAGTGAGTGAGACAAAGTATGCCATGTAAGTGCCATAAGAAACCTATAAGTCTGTATGGAGACTTAATAAAGGGGCAATGAAAGCTTCCATGATATCACACTTCTGTAATGCAAAACCTCCAAAAGGGCTGTGTGTATATTTCTCTAATTGCAGATGTAGAATGTGGGCTGGTGTGCTAGAAAGGGGAATGACAAAGGAGACTGCTGAACAGAAAAGGAAGAAGGGAAGTTACAACAAAGATAGGCGGGGATGGAGAGACGGATGGAGCTGTTCCAGATAGAGCTGCACATCTACTAGTAACCAAGTTCAGATTCCAGCACCCATGCAGCAAGCCATGTGGATGTTCCAGAGGTGTCTCCAGCTTCAGCACCGAGGAATAGGCCACTTCTGCTATCCTCTATGCCTACAGGCTCACACTCTCATTCCCATACACATATGTCCTCTAAATAAAATGTTTATAACAATGGGTAAAATACAATTTTTTAACATAAAGAAGTGATCCCATTTTCTGTATGGGTAGTGACATTTTTAGGTCATATGATAAGGCTGGTCCCCATCATACTTATTGATCCGTACTGAGCAATTAGCACTGTCATACACAACCAGAAGAGAAAAATCTGAAACATCACTCTCTCCATTATCTATGACACTATTAACTGCTCAGCTCTAGTGAAAGAGGTGCAAAGGATGGAAAGGATGGAATAAGCTGCTTCACAGAGGCTGCAGTTCACTGTGCACATGCTCTCCAGCTGCTTAGACTCCTTGGTTGTTAGGTGGATGTATTGCTGTTCTTTATTCATGTTCATTAAGAGATAATTTCAGAATTATTATTTCAGAAGTCTCTCTCTCTCTTTCTTTCTCTCTCTCTCTCTCCTTTTTTTTTTCTTTTTAATGTCTTCTCACAGTTACAGATTCATGGTAATGGAAAGACTTGGAATAGATTTACAGAAACTCCTGGACCAGAATGGTGTTTTTAAAAAGTTAACTGTCCTGCAACTTGGAATCAGGATGGTGAGTTTGAGATGACTTGCTTCAAATGCCTTACAGATGACTTATTTGGTTTTTGCTTCAGATAATTATGAAAAAAAATATGATTTTTGCTTTGGAATGTCAGTTGTAGAGAGTAGAAAGTATTTTAGTGAACTTGCTAACCAAGGGCTCTCCTGATGACAGGCTATGTTGTAGTTGCCTATTGCTATCAGACTCAGTTTTCCCTGACAGCTTGTTTTTATATCTCGGAAGATGTAGAGCTGTAAGAATAACCTTTCTGTTGTCTGTTATATTTGTAACCACAAATTATGGTCAAATAGACTGCTTTTCATACTAAATATGCTTTGGTTTGATTTTAAATATTTTAAGTGTAAGTTGGAGACAGTGGCAACAATTAGTTTTGGCCGTGAATAACATGAATAACAGGTGTACTTTGTTAACTAGGAAGCAGTGTAGTCATAAATGAACCACGCATACAGTCATTTGTCAATAATGCCACATATTTATCTTACTTACATGTTAGTCTTGGGTTTCCCCCACCTCCTATCATAAGTAGGGTGAAACAACTCATGCCAGGTTGTGTTGTGGAAAATAATTATTTTCTGCATTTATTTATCTGCTCACCTAGTAAATATTTATGGAATGTCCCCCTTACCCCCTACACACACACACACACACACACACACACACACACACACACTTGACATGCAAGAGTTCAGGGCTTTAATGATGCCCAAGAGTTTTTTGCTATTATAGGAGAATGATCATAGGCATAATATTTTGTTCTGAGGTCTTCAAGACTTGAATCATAATTACTGATTGAGGAATGAACTATATGACTATTTCAACATGGATGTCTTGACTATTTTCATGTACTTTGTAATGCTGTGTATTCCCAGTCTATGTTGCTGTTTTAGTTTCTGTGATAAAATATCCTGGCAAAAACCAATTAACAGAGACAGTATTTACTTTGTTTCATAATTTGAGGTTATAGTCTCTCATGATGGTGAAATCACAGACAGCAGTCTTTTTGGGCAACTGATCAATCACATGTCATCCACAGTCAAAAAATAGAGTGATGGGTACTTGTGCTCAACTCTCTTTCTTCTTTTTATATAGTACAGAATCTCATCCCAGGTAATGGTACCATTCACAATGGACAAACACTTTCTTCAACAGTGAGCAACCAGAAATTATGATATTTTAGATTAATCAATAATTATGGGAAATCATGTGTGGAAACAAATCATATTATTGTAGTATAAAATACCGATATGGTCTTACCTACTTCTTTTCACAGCTGGATGTGCTGGAATATATACATGAAAATGAATATGTTCATGGTGATATAAAAGCAGCAAATCTACTGTTGGGTTACACAAATCCAGATCGGGTAAGGAGAAAATGAACATTTGCTTTTAGTGAGGGGCTTAGGAATGCCGAAGGCCGACCCTTAACCCACAAGCGTTTACAAATGAGGGCTTAATATGATGAATGTTTCAATTTGTCTTACTTTGCTTACGTGATTTAATCCTTGCACCAGATTAATGAGTAATTAGGATGAAGAAGCTGAGAGTCAGAAGGGTTAAATCATTTGCTAATGGGCACACATTGAAGAAATGGCTGAGCAGGAAGCTGAGTTCATAAGCAAATGTAGATAAAGTACCATGGCATCTGGTCCAGGGAGAAGGGATAGGTGTGTGCAGAAAGATAGCTGCACAGGGCTCCATTTTTGCTTCCTATAGTTGGAGCAAAGAAGCATGTCCAAAAGAACTTCCCATTGTGGGAGACACCTTTTCTGCAATATCATAGCATTTCTGGAGATGTGGGGTAGGACAGTACCACTTGCTAAAAAGTATATAGAAAAACAGATAACAGAATGGTGTGGACATCTTGGATGCCACTTTTCTTAGTTTCTTAGGAACATAAAAATCTCCTATCATGATATTAAGTAATCATGTTTCTCCACTTAACTGAAATGAGTTGAATACTTAAGTCTACTTAAAAAGCCTTATCAATACATGGAAGTAACTGGAACACCCTCCTGTTGAGGTATAGATATGTCTCTGTAGAGGAGTTTTATTCAGTGCTGAAAAGATACGTGCCAAACTATGGAAAGATGTGGAAGAACTTAAAACTATAACAATATGTGAAAACGTCAAGTGGGAACTGCTGTATATGTCAGCTATCTGACATTCTATGTTAAACTATGAGCACAGGTAAACACTTGATAGTGAGCTGGGGTTGGGAGCAAGGTGTGTGAACAGCCAGGGTCATGAGGTTTCTAAGTCAGTGAAACTCTCCTGTATACTTCAGGGTACACACATCATTGTTTCTTTGTCAAGTCCTGTTCTCATTGGACACTGTAGACTTGGGGTGACGCTCATCTGTCATTGTCATTTTATTTTTGTTAACAAGTGTCTCTCTGGGGTAGGGCGGTGTGGAGGTGAAAACTGTCTCATACTCACTGCTTAGTTTTACCTAAGTTTCTCAAAATTTATTTACATTAAACATAAAATTTCTCCAAATAAAATAGGTTAAAAATATGGCAAAAGTAACTGAATAACTGAAAATTTACTTTAATTTTAAATAATAAGTATATTAACTATTGCCTAGTGTCTCAATACATTTAAATAAAAACATCATGTCGCAAAAATATTAGGAAACTATCATTAAATGCTTAATGGACACTGTGAGTAATAGATGTTTTAAATAAGAGAAAAAGTCTTGACAGAAAACACTGGTAGATTAAAATTTTAAATATATCTGTAAATTAATACTAGATATGACGAATGAGTACCTGTGAAAGATGTTTATAGTAAAATTTAAAAAATATCTATCATACAATAAGAAATTAATAGAAAAAATAGCCCACAATTTCACAGTCTGATGATAAAAATGAAAGCTGGGTGGGTGGAAGGAGACAGTGCTGTCCTTGAGACAAATGAAAAATAGGTCACTGTTGCTAAAACTGGAAGTGTGGAAGTGAAACAGGGAAGCAGCTTCCTTAAGAAGAGCAAATGGGAAAAGATCTGAAATACTGCGATATATATTCTTATGTCTGTTTTCAGTTACTTGGCAAAATACTTCAGACCCTTGTCATCATTCTATAGTTACTGGGTTGTAAGTTTCTCCTTGAACACTACTGTTGCTTTATCTGATCACCTGGGTTTGGGCATTTGGATGTATTTAGGATTTATTTTTATTATTATCTAACATGAGTGTTGGGAAAACCTCGGGAAAACCAGCTAGCACTCTTACCTGCTGACCCATCTCTCCAGCCCTGATTGGGTTTTGGCAGTTGCAGATACCATGGCCACAAGCTAAGATGCAACTGAAGCTTTTATGCAGTCTTTTTTTTTTTTTCTATCTCTGAGGGTAAATAACTGCAAGTAGACTCTCTGGGTCATATGGTGATGTATATGTGATATAGAAACTGCCAGACTGTTCTTTGGAAACTGTCATTGTGACGTTCCCATCAGCAATGCCTGATGATGACATTTCCTTCATATTTTGTTTCCTGAGTTTCTGCTGTTCTCATGGGTGCTAGGCATCTGTCATTTAAATTTTCCTTAGTTATCTGCTGCTGCTGACCAAGCTCCATGTATTGGCTTGCCAGAATGTGTTTTCTTGGTGAATATGTCCATCTTTAAGTCAACTTGTCTTCTGAATGAGCTGCAGGATCTTTTTATTTTGAGGGTAGGAAAGAGCTTTGTCAGATGTTTGCTTAGCAAGGTTTTTCAGTGATGTTGTTAATAAATAGGTGGGACATCCAATATAACACTGTCTTGATTACTGCAGCTTTATAATGTTAAAATTAGGTAGTGGGAACCTTCCAACTTTGTTTTTTGTTTTAACAAATTGTTTTGGCTAATCTATCTTCTGAGTCAGTTTGTCTGTTTTATCAGAAAACCTGTTAGGATTCTGACTGTGTTTGTGGTCCAGATATATGTGAAGCCACTACTGCTATTCTGAAACTGTGGGAATACCTTGGAAAGGATGAACATCCCCATGCTCACATTGCTTGTTTTTATTTTTATTATCTTCAAAATATTTTCTTATTTTCCTTGAGGTTTGCTTTTTGTGAATTCACACATGTGAGATTATGTTTAATTTTCAGATATCTGGGAGTTTTAAATCTTTCAATTCTCCTATTTAAATTATGTGTACACATATGTATCTATGTACCTGTGAGTGCAGTTGCCTGTAGAGGTCAGAACAGGGTGTCTGATGCCCCAGAGCTGGAATTAGAGATGTTGTGAGCTATCTGATGTCGGTGCTGGAAACTGAATTCGGGTCCTCTGCAAGCACAGTACGTGATTTTAACTGCTGAGCCTTCCTCCCACCTCTACTGTAGATTGTTTTTCTTCTTGGAAAATTTTCTAAAGGATATATAATTTTCATTTTATATGTATGACTAGTTTGCTTTTCATGTGTGTCTGCACCCCACCTGTGTGCTTAGTACTGCCTGAGGTCAGAAGAGGCTATCAGAATCCTGCCCTTGCTGAAGGTTAGCAGAATCTTAATTCTGTATTAGAGAATTACATTGTAGGATTTTGGTGGTTTAAATTTTGTTGACAGTTACTTTATTTGTAAAGATACAGGCCACTTTTGGGATGTTTCATAAACTCTTAAAAATAACACATACCCTGCTATGTGGTTTTGGATAGAATGTTTAGTAAGTGTCAATAGGTAAACCTGGCTGAGTTTTATTGCAGGTTTCAGTGTCTCTACTATGAAGAATTTAGAAACCCTTGAATTCCTTGCTCTCTTAAACCCTTATCAGGATTTTGTTTGTGTGTATTGGGTGCATGTGGATTTTTATGTCTTCTTTATGAGTTGTCTCTTTTATCTTTATTTGAAAGTCTATCTTGCCTTTTGGCTGGGGCAGACACCTGGCTGGTCTGCTCCCATGAAGACACCTTATCATGAACCTTCCTAGAGCAACTGGTAAGAACTCTCCCCCACAGCCCTATGCCCCAGAACTGCAACTTGGAGCCTGGGGCACTCTGGACCCATCACCTACACAAAGCTCACCCCTCAAGAAAACCACTCCCCTTCCACCTTTCCCTTGGTCCTTTTAGCTGGGGCAGACACCTAGCAGGTCTGCTCCCATGAAGACACCATATCCTGAACCTTCCCTAGAGCAGCAGATAAGAACCCTCTCCCAAAACCTTAAGCCCAAGAGCTGCCATCTACCCCCTCCCTCCAGAAAACCACTCCCCTTCCACCTTTCCCTTGGTTCTTTTGGCTGGGCCAGATACCTATCGGGTCTGCTCCTGTGAAGACACCATATCCTGAACCATCTTAGAGCAGTGGTAGAACCACTGCAATCAGAGCACCTGAGGAACCAGTGTACTCAGAGCAGCACAGGAACAACTGCAATCAGAGCAGCAGGATTTCAGGATCCCAGAGGAAGCCTGAGTCCCAGGAGCTCTTCTACCCAGGAGCTCAGGATCACAAAGACATCTGGACTCTGAGGAGTTCTGACACAAGCAAGGTAACTGAAAGACAGGCTCCAGTCAGAGACAGTGAGTGCAGGTAGCACTAGAGTTAACCTGATGGCAAAAGGCAAGCACAAGAATATAAACAACAGAAACCAAAGTTACTTGGCATCATCAGAACCCAGTTCTCCTAGCATATTAAGTCCTGGATACCTCATCATACCAGAAAAGCAGGATTCAGATTTAAAATCACTTCTCATGAGGATGATAGAGGACTTTAAGAAGGACATAAACAACTCTTTTAAAGAAATACAGTAGAACACAGGTAAAAGGTAGAAGCCCTTAAAGAGGAAACACAATAATCCCTTAAAGAATTTCAAGAAAACACAACCAAACAGGTGAAGGAATTAAACAAAACCATCCAGGATCTAAAAATGGAAGTAGAAACAATAAAGAAATATCGAAGGGGGACTACCCTAAAGATAGAAAACCTAGGAAAGAAATCAGGAATCATAGATGCAAGCATCACCAACAGAATACAAGAGATGGAAGAGAGAATCTCGTGTGCAGAAGATACCATGGAAAACATTGACACAGCTGTCAAAGAAAATGCAAAATGCATAAAGCTCCTAGCCCAAAACATCCAGGAAATCCAGGACACAATGAGAATGCCAAACCTAAGGATAATAGGTATAGATGAGAGTGGAGATTCCCAACTTAAAGGGCCAGTAAATATCTTCAACAAAATTATAGAGGAAAACTTTCCTAACCTAAAGAAAGAGATGCTGATGAACATACATGAAGCCTACAAAACCCCAAATAGACTAGACCAGAAAAGAAGTTTCTCCCGTCACATAATAATCAAAATATCAAATTCACAAAACAAAGAAAAAATACTAAAAGCAGTAAGGGAAAAAGGTAAAGTAACATATAAAGGCAGACCTAAAAGAATTACACCAGACTTCTAACCAGAGACTATAAAAGCCAGAAGATCCTGGAGTGATACCAACCCTAAGAAAACACAAATGCCAGCCCAGACTACTATATCCAGCAAAACTCTCAATCACTTTAGATGGAGAAACCAAGACATTTCATGACAAAACCAAATTTACACAATATCTTCCTACAAATACAGCCCTACAAAGGATAATGGCTAGAAAACTCCAACAAAAGGAGGGAAACTATAACATAGGAAAAGCAAGAAAGTAATCTTCCAACAAACCCATAAGAAGATAGCTACACAAACATAATTACACCTCTAACAACTAAAATAACAGGAAGAAACAATCACTTTTCCTTAATATCTCTTAACATCAATGGACTCAATTCCCCAATAAAAAGTCATAGACTAACAGAATGGATATGTAAATAGGACCCAGTATTTTGTTGCATACTGGAAACGTACCTCAGTGGCAAAGATAGACACTACCTTAGAGTGAAGGGCTAGAAAACAGTTTTCTAAGCCAATGGTCCCATACAACAAGCTGGAGTAGCCATTCTAATTTCGAATAAAATCAACTTTCAATGAAAAGTTATCAAAAAAGATAAGGATGCTTCTTACTTGTCAAAGGAAATATCTACCAAAATGAACTCTCAATTCTGAACATCTATGCTCCAAATGCAAGGGCACCCACATTTGTAAAGGAAACGTTACTAAAGCTCAAATCAAACATTGAACCTCACATAATAATAGTGGAGGATTTCAACACTCCACTCTCAGCAATGGACAGATCATGGAAACAGAAACTAAGCAGAGACATGGTGGAATTAATGGAAGTTATGAACCAAATAGATTTAATGGATATCTATAGAACAATTCATCCTAAAACAAAAGAATATACCTTTTTCACAGCACCTCATGGTACCTTCTCCAAAATAGACCACATAATTGGTCACAAAGCAGACCTCGTCAGATACAAAAATATTGAAATAATCCCTTGCATCCTATCATATCACCATGGACTAAGTCTGGTCTTCAATAATAGCAAAAACAATGGAAAGCCCACATACACATGGAAACTGAACAATGCTATACTCAAAGTACAATGATGACTTGGTCAAGGAAGAAATAAAGAAATTAAAGACTTTTTAGAATTTTATGAAAATGAAGGCCCATCATACCAAAACTTATGGGACACAATGAAAGCAGTGCTAAGGGGAAAACTCAGCTCTAAGTGTTTAAAAAAAGAAACTGGAGAGAGCATGCACTAGCAACTTGACAACACACATGAAAGCTCTAGAAGAAAAAGAAGCAAAAGGCAGGAAATAATCAAACTCAGGGGTAAAATCAACCAAGTAGAAACAAAAAGAACTATACAAAGCATCCACAAAACCAGGAGCTGCTTCTTTGAGAAAATCAACAAGATAGATAAACACTTAGCAAGACCAATCAGAGGGCACAGAGACAGTATCCTGTTGCTGCCTGAAATGTCCCATGTTGGGCGCCAAAAATGTTGAGAACCTCACTACCCCATGTTTGGGGCCAAAAATGTCACAGACCGCTCTATTAATGTTGAAACCCGCACTGCCAAAAGCCTTGGGGAGTAAATTGTTAGAGCCAGTACTGCCCCAAGCTGCTCCGGTCCACGGGTCAGGGTTCAGCAAGAGAGAGAGTGAGGATGGATGGGAAGAATGGAGACCAGACAGAGTGTGATTCAGTCCCATTTATTCTTCAATCTCTCTTCTTCTCTCCAAGTCCCAAGTACCAAGTCTCAGGTCCTAATTCCTAGTTCCTCTGTAATAAGTTTCAAGTCCTAATCTCTGTTCCAAGTTGCTATTCTCTTTCCCAGTTCCAAGTTACAAATTACCTTTCCAATGCCTTTCTCGAGTATAAGTGTCAAGTACTCTTCCAAAGTACAAGTGTCTAATTCTAGTTGCCTGTCTCGAGTATCAAGTGCCTACTAATTTCTTCTGTCTGCCTCTCACCTTTTATATGTCTCACTTCTAAGCCACGCCTTTAAGTCATGCCTTTAAGTCATGTCCTTAGGTCTTATCTCTAAATCACACCTTTAAGTCTTACACACCCAAGGGAAAATCCTGGGTATCTTAAACAAGATGTTAGCAGAGTGTGCTCAGCTGTTTTAGGTATTGTAAACAAGTCTCTTGTCAGGGTATATGGCTCAAGATGGCTGCAAGGATGATAGCTGCCTACTGTCAGCTCCCCACAGTATCCAAATTAATAAAATTATAACTGAAAAGGGAGACATAACAATAGAAACTGAGGAAATTCAAAAAATCATCAGATCCTACTACAAAAGCTTATATTAGAAAAAAAAAAAAACTCAAAAATCTGGATGAAATGGACAATTCTTTAGACATATACTAGGTACCAAAGTTAAATCAGGAGCAAATAAACCTTCTAAACAATCCCATAACTCCCAAAGAAATAGCAGCAGTTATTAAAAGTCTCCCCACCAAAAAAAGGCCAGGACCAAGTGGTTTTAGTACAGAATTTTGTCAGACCTTCAGGAAGACCTAATACAAATTCTCTTCAAACTATTCCACAAGATAGAAACAGAAGGAACAATACCCAATTCATTCTATGATACCACAATCAAGCTCATACCTAAACCTCACAAAGAACCAACAAAGAAAGAGAACTTCAGACCAACCTCCCTGATGAATATCGATGCAAAAAATACTCAATAAAATTCTGGCAAACCGAATCCAAGAACACATCAAAAAAATCATCCATCATGATCAAGTAGGCTTTATCCTAGGAATGCAGGGATGGTTCAATATTTGGAAATCCATCAATGTAATCCATTATATAAACAAACTCAAAGAAAAAAAACCACATGATCATCTCACTAGATGCTGAGAAAGCATTTGACAAAATTCAACATTCCTTCATGGTAAAAGTCTTGGAAAGATCAGGAATTCAAGGCCCATTCCTAAACATAATAAAAGCAATATACAACAAGCCAATAGCCAACATCAAACTAAATGGAGAGAAACTTGAAGCAATCCCACTAAAATCAGGGACTAAACAAGGCTGCCCACTCTCTCCCTACCTGTTCAATATAGTACTGGAAGTCCTAGCTAGAGCAATTAGATAACAAAAAGAAGTCAAAGGGATACAAATAGGAAAGGAAGAAGTCAAAATATCACTATTTGCAGGTGATATGATTGTATACTTAAGTGACCCCAAATCTTCCACCAGACAACTCCTAAAGCTGATAAACAACTTCAGCTGGTTATAAAATCAACTCAAATAAATCAGTAGCCTTCCTCTATTCGAACGATAAACAGGCTGAGAAAGAAATTAGGGAAATGACACTCTTCACAATAGTCACAAATATAAAATACCTTGGTGTGAATCCAGTCAAGTGAGAGATCTGTATGACAAGGACTTCAAGCCTCTGAAGAAAGAAATAGAAGATCTCAGAAGATGGAAAGATCTCCTATTCTCATGGATTGGCAGGATTAATATAGTAAAAATGGCCATCTGGACAAAAGCAATCTACAGATTCAATGCAATCTCCATTAAAATCCCAAATCAATTCTTTACAGATTTAGAAAAAGAAGTTCTCAAACTCATTTGGAATAACAAAAAACCCAGGATAGCAAAAACTATTCTCAACAATAAAAGAGCTTCTAGAGGAATAACCATCCCTGACCTCAAGCTGTACTACAGAGCAGTAGTGATAAAAACTGCATGTTATTGGTACAGAGACAGACAGGAATTCAGTGGAATAGAAATGAAGCTCTTGAAGAAGGAAGACCTAATGTGGATGCTTCGGTCCTTCTTAGAAGGAGTAACAAAATACTCAAGGGAGTAAATATGGAGGCAAAGCATGGGGCAGAAACTGAAGGAGGGGCCATCTGGAGACCATTCTACCTGGCTATCCATCCCATGTACAGTCACCAAAGGTAGACACTGATGTGGATGTCAAGAAGCGCATGCTGACAGGAGCCTGATATAGCTGTCCCCTTAGCGGTCTACCAAAGCCTGACATATTCAGAGGTGGATGCTCACAACTAACCATTGAACTCATCATGGGGTTCCCAATGGAGGAGTTATAGAGCAGACTGAAGGAGCTGAAAGGGTTTGCGGCCCCATGAGGAGAGCAACAATACCAACCAAGGTGAGCTCCCAGGTCCTAAACCACCAGCCTGGGTGCACATAGGGAGGGACCCATGACTCCATCTGTACATGAAGGGGCCTTGTTTGGCATAGGTGGGAGAGGAGATCCTTGGTCCCATGAAGGCTGAACACCAAGTTGGGGGGGGTATTCGAGAGTGGGGAAGTGGGAGTGGGGGAGGGGTAGGTGGTGATACATCCTCATAGAAGCAGGGGGAGGGGTGATTGGATAGGGCATTCCTGGGTGTGTGGTGGGAAATGGGGTAAGGGGATAACATCTGAAATATAAATAAAATATCCGATAAAAATAAAAAAGAAAGTTTCTTTGTCTTTGTTGTTATAACCATTGTAACTTCTCTTGATTTTGGTATTGTCTTTTGGCTTTTGATCTTTTTCTCCCTGTACATGTATATTAAAGTCTTGGAAATAGGCTGTCCATTATGATGCTTATTGTCACACTTTAGCCTTGGTTCAGATGGTTCCCTCTGCTTTCTAGGCAATTCCCACAGAATTTATCACTTGTGCTAGCCAGGAGTTGAACATCTACAACTATTTGAGTTGTGGATGTGATTCCATTTCCTGTCCTCCGTCAGAGTGCCTGGGCAGATTTCTGTGATTTTCTCCCTTCTGAATCTTCAGCTTTAGGTTCTGCCTGAGCTTCTGTGGCCACTCATGGTTGCCTACTCAGTGCTATAGTTCAGATAGCCCTGGGTGTTTGTAGGGCTCACCTACTTGTGGTTCTTTTGAGGAACATAGTCTTGTATCATATGTTTAACGCCCCCTCCACGCCAAACTTAACATTACATTATTATATGCAGTAGGGACATGTAGTGGTTTGAGTAAAAATGACCCCCATAGGCCCATAGGGAGTGGTACTATTAGGAGGTGCAGCCTCGATGGATTAGGTATAGCCTTATTAGAAGAAATATGTCACAGGAGTTGGACTTTGAGGTTTCAGACTCTCAAGATAGGCCAGTGTTTCACATTCTCTTCCTGCTGCCTACCAATCCAGATATAGAACTCTCAACTCTTTCTCCAGCACCATGTCTGCCTGCATGTTGCCGTGCTTACTGCCATGAGCTGTGAGCCAGCCCCAGTTAAATCCTTTCCTTTATAAGAGTTGCTGTGGTCATGATGTCTCTTCATAGCAATAGAAACCCGAGCTAAGACAGGGTGTGAATTGAGCCATTCTTCCTCTCCTCCCTTCTAAAACCGAAAGGGCTTACTTAAATGTTTATATTTTGTTGAATTTCTGTTCTTACCATTTACTCATTTTTAAGAAATCCTCATTTATTTTGCTTTTCCCCTCCACTGGGAAACATTTTTGATATGAACTGTTAAAGTTCCTTGCTGCTCCATAATTTACATGTCTTATTTTCTTATTATTTACCTTTTTGGGTTTTTAAGATACAATCTCAAGTAGTTCTGACTGGCCTTAAATTTGCTCATGTAGTCAAAGCTGGCCTTGAACTCCTTGTCCATCTACCTCCAGATCCAGAATGCTGGACCACGGGGATGAACCATCATTGCTTGTCTTTTCAGTCTGTCTTCTGTGTTTAAAGTGTGCTTTGGGCCTTTTATATTTGTATAGAAGATCATTAATATGTAGACAAGTGGATCAGCTTTTTATTCATTAAGATTTTGTGCTATGATTAGTGAACTTGTTTACAAGAACTTTATTGCATAGTTTGATTTTTAGTTAGGATTTGTTCTTCTACATGAAAAGAGATAGAACCTAACTTCACCTTTTTTTTTTTTTAGATTTTAGCTTTTCCCATTTCTGTAATACAAGTAACAAACAAACAAAAACACTTTGCTGGCCCAGTTACAGTATTTTATCTTAATATTTAGTTTTGTCTATTGAACCCTGTGTTGTGTGCCTGAGCCTGTGTTCAGTGCCATGAACAATATTGGTGCATTGATTCCTTGGGCTTTACAGTGGGTTTCAGGGTTAGGTTCCGGTGACAGACAGTCCCTTGCAGCCTTCTTCTTGCCTCTTGCTTTATGGATTTCCTTTTTATTATGTTTTCTTCCTCAAGGTCACTCTAGTCATACTTCCTGCGTTCATTTATCTAGATTAGATGAAATTGTTTAATATTCTGATTGGAATTTTGATAAAATTTAAAATTTATTTGGAGGAGACCAGATATTAATAAAGAAAATTTTATATTTTGTCAGATTTACATTTGTGTCTCAGAAGTTTTTAATGCTTTATAATTTTTATTGTCACTATCAATGTGCTTTTATACTACTGTTAGGTTTTCTAATTTACTGGTGTGTGAAAGTTTTGATTCATATATAACAGTTTGAAGTTCTTTAATTTATTAATTCTTTAGTTGCTTGAAGTAGATTTAGTAATGATTCTCTTTCTTTTTTTCGTTAAAGATTTATTGGTTTTTATTTTTCGTGTGTGGGTGAATTACCTGCTTATATGGTCATTATTATACATAGTATCTGCGGAGTGTAGGAGAGACTGCTCAGTCATCTGGAACTGAAGTTGTGAGCAACTGATGGTTGTGAGCATCCATGTGCGTGCGCAAACCCAGGTCCTCTGCCAGAGAAACATGTTCTTTCACCAGCTAAGCCACCTCTGCAGTTTCTCTAGTCTTAAGAAACTGTCTTATCATTGTCAGATAGAATAATTTTCTAGTTCTTACATCCCTGATGGGTTTGACTGGCTGCACTGCTTAGTACATCCCCCCTAAGAGGCAAGCAGCAGTGGCTCCACAGCCACCTGTTTCCCTGGGATGCCAGTGGGAATTCCTGAGCTGCCATCTTGCCACATGGGATGCTGCCTTTAGGATTAAGGCTCTGTGTTTAGATGTGTGAATGTGTACAGGTGTCTCATGTATATGTTTATAAAGTTAGAGCAACAGTCAACTTTTATGGGATGTTCTTGTGTTTTTTTTTCTTTATTTTCCCCCTTTTGTTGAAAACAGATCCATAGGCTGATCAGATCGCCATTCATTGAGTCTTTGCCTGTATCACCCCCCCCCACCCCTGTCTTTCAGGTGACCTCCCCGGACCCCTGTTTAATGTCCTGCTGGACAGGACATGTTCCCTGTAGTCCCTCACTCTCTATAGCTACCCTCTGGGGCTCTGTGGACTGTAGCTTTGTTATCATTGACATATAGCTAATACCCCCATATAAGTGTCTTTATATCATATTTGCTTTTCTGCTTGGGAACATTTTTTTCCTAGTTCCATTCATTTGCCTGAGGATTTCATGAGTTTTTTTGTTTGTTTTTTTTTTTTTTTCCTAATGATGAGTAATACTCTATTGTGTAAATGATCCACATTTTCTTTACCCATTCTTCTGTTGAGGGACATCTAGGTTGTTCCTAATTTCTGGGCATTATGAATAAAGCAGCAATGAACAGAGTTGAGCAAGTTTCTTTGTGAGAATGAAGTATTCTTTATCTATATTTCAAGAGTGGAGTGGTGGTTTGTATGAGAACAGCCCCCATAGGCTCACAGAGGGGACTGCTGCTCCTCAGGAAGTGGCACTATCTGATGAAAAGATTAGGAGGTGTGGCCTTGTTGGAGGAAGTGTGTCACTGTTGGAGGTGGGCTCTGAGGTTTTTTAAAAGCCTGTATGTATGCCAGGCCCACTGTCTCTCTCTTCCTGCTGCCTATGAATCCAGAGGCAGAATATCAGCCACTTACCTACTACCATGTCTGCTTGTACACTGCCATATTTCTTACCGTGAAGATAATGGACTAAACCTCTGAATCTATAAGTCAGCCCAAATTCAAAGTTTCTTTTATAAGAGTTGCCATGGTCATAGTATTTCTTCATAGCCACAAAACCTTAACTATGCCGTGTAGTTTAGCTGGATCTTAAAGTACATCAATTCTCATACTCCTAAGGACCAGTCTTGCCTTTTCCATAGTGGATGTCTAAGTTTGCATCCCCACCAACATTGAAGTAGTGTTCTCTTATTCCATGTCCTTTCCAGCATGAGCTGTCACCTGTTTTGTTGATCTTTGCCGTTCTGACATGTGTAGCGTGGACTCTCAGAGTTGTGTGGTTTTACATTTTCTAGTTGGCTAAGGATGTTGAGCATTTCTTTGTAAGTGTTTCTCAGCCATTTGCGTTTCCTGTTTTGAGAAATCTGCTTAGATCTTTACCCCATTTTATAATTGTGTTATTGACTTTATTGATATCTAGTTTCTTGAGTTTCTTATGTATTTGGAATATTAGTTCTCTCAGATGGGTATTGGTGCAAATGACACTGTCCTTTGTTATGCAGTGTTTCTCAGTTTCACGAGGTCCCGTTTGTTAATTGTTGATCTTACAGCATGCACTAATGGTTTTCTGTTCAGGAAATTGTTTCCTGTCCCTATACGTTCAAAGCTATCTTTCACTTTTTTCTTCTATCAGACTAAATGTATCTAGTTTCTTTCTTTTCTTTTTATTATTTCTTTTCCATTTGTTTTTTCATTAATTTATTTATTCAATTTATATCCCAATAACAGCCATCCCCTCTCTTCTCAACATCCCCCACCCCCTCCACACACAGTCCCTCTGTCATCTCCACTTTGGTTCTAACCCATGCTGGCAACTCAAGTCACTGCAGAACTAGGCACATCCTCTCCCACTGAGGCCAGACAAGACAGCCCAGTTAGGGAAACAGGATCCACAGGCAGGCAGCAGCTTTTTGGATAGCCCCCAACTCAGGTTATTCAGGACTCACATGAAGACCAAGCTGCATATCTACTACATATGTTCAGGGGGCCTAGGTCCAGTTGTGTATGTTCTTTGGTTGGTAGTTCAGTCTCTTAGAAGGGTTCAGGTTAGTTGATTGTGTTGGTCTTCCTATGAAATCTATATGCTTTCTGAGTTCCTCAATCCTTCCCCCAACTCTTCCACAAGACTCTTGGAGCTTCATCTAATGTTTGGTTGTGGGTCTCTGTATCTGTTTCCATCAGCTGCTGGCTAGAGCCTCTCAGAGGACCATTATGCTCGCCTCCTGTCTGCAAGTATAGCAGAGTATCATTAGTAGGTTTTTACCTCTGGGATGGGTCTCAATTTGGGCCAGTCATTGGTTGGCCATTCCCTCAGTTTCTGTTCCATCTTTGTCCCTGTACTTCTTGCAGGCAGGACAAATTTTGGGTTAAAAGTTTTGTGGGTGGGAAGGTATCCTTATCGCTCTACTGGGAGTCCTACCTGGCTACAGAAGGTGGCTCCTTAGGATCCATGTACTGCACTGCTAGGAGTTAGAATCACTTACATAAACTCCCTGGAGCCTCCACCATCACAAATGATGGGGGTCCTAGAGATGTACCCTTCTCCCCAACCAGCAGCCAGTTCCCATTTTCTCTCTTGCTCTCTCTTCCAGTCTCTCCCCATGCCTGAACACACCCCATGCCCCCCTCCACCATTTGTTCTCTTTCCTATCTTTTCTCCCACCCAGTTGCCTGCCTGGCTACCTCCACCTCCAATAACAATTTTATTTCCCCTTTTGATTGAGATTCAAGCATCCTACCTTAGTGTCCCTTCTTATTTTGTAGCTTCTTTGGGTCTGTGGATTATAGTGTGGGTCCCTGGTACTTTTAAGTGAGCACATACCATGCGTGTCCTTTTGGGTCTGGGATACACCTACCACTCAGGATGATATTTTCTACTTCCATCCATTTGCCTTCTAATTTCATGATGTGCTTATTTTAAACAGCTGACCAGTATTCATGTGTAAATAAACGACATTTTCTGTATCCAGTCTTCAGTTGAGGAGCATCTAGTTTTATTTCCATTTTCTAGGTATTATAAATAAAACTGCTGTGAGCACAGTGGAACAAGTATCCTTGTAGTATGGTGGAACATCTTTTGGGTATATACCCAGGAGTGGTATAGCTGGGTCTTGAGGTGGAACTATTCCCAATTTTCTGAGAAACCAATAGATTGATTTCCAGAGTGGTTGCACCAGTTTGCAATCCTACCAGCAACATCTTCACCAGCATGTGCCTCTCTCTCTCTCTCTCTCTCTCTCTCTCTCTCTCTTTCTTTCTTCCCTTCTTCCCTTTCTTTCTTCCGTTCAATCATTCTTTCTTTTGTTCTTCCATATGAAGTTGGGAATTGTTCTTTCAAGGTATGTAAAGTATCGTGTTGAAATTTTGATTGAAATTGCATTGAATTTGTCTGTAGATTGCTTTAGGTAAAATGGCCATTTTTTACTATGTGAATCCTACAGATCCATGAGTATGGGAGATCTTTCTATCTTCTGATATCTTCTTCAGTTTCTTTTTTCAGAGACTTGAGTTCTTGTCATATAGGAATTTTATTTGCTTGGTTAGAGTTATACTAACATATTTTATATTTTTTGTGGCTATTGTGAAGGGTGTTGTTTCCCTGATTTCTTGTTTGGCCCATTTATCATTTGTATAAATGAGGGTTACTGAGTTTTTGTTTTTTTTTTTTTTTTAATTTTGTATCCAGCCATTTTGCTGAAGGAGTTTTTCAGCCACAGGAGTTCTCTGGTAGAATTTTTGGGGTCACTTATATATACTATCATATCATTTGTAAATAGCAATACTTTAACTTTTCTAATTTGTATCCCCTGGATCTTCTTTAGTTGTTTTATTACTATAGCTAGAAATTCAAGTATTACACTGAATAGATATGGAAAGAGTTGACGACCTTGTCTTGTTTCTGATTTTAGTGGAGTTGCTTTAAGTTTCACTTCATTTGGCTTGCTGTATATTGCCTTTATTGTGTTTAGATATGTATCTTTTTATTCTGGATCTCTCCAAGACTTTTAACACAAAGAGGTGTTGAATTTTGTCTAAAGCTTTTGCATCTAATGAGGTAATTTTTTTTCAGGTTGTTTATATGGTGGATTACATTGATGGATTTTAATATATTGAATCATTCCTGAATCTCTAGGATGCAGCCCACTTGATCATAATGGATGTTGTTTTTGATATGCTCTTGGATTCAGTTTGCGAGTATTTTATTGACTACTTCTGCATCAATATTCATAAGGGAAATTGGTCTGAAATTTGCTTTCTTGTTTGAGTCTTTGAGTGGTTTAGTTATTAGGGTGACTGTGTACTCATAGACTGAGTTTGGCAATGTTCCTTCTGTTCCTATTTTCTGGAATAGTTTGAGGAATATTGGTATTAGCTCTTTTTTGAACATTCTGTAAAATTCTGTGCTAAAACAATCTGGCTTTATTTATTTATTTATTTGAGTTGGGAGAATTTTAATGACTGCTTCTATTTTTTTTATTATTTTTATGTTGTTCATTTTTTTATTTTGTAATAATTTGTATTGTCCAAACAATAGACATTTAAAATCTAAGTACAGTGGTGCTACTACTTAAATGTAGGTGTTGTTACTTTCAAAAGAAAAATACGCTGTCATGTTATTTCTCTTTAACATAATAGGATGCTTACTTTGCTTTTATTTTTTAGGTTATCATAATTTATTTATTTTTTATTTGGTATTTTATTTATTTACATTTCAGATGCCATCTTCCTTTCCCATCCCCCCCTTAATTCCCTATTCCATCCCTCCTCCTTCTTTTTTGCCTTATACTGTTTAAATTCCATGCAAGTATTAAGGTCAGTTTAGGTTGAGGAACTAGCAGTACAATAGATGCAAATAATCAAGGAACAAGCAAGACAATTATGTGACATAAGCTGTAGTCATGTTTTGTTTTGTTTTCGTCTCCAAACTTGAGTGCTCTTATGTTTGGTACACAGATGATAATTATTGCAGTGTCATCTTTGGTGGATTTTTCTTTTGATGAGTATGTAGTGAAGTGGAAACTCCTGGTTTTTTTTTTGTTGTTGTTGTTGTTTTTTTTTTTTTTTTTTGGAAAGTCAGATGTATTGGATGGTGTTTTGCTGGGGCAGGCATACAAAGGAGTGTGTTTTCCTGAAGTGGACACAGGTGAAAGGGTATTTTGCTAAAGCAAACACATGAAAGGACTTGCGATGAATGAATTTAAATATGACCCCATAGACAGTGGGAGCTCGAGCATTGGTTTGCTTTGCTCTGCCTCACTGTTTTTTGCTAACAACACACATGTATTGGTTTGTCTTACATTGTGTTGCTGAGCATTATTTGTGGTAACACCATAGAAAGAAACACTAAAAAACTTCTGGTGTTGTTCTGATGGTTTCTTGCTGCTTCTGCAGACTGGGACCAATTGGCAGAATGATGTCAGCTGATACAGACTCACATGGAGTTTTCCTAAGATGGACTCACTTAGGGGATTTTCCTAAGATAGACTCATGTGGAGGTTTGCTAAGACAGATTCATCTGGTGAGGCAAGAACTGTGGGAGGACATGTGATATTTGGAGGGAGTATAAATAAGTCTCAACAGACAGTGATGGGGCTTGCATAGCTAGCTTTGTAATGGTTCTTGGTTTCATACTTTCAACTTAGCTGATCTTTATTGAGAGAGTCACAGCAGAGAACTTCTTGTGGCATCCCTTCTGGTCTTGGCTGACTCGTGCTGATTCAATGGAGGTTTGGCTGTTTCTGCTGGGTCTGCCACCACTGGTGGTTTATGTTTGCTATAACAACACTACTGAACTAGACTGGTGGTATATTCGTGATATGATTGTGAGTGGATCGAGCTGCCACTACTGATTTTCTGACAACACAGATTGCATTTGCTTCAAAGAGCAACTTCTAAACAGGTCCACTCCCCCATATCCTAATAACCTTTCTTTTCCATTACCTCTGTGGGTGGTAGGATAGAAGGGAGGTTAAAGCATTTAAGAATCTTTATTAAAAGTAGATTTTGAAAAAAATCAAAGCTACAATGTAGTGTCCTTCATCTCTTCTGACTAATGGTTTGAAGTCCATTTTGTCAGATGTTGAAATGGATACACCAGCTCACTTCTTACGCCATTTGCTTGGAATATGCTTTTCTACCCTTTTATCCTGAAAAGACATCTATTTGTCCTGATATTAAGGTTTTGTTTTTTTTTTTTTTTCTTGAATGCAGCAGAAGGATGTACCCTGGTTTCACATTCTGTCTTAGTCTGCAGTTTCTGTTTTCTTTTAAAGGAAATTTAGACCTCTGATGGTGAGAGCTAACCAATGACCAATGATTGTTATTCCTGTTATGTTGTCATTATTGTAGTTGGTGGTATTATGTGTGCTTCCCTGCTTTTGACTTTTGCTGGTCTTGAGTATTTCTTGTGTTTTCTGAAATGTACTTAACCTCTTGATTAGAGGTTTCCTTCTAGTACTTTATGGAGGGCTGGATTTGCAGGTAGAGATTGCTTAACTTTAGTTATAGAATGTCTCCTTTTTCCATCTATGGTGATTGAAATTTTGCTGGGTATAGTAGTCTCAGCTTGGATCAGAGGTCCCTTAGAGTTTGTAGAATGTCTGTCCAGGCCCTTCTGGACAGGCTTTTAGAGTCTTTATTGAGAAGTCAGGTGTAATTCTAATAGGTCTGACTTTATATGTTACTTGTTCTTATTCCCTTGCAGCTCCTAATAGTTTTTCTTTGTTCTGTTCATTTTGATTACTATGTGCTGAGGGGAATTTCTTTTCTTGTTCAGTCTATATGTTTACTGTTCTATATGCTTGCAATCTGAAAATGGTTGTTTAAGCTCTTTATCTCTAGTTGTGTCATTTTCTGTGTTTGTATTAATTTTTGGTCTTATAAAGTAGTTTTCTAGTGTTCATTAATATAGTTTTCCAAATTTATATAGTGCTCTGTGTTGTGCTGTCTTATAGCTTTTAAATTTCTTTTACTTCAGTGAATGTTTCCTTTCAGTTATTATGCGCTCTCACCCTGCCTTTACCCCTTCACTTTTGTTTTGGAAAGGATGGCTGAAAATCTGTCAGTGGCAGTGTGGGAGTTGCTTGTGACTCTCAGTTGTTTCTCTGTACTGCATATCCAGTGTGTGTGTGTGGTTCCCTTTGATTGTTCTCCTGTTAGTCTTTTGTGTTTTAGCAGTATCATTTTCTTTTAGGAAGTATGTCATTTGTGTGTTCTTTCACTTATCTCCATGTTTGCTCTTTGTATGACGTATCTTAGACCATTCTAGATATTCGCCTGTGTGCCAACATTTCCTAGACATCTTTCGAGTACTTGCCCTTTCTCTCCCAGTACATTGTTCAAGAGCTTGTGGGTAACAGTATTCCCTTACATGTTTAAAACTTTGAAAACTCAGATCAGTACTTAAGATCAGTTTAGATGAACTTACAATACTTAGTTTTTTGAATATGTGTGTTATAATTTCTTGACAGTACTGTAATGGTCTTATCCTCTGCATGTCAAAGGTAATCTTGGACCTTTTATTCAAGTTACCTTCATTTAAACATGAGAGTTTTATTTAATTATTTCTATTAAACAAAAAGACTAAGAAATCCTTTGCTGATGATATTGTATTCAGTACATGAAATATGATTTTTCTTTTTGTGTTGGTTTAATTAAGTAGTATCTAAATTATAAATTATTTTAAAATAAATTATATTGAGAAACATATACTTACAGAAGAGACATTTTTAGAAATGTTGTTAAAGACGTTTTAGCCAATGTTTTGAACATTTATTATGCCATTGGCATTATATAATGTTCGTAGTAAAATGGGATTGCACAGCTGTATTGCTGAATACCAACATCTTGGACTTCCTAAACTGCTTTAAATGTGTTTATAAAACCTTCCTGATTGTGGAATATGGGAAGCCATTGCCTGGTTGGTCTTCGGGCCCTAGTCATATGCATGTTGATCTACTGCTTAGAAAAGAGTATGCCAGCTTTATTGTAACTACTTATATTGGCCTTATCTGGAATGATGCTGCTCCATGGTGGTTTTGAGTAATATCTGTCCTGCTGTATCCTCCAGTATCACATGTGGGAGTTAACAACTTGACTGTCACTGGTGCAGCTGTTTCATTTCTATCTTGAAAGACACCCCTTTTGCTGATCAGGGTGTATTCTTTCTTTCACAAGCCTGGTGTGTCCTTGTTTATGTGGCGGCTTCCCTGCTGATTTTGATGAATCCTGATCATGATTGATTTCCATTAGCGCCTATTGTGTTTTAACACCAAGAGCACTCAGTTCTTGCGTGCTGTGTTGATATCCTTCCTGAACTGGAAGGTTTATGGGTTGGCGTTCTGTCCTTTCTTTTCATTTCTCATAGCAGTTGTGTTTGTATTTCTTTCTTGTAACTTCAAGAAAAACTTTGTTGATGAGCCAAGGTGTGAAGCCAGTTTTGATACAGTATTTGTAGCCTCATTGAGTACGAGGAGTATGTAAAAGGAATATGAAACTCCTTGCCTATTGGGCTATATTTGTTTCTGTCCAAAGCTATCTACTGAGTCTGAGAGGATGAGCCTCCCAGGGATGTAACATGTCAGCATATGAGTGTTAAGACATGACAGACAGCAAATGTTATTTTTTCGAACATTAGTCATATCACGTTCCTGCTATATATCTAGATTTTCTCAAAGTTACTTTGAAATTTTTTCATTAGATTTGTCAAATGAAATTAAAATAGCCCAAAATTTAATTTACACTTAACTTTTATAATATGTTAGTTAGTACTACTGGTTATTTGAACACAGTTATTTGCTGAAGGATTTTAAATTGTTTAAGTAATCAAATGCACTGGCAGCTTACTAGTCTTTCTATTCTTCAAGATTATTTTCACCATTGCATATTAAGAGCAAAATTAAGAGTGTACATTTAAGACAGAGATGGCAATGCTCTGAATATGGACTATTAACATCTATTATTTTTGGAGAACAGCAATGGATAGGAAATATTGACAATAATAATATAAAAATGTAAATTTAGCAATCTGTGTCGATAATTAAAATTAAGATTTTATGAAGTATAGTGTTCAGTATAACACAGAGAAACTGTTAAATACAGGATTTCATGACTAGGGAGGTACATATTTTTAAACTTTATTTGTCAAATTTTAAAGCATACTGCCAAATAGAGATCTTATACAAGTTAATTTTACAGGTAATACATGTAACATTTTAAAATTTTATTTTTGGCAGAAGTATATTAAAAGTAAATTATAGGTACTCAGGAATTTTATCCAAATATTTATGTATATGTATATATTCAAAAAGCAAAAAGTATTCACCACAGTATCATGTTGCATTGCTACTCCTAACAAAATGTCAGACATACTTTCTGTTTTGTTTTTTGTTGTTGTTGTTGTTGTTGTTGTTTTGCTGTTGTTGTTTTTCTGAAGTTCTGGAATATGGAAATGGATTATTTTGTAGAAAGAATGGTCAGTTTGTTTGCAAAGAGAAATAGTAGGAATTGTTTTGGATTAAAGGTATCCCCTCAAGCAGATGGTGTTCCATCCCTAATACATTTGATTGAGACCTCATTTAAAAATAGGGATCAAAATAATATAAAGCCATTTATAGGGATAAATTGAATAGGGAGGACCCTATTCAGTATGACTTTGGGAGACTCGTGAGACAAAAATGCATAGAGAGAAGCTCAGGTGAGCACACAGGGATGCCTGTGTACAAGAATGGAGTGCTTTAGCCACCAGCACAGAGTAGAGGGGTGTGGCATGCTTATCTTCCACAGCTTTGGGAATACTATCTAGAAAGTAAGGTTTTTATGATTTTCATAAAGTCAACACAAATTACCTGATTTATTTTGTTCTGTAAATATTTGTATTTATGAAGCATGGCATATATTCTGATTAGATATTATTTCAAGTAGTTACTCTGTAATCTGTGCTGGTGTAAGATTTCTATGTTTAAATCATTTTACCCTTAGATTATCACTTGAAGGAGATATCTGAAGGAGTTTTAGTTTGCATGATAAAACTGAAATTCAAAAGAAGTAGAGTAACTTGGCTAGACCATAGGTAGCCATGGTGGTAGAAATGGCCTCAGACTGATGGGTCTGATTCCAGAGCTTGTGTTCTTGACTGTACATCTTGACTTCTATGAACTGAAAGCTGCACTTTTTTTTGAGGTAGTGTAGCTCATTTGTACTCAGTGCTTGAAGATTTTACCCTTAGAGTGAAAGAGAGACTTTTTTTTTTTTTTTTTTTTTTCCTGTTTGGCTGTCACTCCTACCCTAGTATCAGAACCCAGAGCTGAGTGAATAGAGTTGTCCATTATTAATTGGTTAATTTACTTTTGGAATAGAAGTGATTGTTTTTCAAGTCTCTTCTTCCTCAATCCCCCTCCCTAGTAATTGACACCCATCACTTATTCAGCCATTCAAAGTTTCTCCAGACTCCTCCCCATGTGTTATGATAACTGCACTTCTCTAGGTTCCATCTTTATAGCCTCCCAATGTTGCTGTGCCCAATAAATGCCACTGAAATGATCCTGGTGGTGGCAGCATGTTTCTGCTGCCTGCCCCAATGCTTTATATTCTCGAATGAGAGACACACACACAGCCTTTACATTTTGTTATGTCTAAAACACCTCAATGGTTGAGCCATGTCCTACCCTCCACATGGCTAAACTGCCTCCATCAGATAGTCCGAGTTACTACTTACAAAAACCTATATTTCAACTTGGCTGTCCTGGACTCCCCTTGGGTTGCATTCCTGGCACCTACACGACAGCTATGGTTTCTGTCTTCTACATGTCACAAGTGTGGTGTCTCTCCTCCTTCCCAGGCATTGTAGACCTATATTTCCTCCTCCTCTCTCCCTTGCCTAGGAATGCTAAAAGTTCTGCCTCTGTCTGCCCTGCCCATCCATTGGCTGTCGGCATCTTTATTTGCCATTCAGAACCAATTGGGGGTAGGGTCCCTCAGTGTTACATTTGGGACACTGTAAACAGATTTTTTTGGGGGGGGACATAATTAGCATGAGAACACAAGCAGCTATAATCCCCCCTTTTGTCCATAAAAAAGAGCTTTTCTCTCAGATATACATTGAACATAGTTATAATAGTTATATAAACTATAAGGTATGATATACACTAATAATGTCCAGTCCATCAATTTTGTCAATTTATGTACAGTAGTCTATCATCTGTCCTAACTTAAAGAGTTTGCAACTTTATACCTGAATTATGTTTTGATTTTAACTTGCATTACCATCTGAAATCCATCTCTTCAAATCTAAATCATCTTCTTTAATGCTAAACAACTTAACTTTGATTATGAGAATATAACTAGTCTTCAACCCCATCAGAGATCCAAGAACGAATTATTGCCTGAATATGTAGAAAGCACAAAATCATAGCTTCCAAAATTTAAACAATTTGTAGAGTTGGCTGGCTGCTTGGACAGTCCCTTACATTCCTCAGAATGTTGGAACATCTGTCTTCAGCCTTCTGCCCCAGAACATCTGACAGACTTTAGGTGAAGCAGGAACTATGAAGGACTAGCTTACCCTGTTTCTTCAGAGCTAAGCTGCTGACTATCCCACATGACTTGCCCATTCCTGGATAGTATTTTTTGTCTGCAGATGAATTAGGGCAATTCTTGCCCAGTAGCTACCTTGTCACAATTGGAGAACTCCATATGGAGATAATGATGTTGAATATCTTCTCTGAAGTGGGAGTTGGGTACTGTCAGGAATATACATGTTTTCTAATCAAAAAAATCTATTAATAATGAAATGATTTTAATTGCCATATTCTGTGGATCTCTGATGCTTTTGAAGACTATCTATATATGGTATATCAGAACTGTTAAACCTTGACTACTTTTAGCTATTTCTATTTGAATAATATTGAAAACACTTTATCATAATTTATTTAATCAGAATCTAATATTACCATGAGTTTACTGTCTGGCCCTTAACTTACATTACTTAATCATCCAAAACAGTTTAAACAGTTTGTAATAGCAGCCAATAGAAGGACTGGGTCTAAGCCTTGTATTCTTAGTGAGTTGCATAGGCATAATGCCTATTTAACAGTAACAAAGTTAATTTTAAATTTTGTATCAATATACAAATATTTGTACCAATGAAAACCTTAAACCTGTATCAATATATAAATTCTGTACCAATTTAAGAAATTGTAACTTTATGTGATAATTAAAACAATTTAAAGCAATCTTAAACAATTATTGTCCATTGGGAAAGGTCCCTCTCCCAATCTCCTGCCTTTATCCACTCCACCTTTTTTCAGACCAAGGACCTAAAATTATCTCATCTGTTTCAGATAAAGCTCCTTCTCAGTCTCCTACCTTGTTCTTAAATGAGATCAAAGGCCTAAGTTTCTATTATCTGTTGAGATAAAGTTTTTTCTTCCTCTTCTCTGACCTTGTTCCTACATTTTAAGATGAAAGGCCTCAATTCATTTATTTATCTGTGTATACTTAAAAATAGTTAAGTAATTTTCATTCATTCTCCCTTCTGTGGATTAATATCTCTGTGGAGATTATATATATATATATATATATATATATATATATATATATATATACTCTTTATGTAAGTTGAATTAATATCTTTTCCTATTTAACTTCAATTAAATTCCCTTTTATTAACAGTTAAGTCTATTCTCAGACTACCAATGTGTCTGTCATATGCCAGGCTAAGCAATCCCAGAATTTTTGTGGAGCCCACACTCAAAGAACCTCGTTGATTAAGATAGCATTGACTTCTAAAATTTCATTATTTCTAATTTTTTTATTTGATTGTAGGAGTCATGTAACCTTGCCTTCTGCCTTCTGAGCAGCTTGTCTCCTTGCACAGCAGGGGTTCCTTGCATCTCTGAGCTTAAACTCTCTGAGACAGCTTAGAAGTCTTTGAAAAGGGCTCAGGCTAAATCCTGAGCCCACCACCCAGCTTTATCCAGGTTGGATTGAGGGATGTCATGTATCCTGAATTAAGTGCACCAAATTAGTACATCTTTTGTCCTAGTCCCAAACCCATGTGGCTTGGGCAAAAACCTCTCAGCTCTGCTAAGAAACCAATTCTCCCAACCTAATCTTAAGGCAAGGCATGTGTTTTCCATTCAGGAATTTTCAATTAATTTTTAAGACTGTGTTTTTTCCCCATGTTGGGTGCCATCTGTTGCTTACCCAATTAAAGCTACTCAAATGATCCTGGTGGTGGCAGTGTGATCCTGCTGCCTGCCCCAATGCTTTATATTCTTGAATGAAAGACACAGACAGCCTTTATATTTTGATATGCCTAAAACAGCTCAATGGTTGGGCCATGTACTACCCTCCATGTGGCTAAACTGTCTCCCAAAGATATTCCTGAGTTATTTCTTACTAAAGCCTGTATTCTATCTTGGCCTCCCTGGACCCAGATGTGCAGCCCTCTTGGTCTGCATTCCTGGCACCTACATAATGGCTTTACTCTCTGTCTTCTGCACCTCTCAGGCATAGTGTTTCTCCTTCTTCCCAGGGATGGCAGATCTCTCTTTCCTTCTCCTTTGCCCCTTGCCCAGGAATCCTAAAAGTCCTTCTTCTGTCTGCCCTGCTCATCCATTGGCAGCCAGCACCTTTATTTACCAATAAGAACTAACTGGGGGCAAGGTCCCTTAGTCTTATGTGTGGGACACTGTAAACAGGTTTTTTGGGGAACATAATTAGCATGAGAATACAAACAGCTACATCCCATTGCATTTTTCTTACATGTTCTGCTTCTCTTTTCCACTTAGCACACTGCCAGTGCTTCTGATGTTGTTTCTTGCCAGAGATTTTCTGTAACTTGTGTCCCAGCTTCTTAAAGCAACCTTCAAAGTCTCTTTAAAATACTCCAAGTCTTTTGGCCTGTGTTGATTCCACTGCCCTTTCTGCTGCCAGCACATACTGACCCAGACCCTCTCTGGCTTTCCTTCCTGTGTTGTTTCTATGTTTTCATCTCTAGAAGTCTATCTCCAGCTTTAAATGCTGCTTCTTTTTCTGAGTCTCTATGATGGATGTAGGCTCCTCTTGATCAGAAACTTCACAGGCTGTTTATTGTTCTCAGAGAAAGTGTTGTCTCCAGATCTATAGATGTGCCCACTTCACTCTTCCTTCCTTTTGTGTGCAGCCAATGGCCAAATCTCAGCTTCTTGTCAGATGGATGGAAGTTCAAATCTCAACTTCACCAGCTACTAGAAGTTCATTTTGTGGAGAGCACCTAGCCTCATGTATTCCATATTCTAACACTTCAGAAAGAACTTAAAATATTGTCATTTCAGGGAAGTTTGAATGGTTTAACAAGCACCAGCACTAGTCTTTCCCACTTAGCAACGACCCAATAAATATGCCCTTTTCTTTTAAGCTTGTGATTCCGAGTAACATATTTTTGACCCCTGATCTATTAAATGTAATTTGGTTTATTCTGCCTGTGTGCTACTAGTTCAAGTCAAGCAGAAATCTGTAGAACAGAACATTTAAGTATGTCTAGTTTGTCTTGCCTTCTTCCCTCGGGTTGTCCAACTTCTAAATACAAAGAAAAGAGAAATGTTTTTGTATATTTTTAAAATCGCAAATTCACATGGACACAAGTAAACCCTGATAAATTGCCTTGTGGTTTAGGAGGTCTACCATGTCAGGGTGGGATTTTCCAGGAAGAATAAGTGTGGATTCAGGCTTTCAGTAAGAGTGGAGAAGCTCCTGAGGTGTGTGTGAAGAGCTGTCTCTGTGGAGAGGAAACTACTTCCCATGCAAAGTGCTTCCGGAGATTCGTCACCGATGCCTCTAATATCTGCAGTCTCAGTCACCAAACTATAAAACCAGAGCATTTAAAGTCTGACAGCATCAGGTGTCAAGGGAGACCAGAAGTGAAGCCTTAGCAGTATAGAGCTGGAGAACACCATGTGTGGGACTTGCTCTGACCAGGCAACAAAGAAAGTGGAGTTTTGAGACAGACTTGCCCAGTCCTGGAATGTTGTGATTTTTATGGTTGCGCTAAAGGAGAATTTCAGTTCATTCATTAGTCAAGGCTGTGATTTACTGGTCATCTGTCAGAGCAGCTCTCAGGAAAGCAGATGCTGAGACAGAATTAGGAGTTCAAGAAGTTTATGGAGTACATGTAATGTGATACTGGCAGTGCTAGGCAGGTCTCACATCCAGCTGTGATGTTCCAAAGTAAAGACTGCCCATCAGGGGAGATGCCAGGTGGGAAGAAATGGCAGTATGTCTTCTCCATGATTGGTTCTGTGTGGGAACTGCCCAGTAATGGTGTGGCTCGGGTTGCCAATTGTCTGACTAATCCCAGTGGCCAAGTTACTGGAGGCTTTCAGCTTACTAGACTCCTTACAGGAGAAAGAACAGTTCTTCTTTTGATGAGCTTGTCTATCAGCCACTGACACACCATCTTCCCCTCAGTGACTCACACACCATCTTTCCCTCAGTGACTCACACACCATCTTCCCAAACAGAATAAAGTTCAAAGTCCATGAAGGCATTAGCTTAACCTAAGTTGTTGCTTGGGTGTCACAGACATTCTCTGAAACAAGAAAACCTCCTTGGAAACTGGTCTTGGTAAAAGTTGGTGACTATTATTTCTATTATATTTTTATCACTTTGTAGATATTATGACACACCTTCCCTTTACTCACACTAAATTATATAAAACAGCTAATAGAGAATTAGGTGGAGCTATGATTATCAGCATGAGGAAATGCCATAGGTCTCTGAAATCACATGACAGGGAAGCAAATGGGCCTCTCCTACTCAGAGCGGAAAAGAAGAGTTAGTACATTAGAAAAATCATATGATGCCCATTTTAATGCCTTGAGAAGCTAACTGTTCAAGTATTCCTATGGCTTGTCTTAGTCCAAGTGAACACCCCCACTCCAGTAATGATACGAAGCTTGAGTTTCTTAAGGTTGGCTATCTAAAACCAGGGGAATATTATTTGTTTGCTTAAAGTAAAAACCACTAACTACCTGTTGTTTTTCCCTTCATATGGTTTATTAACTCAAACTTCACCCTGTACTGGAGATTGGCTAGACAGTGAATAATTTAGGCTTCCCTAAGTTTGTTCTCTCCTTCCATCTTTCCTCTTTTTTCTTTTATTCCTTTTTTTTAATCATCTCATAAATTATCTTTAAAATGTATCAGCATAAGATCTAACTTGTGGCTCCTGATGGGTGCTGAGTGATAGTTGACATTACTTTCACTTCAGTGTAACTTCAGGCCTTGCCAAATTCTCGGCCATACTGGAGGGGCATCCAGTCACACTGGCCTGATTTCCAACCCTCTTCCCTTCATTGCTCCAGTGACTCAGATGAGTTATTGGCTACTTGGGTGCTCAGTTGTCTCCTGGGGGAAATGAAGCCATGACTGCCTGGCTGGGCTTGAATTAATTTAGTGGCTTGCAAACTTGTGAACATACTTTGTGAGTAACTGTCTGAAGCAGAACTCCAAGGAATGGTTCTTCCTAGGCCTTTCCCTTTCTTGTTTGACAATATTTCCCAGACCTAACCACTCCCCACACTTCCTTTTGAATCATTCTAGCAGAACCATAGACTGTCTACTTAGTATGTTCAGTTTTGCATAATCTGAATAAAATTTATTAGTACTCAGATACTACATTTTATGTTTCAAAATGTAGTACACAAAATCTGAGTACACTTTAGCTGTCTTCAGACACACCAGAAGATGGCATCAGATCTCATTACAGATGGTTGTGAGCCACCATGTGGTTGCTGGGAATTGAATGCAGACCCTCTGGAAGAGCAGTCAGTTTTCTTAACCGCAGAGCCATCTCTCTAGCCCTTCTCTTAACTTTCAGGTTTCTATTTAAAACATATTTAAACTGTATAATTCATTGATTATTTTGTGGTACGTATGTGTGTGTATCTGTGTGTATGCACACATGCTTGCTTGCCTGTACCACAGTACATGTGTGGAGGTTAGGAGGTGAGAAGTCAACTTGCAGAAGGTGATTCTCTCCTTCTGCCCTGTGAGTTATAGGTGGGTCTCAGATAACTTTAGGCTTGGTGGCAAGTGCTTTGCCCACTGAACCACCTCACTGGCCTACAACTTACAAGTTTCTTAAGACTTGATTATAAAGGTCATATTTTCAGAAAACAAAATATTACTCATTAGCTTCTCCATCTCTTCCAGGTTTATCTTGCAGACTATGGACTTTCCTATAGATATCGCCCCAATGGGAACCACAAACAGTATCAGGAAGATCCCAGAAAGAGCCATAATGGGACAATCGAGTTTACAAGTTTGGATGCACACAAAGGAGTGGGTAGGACTCTCTTTTCTGGTTCATGTTTTTTATTTCAGAAGGATGATTGAGTTGCAAGGGCTGAAGCTGCTACCTGAGATGACTGTTACATGCTCAGGCTGAAGGGTAAGCACTCTGGGAAGATTTTTGTGGAAAATGGTGAAGTCCTGTTATCTCAGTAAATATCTGACAGAAATCAGAAACCATGTGACTACACAGAGCTTGTGGCTCTTGAGAAGGGAGCAAAGTTTGACATTCCTCAGGTGAGAAGTCACAGGTCTGTCCGTGAGGCTGCTAGGCTATGCTGAGGGGCATCAGAGGCAGTGGTGGTCATGCATTATTCTGTTTCCTTTGCATCCTTCTCAGAGCCTTGCATGAGATACCCTCTCAAGAACAGCAGTATCTTCTGAACCCCCAAAGTGTTAACTTGGGAAATCTCTCCCAGTCGCATTTCATAGATCTTACTTATTTAAACTCACTTTGATGGTATTGGAAACACATTTGCAGGTAAATTACATACATAGCCCTTTTATTGGATATTGATTGTACTGCCTTGCATTCCAAGGCAGACTTAATTCAACAATTCCCTAATTAGTTAAAGTCATAACCTATGTCTTGTATTCATTTACCATTAATTAAACCTTAGCTGTTTATTACTCAGCAGTCCAAATCCAATACCAACCCAGAAAGCCATGGAAAAGGAAGTAGGAGGTCAATATTGAAAATATATGGTGCTGAGTCCCACTGATGGCTGCTTTGCTCACAATCAATATACTCAGTGCAACTGTACTTTCTTAGTTGCTCTGTCAGCAAGACAAAAAGTCAATTCTAATGTTATGCTAGTGAAAAAAAATGGCGATTATTAAAAAACTTTGGCTTTCAAAATTATATTCTTTGCAAACTTTGTTTATAAAAGTATTATCAGACATGGTAAAGCAAACAGATAATTTTTAAACAGCTCTGAAAGAAATCATCTTCACTGAACATCAATTAGACATTTGCACTGATAATGGTTGTTGAACTCTTACCCTAAACTAATACTTTCTAACGAGTTTTAGTTGGTGCAAACAACTGTATGTTATTGCCTTTCCTATTAAAAGGACCATTGACCATGTAATACAGAGGGTGTTGATCATTTTCCAGAGCAATTAAAACCCACAATCTTTTAAGGAAGGCCACCAAGAAGGTGGAGCCAGTGTGTTGACTGTGTGCCACCTTCTTCTAAGAATATTGTCAGGGGACAGTTTCTGAATTGCAGGTTAACTTTCATACTCAGGAACAGAGTAAAAGAAATCATAACATTGTCTTTCTCAAATAAAGATCAGTACTGTGTAATTTTCATCAGTTACATTGTTAATGACATAGGTAACACTTAAAGGTAAAATGTTACTTGGCTTTGGTTAAATTGTGAAATATGGAAACAAAGTGATGATTGATAGTGGCAGTTTTTAAACAATTTATTTAGATTCATTTATTTTATCTATATGAGTTTGGCCTGCATGTAATTGTGTGCGCCACATGCATCCTGGTGCCCACAAAGGTCAGAAAAAGGCATTGGATTCCCGGGAACTGGAGTTCTGGATGGCTATTAACCACCATGAGGATATTGGGAACCAAACCTATATTCTTTGCAACAGCAGTAAAAGTTCTTAACCACTAAGTCATCTCCAGCACAGGCAGAGGTGCATTGTAACCTTGTTCTCTCATTCTCAATGAGCGAAAGAACTTTTGCCAGGCTTACCTTATGATACAGAATAGACTCTTCAGAGATACAGACAGACTCCTCACCTAGTGTTATGTTTGGAAACTCACCACACAGATTCTCAAGCATTGCTACTACTGTTCTAATGCTGATTCTGTGGAAGGGACCATTTAACTGTGGGAGAAGTAGCGTGGGCTGTGTGTTGTTTTAACCAGAGATTGAACCGCAGTATTTCTGAGTGTCCTTTAGTTCATTTTGCATAGTACTTTTTGCAGTGTCTTCATAAGATGTAATACAGCTTCTGCTCTGTTTTCAAACTTTCATCTTCCCAATCATACATTGCTTGGTACACGTAGATTTCACCTCTCTGTTTCTTGGGAAGAAGATTTGCCTCAGCATGGTCATAGAGATGGAAAGAGACAATGAACTGGTTTGATATTTTCAGAGAAGTCTTGTGCTTGAATGAGTATTCATTTTATCACAGATGGTCCAGCTTTCCTATGAATCAGTAGATTTCTTTCATGCATTTAGCATGTTAACATTTTTGTAAATACATATCTGTATGTCCACATATGTCTACACGTATGTTAACTTATATACATGTATTTGCTAAATGTATGTGTAACGGTTCTTGTATAGAAATGGAAGATTGGATATTTTCACATGTGTTTAACAGTATTTGTTCCTAATATTTCCCATTGAATTTTGGAAAATGAACCATTTCAGCTTAAGAATTGTGTTAGAAATGAACTAATCATTCAGATGTATTTAGAAACCAGAACAAAAGAGTTCAAATCCTGTATGCAAATGGAGAAAATCAGATTTATAAATATTCATATGTTAACTATTAACACAGCCACTGTGTGGTTTAAGATCTGAAAAAATATTTTCCTAATTCATTCCAAGGGAGAAAGTACCGCAAAAGGAAGTAACAAGACTCCAGGAGAGTTAGACTGTGAAACAAGCCTGTACTTGCCAGTGCTTTCCACACAGCAAGTCTTCCTGTGTGTAGTCGGGAAGGGGCGCTTCCGCTCTGAGCACGCTGCCGACCGACCTCCGGACTCTCCTAGTGGTTATCTAGACCCTGAGCATATAGTGTCTAATGGTCATTTACTCCTCTTCCCTCCATGTTTTCTAACTCTGCTTCACGTAGTGGGAGTGTAGATGAAAGGGAAAGAAAGAAAAGGCCGGGTGTGCTACTAAGAAGCTCATGAAAACCCAAAGCTGTGCAGAGGGGCATACCAAGATGAGGTGGAAGGACAAAAGGATGGGTGGGAAGAAGGTAACTCCCGGGAGTGCTTGCTTCATCAATGCTGTGATTTTAAACATGGCAGTTGCTCTGCCAAACCCAGTACTCTGTGTGACCTCAGGGTAGTTCCTGCTGCTGATGCTTCATTCAGTGTAAAACTAGAGTAAGGACATTAGACTTGTTCTTCATTATTAATTTTTTGCTCCATAAAAACTAGCATGTACGAGCACTGACATACTTTGTTCTTGTTGTAAGATAATTAAAGAGAATTATATGTGTGTCAAAGACACTGTTTTAGAATTTGTTGCATTCTTAGTCATGTTAAGAAGCAATATTTGGATCAATGTGTAATATGGATTTTTGTAGATTTTTCTACTCACTGAGGCATGCAGTCAATACCTAATTTCTCTAGAGACAGACTGCATTTAACAGAATGAGTTTTCTTAAACACTTCAGACCTGGGCATTGAGTATGTAATACCTGTTCTAATTTGACATCATTGATGACCATAAAATATGATATCTAAATTGCATTTTAAATGTCTGTTTGGTTATATAAGATACCCAGTGTCAAAGAAAAATATGTTGCATGCTTTAAAAATATTTTTGCCATGGAATCCAAGTCTTGTATGGCTTCTTGCATGGTTTCATTTTGTTTCAGGACTCTGCTTACAGAGTACATGTAAAGGAAACTGAGAAGGCCTTTTTATCTAATAAGCTGGTGTGATGGGATGAGGCCCACAACTTAGATTCTATAACTAAGTCAAAGGACCAAACTCATGTTTCTATTATAGGATATTAAGTAATACCATTAAATATTGAGACACCCTATATTTTCCAAAAGTCAGAAAACTATATTGTTAGTATCTTCTTTTTTGGTGAATTTGATCATATATATATATATATATATATATATATATATATATATATATATATATATATTCTTTCTTTGGTTAACATGGAAAGACAATGAAATCGTTGATTCTATGTGAAATCTACCCTTTTTTACATTTGATTTTTTATTACATTTATTTTGGGTGGGGGGTATTGTGTCACAGGTGTAGAAGTTAGACAAAAGCTTGACAGATTTGATTCTTTCCTTCTACCATATGGGTATCATGGGTCAAACTCAGGTCATCAAACTGAGTGGCAAGTACATTTATTCACTGATATATCTCATCCACACACCCCTTTGACATTTATACACGTCTCTTTAAGTTGTAATATTTCTTGGCTTTTAATTGAACTGTTTGGTTAGGAAGATACAATGTCTAGTACCTAAATACAAACTCTCCTTGCATTATTGAATAATATTTCCTAATCACTCTACATTTTACACACACATGCACACGCACACACATACACACACACACAAATGAGGACCTAGAATGTAAAAGGTACTAAAGAGAAAAAGCAAACCCAGATGTGAGGTTTCTCATTTATTTGGAACATGATACTTTGCACTCTACTCTCTTCCAGTCATTTTTGGAATCATAACAAGTGGTAGAACATTAGTCAGACTTTGCTTTGCTGTGACAAAATGTCTGAAAAAATAAATCTGTAGAAGAAAGATATATGTTAGTTTACAGCCTTAAAGGTTCCAGGCATGGTCTTTGGCTTCCTTGATGCTGGCTGCATCGTGAAGCTGCACATTGCTGGAGTGGAGTCATGTCGTGCAGGACCTCTGTATGGCGTCCCATGAGCAGAAGAGGAGCGGCTGAGAAAGGAGGAGCAACTGTGAGTGCCTACTCAGCAAATGACTACTTAGCGGCTACTTCCTTCAGGAAGGCCAGCTCCCTACCCCTTACCCACTTCCGGTATTATATTATTAATGCATCAAAGGGGTAAAGACCTCAGGATCACGCCCCTATCCCAATGCCATGGGGCACATGCCCCAGAAGCTCCTCAGTCAACCACCAAGCCCATTACAGAAGTCTGTGGCAGACATATGATGCTCAAATCATAACAGGAACCACAGTAATATTTTCTTGTTCTTTGTACATGTGAGTTGACAAAATATTCAACAACACACTCAACAGCTAGAAGCCTAAGAAAAAGTATAAATTTTTTCTGCCATAGTCAGCATCCCCTTTCAGGTTATTCTCTTGTTCAAACATTTCTATCTTCTCATAATTTCATACTAAATATAGTAATATGTTAGGCACATCTTGTCTACTGGAAGCAAGTGTTCTCAAGCTTGCTTTATTTCCTACTCATTCTTGTGTCTTCTTTGTCTTCCCTAATATTATAAGAAATGAAACTGGAAAGCCTGCCTACACTGCCCAGGCGCATTTGCAGTGAACACCCTTTCATTCTTCTCTTTTTACCTTTGGTGACTCGATCCAGCTTATTACCCCACTTTAGAGTGCACACTTGATCTCTAGTGTGACCTTTCTGGTGATTATATCCCAGGTTAGACAGACTATTACTTTATAAACTAATATTATTAATAGAGACTCTGTTACCATAATAGAGTGATGGGGTCAGAGCTTTCCAGAAAGGATGGTTGCAAGGAGGATGTTGTCAGTAATTCAGCGAAGATGGGATCTACCACTTACTTCTCTATTGCACGGTGTCTTTTTGTGTTTTAAGTCAGAAGATCTGTGCCATGTAGCTCCTGCCATACTGAAAAGTAGTGAGGTAATATCAGTTGGATGATTCTAAAACTGAGGATGGTGGCCATCATTAGATGGAGAGTGTGCTTTCTTCATTCTGAAAGAAATGGCTCCAGGGTTACTCTGTCAGGCTTGCTCTCTGATAGGAAGTACGTCATTTAACCTTTCGCACTGCTTTTTTCTTATTGTCAATGTGATTAGTAATATTGACACTGCTGAAATGATTAAAAAGTAATAATGCAGTCCTCCGTGTGGGGGCCAGTAGCTGTTCTCCACAAGTCACATAGTTGTTTTATTTAATTATGAATTCTAGAGTCAGCTATTTATGGAAGCTTTTTTTTTTTTTTTTTTTCTGAAATAGAACTTGAGTCTCCACCTGTGCCTATTTTTTTATTATTGTTATACTTGGCAGTATTTTATCATTTTGAAATGTTGAGCAATTGCAAACAACATATTCTCCGTGAAAAGAGTAATTTGCTTTGCTTCGTGTTAGTATGCACAATAACATTAGATGCTAAATAGTATTTTGAAACTAATTTAAGAAAGTTGAGAGAAAAACTCTTGATGGAAAAATTGCCAAACAGAAAGTAAAAGTTTGAGTTGTTGGGAATCTACATGAAGACCTACAAATAATGATAACATTAGTTATGAAATGTAACCGAAGCCTTATGTATAGTTCACTATCTTATGCAAACATATGTTTTCAAGAGAGAACAACTCATAATATGCTATCCATCTAAGTGAATACAGTGTATTAAGGCAAATAGACTGCCTGTATCATTAAGCTGCAGAGCCAAGGATGGAGTGGAGGTAGGGATGGAATTCCAACCTTGCTTTATGGATTCCTACTCTGGAACTCTGTTCATTTCTTGGCCCAATTAGCATTTTAATGGATTGGGAAAGTCTACAATGAAACAAGTAGCTTTAAGATTTAAAATATTTTCAAATTCAAATAAATTATTTTTATTTCATGTGTAAGCATGTTTTACCTGCAGGCATGTATATGCACTATGTTCATGCCTGGTGCCTGCAGATGCCAGAAGATGGTGTTAGGCCTCCTGGAACTGGAGTTCCAGATGCTTGTGAGTCCTCATATAGATGCTGGCAACCAATTCTGGGTCCTCTGCTAGAGTAACAAAGCAGTCTTAACCACCAAACCATGTCTCCTAGCTCTAAAATTTTTCAAATTATTATTCTGTGCTGGGGATGAAACCATAAAGCATGTGCTCTGCCACTGAGTCACCCTCCCTGTTCCCAGAGATTTCTAATAATTTCTACTCAACTTTTGTTTTTGAGTTA
The DNA here is from genome assembly GCF_011762505.2 of Arvicanthis niloticus. Classification (NCBI taxonomy): domain Eukaryota; kingdom Metazoa; phylum Chordata; class Mammalia; order Rodentia; family Muridae; genus Arvicanthis; species Arvicanthis niloticus. Next base: position 16,793,331 of record NC_047664.1, read on the forward strand.
AAAAGCATTACACTTCTCTGTGCAGTAGCTGGGTTGTGGCGATGAAAGAGTTTAATTTCCCTAAAACAGATCAAGAGTTTTTGTGTCTCTGGGATTGAGTTTCAGCCAGAGAGACACACTAGAAAACATGTTTGTTGCTTTTGCTATGCTTCTTAGGCTAGGAACACACGGCCATTCTGTTTAACATTATAAATGTTTCTGTAGCACTCAGAGCACTGGAAAAATGTTTGCTTACTATACTGATTAATGGAGCAAATACAGTGAAAGACTGAAAATTTGGTAATATATTTAATTAGATAAGACTGAACTATAATAGTAAAGTGAACTCAACTCTCAAAGGCCTATTTTACATGAAGACAAGTTTATGAAATAGTGTTTTCAGCCGTGTCCCTCAGCTGGAGGTGGCTGGAGTCCCTGAGAAGGTTCATTCCACATTCATTCATTCATTCATTCATTCATATTGGGTTGTTTTCCCCTCCTCTTCTGTGTAGCCAGTATCCCCCAAACACGTGTCAGAATACCCTTTTTTGAATAGTAAAGGATGTGAATTTTTCTAATTGATGCTAATCAGGAATTCCTGTAATAGAAAAGGAACTTGTGCATACATCTGTACAAATGGAGCCATTCCGTTATTAATGGGAGATTTATGCACAAGAAATCATTGCATAACAGCATGGCAGAGACTGTGTTTTATTTTAATACTAGAGCCAAATCCTGCATTAGGAAATTGTTGAAGCCCATGCAAAAAATAAACAGCACCCATGGGCCTGGCTTTCTACTAGATTGAAGGGCCTTTAATAACCCAGTACTCGAATAGCAGTTAAGATCAAGTATGTGTTCTGTGCTTTTATAACAACTTATGTATGGTGACCCAGAGTAGCTACAATGTGTAGTGCCATTCAAACTATATATGGTGACCTAGAGTAGCTACACATGTGGTGGCACAATTGTTCTTAGTGAATGTCTTTGTAAATTAAAGAGCTAGTCCACTCAGTGACTTTACTTCATTAAGGACAATGAAATGGATACCTGTTTACAACAGCTTTAACAACCATATATTGCTCAGGATATTACATATCCCTGCACAGATGAACATTCAAGTAGTAGAATAGATATAAATACCAGCTTATTGTTTTTATAACAGTTTGGAATGCTTATAAAATGACTTTATTTTATAGGCATTCACTAAGTGTGTTAGTCATTAATTCAATGACTTATTACTAAGTGTCAGTTGAATTTAACAAGTCTTAGGTCTTATTGTCTTTTGTTATAAGGTACTTGAGAAAAAAAAAGTTGTCAAATTGAGATGAAATTAGTCCACAGCATTTAATAGTTTGATAATCATGATATGTACTGGCATCTGAGCATGTTCTTTTACTATGTTTTAAGAAAAACCATCTAACAATAAATCTCTATTTGGCTTCAGAACTTCCTTCTCCACCATATCCCCCCATGCTTGCCTCACCTTTGGCTTTCAGATTCAAGACTAGTATTTTTGTGCAGAGCTTCTTGTATCTGAAGGTGATGTGTGTAGCACTTGGGAGCTGTGTGCCCATGGTTGTGGTTCCTCCACAGAACTGCAGGTCTTCTTGGGCCTGGTTTTAAAGACTGCACACTAGATGGCAGTTTTGTCATATTCTTCTGGCTTCAAGTGCGACCACTGGTGTGACAGAATAGGAAAGGCCGTCAGTGTTTAGTCTGCACTCAGAGGGTCTCTGCGTGACCGAGGCAGACCCCATGGACTTCCTGGAACATGTGTTAGCAATTTAGCTGCAGACATTTATTTCTTTGTTTTACTGCTTGGCTCTTTGAGAAAGTGTTGGTGCCGGGTTATGGGTTGTCTGGATCATGTCAGAGGCCATGGGATCAAGTTCATATGACAGGCTAGACTAAGGAAAGATGAAGTTGGAGGAGGTGAAGAAACTGACCCTTACTTAAGCAGCAAGTCGCTGCCTGTCTGTGGACCGAGGCCAAAGGCCCAGACGGTTAATGTTACTCCAGCTGAGTAAACATGACGCCCTGCCCATTTGGCTTTTTCATATTTCGTCAATGGGAGCTCACTCAAAGATTTCTCTATTTCTCACGAACTTTCTTATCCTCCCTTTCTGCAGCCCCTTCCAGGAGGAGTGATGTTGAGATCCTGGGTTACTGCATGCTGCGCTGGCTTTGTGGGAAGCTGCCTTGGGAAACAAAGCTGGAGGACCCTGTGGCTGTCCAGACTGCTAAAACCAAGTAGGGATTCTCCAGCACCCCACCCCTTTATGCAGCCGAAATAACAGCAGGGAGTAGAAATGACAGAGAGAATTGCCCCTTGGCCATAATGAGAACAAACAAATGTCATCAGCTTGAAAATTACTTTTTAAAAACAAAAATCATGAAGACATAAAATTATCTGTACTTGATAATTTTACAGTACAGATGTAAAATAAAAACATCAGTTTCCAGACATGCTGTTTTCTGGCACTTAGATCCTATGGAGGTGTTTACAAGATGGACTGTTTGTAAATTAGTGTGGACCTGGGTATGGAACTAGTCTGGTTTTGGTGTGATCAAGATCCACTGTGCAGAGGAGCAGCGTGAGGTGGGAGAGGAGGGCTTGTGTTTCTCAGGTGAGAACAGCATACCTCATATTCCTGTCTCCAAAAGCATATTTTTTTCTTTCTTGAAGTAGAAACAAAGAAAACTTTTATATAAGCTATTTATATGAAACATACTTGCAGCCACATAAACCTTTCAAATATAGTCTACATTCAAAGTTTATTACCTTGATTCTCTTAGCATAAGGAGGTCAGTTTCAGAACAAAGTGTGTTATACAAGCCTCTCACTGGTCAGCTGGTCCATGGTACAGAGTGGGCAACTTTTCCTCACATTCTGAGGTAGGCTGAAATAGTTATCTATGGAGAGACTGCTGTGCAGCAAGGCACAGCAAGGAGTTTTAGTAAGACAGGTAATGAAAATGGACACCACATGCAGTTCAGTCAGATAAATCAATCTTCAGATTTAAATGTTTTGGCCTGGGTCTCACTCTGTAGCCCATGATCTTCCTGCCTCAGCCTCCCAAATGCTGGGGTTAGAAATTCAACCACTGTGCTTGGATTCACTGTAGAATCTGTGCTCAAGACAGAAGGTTTGGGCTAAAGGATGGAAATGGCAGATCTCTGCAAACTGACTTGTATAGTACTTGCACTTGGAATCTTGAGCACCCTAGTCCCTGACACATTGGTGCAAGTCCGACCAAGCTGGGACTCTGAAGAGTTCTGTTCATTTCATCCTTGTGTAACTGGCACTCTCCACTCTGCAGCCAAGTGAACCCGTGGGCATCAACACTCATAAGCAGTTCTTGTACACACTTTGTGAGCTAAGTTTAACTAATTTATATACTATACTTCATTTAGTTAAAGGCCAGCATTTAGCCTAACAATCTTTCTTTTATAAGACTGATAAATGGCTTATTTTAGTCTTGTATCAACATGTATATAGATGCCTTCATTTTGATAACTAGTGAATATGTCCACATGTATTCATGTATACTAAAAGGATATTGCATAAAAAATAGAGTTTTAATAAGTGAAATGTTACCTCAACTTTGCATATGTTAATGTCTTCATTTTTATTTGATTAACAATATAAATCCAAATACTAGTCGAGCTAATATATCATGTATCAAAATTTAACAATTTTTAGATTTCCTGTGTAGTAAGTGCTTCCTTATTTGCCTGTGAAGGTATAACACGAGGCAGGATGGCAGGTTTGGCCACAGCTCCGTGTCCTTCTGTCTCTGCTGTCATGAGTCACTTGAGATCACTACATGTACTGCTGCATCTCTGCCTGTTTCTTGGTGATTCATTCACTTTATCTATAATTTTAGTTGACGCTTTATATACTTTTGCTACAGTAAATTAAGAGAGTGATATTTATTTAGCCCCAAATACTAGAAAGCATTTACCAGGTGTTTGTTATATTGATATTTCTTGTTAACTTATTTAGCCATTGAATAATATAAACTCTTGCCAGGGTAGAACACATAGAGAACTAAAAATCACCCCTTTTGAGTGATCGATACATGAGGAAAATAACTCCACGGACACACCAAGGCCTTTTTGCCCACGGGTCACTAGGGAGACCAGCAATGATAAAGACACAGTGGCCTCTCCTCAGTGGAGGAGATAAAATGTCTGTTTCCCACCGAGAAAGGTGAGAGTGGATATTGTTAAACTGCTACCCTTTGCTATCTATGGAGGCAAGCCTCCCCCAAAGGCTCCAGAATGTTTGCCCCAGACTCTCTCTCCCTAGATCTTTATCTGTGGTTCCCAGTAAGTAGAACCCATCCTAGGGGGGATGTCACATGTATTTTATGGCCCACTGATATCAATGCTATCTCAGAGGCCACATTAGATTCTAGGCCTTTTAGCTATAGACCCCACCTTCAATGTCACATGTACTTTTCAAAAGTTTCTATGTAGTAGTCCCACCCTGAGATTTACTCTGCACCTAGAGTTAAAATGATCGTTAACTAGAAAGCTTTGCCCTGAATTCTACTATGTTTAAATATGCTGACAGTATACCCCTGGCATCAGACTCCTTGAAGTTTTGATCCAGGTTGAAAAAGTCAGTTTGAACCAAGTTCCCATTCTCACCACTTAGCAGATCCCTTTGCTGCCTGCCGTGACATCCGCAGAGACCCCACACCTCTAAATGTAAGAGGAGTAAAAGACTTCATCCACAGTCAATTTTATATGTGTTTTTTTATTCTTCTTTAGGAAACTTCATAGAAAACATTCTACAGTCCTCAGTTGTGTACAATTTGAGTTAAATAGCCTATGTTTCTACATTGGTTGGCCTCTAGGTAGTTACAAGTGTAAAACTGGCCAATAAGAACTAAGGAATGCCATCCCCCACTTTGCTAATCCTCCCACTCATTACATTTGGGTACAAAAAGGGCACAATCATGTCCTACCAACACAGAATCAGACTTTTATGTTCTACCTGAAACAAGGAGGATGGGCTGAAGACACTCACTGTGTGCTATCTGTTTTTTCTTTAGCCTGCTGGATGAACTCCCAGAGTCAGTGCTTAAGTGGGCTCCTTCTGGAAGCAGTTGCAGTAAGTTGGTCAATAAAACTTTTCTCCATTCACAGGTTATCACAGGAGCTGCTTTGTGTAGGTTAACATTACCCACTCCCATTCCCACAGGCCTCAAGCTTCAGAATCACAGATAGTTTGCTAAAAAAGATGTTTAAGTCATCTTTGACATTAGAGCCAAAACCATGGCACTCCAGAGACTGTCTAGCTCTTCTGAGTTCTTTGTTTATTTGTCTTTTAGAGTTTTAGGTTTATATTTTGAGAGTCATTCATAGGTTACTCAATAGCAACTGGTATTTTTAGAATTATTTTTGAATGGAGATAAAGTCAACCTATAAAAAGACTATTTTGAGTCAGTATATTTGAAGAACGTAATTACTTCATGCCTTAATGCTATTTACACCTGGGTTATATTATACAGATCAGTCAGCAAAACTTTTTAGATAAGAAAATCACCTGATTTGGGCATGTAGCAGTGTATGATACAATTAGTTTTCTCCTTCAAGTTTACAGAGCATTCTTTCTGAGTTCGGTGGCATCATTATTGGTACAAATGGTAAAGAGAGCTGGTTCCCAGTCTGGTCACTTTTATACGCATGTGTGACCCATGCAGTGACTTGAGCATGAAGCTGCTTGTCATATAGAAAAGAGCCAACTCACTCGACCATCAGACTTCTCATCTACCCAGGCAGCTTAGCAGAGTGAATCTTAATCTCAGCCTTTAGCTGACTTGTGTGAGCGCACATGTACACGGCCTGTACAGTTGCCTGCACATGTGTGTGGGGAACAGAAATGTCCTCGCAGCCCAACATCCACAGCCCAGCTTCACCTATGGACCAAGGAAATCAGAGAGGAATGACTCAGGCCTGTTCCCACCTCTATGTCCTAAGTCCCCTTGAGTGTCCTTGTGCTAGGCTTCCCCTTTCTGTGACAGTTTTCTTCTAGCAGAAGGGACAAGCTGAAAATTGCAAGTTTTGTTGTTGTTTGCTGTCTTCTGTAACCACATTAAAGAACTTGCTCACACTGACCTTGCCCCTGTTTGACTTCACCTTCTTACCACGTCTGAGAGTATATTTCCTCAGCAAGACGGCAGAGAACATGATGATCAGAGATGCCATTTCCTTTTAGAGTTATGTGCCTCCCTTAACTTACTTGTCCTTTCTACTCAGGTCTAGAAAAGAAGTCTTGGATGCCTCAGATTGTAGAAGGGGGATCCTTGTGAGCCTGTCTATGTCCCATTATACTTCTGTCATTAGCTAGATATATGTGAGAATTTGAGTCAAATGGAAAATCTAGTGCTGGGTCACACCTGATTCCTCTTTTTCACACCCATGAACTTCCTCTATACTAGTAACTATAAAACAGATTTCAGTGCTTAGAACACAAAGTGTTTAATAGGACATTTTCTTAGGAGAATGCAGAACCTATACAACCTTGAAAATAAGCTGATTTGCAAACCATGTATTATTGTTTGTGTGTATATATATTTACACACACACACACACACACATACGTACATACAGCACTCAAGAAGTTTGCAACATGTGTGTCCAACTCGTATGGTAGCTTCAGAAGTTTTTTATGTTTTGAACTGGTAGTCAGCAAGGATGTTATGAGCCAGAAAAGCAGACAACTCAAGAGTGTAATAATTCCATAATACTCTATGCATTGTGTTTAGTAGCTCTGGAAATTCACAAGTCAATCAAAGAATAAGCCCAGATTGTGGAAGGGTAATACTTACATCAATGCTTCATCAATGCTTCATCAAAATGGAGCTTGAGGCTCATGAAAATGAATCCATAATGAAGGTAGTCCTCCTTTCCTTTGGGGCTTCCTGACCCTCACTCATGCCGCACTGGTGCCCATGAGGTCTTTTGTACAGCTACTCTCAGTCGGTGCTATGCTGGGAGTTTTCCTTTGTCTTTTGACAGACATTTGTTTCCAACAAACTCGGCTCTGTTCTTCATTTTGGATCTTCTGATTAAATAGATTTGTCATTTATATGAAGCTTAACTTACCGGCTATTACAAGACCAAAAAAAAAAAAAAAAAAAAAAAAAAAGCAGAATATGTCCCAGAAAATGGCAGAGAGTGTTGCTAAGTATTTCTTTAGGAATTAGATTTGGTAGCTCCCAGAGGGATACCAGCAAATGCCAGTTAAATTACGTTCTAAATCAGGAGCTGGCTACCAGTGATCTGGTGGACTTGGTGTTAGGTAACAGAGCTTGATCTCTTAAGTTAGACAACAAGAGGAGAAAGTAAGTTGCCTAATTGCTAGATTGTTAAAAACACAGAACAACAACAAAGCCAAGAGCTCTCATCTTAACCACATTAGCTCTTCATTTCTAGATAATTCTAACTGATGAATGGAATGGTACTTGTGTGTACACACACATATACTCATACACACTTTAAAAACAAGATCACCCTGGTTTTCGTAGAAAGTATGAATGTGAGTTTGGAATTTTTTTCTCTAAAGAGTGAGACCTAGTGCCTCTCTATGTCTGTTTGAATGGAGGGAGGACACAAGGGACTGGAAAGGGTTAGAAGTTACTCCTCGGCTCACAGACCTGTCCCAACTTTCTGGCTATGGAATATAAACAACCAAGCAAGAAAGAATGAGGTACTCATAACTGGGTCAGTAGTAAGTTTTTAAAGGGTAAAATTATATAGAAATGTAAGCAAATGAAAATATGATTTTACCATGACCCTTTTGAAACAGAAGTACAGAGAATAGACATTTTAATGCAACACTATCCCTTTTTTGTTACTAATTGTGTTTCTTTTTAAAAACTAGTGAGTGGGTATAGCTCAGTGTGTGAGTTGGTGCTTAGCTCGTGTGAGGCCTTGGCTTCAAAGCCCATCACTAAAATAAATAAAAGCTGGGATGTGAAGTCACTATGTCGCTCTGGTGACACACTTTTACATTAGAGAGAAAATAGAAAACTCCTCATCCTACTGACCTAAAATCAAGAATAGCAGGGCGCACGGGATACGGAGGTGTAGAGGACTCAAGGGAGGACTCCTTCCTTGTTAAAGCCAGCCATGTCCAAAACCATGAATCCATGCTGATGTCTAAGTATCCTCATAGAACAGCAAAATGAAACCTATAGGTAAAACTTACAATCTGTTTTTCCTTTGAAGTTAGATTTATGGGGGACATTTGTTTTTAAGTGAACATTTAAATGTTCAACCTGAAAGATGTCTGGAGAGCATGGATCGACTATAGTTTTGAGTAGTTGTTAGTAGCTGTACTTCATAATTGTGCAGGGACTTCCACCTGACGTAGCACATTGTAAGCATCAATACTGTCAGTTTATCCCAGTGTCAGCAAATCATGTCAGTTATTCAAAATATTTTTATTTTAAATTATTTTAAATACTTTTTATAGACTGGTTTATTTTTTGTTCATTTGGGTAGGTGTGTGTGTGTGTCTTTTAAAGAAAAGGAGGTAACAGAAAGATATTGAGATTATTAGAGTTTTGATAATTCTTCCCAATTATGAGTGACACATAAAAACTTGATACTTCACAGGTGAACTTGTCAAGTTCTTGATGTATGTTCATAATTTAGCTTATGATGACAAGCCAGACTATCAGAAGCTCAAGAAAATTCTGAATCCAGATGGAGTACCTTTGGGGCCACTGGAATTTTCCACTAGAGCACAGAGTGTCAATGTGAGGACTCCAACCCATCAAAAAGTAAGTATAACATAATCCCTGTGCTCTTGCCAATCACACACTGTGAAAGTGCCTCCGTGGAGACATCTCAGGGCAAAAGTGACTTGCTTGCTACATTAATTCCTATTTCTGTTAATCCAGCACCAAGAAACATGAACATTATTCTCCTGTGTTGTCTCTTAGAATGGGATTTGTTTCTACTGTGTGTTGATAAAGAATGAGGCAATTGCTGATGGCCGTGTGCGTTGATTACTAGGAAAGAGAAAGCCAAAGGCCACTTGGCTTTGACTCAGGAGAGCCTTTCTGTGCTTTTTAGGCTTTCAATCACTCTTGGGCCCTGTGACTTTGTCTCCTAGTTTCACCATAACACAGAGCTGCGTAATATTCCTAGATAGTATTGATACATATCTGTTGACTTTTCAGTTTATAGAAGGAATTATTTTCTTAGCAAAGTTGTTACTAAATTTGTTATTTCCTTTATTGTGCCTCTTGGAACAAATGCTCTCATATCAACTTAAAAAATCAAGGTAATTCTTAAAGCAAACAATTATAAAGTCAAAGGATTCTCAGAAGAGGATGGTAGAAACCTGAGCTTGTGATTAACAACAGTGTTACACAGATAAGGAGGAACTCTCACTTGAAGCTCTCCATAGTAAATACATGATGCACATGCATGCATGCATACATATATACATGTATGTAGAAGGCGTTCTTTGCTGCTGGAGATACAAGTTAGGGTTAGAATGCCATTCACTTCTAACTTTTCTTATGAACTTTGGATCAGCACAAGTGCTCGTGAGCCAGGAATATAGGATGCAGGCTAATGCAGCTGCTGGGTGAATGGTGAGCAAGTCTCCGTGCACAGATGGTTCTGATTTGCTGAATTTTGTAGCTGTTGCAACCGAAGACATAAAATATCCTTCTAGTCATAAATTAGCTCTTTGGAAGCAAAACCTTGGCACAAGAGCTTTACAACCTTCAATTAGTAGGAAAAGAAGTATTTGAATGGCTGTGGTATTGACATCTGCAGGCCCGCATAGTAATCATCCCTAATAGAAGAGAATCTCTGTTTGAGGAGGGTTTGCATGGCTAATTAACTAGCAGTGAGAATATGTAATTTTTTCATGATCCCCTGATTGTCACCTTTCTCTCGTGACACAATTGCATTTTATTGTAGCAAGTGCCTCACAAACCAATTGTCAGTACTGTTTACATGTTACAGGAGGCAGAACAAAAGTTCATGTTTAATGAAAAGCCACTGGATTTTGATCTTGGTAATTATGGAGACTTATTTTAACAGTTTTATTGACTTTTGTATTTTTATGACTTTTCCAACAAAACAAAACAGCATTTCCCTGACATAGTGCCCCTCACAGGCATGGTCAGCACTTAAGAGTTAAAAAATTTTTCACCATTTCTTGTAGTTTTCAATTTCATAAGCATAACTGAAATGTAAAAGAAAGCATTTAAAAACTACTATATCTTCTAGTATAAAATTTCAATCAATATCTATACAGTGTTCAGTTCTCCAAATCAAAGAGGATTTGTTGTGAAACCATTTTTTAAGCAGAAAATAACATAGTATAGAACATTTTCCAATGAGCTTTTATTAAAAATATTTTATTCCTTTTGATTAGACCACTTTGATTTTAAGAAACACTACTTAAAAATAACAGTAACTTTAAAATCTTAATTTTTTTATTTTTTATTTTTTATTTTTTATTGGATATTTTATTTACATTTCAGATGCCATCCCCTTTCCCCATTTCCCCTCCCTAGGAAACCCCTATCCCATGCCCCATTCTCCCTTTTGCTTTTATACAATAAAATCTTAATTTGTTATCAGTGTGATCAGCCTGGATATGTAGGCAGGAAGACATTCCACAGCATATCAATATTTAATTAATGACTCTATTTCTATACCATTTTATGTACATATAGATGTTTAAATATATCAAATATATAGTTGACTATCTGTGGGTAAATTGATTCTTAATTTTAAGTTCTACAGTTTACAGATTTCTATCTATTAATACTATAAATATCAAACCTAAAAATGTTGAACATTTGCTGTCATAACTGTACTGTCCTCAGTTCTGCTGAGCGATGCACACAGGATGGTATCTGCAGTAGGTGATTCCCTAACAGAATTGTATGAGTTAAGGACTGTCAACCTGGTGACTACCAACTTTCACTTCCAAGTGCCAGCCTCTTTCTGAGTCTCTCAGCACACCTTGCTACTGTGCATGTGGGATACCACTCCTACTTGACAGGGTAGTGAAGAAATTAGTATTCCTTACAGATACTTTGAAATATCTGTATATGTTCCTGACAAAGCACACATATTCAGATACATTTTTTCTATTTTTTATTATTCAAAGGAAAGGAGGTTTTATAGATGTTTAATTTTTTAGCATATTATTCTAAAATGAAAGTTTTAAAATTTAAAATTCTTCATAAAATGCATTTGACTTAGAAAGTAACACACTAGAGTAAAAATCTCTGTGAATTCATAGCATGACTGTGCAAAGCCAAGTGAAGTATTTTACTAATAGATGTTTGAATGGGTGTGGTGAACATTTATAGTACACTGGGATATTCTCTGGAGCTAACCTGGCAGAGATGCCGTTGTTTTATTTTTCCTGAAAAGCATAGCCTTTACTTGCAGGACCATCCAGCAGCTCTGGACATGGCTGCTGTGACCAGGCTGGGCAGGTTACAAGGTTCCTGGTCCAGATGGCCCCACAGGAGCTTGAGTCACCTACAGAAGCATTTGGCTTTGCTCGTTGGTCTGGGTTTTTTTGTAACATGTTGTGTTAGGTTTGGATCGATGTCTGCTTTAGCAGTCATGCTACCATTGCACTCTCCCCCTGCCCATCCTCTGCAGTTTACTCTTTCAAAGTCAGTGAATGAAACTGTATCTCACCTAGGTCAGTTTCAGCTCCAGGGTTCTCCAAGTGTAAAGTCAACCGCAGAACCTCAGAGTGCAGCCCGGCCTCTTTCTCCAGGTCACATTTCAGTGGCTGAGCCTCTTCCTTGAGAAGTAGGAAGTCAGATGAGTTGCCCATTTCAAGGCAGAAGGAAAGCTGTGGGTCAGATTGAAGGTTCCAGTTTCCCTCATCGCACACAGAAAAATGTGTGTCCTTTTCTCAGCCTGAACCCAAGGTCCAGCAAGTCCAGGAGGAATGTGTATTGCCGGGGTACAAAGCTTCATGGAGGAACTTTAATTCTCAAAAGAATTCTCTGCGCTTGTCTTCCTGTATGTTTTCTATATGAGAGGAATGGAACACAAATCCCTAACTGGGAGACTTTATTACCAATGTTTAGGAGTATAAAGTGTTACAGTTTTAGGGAACAGTGTAAGGTTACACTGGAAAATTAAGCAAAATACTATTTTATTTAAATAGTGAGTTTTCTTGAAAGCGTTGCATATTTGGGTAGTACCCTTCTTGATACTCTGAGATGCCAGGAGTGTTTTGTATTTCTTTTCATATCTTTATTAATAAGAAAGTTTCACTCCATTCCAAATTAAAAATTTACTCATCCCATCTTACTCTTAGCAGTATAAATTTGTGTAGAAATACAATTTTTCCATAGGTAGGAAGCATTTTGCTTATTAGATAGAAGTGTCCACTGCTCAAACCTCTGACCACTGAGCAGATCCAGAGGGCACCATCTCTCCCAGGAAGTCTCATAGTTGATGAAATCTATTATGCCCAGTCCTGTTCACAGGTCAGAGGCTCTGGAGGGAGAACTGATACCTTTCAGGCTTAATACATAGGACAGACTAAAAGTCCTCAGTTCTTGCAACTAACAACAGTCCAGACAACCCGATATCTGCAGTTACGAATGCTTAGCCAGAAAAAATGAAATCTTGTCACGGAGGCCTGAATGTCTTATTATTCTAGAGTTATCTGGAGTAGGGAGAGGAAGTATGCACTGACAAGTGGGTGAAAGTAATGCACTGGGCAAGAAAAGTCATCAGCTTTAGAAAAGAAATAACTCCCCTCTGTTTGTTAATACTCAGTGAAACATGGCCAACTGGTCCAGACAGACACTGCATAGGTGTAACTCGTATGTGGAATCTAATTCAGCAAGACACTGCAGAATGGAAGGGGAGATACCAGACATTTGGAGGTGGGGAAAATGGGGGGGGGGGATGTTGGTTAAAGACACAGATATTTCAGTTATGACTTATAGGTGTCTATTCTACAACATGACAGCTATATTTAATACTGAGCCATGTGCTTGAAATCTACTAAGAAAATAGACGTCATATTTGTACCCCACTACACACACTGATGTGACAAATCTAAGGACTTCTTCATGGTATTGTACAATGTGAGAATTTTAAAAACATCATAGTAGACAACTCCAATATTCATATTGATTGTGTCTCAGTCAAGATGGAAGGGAAAAAACCTTCAACTAATCCAGAGAAGGTTTCACAATAACTGCTATGCCAGTGTTCCAGGGGGAGAAACAAGTATGGGGACCCTCATTTCGCACCAGTTAAATAAATAACAAGTCTGCATTTCTTACCCAGCTGATGACAGTGAGGGTGGGTGGCTTGCAGGTCCCATCAGATTTCCCAGTGGACTTAGAGGGAGGGTGAAAAACAGTTAAACTCCCAGTGATTGGGAAGCATTCCCAATCTTCAAGTTAGTGAAAAGCAGTGGTTTTGCCATTCATTAAGATGCTGAGATCCGGGAGGAGGTACAAGGAAAGGAGTGTTGTGACAACGGAGCCCGCCTTCAGAGCACCAGCCTATTCCAAAGAGAAGGAATGAACACACTTGGCAACAGAAACTGAAAATTGAGAGACTGCAAATTAAGACTCTATTTGCCCAGCCAGCATAATTTATTCTCTATTTTGGCACTGGCTACTCCATTATTTCCCCTTCTGCTGTGCCCGTGTCCTGCTCTCCATTTAACCCAGGGAGAAAGGCGACAGCACTTTGAGCTGCTGGAGCTGTGAGGCTGCTGTACAAACACTTCACTCAAGGACCTTCCTGGCTTTCAGTTCTCCACCTGTGTCGTAGGAGCTGCCCTCCAGTCTTGTGTCTACTCAAGGTTGTTGAGAGTCAGTCACTCCCCAGATGTCACCACAGTGTGCAAAGGAAGCCTGAGAGACAGTGAGTGTGTCATGACGCTGACCTCTGGTATTAGTACCCGCTGCCAGATGAACTTGTCTTGCACAAAGGTTAAACTACCTGCACTCTATGGAAGCAACATCATAGGCTCCTGTATACTTTCACATCAATTAGCCTCTCTTCAACAATAGGAAAAGAAGATCTTAATTAATAGGAACTTAAGCTACAATGATAACTGGTTCCACTCACGGCAAAGGTTAATAATGAATCCACATGCAGTTTGAAAATGTGACAATGTTCCATAAAAATATAATTTTCATTGTAAGCAAGTTTTCTGTAGAGATAATTTTTAAAGCATGTGTGTAACAGTAACACTAATTTTAATTGGTCTTCCCCATTGATGAGAAAGGATCTGGATCTTGCTAGGTAATGCATTTTTTTCCCATAATAGCCATTGTTGCTTTTGGTTTTCACTTCTTTCTCAAGCCCAGTTTTAGCCAGCTTAGGTTTTTAAAGAATAAGGATATGAGTGAATTTTGTTTTAATGTCATAGTTTTTATTTCATTATATATTTACTCCATACCAACAGGTTGATTCACCAAAGGCTACAAGGAAGCCAGCCAATGAGTTCCAAGCTAAGTTCACAAGGAAAGTCTGCAGCAAGACAAGAGCAGTGCGGAGGGAGGAGAAGGAAGAGAGCCAGCCCACAGTGCTGCTGAGCAGGGCAGCAGCACCGGTGAGAGCTGGGTGGAGGGCTTTTATTGCTGTTACATTTGAATCAATGCATTGGGAATACAGACCCACTCCCTGCCCCCATGGCCAAGGTTGTATGATTTTGTCAAATGAGGATAGAAATATCCTGTCCTCCTGGTAAAATCAAAGAACCATGGAGTATTTCTCACAGGAACAGGAGCAAGCCCACAGGCGGATAGATCTGATTACTTCTCCCAACCCCTAAAACAGGAATGAAGCACACTTGGATTTCTTTTACCACCTACAGCCCATTAGGGACCCTCCCCTGCATATTATACACTTTACGTGATTCCTCTACTCTATTCCTTACCATCCAACATAAGGGTAGCATCCTGTCAGCAGGCTGAGTTTGGAATTGTTTGGATGGAGAGTACCTTGCCCCTTTACACAAGACTCATGCAGGCAACAGCAAAAGCACCTCCCCACCCCCCCACCCCACCCCACCCCACCCCACCCCCAAGCCCACATCCTATGAAGGGAAAGCAAAGCATACAGAATTTATCTGGAGAGAAAAGGAAAGTTCAATTATGTCAGAATAGCCAGTGTTTCCTTTGATTTGTGCACCATCATTCTCAAATGGTTTGAAGCAGTTCAGTGTGGAGCGGGTTAATTTAATACCCCACCTTTCTCACCCTCTACCCAAGACAGACTGATGTATGGGGCAGCTGGGATGTTAATCACTAAACTGAGCGCTGAATTTGGCTCTGAACTTCTTGGCAGCTGAGTCAAAAATTAGAAGTGGAGTTATACATTTCTCATCCAACCAGCAAACAAGTTTATCAGAGGGAAATGTGTTGTTAGTGCGCAAAGGAACCTCTTGCATTTATTCAGTATGAAATAGCATTATTTGTGGTTTTATTTTAAACTTACATGCCAAAATCTATTTCAAATGGGCATATTTTATAGTCCCACTTATAAAGTTAAACACAAATACTGCGTGGAGACAAAAATCAGAAATGCTAAGTCTTTAGTATGTACTAGAATCTCCTGTCCTGCAGGGCAGGACGATCCTATGAAAGTAGACACCCAGGTTTCAAGGAAAGAGATGCATTCACATTGGCCTGCCTGGCAGTGGGATGCTGGTACAGATGTCTTCACTCCGGCATCCTCTTCTTTGTTTGCTAGGTCCTTTGACTCCAGTGTCAGTTCAGAATCTCACCTCGAGACTGGCTTTGCCTTTTAAGAAAGTCCATGACCAGGAAGCAATGCTGCATGCAGTGGCATGCAGTCTTTTAGGCCTGCCCCTTTCACTCATTACCGTTTATTACATACCAATAATTCCTTATCATTGTGCAATTCATGGATCCACTTCCCTTCTAGTGGACACATGAATCATTTCTGGTTTAATATATTTATAGAAAGTATTGTTATTAATTTTGCCGAGTCTACTATGGACATTTCAGACATGGAATTACTAGATCGTTGGACAAATATGTTCAATTATAAAATTTGGCACATAGGGAGGCCAGATGGCTTACCAAGTAAAGATGCTTGCCACAGACCACCTGGGTTTGATCCCACGGATTTACTTGGTATAAGGCAAAGATTGACTCCCACAACCTGCCCTCTGGGCTCAATACATGAGCCATGGCATGGGCATAGCTCCCCAAGCTGACAAACAAGCCAGTGTAAATGTTAGCAGATACGCACGATGTGCCTGTGCCTTTTATGTGTGTCATGCTGACACTTCTTCACCAACATTTAGTGTTGCCAGTCCTTTACATTTAACCACGCTCACATATATATTAGCATTCACTTCTGAGTACAGTTATTTATATGACGCCTAACAGCACTGATGTAAATGGCCATGTATATATCTTCTTCTATGGAGTGTCTTTCCAAGGGCTGGAAATCATTTACATAGTCTACACATAAGAACCTTGTCATATTTCTGTAATATGCCTAGCCTCTCCCTACCCCTTTCTTTAATACTGTTCATTCATAGTTGAAGTCTGACTCTGAATTCCCATGTACAGCATGAGGGAGGAGTTGAGATCCACTCTATACTTGCCTTACCAAAGCACAATATTGTAGAACTGCTTTTTCTTTTCCTAACTGAATGGGCTTGGATATTTAAAAAAAAAAAAAAAAATCAGCCAAGTGTCTCAGTGGGACTAATACTGGGGAGATTCCTCCACTCGGTCAGACTACATGTATCACGGTTATGGCACATTCTAAAATTATGAGTGCAGCTCCTTCAGTCTTTAAACACTGAAGAACAAGCTCTAACCTGCAGAGACTTGCTCCCTCTGTAAGATGTTTTTAAATAATTGTCTTCCATACAGTGTATTCTGATCATGGTTTAACCTTCCTGGCCTCGGCCTCTTACCCAACTCTACTCCTCTTTCCTCTCTCTCCCTAGAAAACAAACTGGGGGAAAAAAACAGAAAAGAAAGAGCACAAGAAACATACACACATAGAGGCAAACACACATGCACACATACAAAATCGGAAACCATAATATATAAGCAAAAGATCCACAATGTAAAAACAAACAAGCAGGGAAACCCAAACAAAACATGAGACACAACATCTCTAAAATACCATTGTGGATTGGAGTCTGCTGAGCTTGTTTTATTTATGGCTTCACATTGTCATCATATTAGAAGAATTTTCAACCTTAACTTCATCTATGCTGTTTCTGTCATTCGTCCTCTTCCTCCTGAATTCCAAGCACATACATGCATATAATATTACTTCTATGCCAGCTGAGGCACTGAGTCTTTAGCCTTGCTGTTAGGCATTTCTTATTTTTTTAATTGAATATTTTATTTACATTTCAGATGTGATCCACTTACCCCATCCCCCCACCCACACACCCAGGAACCCCCTATCCCATTCTACCCTCCTCCTACTTCTATGAGGATGTGTCCCCCCACCCCCCTCACTCCCACCTTCCCACCCTTGAATTCCCCACCCCACTCGGTGTCCAACCTTTATGGGACCAAGGATCTCCTCTCCCACTTATGCCCAACAAGGCCATCCTCCCTTACATATACAGCTGGAGCTATGGATCCCTCCCTGTGTGCTCCCAGGCTGGTGGTTGAGACCCTGGGAGCTCTGGTTGGTTGGTATTGTTGCTCTCCCCAGGGGGACACGAACCCTTTCAGCTCCTTCAATCTTCTAACTCCTCCATTGGGAACCATTGATCAGTTCAATGGTTAGCTGTGAGCATCTGCCTCTGTATATGTCAGACTCTGGCAGACCTCTAAGGAGAGAGCTATATCAGGCTCCTGTCAGCATGCACTTCCTGACTTCCATATCAGCATCTACCTTTGTTGACTGCACATGGGATGAATACCCAGGTGGAATGGTCTCCAGATGGCCACTCCTTCAGTTTCTGTCCCACACTTTGTCTCCATATTTGCTTCCTTGAGTATTTTGATACTTCTTCTAAGAAGGACCGAAACACCCACACTTGGTCTTCCTTCTTCATGAGCTTCATGTGGTCTGTGAGTTGAATCTTTGGTATTTCAAGCTTCTGGGCTAATATTCAATTATCAGTGAGTGAATACCATGTGTGTTCTTTTGTGATTGGGTTACCTCACTCAGGATGATAATTTCTAGCTCCATCCAATTCATTGTTTTTTAATAGCTGAGTAATACTCCATTGACTCCAGACAACAAAATAACCCTATTAAAAATGGGGTACAGAGCTAAACAAAAAATTCTCAACTGAGGAAACTCGAATGGCCGAGAAGCACCTAAAGAAATGTTCAGCATCCTTAGTTATCAGGGAAATGCAAATCAAAACAACCCTGAGATTCCACCTCACACCAGTCAGAATGACTAATATTAAAAACGTAAGTGATAGTAGATGCTGGCGAGGATGTGAAGAAAGAGGAACACTTCTCCATTGTTGGTGGGATTGCAAGCTGGTGCAACCACTCTGGAAATCAATCTGGCGGTTTCTCAGAAAATTGGAAATAGCATTACCTGAGGACCCAGCTATACCACTCCTGGGCATATACCAGAAGATGCTCCAACATATAACAAGGACATATGCTCCACTATGTTCATAGCAGCGTTATTTATAATAGCCAGAAGCTGGAAAGAACCCAACTGTTGGACATTTCTTTAGCCTAATGACAGGGTAACTGTCAAAGCATCGGGGTTTAATTAGCAATTGAACCTGTCCAGTAGCAGTCTGAATCTTCAGTATTGATTTTCAGTTATAGGACTGGATTATGTTTTCATATCTCCACTAAAATCCTTTTTACTTACATTTAACTTTTCCTTTAAGTCCTCAAGAGTTAGTTTGATACCCATTGTGCATGATTGTAATGTGTATTCAAGGTTAGTGATGCCCTCAAGATGATCTTATGGAAGTAGTACTGTTGTCATTTAGGGCTATTTGCTCTAGGATGATATTGCTGTGTGTTGTGGGATGTTCGCTAACACTCCATGTGTGTGTTCACTAGATTCTAATAATGCTTCCTCTTAGTTGTGACAACACAAATATGTCCAGAGACTATGTTCTCTTTTGTGAAGGAATACCACTCTAGGTTGACAGCCAATAGACTACAGATAGGCCCTTGCTACTCATGGTAACCATTTGTGCTAGAGTTACCCAGTCTTGAGGTAACAGACTCGTGGATATGGATATATATATATAAAATATTTGGTATCCTGGAGGAAAAAAGTCAATTATTTTTTCTAGTGATGAAGACTATCAGTAAAATTTATTCCCATCTGAATCTCACACCTCTCCTAAATGTATCTTTTGTTTGTTTGTTTGTTTGTTTTGTTTTGTTTTGCATTGTCTCAGATAGGATCTCACTTTGTAGCTGTGGTTGACCTGGAAGTTGGTATGGAGATCAGACTGGCCTTGAACTCAGAAATCTGAAGGCATACACCACCGTGCCTGGCCAACACATTCTCATGCAGAAATCCTTTCTGACCTTTGAAAGTGACCATGTGTGTGTGGGGGGGCGGGGGGGGGACTGAAGACAAGCTGCTTGAAGGGTGGCATGAGCTATCCCTGAAGAGGACAGACATTTGACTGCTCTATTAAAAAGGAAGCTATCTTTTTATAAATTACTCAGAAATTGGTAGGAAGAGGGGGTATGCCGGAAGTCACCAAGCTAAAGCAGAAACAAAAGGACCTCCTTCAAGTTAAGTAGTGAGTGGTCAAACAGTAGTTTAACTGTTCCTGTTTGCAGACACAGGAAACAGTGTCCCCCTGCTACATGCAGCACAGCCCCAGGGCAGCACAGCCATAGCCTTCCAAATAGGTCTGTGCTCCTGATGTGTGGAATGTCAACAAGGGGTGTTAATGGCCAGACTTGCTTGGTGTGTTGTTTTATTTAGCACTGTTAAAGAGTACACAATAAATGCCTTGAGAACTCAAATCTAACAAAATATATTTCTTTCATAGG
Source organism: Arvicanthis niloticus (assembly GCF_011762505.2). Taxonomy (NCBI): domain Eukaryota; kingdom Metazoa; phylum Chordata; class Mammalia; order Rodentia; family Muridae; genus Arvicanthis; species Arvicanthis niloticus. Next base: position 16,813,316 of record NC_047664.1, read on the forward strand.
AAAACTCAAGGACAAGGAAAATACATGAGTATACTGATATTTTCAGTGAAATGCAGAGTCTTCGACAGACACCCAGCTATACAAGTTTCCAAGGTTCATATTGTAAGCCCTATCTGGACTGCACCAGTAGAGATCCAATCAGGAAGCCAAGATCCCTGCCTCAGTACAGATACACGCCCACAGGGAATCTGGGAGTTACAGACTTGGAAAGTTCTCCAAGGTTTTGGCCTACAGGTTTTCAGTTGAGTCTGAGTGAAGAGACAAAGGCAGACGTGTATTACTATGGATTCACTATAATCTGCCTGGTGATATTAGTATTTCTAGCTTTGTATTTTCTCTGAAGTCATCAAATAAATTGGTTTTTGCTTTTGTTTTTATTTTTAAACAATTTTTAAACATTCCATCTCTTCACAGGTAGGTTCCATTCAGGGTTTTCTCACAGACATTTTCAAGGTAATTGGCTTTAAAAGAGAAAGAGAGAGAATATATTTTAAAAAAAATTTGGGCATAGTCTTAAGAATTAAAATAGTATTTTAATTTACTATTGGTTTTTCTTAGAAAATTATTTCTCCACAGAATTTCAAAATATTTTCTTAAGATCACCACGAAATTTAGAAGGCATAAATCTTTTTGATCAAAGATACTTTGAAAGTTAAGGTATGTTCAAAGATAATACATCTCATAAGAAACTATCATAATTTGATTAAATAAAGAACAACACATTTAAAAGCCATTAGGTAACCTAACTACATATCCACCTTCTGTAACACATTCCCCAGAGCCAGGTTCATTTTATAAAACATGTGAGTGGCATTTCGTATGTCATGACCACTGACTTACCTTACTACAGTAGGGACATTCACCAAAGAAGAGGTTAAAACTCTGTCTGCTGGTGCTCAGCCCTCTCAGCCACTGCACAGAAGAAAGTGCGGGTCATGTTAGTAGACACATCCCATCCAGATGGACTTTGACTAACTTGGTTTTATAAAAGGGAAATTATTTCTGAGCCCATGTCCAGTTACTATTATATTGAATACATGAAAAATCACTATTAAAATTTGGAATATAAACTTTTGATGTATAAGCAAATTATGGACCCTTTAAGACTTGGCTGGCAAGTATACACTTTACATGTAAAAGAAACACACACAGAGACTCATATAAGTCCACTACCTAAACCAACTAATCACATATCAACAATTTCTCTGTGAAAGTATATTTGGATTTTGAGATTCTGATCTTAATTCAACAGTGGGTTACTTTTCACTGTACTGACTATGAGGCAATCCATTTTTTAAAATTAAAATGAATATTCAGTATTGCAATAGAAAGTCCACATTCCAGTATAGTTTCCCAAGGAGACGTGGTATTTTTGTGATTGTCTAAGGTAAGATAACTGTCCCTAGGTTTCCTACTAAGAAAGGATAAACAGCACCCACTACTATCCATATCTCAGGAGGGAAAGACGGAAACTTTTTGGCATTTTCCTACTATAAGATGCTTTGCACAGAAACACTCAATCATACAAGCTGTGCCCTAACAGGACTGCTACAGGAACTGACTGAGAGATGAAAACACAATTCATGTAGAAAAGAGATGCTCAGGTCAAAAGAACCTTTGAGCATTCCAAAGAGAATTATTTTATTCATTCTATGTGTATATGCAGCCTGTACAGTAGCACAGGCTACCTACTCACTAAGTGCCTTACCCCATCCTTGCCTTCCTCACCTGGCAGGTCTACAGAACTTATAGAGTGGTAGCAGACATTTAAGGAGACTTTAGTTATATACATTTATTATTTGTCAATATGCTATTCATGGGTATATTCTAGATTATTTTTCTCCTTGGGATTTTTGGCAGACTCAATAGTTTATGAGATGAAGAAATGAAGCCTGTGAATGTGTGAAATTAACTAGTAAAAGTAGTTTGTGGCAAACCAGAGGACTACTTTAGTAAACAGATTATTTTAATACTTTGTTTCCTGTGTAGAGAATTACTAGTTTTACCTCATACAAGCATATTTGATGGAAAGGCTGTCCACACTGGGGATTATTACACACTTGATCAGGAATGGCACCGTTCAGGTGACGGGCATAACAGATTCCACAGTCCATGCTAAAGGCCTTCAAAAGAAAAGTGTTTGTGCTTAATGTGGATATGGAAGATTAAGAAGAATGAATATGATATAAACAATATTTGTTTCTATATCTGTGTTTTAAGTATGCTTGTGCACAGGGGAACATACAAGCAGGGATAACATCTAGTCTCTTCACAGTATTCCCACTGCACTTAAATATACACAGATTTCATTTCTGGCTGGCAAGATTTTTATGTTTTAGCCATTTTTCCATATACATAATCATTCTTGTGTCTACCCAAAGACAGATCTGACATGAGCTAGTGAACACCAAGTCACACAATTCTGCAGCAAAGGGAACAAGAAAGTCATCTCTATCACTTAGTATTAACAGCAGTGGCTCACTCCAAAGCCCACCCCACCTTCGTTATCTCTACAGTATCAATGGTACTGCTCACTTCTAAAAAATTATTGCTGTCCTTCATAAACTTACAGCAAACTAATTAAAACTGTACTGTAGTCATCCATAGCAGACAGTAGAAAACCCAAACATCTCATTAGTGTCTCTTTTCTTTGTAGTTTAATAAGTGTATCTGTCATTAACCACTTCCCTGCTGAAGATCATGAATAAAGCTCCTGTTTGAGCACCTAGCTAACGGAGAGTTGACAAGTCCACTGATGCCAGTGGCACTTGTAACTAAGAGCTCTGTGGTGCAACATTCTTCTAACTTCTTTTCTTTTTCAGCCTTGTTTTCCTGGGAGAAGCATTTAAATTTTATTATTAACATAAGGTAGACTATTGAAGCAATAATTAAACTTACAGAGTCTTCCAAGATAGTACGAGCTGGAAAATCAATTTCTAAAACATCTTTCAAATTTTGTAACAGACTATTTTCTGGATCCCTAAAAGCAAACAAACAAACAAACAAGTCTATAAAGTTTGTTAATCCAATGGACAGTGCCAGTCATACTGCCAAGGTACCTACCATAAATGAATGTTACCACTCAGCTTGATTCCTAGGGGTTTTGTCACTGTGGATATTAAAAATAAAAGGTTTTAATAATTTAGGCTTCATTGCTTTTGTCTTGTATCAACCACTGCCACAGCATTGGGTTAGCTTTGGCTTAAAATCTCAATTCTCTCTTTTGTAAGAAAGTATACAGTTCGAAATGAAAAATGTATTTAAAATAATTATAATATTATTATTTTTTAGGCTATTTAATAATGTTGGACAGGATTTTATGAACCTGTTCCAGATCTGTAACCTTAAGATGACATACCATGGTCGGCTCCAAGAAAGCAAAACTCAGGAAGCATAGTAGGGTGCCTGGGGTCTACCTCTATGTTTATGGAAACATTATTCCCTGAAATAAAAGAATAAGGCTTTTAGATGTGGCCTTCAGATTGTCAAGCAAGTCAATACAAATCCATGCATGCTAATTTGGGCACCTATTTTATCTCAAGAAAAACAAGCAAATTATTTTTAGGGTTGTGTAGAAGTAAATATCATTGTTTAGCACTGAGATGTATTTTTGAAATTGTGACTATTATTAAAGATTTGGGGACTTCAAGTTTCAAAAGACACGACCAAGATTTATATGATTAATTTAAATTGGTATGTTGCTAATTATGTTCCAGTAACATTTAATAAAAAATTTCAGTGAAATTATAAAGGCTTTAATATATAGAAATCATACTTTAAGGAATAAGCTAAATTACTTTTCATAACCTTTATTACGAGCTTAGTATTTCATATAATTGTGGTCAAATGTAAAAAAATCTAGTATAACAACTGGTAAAAATTGATACATCTAAGAAAACTTATATAAAAACTTTGTATTTGTGCTTTTTGAAAGATTACAAGTGTTTAGTTCACATTAAGCAGATGTTTGTCTTATTTAATACCTCAAAGGAACTTTCTGAAGCTAAGAAAAATGACTGTACTTAGCACTAGATTCTTTTACCAGCTTCACTGTATTGGATATGTGCAAATTCCACAAGGATAGTTGGCGAGGTTATGGAGTGTAGTTATGATCAATTTCAGCTCATGTTTATATCAAGAGTGATATGATAAATTCTATAAGTTTTGTGCTAAATCTGGCAAAACATCGTCAAAGTAAAAAAGAACTATGTGGTATAGACATTCAATAAGAAAAATTAAACTTGCCTACTTTCATTTATCAGTACAGAGCACATGCTTCCCATTCATCTCAGGCACTGTCGTCTGCCACAGACCAGGAAGTGCTGCTGCCTAGGCAGTGGCTGTAGGAACACATCTCCCCACTCTAGGGTGGCCCTACAGCACATCACTGCTTGAGACAGGAAGAGGAGCTAAAAGTAAATGCAGAACGTGTCTACAGCTTGGCTGTTCCAGCTGAACTTTAAGGATACTGGTAGAAAACGTAGTTCAAGAATAATTATTTTAATGGAGCAACGATGATAATAAATCATGACATTTCTCTAAAGAAAATGTTTTCAGTCTCAGCATCTACTTGTTGACAAATACACTATAATTGGTTAATTATTCCAAGTTAAATATTAGTAGACGTTCTCAAACTGGAATGTAACATGTTGCTTGGAAAGTGCTGGGGTAATTCATCTCGCCAGTTCCGCCAGGTATCATGCTGAATAGAAAGTCCAGAAGCTAAGCCACTACTGACTTCAGAATGATTCCCATCATTGTTTCAAAATGTTTATTGAAATTCATCCTCTACAGTAGCTTTTAACAAGACCACAGAAAGAAAAAAAGAGGAAAATATTAAATGGAGACTCTAAGTAGCTATTACCATCATGTGGTGAGAAATATATAAAAACATAAAAATTTAGATAAAAATCCAAAATTTATAAGAAGGTTAAATGCTACCACAGGCTCAGCTTTGATTGCTCATGAAGAAGATAACCATCTGTCAGAGATTAGGGCACTGTAGCAACACTACAGCCATGCTTGTTCTTCAGCCACTTCTACGTATTAGAAAGTAGGTGTTCAGCACATACGTGGGCTCACATGGTGCCGTATGTCTCAGTGGCATGACCCAACTCAGTGTCCTCCCTCTCAATATTCCATCAGAGAGGACTGCCAGATCTTCGCTCCCACAAAAGATGAAGGCTTTGTAATTTCTAACCCGGGCTTCCACTCTAAGTAGCATTCATTTGGAATTACCTGCAACATGATTTCTGTGCAAAATTAACACTAATTAACCACTGTCTGAATGTGGCTTCCATTGGATGGTCACCTTTCATAACCAAACACCTCAGCACTTCCCATCTAAAACATTTACATTAACCATGTAGTAATACATTCCCAGGAGTTTCAATAGCTGCATCCATACAAAGAAATTTTATTGAAGATTTTAAATGCCATTTTCAAATTTATTTTTGCAAATAACAGAATAAAATCAGACACCTGCAAAAAGTCTCATCTTTCTTCCCTACCTAATGCAATCCTGCGTGCTGTCGCACTCCGGGAAGGTTTCTCTGGTTCCAGCACCCAGGTCTTCTCATCAATTTCATCCATAACATCCCAGAACGCCTTCAGCGTCTCTAATGCCACCAAGAACTGATTATAAACATTTACCAAGGAGCTCTGTGAAAAGATGGAAGATAGGAAGTTAATATGCTCTTCATCCAGCAAATCAGTTTCTACTCAAAACACTGCTCTCAGGCCGCAGAAGCTGCATCACTCCCGAGAGTGTGGACTCTGACAGGCACCAGGGCTCTGCTGCAGGTTTCCTTCCTTCCGTGCAGAGCGTTAGCACAGGCTTTGTCACTAGGCTGCATTATCAAGAATGCTCTTCATTATGTATAGAAACAGAAATCACATAAAGTGATATATATATACGTATATATATAATATATAGAGATGCCTATGAATAAAATTGTTGATATTATATCTAATGCATTGACATATACCTATAATGTTAATACAAATTACATTTTTGCTCTACAAAATGAAATTAAATACAGTGATATTCATAATTGGACTAGATAGATTAACTTGAAGTCTTAGCAAATGAACAAGCTTTGCAGACCTAATTAGTATAAAACTATGAAAATGTGTTTTTGTTGTTGTTGTTGTTTTGTTATTTGTTTTGTATTGTGCTGGGGATTAAGCCAAGGATGAAGCACATACTAGCAAGTGCTCTGCCACTGAATTTTATCTCCAACAAAGATATGCATTATTTTTTAAGATTTCAAAATCAATTCCACAATTGATTTTTAGTCAACCTGTGAATTCAGTTTAAATACATTAATCATTACAAGTTAACTTAAATATAGTTCACTAAATAAACCATGAGCATTTTATAGTATAATTTATATTTTTTCTTTTAGAAAAGGAAAGTATTTCTCATAAAACAGTGTGATGCATTTAAAAGAACTATTTGCCGAAAGTTTTTGTACGGCAGTTTAAAAAGAGTAAGTAGTTTAGTGTTTCAAATAACCAAAACATATACCAAGCCTGAAAATGGTTTGCATGTATTCATTCAAAACAAGTGACAAAGGAACAAACAAAGAAGCGAATTTCCTAAAATGCTGCGGGCTGGCACTTACACTCACCACCCCATCCCTGCAGTAAGGCTGTAGTATGAGATGAATCCTTGGCTCCTTTGGCAGTAATGGTTTCACACCTGTAGTCTACTGACCTACAAGGGTGGGGCTGGAGTGGAAGAATAGGGGCTAAACCTTATGTCTGAAGATAACCTTATGAACACTGAAGGGAGAATGTTCTTTTTATAGTGTGCTACATTATGGTACAGATGTAAGTAACAGAATCACACAGCTCTATGACTAGCTCTTACACAGCTAGGAATGAAGTTAGTATACCCGGCTTTCTCTGTGTTCCATCTGAAACTACACCTATGTATTTCATCAATGAATTCAATGTTGACCTAATGCTTAACCCATTCAAAAGAAATGACAAGGGTTTTTTTTATAGTAGCATCTTTTACTTGAAAGTATTTACAAACATATTGTCCATTTCACCTACATACAAAACATATTGTTAAAAATGCATTTTGAACAATAAGTACTTTTAAAATAAGAAAATAGCAGTTTAAGAGAAAACCAAACAACACAAATAACCTACAAACTACATATAGGTGGCAGAAAAGGGAACCTGGAGTCTAACAGCCATTATTAGACTTTACTAGAAAAAAAATTTCAGAATAAATGCTTCAAGGTAAGCATTCTAGGTAAGAAAGGAAAAAAAAACTTTGTTAGCAACCTCAGGGATGGAGGAGATGGGAGTAAAATCATCTCCCCAAAAGCCAGAAGTCATATTCTCAGTCGTTTGATTTGTCAAGTCACACACACTGAGTTTGAAATTATCCAATTAAAATACTATGCTATTCCTATATGTTAACAATAGCATTTATACAGATATTTCAAAACAGTGTGACCAAAGTTAATGTCAAAACCCATTATTACCAGGAAAGTAAGTCTCTATTTTTTTAAATAAAAAAGCCAACTCTTCATTCTGTAATATGTACAAGTTTAGAAATCACTACTGATATAGTTGATATATTGATATAGTTGGTATATTGACATATTGATAAAGGTTCTTTCTGTCAACTTGAAAAATGCTAGATGAAAGCCCCAGTAAAAACGAAGTACGAAATCTTTTGTAAGAGCGACAGCTCTTAATAAAGATGGAAGAAACCATAAAACCATCAATAAGGACATACATCAACCTGAGCTCATGGGCTGAGGGTGAGTGTGTAAAAGTCATGCCTCTTTTAAAAGATATGGAAATTTCATTTATTTACAAACTAAAGACACCCCTACCTTATGATCTAGCAATTCCAGTCCACGAGAAGTGCAAAAACAAGTGCATAACAACATGTCTACAAGAATGCCTACTGCAGCCATGATTACAAAATCCCCAAACCTGCACAAGTCCAGATATGCTGCAAAAGTAGAAGAGAGAAAACTAATAGGGACAAGTTCTTAATCTTCACCATCTCATGTACTGTGTGTCCATTTAAATGATGTTTAAATTAAGTTAAAATCTATGAAGGAGAAGACGACAAACTAGTACCTGCCAGGACCCTGCTAGTTCAGGAAACTTATCCAAATTGTACTGTGTTTAAATATGCCTAAAATAAACTGCCCAGTGTTAGACTCTAGAAGTCTAATCCAACACCAGCTACTGAGTCATGTTTGGTGGTGTAACACCGTCCCCGGTGCACAAGGAGCTAATGGCTCGCAGAAGGTACAGATGGTCCCAGAAGGAAAAGGCAAATGCAAGGAATGAGAGGGGCTGCCATGCTTTGAAGGAAAGAGGGTGCAACCATCATGTAAGGCCTCGGGCAGCCTCAGATGAGGCCAGAGGGCCAAGGATATTAGCAGGGGCTAGGTGATAAAAGCCACTAAGTTTAGGGCAGATGGAGAGACAGAGATGATACATTAATAAGGGCATGAATTTCTAAGCAGGAGGTATTAGCACCAAGTAATTGTGCTACCAGACAAGTTCTAAAGTGATAAAGCTGTCTGAGTGTCTTTTATCCACAGATTCAAGGGTCTCAGGTATGGGCTGGTAACGTGACACTTCCCGGAGCAAAGATGGGTAGAGAGAGAAAGGCTGGGTTGGGGCTGGCAGCAGCTGATCCAACAGCCAAGCTGGAGCAAAGGCCCTTAGAAAAGGAAGTCTGTCCATTTGCCTAAGAATTTCTCGAATTCATTGTTTTTAATAGCTGAATAATACTCCATTGTGTAAATGTACCACATTTTCTATATCCATTACTCTGTTGAAGGACATCTGGGTTCTTTCCAGCTTCTGGTTATTATAAATAAGGCTGCTATGAACATAATGGAGCATATGTCCTTGTTATATGTTAGAGCATCTTCTGGGTATATGCCCAGGAGTGGTATAGCTGGGTCCTCAGGTATTGCTATGTCCAATTTTCTGAGGAACCACTAGACTGATTTCCAGAGTGGTTGCACCAGCTTACAATCCCACCAACACTGGAGGAGTGTTCCTCTTTCTTCACATCCTTGCCAGCATCTACTATCACCTGAGTTTTTTATCTGAGCCATTCTGACTGGTGTGAGGTGGAATCTCAGGGTTGTTTTGATTTGCATTTCCCTGATGACTAAGGATGCTGAACTTTATACCTTTAGGTGCTTCTTGGCCATTCGAGTTTCCTCAGTTGAGAATTCTTTGTTTAACTCTACACCCTATTTTTTTAATAGGGTTTTTTGGTTGCAACTCAATCACAAAAGAACACACATGATATTCACTTACTGATAATTGGATATTAGCCCAGAAGCTTGAAATACCCAAGATTCAAATCACAGATCACATGAATCTCATGAAGAAGGAAGACCAAGTATGGGTGCTTTGGTCCTTCTTAGATGAAGTAACAAAATACTCAAGGAAGCAAATATGAAGACAAAGCGTGGGACAGAAACTGAAGGAGGCATTGTGTGGAGACCATTCCACCTGGGTATCCATCCCATGTGCAGTCACCAAAGGTAGACGCTGATGTGGAGGTCAGGAAGTGCATGCTGATAGGAGCCTGATATACCTGTCTCCTTAGAGGTCTGCCAGAGTCTGACATATACAAAGGCAGATGCTCACAGCTAACCATTGAACTGATCAAGGGGTTCCCAATGGAGGAGTTAGAGAGAAGACTGAAGGAGCTGAAAGAGTTTGTGTCCCCATGAGGAGAGTAACAATACCAACCAACCAGAGCTCCCAGGGTCTCAACCACCAGCCTGGGAGCACACAGGGAGAGACCCATGGCTCCAGCTGTATATGTAGAGGAGGATGCCCTTGTCAGCCATAGGTGGGAGAGGGGATCCTTGGTTCCATGAAGGCTGGATGCTGAGTGTGGGGGAATTCGAGGGTGGGGAGGTGGGAGTGGGGGTCAGGTGGAGGAGCACATCCTCATAGAAGCAGGAGGAGAGCGGATGGGATAGGGGCTTCCTGGGTGGGGGGTGGGGGGCAGGGGGGGACAGGAATGGGGTAAGGGAATAACATCTGAAATGTAAATAAAATATCCAATAAAAAATTTTTTTAAAAGACACTATAAGCAACAATATCAACCATATAATCTCAGAGAAATAAATTAGGAAAAATATCCCATTAAAAATAACTTGAAAAGAAAAGAAAAACAAAAACATTACCTAAGAATACACACCTAAGCAAAAGAATGAAAGACCACTACAATAAAACCATAAAACATTAAAACAGAAGGTAAAGGAAGATACCAGGTGATAAAAAGAAGTAACTCACCCTGGGTTGCCAGAGTTAATGTTGTAAAAATGGCTATACAAGCAAAATTAACCTACAAATTGAATGCAGTGCTCTTAAAAGTTCTGATATCACAGGTGAAAAGAAGATAGCCTTATTTCACAAATAAGAGTAGGGAAACAGTGTGAACCAGCAAAAGAATAAAATTAGATACACATTTTTTACCTTGTACAATATCATAAGTTTGGAATTTTTATATGAACTTTTAAATATTAAACCCATTTATGAAATTGGTCCTATAGAAAAAAATACCATATCTTCAACCTAAGACAGTCAATTTCAAGTCATATGAAGTAGTCTTCACACAAGTTTAAAACAATGTAAGATTAAATAAGCAAAAAACACAGAAATGGATAGTGTCCTTCCTTATCCAGTTCAATACAGCAAATCCGAACAATGATTCTACTAAATGTTAGGTCGATATCGATATCGATGACACTATAAAGTATGGCAGGTAAGATCTTCATGCATTAACAGTCAAAGCTCCAGCCCCACACTATGCTTTCTATGTCAGTTACATCTCTCTCAGCAAACATCTTAGTCAGTGTTCTATTGCTGTGAAGAGACAGCATGACCTCAGCAATTCTTATAAGGGACATCTTATTGAGGCTGGCTTTCAATTTCAGAGGTTTTAGACCATTATTGTCATGGCAGGCAGCATAGTGGCATGTAGTCAGACATGGTACTGGAGAAGGCGAGCCAAGAGCTGTATATCTGGATTAGCAGCCAGCAGGAAGAACAAACTGAACCACTAGTAACTTAGTCTGAGCTTCTGAGACTTCAAAGTCTGCCTCCTCCAACAAGGCCACACCTCCCAATAGTGCCACTCCCTAGTAACCAATTCAAACCATCATGGCAAGTAACTCAGTCTCAGCTTCATGTGGTAACTGCCTTTCCTTCCACAAGATAATTATAAAGAGAAAAACGTTTACTTTACCTCACAGTTTGGATTTACCAGTCCCAAACTGATAAAGCACTGTTGTGTTGGCCAAGCAATGAGGGGGCCTATTAACAAATGTGGAAGAATACACTCCTCAAGCACAGCTAGAAAGCAAAGAAGATAGAAGAAGAGAACAAGGTCCTTCAATTTCCTTCAGTGACCTAAGGTCTTTCGACATACTGCAAGTCCTGAGCTGCCAGTGACACCACTCTGCAGACCAAGCCTTTATGTGGCCTTTGGGGGATACTAATCCATGTCATAGCACTTCTACACTATGGAGATCCTTCCAAGATTTCAGAAGGATCATCTATATAAAATGTCAACTGCTCGATATATAGTGTGCCTTTACATGTTCAAAGCAAATATTTTAAGACGTATAGTTCCTGATTTAAAAATTTTTGTATCCTATTTGATTTAAAGACAAATCTAATAGGAAAATACTTGAACCATGAATACTTACATAATTAACACATAAAGTTATTTAAGGCATAACTAAAATAGAAACGAACAGACATCAGCATAAAATGGGGAAGAAATAATTTCCTAAAGTCAACAAGCATATGATCTAACAGAAATACCGCCTTGTGAGTGAGACATCACTGCTCTAATTGCAGAGCTACACAGTGGGCAAAGAAACAGTTTCAGGGTTCGGAAAGGTGGGGAAAAAAATGAACTGCTTGGAATATTTGAATTGTGCAAAGTAACTTTTCCTCCATCAGATGGCTCACTGCCATGGTCTCACTTCTCTCTCATTATCTGACAGCATTCCCATCATTCATCACACTCTATAGCAGGACATAAGGGAATTGGTGACTATTTTGCAGATCCTATGGGACCTTAATCAATACCCTTAACTCTTTCCAAACTAATCAATCTTAGATCCATTATGAATCTGTTTGAACAACTTTGTTCTATTTTTTCCCACTGATTCCTAGTTAGAATGGTTTAATACAGACACACAGACACAGACACAGACACAGACACAGACACAGACACAGACACAGACACAGACACAGACACAGACACAGACACAGACACAGACACAGACACATACTTTGTTTTTTATTTTCTTCTTTGTACTTTTTATTTCCTATAAAACAATGTATTATTTTTATAATACTAAAAAGCCTATGTAGAAACTGGAAAAGATGATCTTTTAGATTTCTTTGCATTTCATGATGTTTAAAATATGCTAAAAATATTAATTTAATAAGACAATTTCAACCTATGCCAGAGCAACTGGTAAACTAACCCAAAATGCCATCATTTATGCAGATATTCCCAAGAAGATGATTAAAGAATATGAAATGAAAGAATGAAAATGCACAGTAGAGCCTGGTGTGGTGGAACACACCTAGAACCCCAATAGTCAGGAAGCTGAGAAAGAAGACCAGGAGTTGACAGCCAGTCTGGGCTTCAAATACAAAGTCTACATAAAAACCATTTTCAAACAAAACAAAACAGATGCAGGACAGAAGGCAAGAGAAATGAATAGCTCACAAACAATCAAACTCAACATACACACAAAAGGCTAAGTGACCTTCAAGTCAATACATTCAGAGGCAAAAAGTGTTTCATAATCAAAACAACAACACAAAAGCCTTTCAGCTAAATCTTAATATGGTAGGAAGAGAAATGCTAAAGAGCAATGACTTCCAGAATCTTGTATCATAGATAGATATAAAGATGGATAGGGAGACAGAGAGAGAAGGAGTTGGAGGAAGAAGACAATAACTATGAAACACTATGAGAAAGCTGGAGAATATCCAGAAGTTGAAAAAACATGGTGACCAAGTAAATTTGATTCCACCTACTTTAAAATATTTACAGTAACGAGCCATATGAAGGTACACCGATTACAATAGGATTTATTTTAATGTACAGTAGGGTTGAGATAGGAAAGAAGTACTAACAACCCAGCTAGCTCTAGTATGTGTGCTCTAGTTAGGGTTACTATTGTTGTGATAAAATACCATGACCAGCCTGGCAGTGGTGGCACACACCTTTAATTCCAGCACTTAGAAGGTAAGGCAGGCGGATTTCTAAGTTCAAGACCAGCCTGGTCTACAGAGTGAGTTCCAGGACAGCCAGGGCTACACAGAGAAACCCTGTCTCGAAAAATAAAAAATAAAAAAAATAAAAAAAAAATAAAAACCCCAACACCATGACCAAGCCCAAAGCAACTTGAGTCCAAAGGGCTTATTTGGCTTACACTTCCACATAATCATTTACCATGGAAGAAACTCAGGAGAGAAACTCAAACAGGGCAGGAACCCGGAGGCAGGAACCGATGCAGAGGCCATGGAGGGGTGCTGCTTACTGGATAGCTTCTGGTGGCTTGCTTAACCTGCTTTCTAATAGAACCCAGTAACTAGCAAAGGAATGGCCCCACTACAACAGGCTGGGCCTTCCCAATAGAACCCAGTAACTAGCAAAGGAATGGCCCCACTACAACAGGCTGGGCCTTCCCAAACCAAACTTTTTTTTTTTTTTTTTTTTTTTTTTTTTTTTTTTTTTTTTTTTAAATAAAAAGCCTACAGGCTTGCCTGCTTATTTCCATTTCTTAGTTGAGGTTCCCTCCTCTCAGGTGACTTATGCCAAGATGACATAAAACTAGCCAGCACAATGAGTATAGGGAGGACAGCCACATAGTTTAAAAGGCAGGAAGGGTAAGGCATTTTTAAACTACGACTGCTTCTGAAGTATGAGCTAATGAGTAGGAAACCAAAGGTTTTATTTGTCCCAAGACTAGATGATGTACCTTTCAAAAAGATTTATTTCTTGGCTTCTATCACACTGTCATCTGGAAGTGATGTGTGCTTAGGTCTAAACTCTTCAAACAAACCAAAAACACAAAAGAATACCTACCTGTTCCTGAAATGAAATATTTTCTTGGGCAGGAGATATGGCTCAATGGTTAAGAGCACTGATTGGTTCTCTAGACGTCCTGAGTTCAATTCCTGGTAACCACATGGTAGCTCACAACAATCTGTAATTGGATCAGGTGCCCTCTCCTGGTGGATCTAGAGACAACTATCTTCTGAAGATGAGCTAAGTGTACCCTTATACTTAAATAAGTATTTAAAATATATATTTTATGTTCAACAAATTACCTGGGGGTAAGAAGACCTATGAGGTTAATATTTCATAGCCCACTTCCAGCAGACGGTTAAGAAGTTACAGACACTTTCCATATACTGACAAAAAGTCAAATGAACAACTCTGAGGAAGGTTACAATTCTCTAAAGCCAAGGAAATCATCTGAAAGAAGCCTAGTCCTACTTCTTATGAACAGAGTTTAAACATACTGGCAGCAAAACTTCTTAGAAAGTCACATGCAGTAGCATAGGGTTTGTTCAACTTTGAGAAACAAGTCAAATAATTGAGACACAAGAAAAAAGCCAAACTTCTGGACTTTTTAAGTGCCTTTGGTGTATTTACACTTGTCTTCACCATCATTATTGCACATAACAGTGAGTATTTCTATGAGCCTAAGATACCCCCAGAAAGTAAAGGCTAAAATAAGGGCTAATATGAGGGAGAGTGTTTGAAATGAACATAAGGAATGGAAATGAGGGACTGACTGACCACCACAGGGAGCATCCTTTTGAAATGATCCTGCGACAATAAAAAGCACTGTGAAAAGCTGAAGAGGAAATTCTCCTTACTAACCTTCCAGGGAGCCTTTAGTTACTGGTTTCCATGCTCCATTGAACGACTGTCACAAGGGGTGTAAAATCTCACAATCTCACGTGTACTCCCATATCCACAGCTGCCTCAGGTCTCCCCCAAGACTTCTGGACCTGTTGCTAGGAAAGCCCCAAAGAGAAGGAGGGTACTCCATTACGGAGCAGAAGGAAACAGCATGGTGGAGTGAGACCAAGGGAGGGAGGGAGCTGGGAGGAATCAGCAAGTGACACCAGTTTATGAAAAACATTCACCACAAGAAATCAGCTCATAGAAAGGCTTAATGGTAATCAAAGGATAAAAGAGAATCTCTGTCTGCATGAAAAACTGTCCACTTGGGCTTTCCTCGAAATTCAAGAGTTTTCTATATAATTTAAACACAAGTACATTATTAGTACAGGAGTGGAAAATGAGCTTAACCTATAGGCTACCTCACCATACTCATAATAGCATCATAAAGACGAAGAAAATTTTAATTTTGACAAAGTTCAATTGCCAACAAGTTCCCCCCTAGATGTTGACTTTGGTAACTATCAAGATGTCTTTGTCTAATTGAAAGCTTCAAGTATTTTCTAGGATTTTTTTCCAGAGTTTTAGAGTTTCAGCTTTTATGCTATGCTTCTTATCCATTTTGAGTTTATAAGAGTTAGAGTTCAATCTTTGGCACAGAGACTTCAATTGTCTTCACATCATTTGTTGAGAAGACTACCCTTGCTGTACCCATTTGTGTGCATCTCTGTTGAGTACCAGTGTCTGTGAGTCTGCTCTGCACTTCATGTCCCACTGACCTATTGTTGACCCTTGTGACACCAGATTATCATAAGAAAAGCAGATCTTTAAATCTTTAAACCACATGTGGTTATTCTTCCATTTCAGTTCTTCAGTTATTGGTCTATCAATGTCCTTTCTGTTTTGATATGATTTTAAAGTAATTATCAGGGCCACTAGGAATAAACTGAACCTTTCAGTTTGTATGGAATCCACAGGTCAATCAGAAAAGGAATGAGATATTAACAACTCTTAATTCTCCAACTCACAGACATAGTTCACATACAGATTTGAGAAAACGCGCAGGTACTTCAGCAGAGATGCATGTATGTCAAGCTCATGGACAGAGGTTTCACCTTTAGACATTAAGAAAATGAAATTTGAACACATTTAAGATACCATCAGATGTCCACCTCAGTGCCTATAATAAAAGCAAGGGTCTGAGCACAGCAAGGGTCAGCAAGAAAACAGCAGAATAGAAAGTATCAGACACTATTGTTAAAAAGGCACAACAGTACAACATTGATAAATACTTCTTGGTCAAAAATCAAGCAAGGTTGATGACTGGGTTTATTTCTGGGTCTATAATTTGATTCCATTGATCAAATATCTATCTCTATAACAATATCCTGCAGTTTCTATTACTATTGTTCTGTAGTAGAGTTTGAAACCAGGGATAGTGATACCTCCAGAAGTTCATTTACTGTACAGGATTGTCTTACCTACCCTGTTTTGTTTGTTTGTTTGTTTGTCTGTTTGTTTTTCCAAATGAAGTTTAGAATTGTTCTTTCAAGGTCTGTCATGGGAATTGCATTGAATTTGTAGATTGCTTTTGGTAAGATGGCCACTTTTACTCTGTTAAACCCATCTTTAAACACAATCTTCTGATATCTTCTTCAATTTCTTCCTTCTGAGACTTGAAGTTCTTGTTATACAGGCCGTTTACTTGCTTGGTTAGAGTTACACTAAGATATTTTATATTATTTGTGGCTATTGTGAAGGGTATTGTCTCCCTAAATTCTTTCTCAGCCTGTTTATCATTTATACAAAATAGGGCTACTAATTTTTTTTTTTTAGGTAATTTTGTACTGAGCCACTTTGCTGAAGGTGTTTATCAGCTGTAGGAGTTCACTGGTAGAAGTTTTGGGGTCATTTACGTTTACTATCATATCACCTACAGATATCCATACATTGACTTCATCCTTTCCAATTTGTATTCCCTTGATCTTCTTTAGTTGTCTTACTGCTCTAGCTAAAACTTCAAGTATGATATTAAACAGATACAGGGAGAGTGGGCAACCTTGACTCGTTCCTTGTTTTAGTAGAATTGCTTTAAAGGTTTTCTCCATTTAATTTGATGGTGGTTGTCGGCTTGCCATATATTGTCTTCATTATGTTTAAGTATGTCCCTTGTATTCTTGAACTCTCCAAGACTTTATTATGAAAGGATGTTGGGTTTTTGTCAAAGCCTTTGTTAACATCTGATGAGATAATCATGGGTTTTTTTTTTTTTTTCTTTCGGTTTGTTAATATGGTGGATTACACTGACAGATTTCTGTATGTTGTACCATCTCTGCATCTCTGGGATCAAGTCTACTTGATCATGATGAATGACCTTTTTGGTGTATTCTTGGATTAGGCTTATGAGTATTTGTGTTTAGCTATGCACCTTGTATCCCTAAGCTCTTCAAGACTTTTAACATGAAGGAAGATTGGATTTTTGTAAAAGGCTTTTTCAGCATTTAATGAGATGATCATGTATTTTTATTCTTTCAGTGTGTTTATATGGTAGATTATATTGATGGATTTTAATATATTGAACCATACTGGCACCTCTGGGATGAAGCCTATTTGATCATGGTGGTTAATTTTCTTGATGTGTTACTGGATTCAATCTGTGATTATTTTTTTTTTTTGAGTAATTTTACACCAGTGTTCATAAGGGAAACTGGAATGAAATTCTCTTGCTTTGTGGAGTCTCTGTGGTTTAAGTATCAGAGTGACTGTGGCCTTAAAAGAATGAGTTTGGCAATGTTGCTTCTATTTCTATTTTGTGAAATAGTTTAAGGAGTATTAGTATTAGGTGGGTGTTTTTTTGAAAGCTTAGTAAAATGCTGTGCTAAAACCATCTAGTCCTGGGATTATTTGGGTTATGAGAATTTGATGACTGCTTCTATTTCCTTACAGGGTTAACAGGACTATTTAAATTGTCTACCTTATTTTGCTATAGTTGAAGATTCCTTTTTTGTTCTCAGCACTTGTAAGACTTTCAGAGTACATGTTCACATGGTAAAAAGTTCACTACAAGTTTGCACATAAATTCAGGCCATAAATTGGATAAGAAGTTTGTAACAGAGAATGTGTACATGCATATCCACTAGGAGCAATTATCTGGCCAAACATTCATCATTTGTTACTAGGTTACATGTTCATGGAAAGTTAAAGACCTAATCTTTCCTTTAAGTTTTATATAGCTAAACCCAGTCAATATCTTATCTCCTGTTTTTGCACTTGTTGTCCTGTGGTGTATATCTTCTTTATGACCTTCAGTTAATGGTTTTTGCAATCCCTTGGAGTGTTTGTAATTCCTTGTAAGTTTTAGAAGTTTGTTGTTATCTCAGAAGCAATTAAGCAGTTCTGTTATAAAAGGGGCTCTCTCTATATGCCTTGCCATTTGGAAATCATGGCGACCCTAGCATGCTAGTTATAGAATAAATGTCCTCTGGTTTTGCATACAGAGTCTGGGGTCTTCCTTCAGTGAATTTTGGACCCTTACAGAACTATGGTAAGTGGTATCAATCAAGAAAATCATCCATTTCCTTTAGATTTTCCCACTTTGTGTAGGACAGTGTTTTGTTTTGTTTTTCAAGACATGGTTTCTCTGTATAGCCCTGGCTGTCCTGGAACTAATTCTGTAGACCAGGCTGGCCTTGAACTCAAATCCACCTGCCTCTGTCTCCCAAGTGCTGAAGTGCTGGGATTAAAGGTGTGTGCCACCAATGCCTGGCAAGGACAGTCTTTTGAAGTAAGGTCTAATGATCTTTTGGTACAGTCCTCAGTGTCCATTGTTAATTTGAATCTGTCTCTCTGCCTTTAACTTAGTTTGTCTAAGGGTTTGTCTATCTGGTTGATTTTCTCAAAGAACCATCTCTTAAGAAAGCATCTTCAATAAATGGTTCTGTTATATCTGGATGTCTGCATGTAGAAGAATGAAAATAGATCCATATTTACTGCCCTGTACAAAACAAGTTCAAGTGGATCAAACACCTCAATATAATACTGGATACACTAAATATAATAGATGAGAAAGTGAGGAACTGCCTTGAACACATTAGTACAAGAAACAACTTCCTAAACAGAACACCCGTAGCTCAGTCATTAAGATCAACAATTAATAAATTGAAAAGCTTCTGTAAAGCAAAAGACACCATTAATAAGACAAAACAGCAGCCTACAGAATGGGAAAAGATTGTCACCAACCCTACATCAGACAGAAGGCTAATATCCAAAATATATACAAAACTAAAGAAATTAGATACCAACAAATCAAATGGCCTAATTAAGAAATGGAATACAGAGCTAGACAGAGAATTATCAACAGAGGAGTCTCAAATGACCTAGAAGCACTTAAAGAAATGTTCAATGTCCTTAGTCATCAGGGAAGTGCAAATCAAAAAAACTCTGAGTTTCTATCTTACAACAGTCAAAATGGCTAAGATCAAAATCTCAAGTTTTTGATGAGATTTTGATCTTAGCCATTTTGACTGTTGGTGAGTATGTAAAGCAAGATGAACAATACTCTATTGATGGCGGGAGAGCAAATTTATACAACCACTCTGGATATCAATTTGGCAGTTTCTCAGAAATTGGGAATAGTTCCATTTCAAGACTACTCCTGGGCAGAAATGCAAAAGATGCTCCACCATCCCACAAGGACACTCGCTCAACTGTGTTAATACTAGCTTTATTCACACTAGCCAGAAACTGGAAATAGGCTAGAATTCCCTCTACTGAAGTATGGATTTAAAAAAAAAAATGTGGTTCATTTACATAATGGAATACTTCTCAGTTATTCAAAACAAGGATATCATGAAATTTGCAGGCAAATGGATGGAAATAGAAAAGATTATACTGAGTAAGGTAACCAAGACCCAGAAAGACAAATATGAGGTAGGGATAAGATGTGGGCAGGTGGGGAGAGGGCTGGAAGAAAGAACTGAAATCTCTGGGACAAGATGAAGACCTGCATATCAGCTTTAATTCCATTAATTGCTAGCACCTCTGCTTCTCCAATAACATTGACACAAGGAGTTAAGACAACTACTTTTGTTAACCATCTACCAAAAAAAAATGTTACTAATGTTTTGAGTATACAAAAGGATTTATATAGGTATCTGGAACAACGATAGATGCTCTATAATCCATTCAAATTATCTGAAGGAGGTTCAGGGTTCAAGAGCTAGGAGCCATCCCAAGTGTCATGACAAATATCATTGGAGTAGTGTTACTTTTGAAATTCACAATGATTATCATTATAATTTTAAAAAGTTTAAAGATACCTGGCATAAAGATATAAAACATAAAGCTTAAAGATATTTGGGATAATCCTAACACATCTCTGGGTGTCTTAACTGTACATAGTGAGATTATGAATTTAAAGAATGCTGCTCTTTGATGCTGCAGATAATGCCAATAAAATTATCAATGGCCTGAGGTCAGTATTTCCATTTGGTCAAACATCAGGAATGGCATATATAGCTTGATCATGCTAGCCCTTCTTGTCCTGGGATTACTTTTATTCCTGCCCATCAAGTTAAAGGTTATCTTTAACAACATCAACATGTTGGCAGCCAAAGTACATGGCTTAAACCTGAAAATGGACCACCAGACAGAGTTATTAAATTAACAGGCTGGCAAGCCAAGGATGGGTAAGTTTCTGCACAGCCTTACCAACCTAAGACAGAAGTGCATTGCCTTTGATAATACATATTCCATGATGGGGAAGGAAGGCATTCTTGTCAGAACGACCTAAGACAGACTCAGTCTTATTAATGAAATAAAAAGCGGGGAGAGAGGTGGAGAGCCTTTGGGGCTGCTTAGCAAGAATCTGACATGGGCCAAGACAAGGAAATGGGCTGCTTGGCAGGAATAGGACACTGGCCATGAACAAGGAAGTAGGCTTCAGGCCGGAATCTGACATTAGACTAGAACAAAGAAATAATTTCATGTAGGAATCTAAATCTTAGGCTACAACAAAGAAGTAATCTCAGGTAGGAATCTAAATATTAGACTAGAACAAAGAAACAATTTCAGACAAGAATCTAAATTTTAGGCTAGAACAAGGAAGTAGGCCTCAGATATGTAAATGACCTTGGGCTAGGATAGGGAAGTAGGCTCAGATATTTTGGTCATCCTGATAAGCTTTTAGAAACAGTGATCACGAGAGTGTTCATATAATTGGGTTTTATGCCCCACTTTTCCTTTGATTTTTTTGTTCTTATTGTATTGCCTGTTCCTCAACTATTTGCATCTAATGTATTGCTAGACCCTCAACCTAGACCTAACTTTAATACATGCATGTAATCAAAATGGTATAAAAGTATAAAGGAAGAGGGGGTATTCAATAGGGGGTTCTAGGGAGGGGAAATGGGGAAATAAAATGACATCTGTATTGTAAATAAATAAAATATCCAATATAAATAAATAAATAAATAAATAAATAATTTTTTTAAAGATGAAGACCTGCCATGGGGGAAGCTCCCAGGAGTCTATGGGGATGACCCTAGCTGAGACTCCTAACAGCTACAGATATAGAGACTGAAATGGCTACCTCCAGTAGCCGGGAGAAACTTCCAGTGGAAGAAGGGGGACAAAACCTTTGACCCAAAAATTGTCCTGCCTACAATATGTGCAGGGATAAAGATGGAGCAGAGATTGAGGGAATGCCCAACCAAGGACTGGCCAAACTTGAGATATATCTCATGGGAGAGAGCCAGCCATGACACTAATAATGATATTCTGCTGTTTACAGACAGGTACCTAGCGTAACTGTCTTCTGAGAGACTTTATCCAGTAGCTGATAGGAACAGATGCCTAGACCCACAGCCAAACATTAGGTAGAGTCTTGTAGAAGAGTACGGGGAAGGACTGTGGGTCTTGGAGGTGTCAAGCACACCACAAAAAAAGACATACAGAATCAATTAACCTGGGCCCATGGAGCCTCACAGAGACTGAACCACCAACCAACAAGCACACAAGGCCTGGACCTAGCCCCCTATTCATGTGTGACAAACATACAGCTTGGTCTTCATGTAGGTTTCCAAACAATTGGACTCAGTTGCCTGCCTTTGGATCCCTGTCCCCTTAGCTGGGCTCCCTTGTCTGGCCTCAGTGGGAGAGGATACAGTTAGTACTGCTGCAATTTGGTGTGCCACGGTGGGTTGATACTGGGTGGCAGAGCTTCCTTTCTCTAAGAAAAAGGGGAGGAGGTGATGGGGAGAAGGATTAGTAATGGTGGGACTGGGAGGGGAACAGGAAGTGGGGCTGTAATCGGCATGTAAAGTCAAGAAATAAATATATTAAGGATGAAAAAAAGAAAAAAAATACTTTGATAGTTCCCTAAGAAGTTAAATATATAGCTTCTGTAATATACAGCCACTTCTCTCCTAAACATGCTGTCAATAGAAATATAAGCATATTCTTAGACAATGACACACACTGTTTATAGCAGCTTTGTTTTTATATGCAAAAGCCATGTGCATCAAAATGAAGATGTCACAATTGTCACAGTTGACATCATAGGGTGCCTAGTCTCAGTTGGTTTATGTATGACACAACTCCTGAGTCTCAAGAGTATCATGGAAGAGGTGGTACAAGGCTTGTAAAAGGCAGAGGATCAGAAAATCTGCTATGAGATTGTGTCTCCTTGAAATGGTAGGGAAGTTATACCCACAATCCCTCAACAACATGTCTGCCTAAATGTGGTATGAATAAGGATGACACCGACAGACATGCTAACATGGAAGGCAGAAACCTCTGCTGGGACTCTTCCCTAGACAATGAACTACAGAGTGGGTGGGATCATTCTCTCTGGAGATAAGCCCCTAATGGTTAACCAACAGCAAATAGTTAGTTGTGAAATGAGAAGTATGGGAAGGAACAGACATAGGAGGCTTGGAGAGAGGAAAGGTAAGGGGGTAAATTATCTAATTATACTTCATTAAAATAAAAAGAGTTGAAACTGTATGTACGGTTACATGCATTCATGTGTATGCATGCAAACCAGTGTGTATCTTGGCACAGGTGTTCAGGCCAATATATAATAAATACTTCAGAATAAAAATGCATAAACTATATGACATACTACATGGTAAACCTCAAAACAGTTATACCAAAGAAAGAAACCTGTCACTGGAAAGCACAGCAAACTGAAAGACAACAGTGACAAAAGCTAGAGGAGAAACAGGACAGAAGGGACAAGTGAGGAGGCCACTTAGGGGAAGGAGAGTGTGAACTTGGTAGTGGTGTTAGTTTTCTTGGGACTGGAGATGATTTCATGGGTGACTATTTGTAAAAACTCATCCAATTGTACATTAACTGTGTTCCACTAATTTGTCAATGACAGCTCAACAACACTCACAATGGTCTCCAGACAGTAAGAGATCTACCAGTATGTTTGTAATGTTTTCCTTAACAATTAAAAAGCTTAGGCCAAAGTAACAATGCTCCTTACAGCTAAGAGAAGACAAAAGAATATGTGGTTCATATCCATACATACACAAAGATAATGAGATCTTATCAGATACATAGTACATACACTGGAGAAGGAAGAAAGATCGATGCATGTGGACTAAGATACTGGCTCTTACCCCATAGCTGCTATTAAGTCATGTTAAACTACAAAAGCACTTAGGCATTAAAGTGTGAATACTGCCAGACTCAAAGTGCAGTGCTTATTATCTTTAAAAGCATTTTGTTACTTTCTTAATGCCTGAAGAGAAGCAGTAACGTCAGTAACTTAAGCAGACTTCAGAGTGTAACATCTTCCTCTTAAGCACTATTATTTCCAGTATTTTAATAATGTTCACATAGTCCTGGAATGTGAGCTTTTGTGCTCTGATGACACTTAAATTAATAGCATAATTTTCTAGGATTTGCAACAGTTGCTTCCTATTCTGATATATATATATATATATATATATATATATATATATATATATATATATTTCTATAATACTGGCAGATAAACCCTCTAATAACCATTTTTATCTTGGATGATTCAAAAGGCTTACATAGAATGTGAAAACATGAAGAGATTAAACTTCAGAAATTTAATTTTAATGTTGACTGCAATATTTCCAATCAAGTATCTTTAAATATATCCAGTTCATTTGATTTTACCTGTATTTCCAGTAAGATCCTCACCTGTGTCTGTAGTTACATCTGTGACTGCATCTATTGAATCCCATGTTTCCTGTTAAATGAATCCACAAAGGACTTGTCTCTCCTGTACCAAAATTATTGCAACTGCAACTGACCATTTCAGGCATTTTCTCCTCTTTCAATTCCTGTGAAGAAGCTATGTGCTATGAGGAATAAACGAAGTGGAATCCCATCATGTTTGGCAGGACAGCTGTAGCAATTTTACTAAGAAAAAGAAAGTCTGTCAAGCTCATGTTGAAAATAAGTAGGCACTTTGAATACTGTCCTTAGCTTTTCATGTTTTACACTACAAAAGAACAACAAAAAGCAAAAAACCATCAAGTCAAGTAGTTAAAAAAAATAATCCAGTCCATCTTTGTCTGTATGTGTTATATGTGTAGTGTATGCATATATGTACATGTGTGTTGTACATGTGTGTGGACTCATGTGGCAGCCAGAAATCATTACCAGGTATCTTATTAACTTCTACCTTTTTTTTTTTTTGAGACAAGGTCTTCTTCTGAACTTGGAGCTCCCAGATACAGCCAGATTGGCTGATGCACAAGATCCAAGGATCTGCGTATCACTGATGCATTCCACTAGAATTATGGACAAGTGCCACCATGCATAAAATTTACTTGGTGCTGGGAATTCAAACAGCTAGTCAGGCTTATGCAATAAGCATTACCAATGGAACTGCTTTTAGAACCCAATATAATTTTCTGTTATGCAGTATAGTGTCAATACCCTGATAAAGAAAAAGCTAGCTATATTGAACTTTTTCTCATGAAACATAAAATTAAAAAATGAAAGGACTAATTTTACACACATGGCTGGAGACAGGACACTCACTGCATTGACAGCACTTTAAAAATACACACTGTCCTGTTGCCTCTGCTGTCTCCTCCCCAGCTCTGCATCCTTCTACACCTGACAACTGAGATACTTTGTCTTTTAATACTCATTTTCACACACACACACATGAGAGAGAGAAAGAGACAGAGAGAAAGGGAGGAGAGAAGGAGAAGGAGAGGGAAAGAGAGAAATGCATGCACATACACACAAGCACACATGCATGGAGGTATTTCCTGCCAGAAAGTTCTAGTGCCTCTCACACATTTCATTACTGATCACTATTCTGTTTCTAACCTGCTAAATTTTTATCTTCACACTGAGGATGTGTTAAGGTGCTTTCAGAAAGAGCCACAGAGTGTGCATAAATGCTCCCATGCATTGGTGGGTAACAGAGAACAAATGCAAGTCAGTTCTCTCCTTGACCTGTGTGAGTCCTGGAGACTGAACGCAGGTCAGCTCACTAGGTTTGGCGGCAAGCATGCTATGCTGAGTCACATCACTGGTCCCCAAAGAATGTTTAAAATATGCAAAGGCTCCCAGCATATAAACACTAAAACCCACACATTCCAAAGTATTCCCTGGTCCAGGGAATGACTAGTAAGAAAGTCGGGGGTCGGGGGGAGAGCGCCAAATGTGAGTAAAGTATAATGATACACACAAAGAGGAAAATACCATTATAAAATCACTGCTTTATATGCTCACTAAAACCTATTTATGTAAGTGCAAATAGAGTATATTAACTTACTAGAAAGGATTTTTGATCAAAACAAAATATGATAAAGGATGTTATTAACTTAGATTATATATGGCCCTCACTCATATTGGCTGAAATAATTTCTTCTTATCCAATAGTATTTTAAAATATAAATCATAACATTAAGAGGCCATTTGGAATCTGATATATTTTTTTCTTTTACTTGAGGCACATGCTATATATGAATATTTTATCAATTTAGGCTAACCATTGGATATTAGTTTAAATAACAGCAATATATTAACCAACGGAAAGCAAGGCATCCAGCTTTTGCCCATGGTCAGGTACATATCTAGCCATCTTTTATATCTACACACCTTGCTGAGATTGAGGCATTTCTTGTTACTCATGCATGTCTCTTTATGGAACAACCTACAATTCTTAAAACCTTAAGGATCCTTAAGGCAAATGTAAGTCAACATACATGCTACTATTAGCTAGATATATAATGCACATATACATGACAGGCACTTCTTTTTCTCTGAGCTCTATATTAAGAGCTCACTATGCACTAACTTTATATTTGCATTACATTTTATAATTCAAAAGAACTTTTGTTCATAATCTCAGTTTTTGTTATATGCACTCTATGACACAGATGGTATACTCAGACAGGATTTGATCCAGCCTTTTAGACTGTGTTTAAATTATGAAGGATACTATGAAAATCTAGAGTAGAGTCTGGTATTAACCGGAGCAGATACATCATTTCAGATGTGCGTTAAGGTAGTAGAAGGGCATTTGATAAACAGCTTATTGCATTACAGCAGTCTCTGTGGTCTCCATGCACAGAAGATTTTTTATTATTGTAAGAAGTATCTCAAGTCCACAGAGCCAAATTTTCCTACAAGCTTAAACAAACTTTGATAAGTTTGGAAGTCAATAGTAATTAAAATTCTCTTTATCCTAAAATTAAAGTAACTATTTGAGAGTCAAAGGTACCCATCCATTTGATTCTAAAGTCATCTTCTCACTTTTTATATCTAGCTATAAACAGACATCTAAATATATAGATAGACAGACAAACAGACATGTCTCTTGGGGATAGTGTTAAATGAGGTAAGATAAACATTAACTCTAAGAAAAACAAAAACTAAGGTGGCAAAGGAAAAGTATCTACAGCCAACCACTTATTGCTTATCTCTGCATAATATATATATATATATATATATATATATATATATATATATATATATATATATTTGGTGACAATCAAGACATTAGGTTTATTTGGGGGCTCAGGCAGGTTAAAACAGACAAAAAACAAACAAACAAACAAAAAAAAACAAGCAAACAGAGTCCAGCCAACTCACTTTCCGCAGTATAAAATTATACATAATATCTAAATGAACATGCATATATATGTGTATATATATATATATATATATATATATATATATATATGCTAAACCTGTGATATCATGAATTACAATACTATTACAGTTTGAATCCCAAATGTTCCTTCAAAGGTCTATGCATTAAAGGCTTTAATAATGTTCCCCAAATGGTGGTACTGAACAGCAAGAAATCCTAAAGAGAGTGGAGCTCATAAGAGGTCTTGGGCTACTGATGCCATTATCTCAGCAGGGGTAGGACCCTTCTTCTTCTTCTCTTTCCCTAAACCACACATTCTTACTAAGAAGAGATGCTTCAATACCAGCCACCTAAAGTAATGGACCCTCTGGAGCACAGACACTACTTCCAAAACTTAAGTCAAAACAAGCCTCTACTTTTTTTAAATTGACTATCTCAAGTATTCTTTTTGGCAACAGAAAAACTGAGTAACATAAATATTAAAAGCACATACTACCAGTCTAAAGTGGTTGACACTGGAGAGAAACAGGTGCGAAGAAGGGTAGACATGCTGCTACATTATTACAACAGAAAGAAAAATATCAAACTATACCTTGGGTTCTAACTCAAATTATATTCAAGTGTAAGTTCTATTTTGGTAGAAAATTAAAGTAATGGTTTATCCATAGTATGACAAAATGCAATGACAGAGACTGTATTTACAACCAAATCTTTACCTACTAAGGGGAAAATTAAACAAAGATGCAGAACACCAGAATCAAGAAGAGAACACGCTACTTTCAGCACCAAAGAAAATGGATAGGTATCAGGTGACTGCTGTGAACACAGTCTTCACTTCATGGACATATCCCAACCTAATTATGAAGAAAACTCCCATGATCCTAAGGATCATTTGAATAAATGTACATTTTATTACTGATATTTTAGAAATGGCAAGGCATAGTTCTACACTGTACATAAAGATGCACTAAGTGACTATAATTTTCTAATTTTGCTTTTTTTCATTTCCCTATATTCCATTTAAGGCCTGGCATTTTTAAAATAGATGTTATTGAAAAAGAAACAAAAAAGGCAGCTAACAGACACCTGAGTCCAGCAGAGTCCATGACTCCTTCACTGGACTTTTTCTATAATATTACAGGATTTAAAAAATTACTTTTCTCTTTTATTTGTAATACTACCAATGACAAAAATAATACTGCCACAGAAGGAAAAGCATGTATAACTTACTAATTTAGGAGTAAAGGAAAATGTAGTTTTGTGAGTTTTCTGACCAAATCAACAAAGGGATAATAAGTAAAACCCAATGACATAGACCACCAGTGCTTTCTCAGAGCAGAGCTGAGCTCTGTGAGCCTCAAGGAAGTCGTGTTTCTTAATAATGTCTATTTCCTTGAGTACGTGTGAACTGAGGTAAAAGGCAGGCAAGAGACCTGTATAGAACCATCCAGTTTAAGGGCCTAGTATAGCAGCTTACCACTAACTGACAAACCACATTCAGGAAACAGAGGCAGAGAGTTCACCGTAAGTTTCAGGATTGTTGGAGCTACATAATGAATTCCAAGGCAGCGTGGGCTATACAGTGTGGCCTGCCTCAATGAAACAGACAAAAACCATGCGGTGAAGTGTAATGTGAAGTGGGCATGCCCAACTGTGGGTCTGCAGCTTTGAGGAAAGACCTCACTCCCTGCGGGGCAACAGGACTCTTTAATTACACTCTTCAGTCATCAGAATATCGCCTGTCAGACAGAGGCTGTATCACAAGTCTCACTCTTCTTCACCCATGGCACTGTCCCAGGAGGATCAGAATTCTCCACGGTAGGAAATATATAGGACACTGCTTCTCTCATCTGATCAAATCTAAATATTCCAACTGCCTATGGCAAGTTTACTCCCTGAGACCTACAGTTTGTGACACAGTCTCAGGTAGAAAATAGTCTGTGACCTGGGCAAAATCAAAGTTCTTTTGTCCTAAATGTCTGACAGTAGCCCAAGACAAATCTATCATCTGACAATATTGACATGTATGGACTGTGTATAAAATCTTAAAGGTAACATGTTTTGTACCACATGTGACAGGAGGAGGATGGCTCACACTCTATCCTAAATTCTGCATGCAGGATTCACTGAGTGAGGAAGACCCAGTCACTGGGTCTGAGAAGCACTTTTGTGTCTCTCTGGCACACACCAGTGCAGCCCACGCAGCCGCCTTGCCCTTGCTGCCGATTTCTTACCACAGGAAATGTCTCCTCTGCGCCAGAGTACACTGGCTGCTGCTGATCATGCTGTGAGACACCTGCACTGGTACGAGGCTTGTCATGCCGCACAAAACCCTGCCATCTTTGGCCTGACACTGTGCACGTTATAATTATTCATCCAAATGAGCATGTCAGAGCAGCAGCAGCAGACCTCTCATCAGAGCAAAAGAAAAATACATCAAAACATTATCAACTCAGCAGGAAGACGGGGACCATAAGGAAAATCACCCATTTCTAATATGGATGCCACAAAGCCCTGTCTGTTATGTTACAAAAAGAAAGGAAAATAAAGATCTTCCAAGTTTAAAGTCCAGGAGCCCTGAAGCCAGAGAAGAAATATACAAAAGCAGACAAAGACTTTGTAAATGAGTTAGGTGGAATTTATAAAGTATTTGAAATGCAACTTTATTATTAGACTACAACAGAAACATTCACATGGCTTACAAATCACAACTGAATAAAAAAACTGTTAAAAAAGAGGGAGGGAGAAAGAGGGAGGGAGGCATGGAGGGAGGGAGAGAGGGAGAGAGGAAAAGAGAGAAAGAGAGAGAGAGACAGAAAGAGAGAGAGAGGAAGAAAGAGAGGAAAACAGAAAGAAAAGATAGGGAAAAAACAACCCTCGTCCTGTAGGAGCAGAACCACCCTAACGTAATGTTGCCTCATCTTTAATCTTACTGTCTAGAAACAATTTAGCATTGCCAATACTCTAATGTTGAAAAGAGTTCATATTTCTATCACCAAAAGCTTTATGACATAGGTAAATACTTAAAAAGAAATAAGATTTTTGAAACTTTCTAAAATTTAATTCCATGAATTGCATTAAAAAAAAAAACAGAAATTACCTCAAACTGATACAAATATGGCCAAACTGCATGCACATATATAATATAGACAAGATTAAGTTTAGATTGTTCTATAATACTTGAACATGAACAAAAGACAGATTTTCTCTGAGAAGCCAACAAAGCAAAACAGATATACATTACTGCTCTGAAAGTTTGACAAACTATGTAACAGTTAAACAGAGGTGACGAAAAGATGTTCATATTCCATGTAACCAGGAAAGCATTAGTATCAAAGCAATATAGGGGTGCATATAATGTTAAAAATACTTCAACTAGACAAAGATCTTGAACACAGCAAAGTTTATCAATTGTTGGCAGTCTACAGTAATGTAAGAATTACCATGTGTGCCTGGATGCAAGGGCAGACTTGCACAAGCAGTTTGGGAAGGGGAGTTGGCAGTATTTAGTAACCTCAGAGGCATGTTCCATATAACAGTTCTAGGAAAACTAATACAGAAATCCTCATATATATGCACCAGATAGTACACACAAGTGTTCTGTTGCAGACTGACAGTAAGAAACTGTGGGTAACTTTACCACTAGGGCAGCGAGTGAACTGACTGATGAACATAAAGATCTATAGCATTTTAAGAGCAAATTGATACACGCAGACAAGTATGGATAAATCAACTAAATAATACTGACTTAAAATACCTTCCACGGAGATACGGCATAGGAGTGTGCATGGATAGCATACTTAGACTAAGGGAAAGAGATTCCTGTTTAGGAACGAAAGACACACAGAAGGAAAGAGGCCCAGAAAAGAGAGGACAGGCACTGTAACTCCAGGAACACATTATTTTGTTTCTAACAGAAAAGGGAGGACTACAGATATCAGACAAATGTGACAAATAGTATTTGCCAAGTGTGAGTCAAAAGGAGTCTTACCTTGCTATAACATTGATACATTCCAGTTATTACTAGTCAATCCTGTTTGCTTGGATATATTACAAAAAAAAAAACAATTTCTGAGAGTCATATCTAACGTTCTAATGGACAGTATTACAGTAGCCCCATGCTCACAGAGCTCCAAGCTCGTAGTAAACAGAGACACCACATCTTGCTGCCACAAAACAATTGTGATGTCACACATACTCTTCATGACCTGTCAGGAAACTTACACAGTATTCACATTAAAAAGAAAACTACAAAACTCATCACTAAGATAAATAACACACTCCAGACTTGATACTTTCTCATGATCTCAAGGAAGTTTCTTAAGTGAAAGATGAGGCTTCCCGAGTCAAAAAACACAGTTTTAAAGAAAAAAAAACCTATAAGTTATAGGCAAATGAATTGTTGGTTTGGTCTTTCAAAACAGGTCTCTCTGTGTATCCCTGACTGTCCTGGAACATGCTCTGTAGACTAGGCAGACCTGGAACTCAGAGATCCCCCTGCCTCTGCTTCCCTAATGCTGTGATCAAAGGTGTATGTCACCATCACTCAGACACCAGTATTTTCATAAACTGATAAGCTACAGCTAGCACCAAAGGAAAATTACAGGTACTTTCCTTTATTTGCCAAGTCTT
This sequence comes from Arvicanthis niloticus, assembly GCF_011762505.2. NCBI lineage: Eukaryota > Metazoa > Chordata > Mammalia > Rodentia > Muridae > Arvicanthis > Arvicanthis niloticus. The sequence continues at coordinate 16,845,016 of NC_047664.1, forward strand.
ACCAATTTCCAATGGAGGACATTTTTTAAAAGAGAAAAATGAGAAAAATAAGCATGACTTAAAATGTCAAGTTAATTATCTGAACCCTCACAAACCTAAATCCTCTTAAGCATTTCAAAACTAATTTATGAGCAGGGGAGATGGCTCATTGGGCAAAGGGCCTGCCACTCAAAGCTGATAACCTACATTCAATCCCACATAAAGACAGAAGAAAGAACTTCACAGAACTGTACTCTGATCTTCACATGTGCTCTACAGCACCCCAGTGTCTACACCCAACACATCCAATAATAAGCAACAGCACAAAAATGATAACTATTCATGCATAATTTTAAATGTAAATGTATATATGTATGTATATATGTATATATACACATATATTGTATATATGTGTATATATACATATATACATATATACGTATATACATATATATTTTGTATATATGTATATATGTACATGTATATATGTATGTGTGTGTATATATATGTATACACACACATTCAATTGAATTATATATATATATATATATATATATATATATATATATACAATATATATATATATACAATTCATAGTGGCCCCTGTAAAGTATCACTATGAATTTATTTTTCTCTTTCCAATCTATAAACAGAGATGTCTTCTCCTGAGTACTGTCAACTACCAACACTAACCTAGTGCAAAGGAGGACAGTATCATAGTGAGATTTTTCTTTGAACTTTAACACTGTCCTCCTTTGATTTTAAAAATATTTTACTACTAATACCTCCTTGTACATACATAACATCAGTTTCTAGCATGATTCTAAAGACATTGACCTCTCTCAATGTACCAGGAAACTGAATTAGCCTAAATAGAGCAACCATGGACAAAAAGCACAGAGGACAACCACACACATACATTCTACTTATATCCACGGCTTTCTAAAGAACTTTTTAAGATTTAAACTTAACAATGTACAGCAGTGGAGCTTCTGCATGGTTGCCTAAAGATATCTAGACAATGTGTTGGGCATGCTCATGTGTTTATTTAAAGACAGAAAAATAGACACTAATTTTTGGAAAAATATGAATTATTAAAGAATGAGGTTTTACATATAAAGGCTTTAAAATAATTAATTAATTAATTTTAGATGCTAAAATGATCATTTGACTAAAAAGAATATACTTTCTAATTATTTAAAATAAACTTAATCATTTACCTGTGGTGTCCAGGAAACAGAAAATGGAACAGGAAAGTCCACAATGCAATCTGGTGGCTCTACAGGATACTGTGACAAAGCATGAAAGTCAGTCATTCCTGTGTCTGTGTGACAAGCTGACATGAGGCATTTCAGAAAAACTAGAAAAACTGGACAAAGCATTTTAACCTCAACATACATAATGATGTAATATTTAAAAGAATACACACAGACACACACATGCATACATACACTGAAATTGCACTATTATAGTGACACTGAGAGCTGACTGGCAGTGACTCCATGCTTAGGAGGTACAAGGTTCAATGATGTGGTGGTTCTGAAAAGTACTGAGCAGGCAACATTGACCTGAGTCAGTATCCATGCTGCTGGTATGATCTGAGCGACCAAAAGCTGAGTTTCAGTTTTTCTTTAGACAGAGATTAAACCAATTGTTATTTAATTATTCTGATCATAAATTACATTTCAATTCGCTTCAGTCACCAACTGAATAAGTGGTATATGTTAAATAATCAAGAAGCACACAGCAGTTACTATATGCAATTATTAATTTGAGTGTGACTTCCCATAATAACCAACCACTCATATCAAAAAATAACAAAAAAAAAAGAAGAAAAAATAAATAATGAAATTCCTTCTTCTTCATTGGGGTATATAAAAGTATATAAAACTTATAGTTTTAAGCAAGAAAAAATTTTCAGATTGGTAAAACTATTAGAAAATTAATTACTTAGTTACATAAAAAGAAATGATAATCATAAGAACAAATCAGGTTTCTAAGTTACCAAAGATTCAAAGCTTTTTTTAAATTAAATTTCTTATTGCAGAACTATATTTCAAGATCAATTAAAATACAATTCTAGAATCTTCAAAGTCATTTATAATTAAAAATACTCATTACTTGCCATTAAAACTAAATTCCATAAAAGAAAATGAGTTTTACAAAGTTTCCTATGACAAGCTGTTTAAGTCCCAGGTTTCACTTTGTCAGTCTCTCATTTTTCACTACTTTATTGAGTAAAAGTCACAGGAGGGAAGGAAGGAGGAGGAAGAGGAAGAGGAGACGTAACTTTAACATGCTTTTTAAAATACTACATTTGAAATCAATGTTTGCCAAAGAATTAACATTTTGCTATCAAGATAAGTGTGACTAAAATGAAACTAAATATTAATAGATGGCAATTAATTCTATCTGAAAATATAAAGCTACAAACAAAATTAATAGAAAGCCCCAGAAAAAAATATTATAATCCTTAATTTTGAAAGAAGAAAATGAAAAAAATCAAGTTAAAAAGTGACAGTGGCAGAACTTAAAGTGTTACAAAGAATTATTTCTTCTAAATTATCACGATTCTTTAAAACTATGCATGTGACTAGACGCTCAGGAGACAGAATAGCTTGCCTCAAGTCTGGCATTGTGAGTTCAATCCAGAGGACCCACATGGTGAAGAAGAGAGGTAACTCCCAAAAGCTGTCCTTCAGCATGTGTACCACCACAGTGAGTGTGTGCATGCACTTACACACACAAGAAAAATGATAAGACAGGTTGATAGGTAGGTAGATAGATAGATAGATAGATAGATAGATAGATAGATAGACAGACAGATAGATTGATAGATAAATGATATGTGCCCTCAAAACCTTTCTGCATCAGAAATAGAAAATTTGATTCACTATGGGTTGTTACCCTCACCTAAGGCTCTAACTTAAAGAGTCATCTGTGTGGGAAGTGTAATATAAAGAAAGGCCTACACTTAAGTAAGATGCAGTACAGTAATACCACAAATTCAATGACATAGCAAAATCCACACCTAAAAGACAGAAAAAAAAAAGCTAACTCAATACATGATAACCCTGTGTGTACAAATGTAGCCACTGGAACATCTGTAAGATGATGACACCTGCTTAATATATTTATGTGGGGTGAACGTACATGGGCATTTGGTGAATTAAACTGATCAGTAGTGGGTTTACTGAATATTCACTCTAAGTTCAACAAATACAAAGATATTCTATACACATTACTATTAAACGAAATGCCAATTTGTTCAAATAAACCACATAAATGAAGAGAATTAAAAAGCAATTTTATATGGATAGGAGTTTATTATGAACTTTTAAAATATAAGGTTACATCATAGGTGTTTATCTTATTTTTCTGCTTTTTTTGTTTGTTTTTTGTTTTGTTTTGCGATAGGGTCTTACTCCGTATAGCAGACAACCTCTGGAACTCAACTCACTATACAGCCTGGCTTAATTTCAAATTAAATTAGGAGCTCCTTTTTTCTTTAACTTCTCAAGTGCTGGGATCATTGTGTCAGAATTCATTTTTAAAATGGCTTCTGGACCTTAGTAGCTAAATTGCAGCGTAGAACTAAATGCAATGTCCCTAGCCCACGTAGAAAAAGTTAGGCTGGTCTTTAAGTTTTCCGGGTCTATGTAGTACCACCTTGCATTAGTTATAAAAACTATTTTATTTTTTTCTTTGTTTTGATGGCTCTGGGCATGAAATGCATGGCCTTGGGTAAAGCAGTCAGTGAACTGATCTATAATTCCAGCCTAAAATCTTTTATTTTGGAAATCTATTTGACAACATGTACTCTGTATACAAGAATGGAGCAAGATGCCACACATGTGTAATCCTAGTATCCAGAAGTCAAAACCATGATCATCACAGGCTAAAGGCTAGTCTGGTCTACACAGACAACTTCCAGGCCAACCAGAACTATATAGTGAGGTTCTAACTTGAAAAAATTGTTTTTTAAGCAGAAGTTTTAATAATTTCTCAGTGTAATTATTCTGTAAATCTCTCTCAAAGAAAGCCAGGTGCTAAATTTTCAAGGAATTATATACCGTGAAGTACATATATTTGCAACCGTCCTTAGGTTCTGTAGTCTATCACTCCACAGCATATTCTGAGTCCTAGTTGGCTCTGACGAAAGCAGGACCGCTGTCCCACATGACTGCACAAACCACACCACCAAATGCTAGGCCTCCAACACACACCTAGTTGTGCTCATCACACAAGAGCAATTTATTTACTTTCTTGTTCATTTACTTATTTACTTGTTTGTTTGTTTCATGATGAATTATTTTTAACAAGAGTTGTATAGCCCAAATCAGTACTACGTTCACTGTAGTTTAGAGTTGACAAAGATGGTGGTTGAACTTTGAGAGTATGTGTTCAAGAATAAAACCAAAACAAAGCAAAAAATACTCCTTTAATGTTGTCAAGTCAAGAAACAAAGATTTATATAAGTACAAAAAAAAAAACCCAATTTAAGATTTGTTTTTTGTTTTTGTTTTTAAATCATAGCTTGGATTAAGATATTATTTTTATAATCTTACCAAGTAGCTTTAGTGATCAATCTGTCTTCACTGATATTACTAGGCCCAAACACTGAGTGGGTAAGTAGGGTGGGAGGGAGACATAGACCACATATTGAAGACAAATTTGGCCTATCTATAACTCTAAATTAAATCAACAAATCTAATGAATCAGACCAAAATAAGATTAAGATCCCCATGTCTTTTTCAGATACGAACTACCCTCCATCTCTTCCTATCTCAAAAAAGCTTTGTCTTTTCTCTGCCAGAGTTTGCCTGTAATATTGTTGTGGAACTCTAGATGTAAAACAGAAACAGGAAAATATTTTTAGAGAAATACCTCATCTGCATACAAAGCTATATTTTTAAAGTGTATCAGACATAATGGAACATAATAATGTCATCATTTGCAAAATCACCAATTTATGAAGTAAATTTTATACTTAGAAAAAGTCTTTTGCTATACTGAACTGAAAAATAGTAACGCTGATAAAAAATAAACTAAGTCTTTGAAACATACTTAAAGGCACTGTGTACACAAAGCACTGTCTGCTTAGTAAGCACAAGACTTTAACCCTGCGGGTAGAGGCATTTAAAATCTCACACTCTGCCGTTCCTATTGGTGAGGCAGCTTTCGTCAGTGTGTGGATCCTACACAGTCATTGGAATGAAGACACAGAACAAACCCTTGGTGCTGGCCACATGTGACAGTTTACAAGGATAAAAACTGATTTGTCCTATTTTCTTTCTAAAGCATACCTTTTAAAACTTAAAAAGAAAATAAACCTCTTTATTTTAATAAAACAAACCTCTTAACTCATTTTAAAAATTAGTTAGATTCATATCCAACTAAATTGCTGATATTATACCTTAAATGTCCCATGTGTACAGGAGAAGAGTCACTACAGAAGCTGTCTCCTGGAGTCACTAAGAGACAACAACTTTCCTGTGCTGCCTACTACAGCTTTATTTGTTTGTTTATTTTCTCTTTTGAAAAGCTTAAATGCCAGACACATTTTTAAAAAGGACAAACACAATTGATCTTTTCATCACTAGAATATTCTGAAATAGAAGTGATGGATGACTCCCAGAAACAATGAAAATCTGGATGTCCTGGTGTCCTTTCTATTTTGGTGTTTCCCCAATCCTTACCAAGGGATGATTAATATGTTGAACTCACTTATTTCTTTCTTAAAATTCTGAACCTAGAACTAAAGAATAAAGATGAAATAAAAATATAAAATAAATGTTTTGTGAACAGATATAGATCACTAGCATCTATAAGCTTATAAGCAGATATAACCTTTCTATATTCTTAAAATATACATACCCAAAATAAATAATAAACTGACAAACTGTGAGTGCACATGTGCATGCTGTGTGTGTGTGTGTGTGTGTGTGTGTGTGTGTGTGTGTGTGTATGTGTGTGTGTGTTAAAAGATGGGGTAAAGAAAAACATTAAGAAATACAAAAACAACTCAGCCAAGAAAGCAGAAGCAAAAAATGTTCCTCGAACTTTACTTAGGACTATGGACACATCTTTCCTACATAGGCTATCGCAACAGTAACATCATGATGTTTGGAGCTACTGACTCTTTAACGTTTCTTGATAATAAGGTCTACATTTTTATGAAATTTGGAATAAATTAGTGACAAGAAATTATAACTAGGCTTTTGAAAACTGGAAGAATCAATTCCTTGAGGGTTTCTAAAATCAATTTTTAAAATCACCCATGTCATTTAAGTCACCAGCACTTCTAAACAGTGAAAACACTCAGAGTTCATCTCTTAAAGTATGTCCTGACCACAAGAAAAAGGCACGTACCTTCGCCTTCAACTTGACAGTGATTAGGTGCTTTCGACCAGAAGCATCGTCTGCTTTTAACTTGATGGTGCTGAAGGAACTATCCACATACGCAAGTCTGTGAGGAGAAGAGAATAAAAAATGATCGCACAGAGGTGGGCTATGAGATGGGGAGATGGGACCATTCCTACTACTACATGGAGAAAATTAATCAGGAATTTCTGCATGCCAGCTTTTCCTCCTGCTATAGATTTACTGCAGTTAATACACCAGCCTAGTGCTTAATGCAGCCATAGATCTCGGGATTATTTACAATGTGTGTCAAGGCTCATGCTGTGGTCAGTGAGCACTATGTTTCGCTTTTCCATCACTGGAACCTTTGGCACACACAGCATGTTTCTGTCAGCCTCTACTTATGTACACATTAAATTTCCTGTCAAATTCTTTGATCCATTTCTGTAGTTTCATACAGTATGGGATTTTTATACTTCCTTTATTTGTTTTTCCCCTCAATGAACTTCTCCTTTGTTATCAGTAATGTTACTGCGCAACAATCTGACTGGTTATTAGTTCACACTCTCAAATTAATCCTATGGAAAATGCTGTATAAGCACAGGTATGGACTGGTTTCTTAGCAATACATTTCCCTTTTGCACAAAATATAGCTTCTGACACTTAACCTAGGCATGTATTCAAGATGACTAATATTTTAAACACATAGCTCAAACTCAATTGTTTTGGCTTTGAATCACTCTAAATGCATGAATTCTCTACAATATCCTTTGAAATACATCATTCTGTAAAAATACAGTCCCTTGAGTACCATAAGCTACTGCCAAAGTAGCCCAAAGTTAGCAGTGTGTTTACTAGTCCACAGCCATGTGGATGGCTCTTGACATTTTTACAACACTCTTCTCTTGTAAAGATAAAAAGTGGACTGAGAAAACTGTGCAACTCATCACCCAGAGGGAGGAAGAACTCAGGGCTCAGAAGAAACATTTGCCTCCAAACACAGGTGGGTTTTTCTTAGCATCACTATAATCCATGTGGTTACTGACAAGGAACAAAGGAAAACTGGTTCAATTAAAGAAAGCATTGGACAACAAAGCTGTGCATCACTAAGGAAAAACAGACAGCAATCTGAGAGCATGTGTTAACAATGGATTAAGGCAAAAGACGAAGCTATGTAGATTACGTTTTTTTTCTAATCAATAAAACGTTCAGGGTTTTAGAAAACAAATGAAACTAAAATTATGGTAGAAAACATGTTTGTTTACATGGTTAGATTTTTCCCTCACTGATGCCTTAAAAACCTATTAACCTTCCCACATCCAAACATTGTAAACATCTGACACATGTGCACCTGACTGAAAATTTCTTCAGATCCAAAATGAAGAGAAGCATATGTATTTATCTCCCTTTATTTATAAGCAACAGAATTATTTAAAAATAAAGGGATTTCTAAAGTATGAAACTCCAGTTTCAAAAATAACAAGAATTAGCACTGATTAAACCAAAAGCATTAACTTTTATGAAGACACAGCTTTAAAAGCACTGGCTAAAACAGATGAAAGTGGGTGGGCTCCCACTTAGCAGCAGCAAAAAAAAAAAAAAAAAATCTGTAAAACAGGGTGTGATTGTAAGGGGCCAAAAATATGGGCACTTCTTTTTAACACAAGAGATCGAAATGGAAGATATATTTTTAAACTAAATTATAAATAATAACACATACAGAAAACTTACAACTGTTCTGTTATTAACTTTTCAGTGAAATTATCATGGCATTTAGAATCAAACAAGACAACAACTTAAAAGAATGTAGCTACTGAAACTGATGTCAATCTACTTAATGCCTGAAATTTAAAAGAAAGAGATGGCAAACCCTGAGAAGCACAAAGAAAAGGTCGACAGTAAAGACTAATGATGATGAAATCTATAACTGCTAATGTGAGGGTCAAGAGCTGCATCGTGAACTAGGTGTACACGAATGGGATTTAAAACATGCTAAGCCTAATGTGTTCGGCATCTCTTGAAATACTCTTAGTTTAATCAACAACTTAGATTATTTAGCTTTTTCCCTTAGCCATTTAGATGCATTGAAGTAGTTCTCACATCCACTGGCAGCTCACATCAAAGCACACACTGAGGGGATGTAGGTACGTACTTCTTCAGACCTTTGATGATTCCACTCATACTGTCCAGCACTAACTGCATCATTCCCAACCACTCAAAACTCCCTCCCTGACCATGCTTGTCACTTCATTTCTCTTCATAACATCAATCCATGCTGTCTCCTGTGTCAACATCAGCCCTGCCTTTTAGATCAAATCAACCCCTTACCCCAAAATATTCAGTTAGCCCCCATTCCTGGAAGTCTCTGACCCAGCAGTGGAAATCCTGTAGTCTAGCCTCAAAGTGCTGTCCTTTCATGTGAGTTCCTGGTTAGATATTTTTTTTCTTTTGTCAATTCAGCACAAGTGTCATCTGAAAAGAGCAAACTTCAATTGAAAAAGGACCTCCATCAATTATCCCATAGGCAGAATTTATTTGATTAATGGCTGATGGGGGTGGGATATCCCAGCCCACTGTGGGCAGCGCCAGGCCTGAGCACAACAGTTCTCCACCTGTACATACAGACCCCTTTCGCAAGGGTTACCTAAGACAATCAGAAAACACAGATAGTGTATTAAGATTCATAATAGTAGCAAAATTATAGTTATGAAGTAGCAACATAGTTTTATACTTAGGGGTCACCACAACATGAGGAACTGTATCAAAGGGTCACAGCATTAGGAAGGTTGAGAACCACTGCCTGGGCAGGTAGACCTAATATAGATAGGAAATCAGGATGAGCAAACCGGTAAGCAGTGTGCCTCTGTAGGCTCTGCTTCAGTTCCTGCCTTCAATTCTTGCCCTGGCTTCCCTACATGATGAACTAAGAGTGGTAAGCTGAAATAAAGCTGTTCTTGCCAAGTTACTTTTGGCCATGGCATTTTATCTCAACAATGGTAACCAGGCTAGAGCACACAATGTGTTTCTTTTTCAGATTTATTAGTAAGTATTAGTCATGCTCTAATTACTAGGATCAAATTGTATAACTAAATATGTATTTTCATTTCTCCCAATGGTATGATTCTTTGAAATGTATTAGGAATGATAAAAAAAAAAATTACCACAATTAACCAGCTTCCAGGATTATAGGCTTAACTACAAAGCCCAACAACACATATTGGTAATTTTTCAATAGTATATCAGATATAGTATAGGCCAGCTCTTTCTGAAGATAAATGCAAAGGCCAACCCACAGAAATGTACTCACTCTAAATGATAAATAATATGCTGTTGGGGGAGAACAAAGCATCCGTTCACATCTCTTAGAACCATTTATTTTATGAATTATCTAGGGACATGTGATTATTAAAATAAATATAAGGTATCTGACAAATGGTGACTATACATTTCTTCCAAACTTCAATACTTGCCAGTCTCAAGTGATGAGACTAACAGGATGGTTCTAGGTAAAACGGGATATATGACCATAGTTATTTGCTACAGAGCAAAATATTTGATGTTTTCAAATCTAGGATACTCAACACCACAAACAATCCGAACACTCCAATTCTGAACATTTTAATGAGCCACTATGGAAAGCAACATAAACTGAAGTTAAGAGAAACCTATCAACTCATCTTGAGTCAGGTACCACGGATCTTCATGAGCCAGTGTACCACCCAGCATCATCCAAAGCTTGTGCCACCTTCAACAGAAGGAGTCGCTGTTGAGAATGTTTTTAGGGAAGTTGAACTGAGTATAGAAATGGAAACAAGACCAATCAAACTTAAAGTTAGCAACTAATTCTCAAAGGCACGTCAATAAAGAAGAAAAAGATTCATCCCATCCTATTTTCAATATATTTTTTTCCTTTCCAACTTAAATATGTTTAAGCCCTGATTCTATGTGATCCAAGTATCTGTTAGAGCTGGAGGTTCATGTTTATAATCCAGATACTCAGGAAGCTGAGGCAGGTGGAATGCCTTCACGTTTGAGGCTATCTGGCTTACACAGCAAGTTCAAGACCAGCCTCAGATATAGAATAAGAGCCTATTTTTTAAAACTTAAAAAACAAAAAACAACAATGAAAACATGGAAATGCCAACTATTTAATTTTAAAACAAAGTAACTTTGCCCTCAAATTTTACCCTCAAAAAGACCTTTCTCTTCTTATCAGATTTCACACTAGCTAATCTACAAGATTATTTATTCAAATATTTAGAAAATACAGGTATTTTCACATGGTGTAAAAATCATTAAGTTTCTGAAACACATTAAAACAAATTATGGTGCATCAGTTCGAAAGATATTTTAAATTATAATTGCCAGCTGCTAAGGAAACACCTCAAAGAGTAGTAAGTCTGATATGGATCAACACAGTTCAGTCTTGGGTCTGCAGGTCCTAGCCTAATTATGTCGTGTCCTGGTAGACCACACCGAAGAATTAATTTACAAAATACGTTTTGTCAATTTTCTTAATTCACTGGACAGTGCTGGGTAAATGCTGACAAAAATCTCACTCCGTGCTTCTCACATCCATTCACACAGCATATCCTCTCCTACACCATTCTTCACAAGCAGAAATAGCTATGCTCCAGAGTCACTTACCCTGGTCCCTATCACTAAACTGTCATCTTTCACAATCTAAGCAACAGAATTTTTAAAGTCTCTCTGATGACAGAGTAGTTTTGTAAGTAGACATTTTTCCTTCAGATTTGATTAGCTCCGGCTTCAGTGTGTGCCTATCTCTAGACCTAAGGGAGCTTCATTAAAGGTTCCATATCAAAGGTGTCTGTGACAGAGTTCCAAGCAGCAGAATCCCCAGTGTGCCTAGATGGAATGTATATATCCATATACACATTGTATAAAAGCATTTACTTGGGGTTTATTCTGAGAATTAAATAATATAAAAAGCAGCACACAAGAGGAACAGGTAGTCTTCTTTAGAGTTAACTTTAGCCTAAGATACATAACTTTTGCCTAATAAGTGGTATATGCCAGAAGAATTCACACCCTTACTGAGCTTTCATCTCTCATACAAGTTGGAAATTTAGTCCCTTTTCTACCACCTCATAACAATGCGACAATGCAAAGGAAAAGTCAACACTTCCAATGTATCTCCTAAAACACTCCATCTAAGACTTCATACATTTGAACAATTTCCTTTATAACTCCATTGCTTATGACTCTCCTGAAATGCCACAGTTAAACCCTACACTACTTACCACAGTTTTAAATATGTGCTGCTGTAATCATCCCCTAAAGTCTGACTCTTCCGCTAGATGTGAAGTTCCATGTGGTAGTTTAAGACTCTAGGGCTCAAAGGCCAAAAGGTCTTCATGACCTCAGCTGGAACTGCTATGACACCTTCTCAATGCTTGTTTTCATCCTCTTCCTAGCCCCATTATCATGATTAATTTTATTTAAAAGACACATATATTTCAAATTCTACCAAGGAACAGAGCCCTGAGATACCCAAAGCCGGATTTGATGACTACCCATCAAAGACATCAAGTAGTCCTAATTCCATCAGGACAGTACATTTAAAGCTAGATGTAAAACCCATTTCTGGCTAAAATGGAGTAACACTATGGACCAGAACTTTTCTGAACTACTTATTTAAAGGAGCCTGATAAAAGTAGGAAGGGGGGGAGGGCATCAAAGAATTGCAAATGACAGCCAGGATTTAAAGGCCTACAGCATTGGGGGTGGGGGTGGAATCTGGAAAAAGGATCCAGATAAAGAGCAGCTACTAAGTGGCCAAAGAAACAACAATAACAAACACAAACACAAACAAAACAAAACAAAGCAAAAATCCTTAACAGCACTTTTAGCTGTAGGCTTCCTGAGGAGTAGAGATAGTGGACTTGAAGAGTCAGAACACAGAAAAAGGCTTGTCAAGAGAACTTGGTCTCTCAGTCTTCCAGCTTTCCCTCTGACAAACACTTAAGCAAAGAGGCTAAAAATAGGGAAAAAGCAACTAAAAGACAAAGAATATTCAGAAACACATAATAGTAAGAAGAGATTAGTCAGAATTTTGAGCTGGGAAGAGAAGAAGTCTAAATGAATACTCCCAAAAATCTCAATGAAGAACCCATTAAGTGTGACTCTTAAAAGCAATGCAAACAAGAAATGGATGAATTTTTGCCAAAAAAAAAAAAATTTGCCATCATGGGTCACATGCATGCTCCGTGGAAGGGCCTGACCCAGTCGATACTGCCCTACCACCATAGCGTCCCCACGTGGCTGAAGATGACATCTGACAATGTGAAGAAACAGATTTCAAGTTTAAGAAAGACCCGACTCCCTCCCAGATAGGTGTGATCGTGAGGGACACACATGGTATGGCACAGGTCTGTTTTGTGATTGGAAATGGTATCTTGGGAGTCCTTCAGTCCAAAGGCCTTGCCCCTGATCTCCCTGGGGATCTTGAGCGTTGGATTAAGAAAGCAGTTGCTGTCTGAAAGCACCTTGAGAGGAACAGAAAGGAGAGGAATGCTAAATTCCACCTGATTCTGATAGAGAGCAGACACTCTAAGACTAAGCGGGCGCTCCCACCCCACTGGAAATAGGAGTCGTCCACAGCCTCTGCTCTGGTGGCATGAATTCTCTGTGTCTCTGTGTTCACAGCAATAAAATCACTTTGAGAAAAAAAAAAAAGGATTATAATTGAGATGAAAACTGGTCTTGTAGATAGAAAACATTGAGAGTTTAAAATCCACCAGTGGGGTTGGGGGTTGGAATGCCATCAAATACACTTAGCTATTGCTTCAAAGAAAACAATTGGGCCAATCAATTCATGGAAACAACCACCTCTGAATTCAATCAAGCCTTATCAAAATCTCTCCCCATTTTATCTGTCTAGAAAAAGAGATCTTGTAGGGGATGAGGAAAAACTACCCTGAGTCTCTAACCTGTTTAATCGCACTTGCCAACCTGAAACAAAAGACTATTGGGCACAGTGCTGCAGTCTACATAAGGAAATACTGAAAATCAGACTCCAGGAAGCACTAACCAAGAACACCGACTGAGCTGTCTCCAAATTAAGCTACTTTCCAGCTTCTTTTGAAAAATATTAATAATGTCAGTGAATAAACCAATGTTTTAAGGAAAAAGAAAATGGGGAGGAAGAAGAGCAAGAGTAAAGGAGAAGGGAGAGGAGGTACTAGATTGAGCACAACACAAAGAGGAAATGCACCAGAACCAAATATAAAGTTCTATACTATGCTTTTTATAAATCATTAAGTCAAGCAGCAAAAGCAAAGGCTCTAAAGGAAATGAGAAAACCTAGAGTATGTGACCAGGAGTAGAAAACAGAAATCAGTAAAATTATAACTTTACTTGTTTCATAAATTAGTCTCTAGGTGTGGGTTAGTTAAGGGTTAGGCTTACCCTATGGATACTCAAGGATATAAACAGTGTTGCATCCTTTTGTAGCTTTTGTACTGATTTCGTGAAACTTGGGGTTTGAGAGATTCCAAACAGGTAATTTCAGTTAAAAACCAGTGTGTGAAAGTGAAGATGCACCGTAGGAAACACTACAGGAGTGTGTGCGGATGGATGTGCTACATATCAGGAGTACATTTGCTAACTGCTAACTGCTTATCCCCAACTGTGGATAACAAAACAATAAACTGTTCTATCCAAGAGAGAGAGGAAGAGGGACAGAGATAGGGGAGAGGGAGCGGAAGAGGGGGAAGGAGAAGGGAGGGGGAAGGGAAAGGAGGAGGGGGAGGGGGAGGGGGAGGGGGAGGGGGAGGGGGAGGGGAGGGGGAGGGGGAGGGGGAGAGAGGGAGAGGGAGGAGAGGGAGAGGGAGAGGGAGAGAGGGAGAGAAAGGGAGAGAGAGGGAGAGAGAGGGAGAGAGAGGGAGAGGAAAGTTAGAAATTAAGTAGACTTACCTATCAGGTAACTCTGACTAGAAAAATAATATACAGAAAGAGTCAAGATGTATTCTAGCTCACATAATTGACATGCATAGAAATAAAGCCTAGTCGTTAGAGAATAACTCTGGTTAAACTGTTTCCTAAGTGGTTTTGGTGGTTAGCAGGGGGTGGGTGGTTTGAAATAATAAACCTAAAACATTACTGCCAAGTCTTTAGAACCAAGGATTTAGAACAAGAAAACAAAAGAGAAAGAGGAGAGGGGAGAGGAAAGAAGAAAGAAAGAAAGAAAAGAAAGAAAGGAAGGAAGGAAGGAAGGAAGGAAGGAAGGAAGGAAAGAAAGAGAAAGAAAGAGAGAAGAGGGAGGGAGGGAAAAGAAAAGAAGCCCTGTTAAACCACACTGAATTAAAAGAAAAGGAAAAATGTGCACCATGGTAAGGAGTCTTAAGAAGGAAAAGCCAGTGAATACTATAGAGTAGTGGACAGCTGGACTGTCAGTTTCCATGCTACAGCTCAATGCCAGTGTAAGAATGAGTGGCTGCAGAGGTGACACACAACTGAATACACTTATTTCTAGCACTACTCATAAAGAGTTTGTGTTAGTTTGGAAAAATGAAAATGGGAAAACAGAAAGTAAAGTAATATTACTAGTATACAGAAATATAAATTACCCTAAATGACTCTAAAATGGACTAAAAGTCTGATACTAAGCTTCTCCTAACCATTGCTAAGGGAGTTTAACCCATTAATTAATAATTCATGTTAATGGTTAATTAAAAGGGCAGATGTTGCAGAGAATGTAACTTTTAATATATGGAAAAAAACTATCTTTTATTATTTCTCAAAAATACTGTATCTAAAATGGAAGGCGCCCGACATAACTTCCTGCATCTCATCCGACAGCTGCATTTAAGGTCTCTTAATACAAATCAGTGACACCAAAATAATGGTTCTCAGTTCTAAACTCCAATTTGGAAACCATAATTCTATTATATACACTTTAACAGTCTAGCTATTCTGAATACTAGTTCTTGCAATCATGCTTTTAATAACAGTTGGGTGTGAAGTTATAATTTTTGGCAAGAGACCAATGTCAAGGCTTATAAATACAGATCTATATGCTGTCGTTATTAGCCAGGAAGACAATGAAGTTAAGAAGCAGCTACAAAAAAAATCTAAATAAATAAAATTCATGTCTGAAATAATAGCTGACCCATCTCTACACAGAAATACACCAAAAGCCATGCTCCACTCAAACCCCATGCTGAAAACAGAAAACAATGAGTTGTGGATAAGAGGGGACACTGTTCTAAGTACGGATTTATAAGGAGTCCAATGAGAAGCTGGACACATGGGCAAAGCACCAGAATCTGCCTTCTAATAGTAACAAGTGTACTGCATTGTGACTGTGGCTGAAAACAAATTTACATGAAAATGATTTGAGACACACTTTGCATGCATGTGTATGTGTGTGTGTGTTAGCTCTCAGGTTATGGTGGTGTCAGTTTATTAAAGGAAGTATTTTTATTTTATAATTATATTTATGTCCAGAGAACTTAGTGTACATTTAACCAAGTTTAGTGGTATATTCTTTGCCCTTTGCCTTTTCCAGCTTCGAAATGACGGCCACAGATTTGGGATCCAGGCCCTTGCCTCCCTGGTGTGCAGATCTCATTGAATCTGTCTTACGTAATTGGTGCTAAGCTTCCACTAGCTTAGCCAGAACACCCTTGTGTCTGAGTTAAGTTGTGTGAAGGCAACAGTGGTACATGTCTTCCTCCAAACCAGCTGCTCCAGCCTGGCCTTTCCCTTGATGACGCAGTAAGAGACCCCCATCTTGCAACACAGGGCAGGCAGGAAGAGCACCAAATCAATGGGGTCTAAGTTGTGGGCAGTCACTGCCAACTGAGACTTCTTGTTCTCTAAGGTGGGGACTGTATTGACCCCTGCTTGGACTGTACTGACCCCTGCTCAAACAGGTGGTCTCTTAGGCGGGACTTCCCCTATGCCAGGAGCTTTCTTCTCAGCAGAGACCAGCAGCCCCTGCTCAAAGGTCAGGGGGGTCCCTTAGGGGGAACGTTCCCTTGCCAACAGCTTTTACCTCAGCATAGATGAGCAGCCTTTGCTTCTCGTGTTTTCTCTCTGCCCTGTACTCATACACAAGCTGAAGCAGCTAGGTAATTATTAGCAGGTCCAGGACCTGGGGGAACTGGTTAGAAGGCAGGAATTATGGTGCACCTTACAGAGATGGCCCTTTGCTGTGGCAGCTCACTGTTGAGGGGCCACTTGACAAAGGGTGTGAAATCTCTTTTAGGGTGGACATCTAGTCTGATGCCGAAGTTCTCAGGCCTTTTCTCAAGCAAGATTCCACACCTTTTGGGCTCCTGTTCTTCACGACAGCCTGGGCAGGGCCCAGCCTTCTACACCCCGACCTTCTGTCCTTTGGGCACCTTGCTTGGCTGAAGGAGAGCAAGAAATCTGTGGACTCCTCTTAAAATGCAATTTGATGTTTGGCTTCTTTAAATTAGTGGTCAAAAGGCCAACTCAGAAAACACCAAGGAAGCAACACATATACAAATAATAAAATGTCTTTAATACATTCAAGAAAATTGCTGGTGAAAAATTCCACATTCCAAGTGGTCACTGAGTCAGTGTTCAATTTATTTAGTAATAAAGAACCCTAAGCTGAATAATAAATAAAACCAAAGTAGAACTGGTGGCAGCTACGAACAGACCTAAACTGCCTATCTGCACTGATGATGTTTCAAGCTTATAATACACTTAATAACAATGTAATCTTTAAAGTGTCTACACTAAGAATTTAATTGAGCAACTGAAAATCAGGAAGGTTACCAGACATTTTTTTCTCAGTGGTGTGTGGATGAAGTTTTAACAAGTTACATTTCCATCTACCAAATCTCATATTTTTTTGTCCTGCCCCACTCCATTCCTCCCTCCCTCCATCTATCCCTCCCTCCTTCCCCTCCTCTCCCCCTCCCTCTATCTCTCTGGTGTTCTGAAACAGAGTCCCTCTATATAGCTCTAGCTGTCCTGGAATTCACAGAGATTCAGCTGCTTCTGCCTTCCAAGTCCTTGGATTAGGGATGTGTCCCACCAGAGCCAGCCTTCTTTATGTTTCTTAATTCTAAGTTTCTTTATTCATTATTTTCTTCAGAGAAACAAGATGATATTTCCAAACCTTATTTATGAAGATTTAAAAATACAAAAGCATTTAAAATATATGTGGATATTTAAATTTAGGAAAGAGAAACTGAATTAACAGCCAAATACAGCTAGCTACATATGAAATTACAAATATACTAAAGAACACTGCAATTACCATTTTGATTCATATTTATTAGCATTACATTTTTGTACACATATATATGGGGTGTAGGTATATGTACATGTGTGTACACATGCATGTGGAAGCCAGATATTTACGCTATATTTTTTTTCAATAGCTATCAACCTTACTTATTGAGAAAGAAAGGCCAGCAATTAGGCTGGTTTAGTTGATCAGAGTTCTCCATGTGGACTAACCTACCAACTCAGCACTTCCATAGTTTTCATGCTTGCAGAGAAACACTCTACCCACTGGGCAGAACCCCAGTCCTGAGCATTACATTTAAACATGAGACATATACAGTCACAGTACCATTCTGTGCCTAATGAAAAGTCCTACTAAGGTAAATCTTCTTGTGTGCATAAAATTCCATTCTTTCAAATCACATGTAGCTTTTCAGGTTAATATTCGACATAATTGAGAGCAGACAACAAACAGGATCAAAAACTCAACATTAAAAGAAAACATCAGATGGATCCTTCTGGTCTGTGCCAGTGCCCTGGGAAGTCCTAGGGCAACAGGTCTGCACCCAATCCCCCAAAACCCAGAGGAGGCTGAACTCCCAGGAGCTCTAACACACCCAGGAACATAGGATAATAGGATCACAGGATCTCAGGAGCTTGGTCATATTAGGATTTCAGGATCCCAGAAGCAGCCTGACTCCCAGGATCTCAGGATCACAGGATCAGAGACAGAGGACTCTGAGTAGTTCTGACACAAGAAAGATAACAGGAGAGAAAGGTTCCAGTCAGAGACAGTGGGTGCAGGTAGCACTAGAGATAACATGATGGCAAAAGGCAAGCACAAGAACATAAGCAACAGAAACCAAGGTTACAAGGCATCATCAGAACCCAGTTCTCCCACCATAGCTAGTTCTGAATACTCCATAACACCTGAAAAGCAAGATTTGGATTTAAAATCACTTCTCATATTGATGATAGAGGACTTTAAGAAGGACATAAATAACTCCCTCAAAGAAATAGAGGAGACCACAGGTAAAATGGTAGAAGTGCTTAAAGAGGAAACACAAAAATCCCTTAAAGAACAAAAAAAAAAAAAAAAAAAAAAAAAAAAAAAAAAAAAAAAACCACAATAAAACAGGTAAAGGATTGAACAAAACCATCCAGGACACAAAAATGGAAGTAGAAACAATAAAGAAATCACAAAGGGAGACTACCCTGAAGATAGAAAACCTGCAAAAGAAATCAGGGGTCATGGATGAAAGTTTCACCAACAGAATACAAAACATACAAGAGAGAATCTCAGGTGCAACGATACCACAGAAAACATTAACACAATGTCAAAGAAAATGCAAAATGAAAAAAGATCCTAACCCAAAACATCCAGGAAATCCAGGACACAATGAGAAGATCAAACCTAAAGGAAAACTTATAACTCTAAGTGCCTACAAAAAGAAACTAGAGAGAGTATACACTAGCAGCCTGACAACACACTTAAACTCTAGAACAAAAAGAACCAAATATACCCAAGAGAATTAGATGGCAGAAAATAATCAAACTCAGGGCTGAAATCAACCAAGTAGAAACAAAAAGAACTATACAAAGAATCAACAAAACCAGGAGCTGGATCTTTGAGAAATTCAACAAGATAGATAAACCCTTAGCCAGACTAACCAGAGGGCACAAAAACAGTATACAAATTAATAAAATAAATAAAATTAAGAATGAAAAAAGAGACATAACAATAGAAACTGAGGAAAATCAAAAAAAAATCATCAGATCCTAGTACAAAGCCTATACTCATCAAAACTGGAAAATCTGGATGAAATGGACAATTTTCTAGACAGATACCAGGTACCAAAGTTAAACCATCTAAACAGTCAGTCTTATAACCCCTAAAGAAATAGCAGCAGTCATTTAAAATTTCCCCACCAAAAAAAACCCCAAGACCAGATGGTTTGAGTGCAGAATTCTATCAGACCTTCCAAGACCCAATAACAATTCTCTATAAACTATTCCACAAAATAGAATCAGAAGGAATACTACCCAATTCATTCTATGAAGCCACAATTAAGATCATATCTAAATCACACAAAGACCCAACAAAGAAAGAGAACTTCAGATCAATCTCCCTTATGAATATCGATCCAAAAATATTCAATAAAATTCTCATAAACTGAATCCAAGAACACATTGAAACAATCCATCATGATCAAGTAGGTTTTATCCCAGGAATGCAGGGATGGTTCAATATATGGAAATCATCAATTCTTCACAGAGTTAGAAAGAGAAATTCTCAAATTCATTTGGAATAACAAAAAACCCAGGATAGCAAAAACTATCCTCAACAATAAACGATCATCTGGGTGAATCACCATCCCTGACCTCAAGCTGTACTACAGAGCAATAGTGATAAAAAAAAAAAAAAAAAAAAAAAAAAAAAAAAAAAAAAAAAAAAAACCTGCATGGTACTGGTACAGAGATAGGCAAGACAATCAGTGGAATAGAGTTGAAGACCCTGTAATGAACCTGTACACCTATGGTCACTTGATTTTTGACAAAAGCTAAAACTATTCATTGGAAAAAAGGCAGCATTTTCAACAAATGGTGCTGGTTCAACTGAAGGTCAGCATGTAGAAGAATGCAAATTGATCCATTCTTATCTTTTTGTACAAAACCCAAGTTCAAGTTCAAGTGAATCAAGGAGCTCCACATAAAACCAGATACACTGAAACTAATAGAAAAAAAAAGTGGGAAAGAGCCTCGAACACATTGGCACAGATAAAAAGTTCCTGAACAGAACATCAATGGCTTATGTTCTAAGATCAAGATTGACAAATGGGACCTCATAAAACTGCAAATAGCCAAGAAATACCTAAATAAATGTTCTTTAGTAATCAGGAAAATACAAATCAAAACAACCCTGAGATTCTACCTCACACCAGTCAGAATGGCTAAGATCAAAACCTCAGATGATAGCAGATGCTGGCAAGGATGTGCAGAAAGAGGAACACTCCTCCATTGTTGGTGGGATTGCAAGTTGGTACAACCACTCTGGAAATCAGTCTGGTGGTTCCTCAGAAAATTGGACATAGAATTACCTAAAGACCCAGCTATACCACTCCTGGGCATATACCCAGAAGATGCCCCAACATATAACAAGGACATATGCGCCACTATGTTCATAACAGACTTATTTATAATAGCCAGAACCTGGAAAGAACCCAGATGTCCTTCACCAGAGGAATGGATACAAAGAATGTGGTACATTTACACAATGGAGTATTACTCAGCTACTAAAAACAATGACTTCATGAAACTCTTAGACAAATGGACAGAACTAGAAAATATTGTCCTGAGTGAGGTAACTCAATCACAAAAGAACACACATGGTATTCACTCACTGATAAGTGGATATTAATCCAAAAGCTCACAATACCCAAGATATAACTCACAGACCACATGAAGCTCAAGAAGAAGAAAGACCTAAGGGTGGGCACTTTGGTCCTTCTTAGAAAGAGTAACAAAATACTCATAGGAGCAAATCAGGAGACAATGTGTGGAGCAGAGACTGGAGGAGGGACTGTCTGGAAATGCCCCACCTGGGGAATCCATCCCAGGTGCAATCACCAAATGCAAACACTGTTGTAGATGTCAGGAAGTTCATGCTGACAGGAGCCTGATATACCTGTCTCCTGAGAGGCTCTGCCAGAGCCTAATATACATAGAGGTAAATGCTTGCAGCTGACCATTGAACTGATCACAGGGTCCTCAATGGAGGAGTTAGAGACTGACTGAAGGAGTTGAAGGGGCTTGTGGTACCATGAGGAGAGTGACAATACCAACCAAGCAGAACTCCCAGGGTCTAAACAGCTAGCCTGGGAAACATGGAGGGACCCATGGCTCCAGCTGTATATGTAGTAGAAGATGGCCTTGTAGGGCATCAGTGGGAGAATAGGACCTTGGTCCCATGAAGGTTTGATGCCTCAGTGTGAAAGAATTTGAGGGCAGGGAGGTAGGAGTGGGTGGATAATGGGTGGGGGCAAACCCTTATAGAAGTAGGAGGAGAGAGGATAGGATAAGGGGTTTCTGGGAAAGGAAATGGAGAAAGGGAATAACATCTGAAATGTAGATCAATAAAGTAGCCAATAATAATAAAAAAAATAGATAATGGAACTGGCTTTTGCAGTCAAGCATTTGAGACTTTTGTCAGCAATTTAATATTACCATATTACTGGGATTACTTATAACTGTTAAGGACAAGGGACTGTGGAACAGGCTTATGGAACTTTAAAACAATATCTTCATAAAATTAAAAAAGGGGGAGGTATATCCCTGTATACCCCAAATTTATTTATATCATGTTTTTTTATTTTTAATTGTTTTAAAAATTTGGATGCCAAGGAACTTTCTGCTGAGTGTCTATGGCACTCTACAACTAGGCATACTTATGCCTAGGTGAAAGGGATGGATCCACTTACTGGAATATGGCATGATCCTGATCAGGTATTTAATATGGGGAAGAGAGCATATTTGTGTTTTTTCTGCAGAATGCTGAAGGAGCATGGTGGCCCCCACAGTGACAAGTAGGACATGCTGATGCCTGGATAAAGAAAGATGCTGACCTGTAAGCTTGCTGAGTGCCCTGACAATGGTGACTGGGAAACTGTATTGAACATATGTTCCTGACACACCTTTGCTTCCCTATACCCTAGATGGGACAAGCTGCCTTGCCTCAAATTTTTAGGCCTTGTGGAACAATTGAAACAAAAAGAGAAGTTATAATGACTCTTGTATTTTTCTTAAATTTGACCAGTTATCCCAATTCAATCAAGGGCTGGTCTAGAAATCAATCCAATATTGGAAATAACAATCTTCATTTGGAAGGCTGCTTCTGGACATTTTCAGAGACATATTTGGAAGTTAGCTACAGTTCTCTATGATGATATATTATCAAAAGATAAAGTTGGGACAGGATCTAGAATTCAAACAAGTATTAGCACATGTGTTAAGAATCTTTTAATTGTCAGATTAAAATTACTTTTGTTTCTTTACAGTATTTAATGTAAGTTGCATTGGTTGTACACTTTCTAATTGTGTTAGTGTGTTGAAACATGGCATGTCTGCTTTGGAGGTCTATCAACCAGCTTTTGGTTTATTGCCCTGAGTATCACAGAATCTTGGAATTCTGAAAAAAGCTTGCGAGTACTGGAAGAAATGAGTCAGGCTTTAAGCAGAAGCAAGAGGGTAGTGGGCTTGATTATTGCTGGTATAACAGCTTTAATTAGATTAATTGCAAGCACCATTGCTTCTGCAATTGCTTTGACACAAGAAGTTAAGACAGCTACTTTTGTTAATCATTTAGCAAAAAATGTTACTAATGTGTTGAGTATACAAGAGGATTTAGATAGGCATTTGGAACAATGGATTGATGGTCTTTATCTTATTCAAATTATTGAAAAGAGGTTCAAAGTTTAAGAGAAAGGAGCCATCTCGAGTGTCATGGCAAATACCATTGGATTCTTGTTAGTTCTAAAATTTGCAGGGGCAGTCATTATAATTAGGAAAAAGTTTCAGGACACTTTCAGTGTATTTGCAATAATTCTAACACCTCTCTGGATGCTTTAACTTTGCATAGTGAGCTTATGAATTTAAAGTATGCTGCTCTGCTGAGCATTGATGAGGCAGATACTGCATGTAAAATTACCCATAGCCTGAGGTTAGTATTTCTATTTTGGTCAAGCTTCAAGAATGGCATATATAGCTTGATCATGCTAGCCCTTATTGTCCTGGGAATACTTTTATTCCTGCTTATTGTGTTAAAGCTTGTCTTTAATCATATCAGCATGTTAGCAGCCAAAGTACATGGCTTGAACCTGAAAACAGATCCCCAGACATAATTATTAAATTAATAGCCTGGCAAGCCAAGGATGGGTAAGATTCTGCACAGAGCCTTACTAACCTAAGACTGAAATGCATTCCCTTTGATAATTCATATTCTATGACAGGTAAGGAAGGCATTCTTGTCAGAACAACCTAAGACAGGTTCAGTCTTGTTTATGAAATAAAAAGTGGGGAGAGGCGGAAAACTTTTGGGGCTGCTTGGCAAGAATCTGACATGGGCCAAGGACAAGGAAATGGGCTGCTTGGCAGAAACATGATATTGGCCAAGGATAAGCCAGTGGGCTTCAGGCAGGAATCTGATGTTAGGCTAGAACAAAGAAGTAATTTCAGTCAGGAGTCTAAAATATTAGGTTAGAACAAAGAAGTAATTTCTGGCAGGAATCTAAATCTTACACTAGAACAAAAAAGTAGGCTTCAGTCATGAAAATGACTTTGGGCTAGGAGAAGGAAGAAGGCTCAGATATTTTTGTCATCCTGATAAGCCCTTAAAAACAGTGATCAAGGGAGTGTTCATGGAAGTTTGTTTATTGCCTTGCTCATTCTTTGACTATTTGTGTTTATTGTCTTGCTTGTTCCTTGACTATTTGCATCTATTGTATTGCTAGTTCCTCAACCCAGAACTGACCTCAATACTTGCATGTAATTAAAATAGTATAAAAGGAAAAGGAGGAGGGGGATTGGATAGGGGGGTTCTAGGGAGGGGAAATGGGGAAAGGGGATGACATCTAAAATGTAAATAAATATAATAGCCAATAAAAAAAAGAAAAAGAAGAAAATGAAAGAAAGAAAAAAAAGAAAACATCGGATCCTCTATATCAACTAAAAACAGCTACAAAACCAAGCTACAACAACTAGAAATACATTAAGCTATACTGTGTGAAACAAAGGCATTTCTAAGATATATTTTAAAATAGACTTACTTATCCCATCCAACAGCTCCTAGCTCAGTAAGAAGGTCTTTGCAGAAACTGCAAGAAGGTGGTTGTACACACAACTCTTGTTTATTCTTTAAAGCAACTTCCTGTTGAAAGAAAATATTTTAATTAGCTAGAGAATTAAGAAGAGAGTTGTTAACTAATTACAAAAGTTCATAAAACTCTCATCATCTAACAGAAATGTTCACTACTTTTTAAAGAAAACCCATGTGAAGGTCTGTTGTTGTACTGTTCAAAGATGGTGGACAACACCAGACACACAGCCAGAGTCTCCATGAAATAATCTAGGGAAACTGAAAAACAAGTCCCAGAAAGAGTAACATACATTTTAGACAAGTTACAGAGGTTAAATACTGTCTTTAACATTTCCTACTTAGGACAACTTAGACTCATTGGTTTGGCTTTAAAGCAGATGGAAATAAAATAATCCACCTCAGAGAGTTCTTCTCAAACAGTCACCATTCTCCATAATTGAAATATGCATGCCCTGGTTAGCACTAAAAAGTGCCACAGAAAGTTACAAAGCTTCCTGAATAGGTTCCAGAGCTAGTGACTTCATGTGAGTACCTCTCTTAAGGCTGTGACTGTCAGTGAGAACACAGCCTCAGAAACAAGCTAACCATCCACATGGTTTTAGGGACAAGATCCTAAATAGTATTGAAATCATCAACTTTGTCTACAATTTCTGAAGAAAGGTAGGCTACAGGATCTCACTTGTATTCAGAAACACAGCCCAAATGAACAATACAATACTGTAAGTCATGGATAAGTGAGAGGGTGTTGATTTCGTTTAAATTAATAAATGTTTCTTGAAAATTAAATGACCAACAGAGCTATAACTTACACTCCAATGGTTAGTTGTAATAGTAAGAGTTTAATGGGATATAGTCTTGTTCTGGTTCCCATGTTCTTATATTTGCATACTAAACAATAACCAGAACAAAATTTCCTGATTTTTCTCCAGTATCAAGGAGATATGAAGCAACTGTTTCTTTACCTTCCTCTTTTAAAGTTCCTATAATATATTCTTGGATGTAGCTTATAAGTTTCATCATCTTTATTAGGGTTTATAAGTTCATAAATCAAAATTTAAAATTTAGAAGCTGATCCTAAATAATTCTGATTCTAAGCATTTTATCAATGATGAACCTCAAAGAGTTGCTATGAGGATAAAGGAAGAGACTCAGAAGAAAGATGTAACAACTAAGTTTCCAGTAAATACTGCCTTACACTATAAAAGTCTCAAAGGAACTACACAATAAGAAATATCAAAAGTCTTTCAGCAGTCAGCAGCAATATTGGTATTGTGATTTTGACAGAAACAAAGATAAGAGAAGCTTAACAAGTTAGACACAACTGTTGTGGTTTGGATCTGAAGTATCCCTCAAAAGCTCATGTGCTTAAGGCTTGGTCCCCAGTGAAAAACACTATGAACTTTGGAATGGGTCATTCCCCTAATGAGTTCAGAGCTCCCTGGGCCATTGGGAAGCAAGGCCTGGTCAGAGAAAGTAGGTCATGAGGTGGCAGGACCATGGAGGGCACATCTCATCTGTGTCCTTACATGGGTCTCTCTGCCTCCAATACACCACGACATAAGCCACTTTTTTTCTCCCAAATACAATCTTCTGCCACACCAAGTGGGAACCCAGAAACTATGAGGCTATGTGATTGTGATCTGAAACTTCTGAATATAAAAGCAAAATAAGGCTCCTCTCACTTAAGTTTTCTCAGGTGTCTTATCACAGATTCAAAAAATTAGTCAGCACAATAACCAAAATGAATAATTGATAAATAAATAAGTAAATGTAATTAGAAACCAACATTTTAGAGTAAAGAGACAGAGGCATAAATGCAAAGAAACAGCAATAATGAGAATGGAAACATTTTTATGAATTCGTGATTATTTCCCTAGCTCTGTCTGCTGAAAAGAACAAGAAGCAGAAACAGCAACAAGCACTGCACACGGGGTTTGTAGACCACGGGGTCCAACACCACTTACCATGATAATAATGATTATTATTACTACAAATAAATCCTACAGATCTATTAGAGAGGCTGATTACAGTTCTAGAATAGAATGAATAAGTGTGTCTAGAGCAACTGGCATCACAAAGCAGGAAGATTAGGTTATATTGAAAGACCACAGGAGGCAATATAAAGCATTTTGAACTGACCAAAAATAGGACACTTGCAGCGTTAGAAAGAAAATTACTGTAATGGATTAAAGCTAATCAAACTTACAAACTGATGAGTTAATAATGATTCTTACAGACATATTAGTTCCCTGCGGTAGTAGCTAGCACTAACTCATTATAATAAAAATTGTTTTTTAAAGAAAAGAAGCACTTACCTTGTTGTTCTAGTGTAAGCCATGCCTCATAGTAACTAAATAATGGAGAGGGTTCTTTATTCAGATATTTTTGGTTAATAAATCTAAATGATAGTTCTGTTTTGTTTTCTTTTCCTTGCCATTTGTGATACTATCCTTTGAGAACACAGTATAGAAGCAAACTGTGATGTTTTATCCCCTGTACCACAAAATGTAAAGTACAACTTAATGAGAAAAAAAAATCCTTTAAAAATGCCAGTGAAATGGTGAACAGAGAAGGATCAGCAACAAATGATAAAACACATAGGTGGTAAGCTGACAGAAAGTTGTTGCAGATACATCTAAACCTACTGACCAACCTCCACCAACTGAAGAATAAGCAGATATTCTACAAGCCCTACAGTAATACAGTAAGAAGTACAAAGCATCAGGTACTCATATAAAGAAACATGCTGAGTTCTGACTGGCAGATTACAAAGAAAAGTACAAAAACCAATTCAAAACAAAAATACAAAACTCCTCATTATCCTTTACCTAAATTGCTTGGGAAAATGTAAGATTTTATTTTCAGATGTTAGATTAGTTACATGTGCATAGCAAGATATCGTTCAAGTGGGACCAAAACTGAAGCATAATATTCATGTTTTATTCCTTATACACATAGCTTGAAGGCAATTCACAAAGTCTCACTCTGTGACATCTGCCATTTGTGTGTTCAAAACGTGTGGGATGTGATACACTTTTATTTAGAGGTGATGGATGCTCGACCCTTAGGAGAGGGTGTGGAAAAATTTTATGATTGGCTAACATACTCACTTTGCAATGAGAGAATTCTCACAGGGTACATGATTTGTTATGTCCAATAAGTAAAGGACATGAGAAAAGAGGATCAAGAGGGAAAAGAGAGACAGCATCAATTAAAGCTTACATCAGCATCTAAGTCATCCAAGCTCAAGAGCAGACTCCTCAGTCCAGTAAGAGCAAAGCATCTGTAAAGACACCTGTAAGTCCGTGGAGACTATAATTATATATTCAAAGTCAGTATTATTGCCTTTTCTTCCCATTGTAGTGTTCATGGAGTGTGTTGGGCGAACGTGTGGTACAGCACACATGTGAGTTTTAAAGGATGACTTCATGGGGTTGCTCCTCTCTTCACACCGTGGGAGTGCTGGAGCTGAACTCAGTCACCAGGCTGCATACCACGTGCCAGTCAGTACCTAAGAGCCATCTTGCCAGTCCCAATACTTAGTAGTTGAAACAGTCAAGAAGCACTTAGCTAAAGATATATAAAACTGATATATTTATAAAAGACTTGATACAATCTCCAGGATTCCCTCAAGTTAAACCACTACAAGATCTTCCCAAAATGTTAGGGCAGGAAGATAGATGACTGACAAAGGCTGAGGTTAGGTCATAGTATCAGGGTACTCACTGCAATTACCTCACTTGCTTTATGTTGCCAAAGCCCTTTGGGACTCTGTATCTGTACAAAGAGTTACTTATATTACATGCTATTTAATTAAGTATGCTCACTTCATGCAAGCAAGAAATCTGACTTCAATCTCCATCACCCATATAAAAAGGCCAGACATGAAAGCATATCCTACAGCCCAGGTCTGGGGACATAGAGGCAGGAAGATCTGTGGGTCTCAATGGTTGCCCTCACACATGCATGCACATAAAAACATCAACACACAGATAAATACCATTTAAAAGATTTCAGAAACAATAAAGACTTATTAGATATAATAAGTGTTAAAATAATTCTTACCAAAATCATCTTCAACTCCATCATGAAGCTCATTAGATCAGGAGAGTGCTTCATTCTCTAAATTAAAACATTTTCAGATAATAACTCATGAAATGAATGTTCCATTCATTGAAACTGAAATGAATGTGGCCATCTAAATCTGAAAGTGATTAATTAGTGAAACATTTGTCATCATGTCTATTCCTGCTTACTTCAGTTTGAAAGAGTGACTAAAACTTCTGTCTTTAATTTCTACTGTGATAAACACCATGACGACAAGCAAGGTGAGAAGGAGTTTGTTTCAGTTTACAGCTCGAGTCCATCTTAAAGGCTAGGAACTGCAGGTAAGAGCTGAAAGCAGAGATCATAGAGAAACACTGCTTACAGCCTTGTTCCCCATGGCCTACTCAGCTTACTTTCTTATACCATCCAGGACTACATGCCCAGAGTTGGTGTCATCCACAGTGGGCAGAACAATCATTAATCAAGAAAATGCAGCCGGGCGGTGGTGGCGCACGCCTTTAATCCCAGCACTTGGGAGGCAGAGGCAGGTGGATTTCTGAGTTCAAGACCAGCCTGGTCCGAGTGAGGTCCAGGACAGACAGAGCTACACAGAGAAACCCTGTTTCAAAAAACAAAACAAACAAACAAACAAAAGAACAAAAAACAAAAACAAGAAAAAAATCAAGAAAATGCCCCCCAGACTTGCCTACAGGCCATGTGATGAAATCAATTTCTCAATGGATATTCCTCTTCCCTATAACTCAAGTTTGTGTCAATCAAGCTGAATACCACTAACCAGGAGTACCCTATCTGTGTGCAATGTAGTGAATCATAAAAGATATCACTTAAAAGTGTGTACATCCCTCTATTCCTTCACTGGAAGACCTGACAAATATAGAAAAGCATTATTTTAAAAGGAGAAGGAGAAAGGCAAGGGAAAGAGGTGCAAATGAAAAGAGAGACATAAGATATAAAATTGTAATTGGATCCACTAGATGTTTTTAATAACAGGATATACATTGTTTCTAGACCTTTAAGATCATGGATGCCAGCCCTTCACAACTAACTCGTCCTAGTTCAAAAAGAGAAACAAATAGTAAAATAAAAACTATTATAATAAAATGACAAAAAGGGATATACCCTAAAAATCAGAATGAAAACTTCAGAGAGCTGGTGTTCCATTCTTCCAAAATACTTTATTCTTACATAGAATAAATGGTTACATCTTAGAATGCTTGAAAAAAAAACTGTTTGCATTTGTTTCTCTTTTACATTTGGATGCATTTCACTAGCCACACACTGTGCTGAACACAGCTAAATGTGAATCTGTTCCACATTTTCAAAAGGGAAAACGAAGAGCCTGAGCTACCTGTGTAGCACATGAAGACAAACTATTCCCATGACACGGCTCTGGCGGACCATATGCCTATAGAGTAAATCTTATGCCACAGCCGCTTCTACACAGAACAACTTGTAGCAAAGCCCTGTGACCCCTAGTCCAGCAGCTTCATCCAACTCAGCACCTTGCTTGATAATCGATGTTGACTGGAATGCAGCCACACCCATGTGGCCTTTGCTGATGGCTCTTAAGGCCCTGCTGTCAGAATAGAGCATCACAACTGTGGCAGGGCTTAGCTGTTCACAAAACCTGACAATTTAACTACTGTCTTTTATAAAAAGTTTGTTGACTGCTTAGGTTGCATTTACTGATAACACTATAAGAGAAAAATAGTAACTCTCAACTGAATCTGGGAAATAAATAAATAACGGTTTGAGGGCTTTCTTTGACCAGCTGGAAGGAAGGAGAAAACACTCAAGGGCAACTACTTCAGGCCTCTTCCTTCAGAATAAGTACAGAGAAGGGGAGCTATTTGTCCCACTGTTTGCTTAGCGCCTATGAACAAATTTCTCAGGCTATACAATGGACTCATTCTTAGAGGATAAGGAAGCAGGGTAAAGAGAGAACAGACATAGTCTCAACATTCCATTAAAGTGATGCTGAGCTTACACAGCTAGCACAAGAGCTCACATTCTTCAGTTCAGCAGTTCATCCCTGCACTAGTCTGTGCCTCAATGATGCAATATGGAGTCACCACACATAACTTATCTTTAACACACAATCAATACAGAACACCAAAAAAACCACTCAAAAGAAATGATCATCCAAAGAAGTGCAGTTCTACCAACACATATTTTTCTACAAGAGACAGTCTGTTATTTTCATTTATTTTAGTAACAATTGCTTTTGCAATGTTTCTATAACCTTTAAGGATAACTAAGTCAATGCTGCCTAGCTATCTCCTTAGTCACCCTCAGCTCCTCAGCTTCTCTCCTTATAAAAGGTCACATGGACCTAAACAATTTCCTTTTGTCCTTTCCTGATCATAGTCTAGAACTACAAACCCCATCATTGCCAAACAACTCACATCTTATATTCCCATCACCACTCTCCAGTTCAGGAGAGAAGTAACCCAGGAAATACCACATAGGAGCATCATGCATATGGACCTGGTGATGTTTGAAAACCTAAAGTCTCAAGGCTGCAAATCAATTTCAAACCCCAAGGTTGCCTTGAGACCTGCTAAGGATTCCAGAAAACATTTTATGTAATATATAATGATTAAGGCTCTCGAAACTTATAAAACTCAACAACTAACAAACCCCTTGTTTACAGACCAGGGCTTTAAGGAATAAACTTAGAAATCTCTATCCTCATTTGAAGTGTAAGATTTTTAACAGACTTACCTGTTGGACTACTTGATGGTATTCATTAAGTATATTTTTCAGCTGCCAGCTACACAGTAATCTAAAATTTTAACAGAAAATAGTTTATGCATTGTTTGCTATTGCAAGGAAAAAATGTCTTTGAATGCTAACAAACATGTACATACAATCAAAAAATCATATAAGCATAATTCTGATAAGTAAATAAAACCATTACCTACTCAAACTGCTGAAAGTCTCATCTTCAAAATGCCAGTATAAATTTTACTTCAAACAAAAATATCTGCTATCAGTAAGCAGCAGATTATTAATGCATCTTTGTTAAACTATAACATAGCCAAATAAAAACTTCCATTGAACTAGACTCTTTATCACAATAGGCAGACATAATACACAGTTTGGATCATAATATATCAAATTTACACTTGAAAAAGCTTATGGTACAGTATATCTTCAAAACTCTAGATTAATATAACTGAACAGATATTTTTTTATAAATCTATATTTTACTTTTTCTTTTTCTTTTTTTTTTTTCTTTTTTTTTTTGGAGCAAGAACAATTCTTTACTGAGTAGTGGGAATCTTTTTTTTTTTTTTTTTGATATTTTATTTACCCTTCAGATGGCATCCCCTATCCCCATTCCCCCCACCCCCCTTAGGAAACCCCTATGCCATGCTCCCTTTTCCTTTTTGCATTTATACATTTTTTTTAAAAAAAAATGTTAATCATAGGCTTTATAAGTTTGGAATTGTTCAATCAGAGGTGTAACCCACTGACCGACCTAGATATAACAACTATCTTTGACTGGTGGAGATACATGAATATCTGCCTCCCTGTCTCCCCCCCTCTTTCTCTCTTTCATCACCTAGCTTCTTCTCTCCTTCTTCTTCTCCTCTTCTTATTCCTTCTCTTCCTCTCAGTACTCCTCCTACCCTAGCTCCTCCTACACATCACCCTTCCTGTTAAAATGAAACTTTTCTCTCAAAATACAATTAGAGCATAATTATGCCAATTTGTACCAGTGAGGTACAGGATAGTCCTAATACCCAGTCCATCCTTTTGTTGACTAACCAGCTCCTCTTGAACAGATATTTTTAATTATACAGGTAATGTAAGTCTATCGCCACCAGCTCACATTAACTCTATATAGATCTGTAGTGACACCAACAGCTTCTGATGAGCTGTTCCTGCCCACATCACTTTTACTCTGAACACCCGGACCAAGGCAACTGAATGGTTCATGACAAATTACTAAATTACATATATGCAGTAAATATCAGTGGTAAGCTGAGAAGTGGGGTAGGGGGGGTCAAGTCTTCTAGCCATTTCCATTGCCCCTTAAATCTGAACTTGTTAGGGAAGTGTACACAATTGTTGCTACTGCTTCCAATAAAAGCAGAGAAAGAGTGTGTTAACTGTGAAAAGTCACAGGGCTGTGATTCACAAAGACAAATTGGTTTGGAAGAATCAGAATGTGTTGGGGATACTGGCACTATGCTGATAAGCACTTCAGGCAAAACTGAAGCCAGGAGAATCATGGCGTCTCTAGCCACCTGTGCCACTAACACATGTATACAAGCAAACAATACCTCACCTTGCCTTCCTGAGCTGCAGGTCTTTAGGCAGCACTATTCTGAGGTGGAAGTCACTTCCCTGTGAAAAAGAAAAGTACAAATTCCTTCTTTCACTTAATGCTAAAAAGTTAAGTCATAAAAAACATATTTTTCTATATTTATAAAGGATATCAAATTTAGCTAAACTTTTCATAATTGAAAAATGCAAAATATGTGTATTATACAGTGCATTTGAGGAAAAGTAATAATTCAAAGTTCTACATTGAAAACTTTATAACTACTGGGAAATCACACAACATTAAGATAGGAGCATGGTTTTCAAAGAAGAAGACAAAAAAAAACTATGAAAGTGTTAGCAAACATAAAGAAATTTATTTCTTAAAGTATAAATTCACCAAAAAGCATATTCAGCTTTCAAATTTACAACTTTCTAAATTTTAATAAAATGAAAATATATTGTTATGTAATCTAGGTTTTTAGATAAAACAAGTAATTTTCAGGCCTGCAGAGATGTCTGTCTCAGTAGGTAAGCACGTTTGCTCTACGATAGTGAGGAAGAATCCCAGTGCACATAAACAAAGCCCGCAACCCAGAGCTCTGTACACTAAAGGCGGGGGATAGCCTCCAGCCTAGCTCCAAGACCAAGAGACCATGTCTCAAAACAGCCAAGAATGATAGAGCAGTACAGCCAGTGTCCTCTGCAACCTACATGTTCATGAGCATGCACACCCACACATACATGTGTGCGTACCACACACATACACACAAACACACACACACACACACACACACACACACACGGAAGCAGGAATATCCACCTGCGTGTGTGCGTATATGTGTGCAGGCACATATACGCACACACACACACACACACACACACACACATACACACACACACACACACGGAAGCAGGAATGTCCACCTGCATGTGTGCGTATGTGTGCAGGCACATACACACACACATATATATATTCCCCCATGCACTCCATAACAATTTCATATAGTGAACCCTTAATAAATAAGTAATATACTAATTTTTAAATCTAAATATTCGGTAGTTATACAAATTTTACTCAGGAGTCTAAGGAAAAAGTATTTTCTAGAAACACACTCAGCTTCCCTTTCTTTCAAAAGTGAATAAGTAAACAGTCTAAACTCTGTAGCTTAAATGCTGTGGTACATGAGAATCTGAGCAAAAATAAGCAGGAAAAGACAAACAGAAATGTAATCTTTTACTCCAACAATATAAAATGAAAAGAGTAATAAAATTCTTGAAAAACAATTACTGTGTGGAATTTTAGCAGACTCCCTCAAAGCAGATTCCAAACCAGAGGAACACAATTAAATGCACCCCATAACCTTTACTTTCATGGTAATATCACATTTCTGACTTTCATTACATTTAAATGTCCTTTAAAAAAATGAAACAAAATGTACTACTGACCTTTTCAAAAGGTCAAATAACAATAATTCACTATTTCATTAAAGTACTAAAAGGTATTATGTAGTAACTTTAGCCTAACTTTATAGACACCCCACAAACAGGTGTACAAACGGTAGAAAATTCACCATGTACATGAAAACAGCAAAGAATAAATGCAAAGTTCCATTTTGGGGAAATTCAGTCACTGTAAAAGGCCAAGTGTCATAAATGGGCCAATACTTAATTATTCCAAGAAAATATACAAAATAACCATTTCTGTAGTTAAAACATTTCAACAGTATTACTCTCTCAGAAAGCAGATTTTTCCAGTTTCCAGATAACAAAAGTACTAACAGTTTCTAAATCTGAATGTCCTGACATATACTCCTCCGAAAATTAGTGATTAATAATATAAGCAAATAAAATGACCAAAAAAAATACTATATCTGTAACCAGAAGTCAGAGAATACAATAAATCTGTAATTAATTGTAACAGGGATAAAAATCACTTTTGAGTACAGCTCATTCTAGGTTCCAAGAGCAGTGAAAGTTAAAAGTGTTATTTTTAAAAATCACTGAAGAAAGAATACATACAAAAAGACTAACAAAGACTTGTAGGAGAACCAAGCAGTGACAATAAGGAGAAGATCTAATATGAACCACAAGGAGAGGCTGCTGGTGGCCATGGCCATCACTCTTAGCACTCAGAAAGATCATACAGGGCAATGCTGAGTTGGAGGCTTTCCCGGACCTCATAGTGAGATACTATTTTTTAAAAAGGCAAAAAGAAAGAGTCAAAGAGATATCTGAAAACATTTCAGAGCAGCAAAAGATTGGGCAGAAACACTCTCTGGAAACTGCATATAAGAAAATAATAACCATGGGAAACTGAAGCTTTTATTACAGGAATAAGAACCTACCATGTATAATTACCGCCTCAAACCCTCCCCCAAATAAATCATTACATAAACTGCATTTTCCTTTACCAACAGAAGAGGGTATTCTTGAATCAGAAATTTCACAAACTATTGCAAACAACAAAACACTCACACACCCAAAGATCTGTGGCCCCAGTCCAAAGGAAATGTGACACAAACACAGAGCATGAGAAGCAAAGGGTTAACACTGGAGCCCAGGAGAGCAGAACCCAGAAACACACAACAGCTATATACGGACTACAGAATCAGGAAATGAACATTTCAAGACTGAAATGACTAAAAACCAAGACCAGAAACTGAAAGAAGCTAAGACCAGAAAAAAAAAAATATTAAGGAAATCAAAATGACATTAAGATGAAAGAGTAAGTTTAAGCATGCCAAGGAAGAATGGAGTTAAACAAAATTTCATAACTGTTGAAATAGCAAGAAAAATGCCAAATGACCATGAAAACAATGTGGTTGAAATAGAAAGTGCCAGAGATAAGTCCAATACCCATGCAATAGGAGACCCTGAAATGAGGAGATAGTAAAAAGGATACTTACAATCATAGTCTAACTTTACTATTCTGGAAGTTCCCACAGGAAAATGGACATGAGAAAAACTACTCATGACAATCCAGTCTGAATAAGAAATATTAGAATTTATAAATAAGGAGAAGAGGCCAGAGAGATGCTTCAGTGGGTAAGAGGACTTGCCATCAAGCCGAGGGAGTTCAATCTCTGTCTCATGGTAGAAGGAGTGGCTCATCTTCCTCTTACCCTCTGACCTCTAGATTACATGCTTTAGTTGCATGTACCCCCCCTCATACACTCGAGTGCACATACACACATACAATTATGTAATTTTTTTAAATAATGAAAAATAAATGAGGTTTTTAAGGAAAATACCGAAAGTTGGGAAACATAGATTATGCAAAACAGTCTTGTTTTGGAAGGAGAAAGCTGAGGAATGAACCTATGGCTTTACACACAGTAAAACTCATTCTACCACAAAACTAACTCCCAGGTTTAGTCTACAAAGAAGTCATTCAGCTCACTCAATCCTGGTATAGTCCAACCAGCCAAAGTAGAACTTCTTGGAATATAAAAATCATTAAATACAGCACCAGAAAAGTATTGTTTCACTAGTACAGCTAAATTAAGCTCTGCTCATGTTTAACAAACATAAAGGGAAACCTTAAAACAGTTGAACTCTCCTCAAGTAACTTAACTACCACTTACAACAAAAAAACATTCATAGTGGGTATCCTAACAATGTGTATTTGACATTCAAAGAAGAAAAATACAGCCCATAATGGGGAGATAAATCAAGAGAGACAATATAAAAACAGCATGTATTACAGAATCCAAGGGAAACTTGCTGCCATCTTATGAAGGTAGTCATGCACATTATAAGACCACAAACTGAAGCCTCTGAACAGTATCTGTGTGGGGAATCTTGAAAGCAAAGTCTCTACCACTATTTAACATTTAGATAGTTAAAGTCCTTGCAAGGATCTTTATTGGAAGTTCATGAGAGAACCTGATCAGTTTTCACCAACCAAGATGCTCCCAAATTCATGATTTGGGGAAACAAATAATTACTTTGTTGTTTCAAGGCTTAGAAAAGTGAAGCAGCAAGAGGTAGCCAGCCAGTACAAGAAGCATCATCACAGACCCAAAGGAAATTAACTGCAAGGCCAACAGGAGCTGGGGAGATATCTCCATAGATAAAGCACTTGCCCTGCAAACCTAACGACTGAAGGTGGGAGCTGAGGCACTAAATAAAAGCTCAATTCTGGGCAGGCAAAATTAAAGCATCTCAGGGACAAGATGGCTGACGAGATTACATAGAATTGTCAAGTCTATATTCAGCAAGAGAGCCTACCTTAATAAGTAATGTGAAAAGTTATTGAGGCAAACATCCAATGTAAACCTCTGGACTCCTACACACACACACACACACAGAGAGAGAGAGAGAGAGAGAGAGAGAGAGAGAGAGAGAGAGAGAGAGAGAGAGAGAGAGAGACCACACACACACCATACATACATACAATACACACACAACACACTCACACATACCACACAGACAACACATACACATACCACACACATACACACCCTACACAAGAAAGACAGAAAGAGAGAATATCATAAATAACTTTGTAAGCCAATATATTCAGAAACTTAGATGAAACTAATTCCCTTACACAAACTACCAAAGCTCACTCAAGACAAAAGGGCCTAATAATAGAGAATGCTGTCACTGGTTGATTTGGGACAGTGCAAACAAAATAAAGGAAGCAATACTCACTATCACATGTCAAAAGAAAATGGGACAGCTATTCCTTACAACAAAGTGACAATTCATAGATAGAAAGGCACCATAGTGTTAGAAAAGGCTTGAAAGATTTGGCACCAATCACTATTATTTAGCTATTTAAACCAAGAGTTTAGTATTGAAAAGCTACAATATACAAAGATCATATGAAACTTGGGAGTCTTGTGAAAGAGTTGGGGGAAGGACTGAGAGACTTGGAGGGGACAGGGACTCAAGTCTCCACAAGAATATCAACAGACTCAACTAACCTGGACCCTTGGGGGCTCCCAGAGACTGAACCATCAACCAATGTGTATGGCCCCCATACACAAATATGTAACAAAGTACAGATTGGTCTTCATGTGAGTCCCCCAACAACTGGAATGAGGGCTGTCCCTGACTCTGTTGCCAGCCTGTGAATCCTGTTCTCCTAATTGAGCTGCCTTGTCTGGCCTCAGTGAGATAAGATGTGTCTAGTCCTACAATGGCTTCAGGTGCCTGCTATGTTGGTCCCAGAGAAGGAGGCTGCTCCTCTTCAGAGGAGATGAGAAGGGAGGATAGGGGAGGAGCTACATGAGGGGAGTATGGGGAAGAGTGATCAGGATGTAAAGTGGATAAATAAATAAATAAATAAATGGGAAAAAGGAACATAAATAAATAAATAAATAAATAAATAAATAAATAAATAAATGAAAGCTGCAGTATGTAGGTGAAAGAACCTCACCGAAAAGTACTTGTTAATTTCAAAAGAAAAACTGGCAGAAGTCACACTAACCTGGTAACTGGCATTATGAATATCAACACTGGGAGTAGCTGACTTTATGTGCCTTGAGGGGAACACAGCATGGTTTCTGGGTACCCCTACCCAAATACATTACCAGGATTTAATGGTGAGAAAATATCAAGCCTAATAAGCTAAACTCTTAAAAATAAATTTCAAGTTAACAAAAACACAGACTAAAAACTGCTCCAAAATAAAGAGATAAGATAATTAAATACTCCATGAAAATTTACATCAGATAGCACTTGTAGCAACTGTACTGAGATTAGGTTTGGGTGGTGAGTGCTAAATTATTTAGAGATGAAGCAGCAAGAAATGTGTCTATGATTTAATCTCAAGGGGTCAGGAAAGAATGAGCACAGGATTAACCACAATCACACTCGGGATAAAATCAGTTGTGCTGGCTAGCTTTTAGACAGTGCTTAAGACTTAAGAAATAAAAAATTAGAAAAAATTAGAAATTACCTACATCAAAGGCTAATTTGTTTCCAGTCTAATTTGATGGCTAAAATTGATTTCTAAAGGGCCATTTGGAGATACAGGCAAGTGATCTAAAACACTTGCTTCTGTCTGGCCTGTATAACACTTGCCTGGCATGTGAATGGTTGCAGGTTCAATCCCCAGAAAAGACAGATATGCACGTGCTGGCGCACAAATACACACACATATACACACACTTGAACTTTTCTGAATGTTTCTGTAAAAGTGAAAAACATTTTAACTAGATATTTCAACAGTTAAGCAAGAAGAGGTGGCTAACTTGTTTCCTTCTATGGTAATAAATTTCAGACATTTTTTTTGAAGGCTCACATGGTTTGAAAACCCCTAAGGAAGTCCATGCATCCTTGTGTGTATATTCACCACATAGCATTTTCTTAACTTCCATAATGCTTAGCGACAAGTTTTACTATGAAGAAAATTTCATAACTGCTCAGTATTCTAAGATTGTTGCTGCAACACACATGGAAATGAATGACTCCTGCCACTAAAGGGCAAGTTACACAAAGCTGAGTTTAAGATTCAGATTAAAAGTCCATAGTCGAAATCTTAAATTAAGGTAATTTGTTGTATCATGGGGGCTGGGGTGAGATTTTCTTTGTAAACAGCCAGAGTTTCAGGGGTAACTTGATGCTGTCATAGTCAAAGTAGTTTCTTAGCATCTCTAAATTTCCCAGGATTTGATTCAACTATAAAATGATGCGTTTTGAATTTTTCTGTTTGTTTAGGTTCCGCTTACTAGCGGACCCTGAGTGCTTTGTAAATTTCAAAATCGTGAGTGTAGTAACACGTCGCTGTCCTGCGTGTAGAACTCTAGTTAAGCTCTACAGAACTGCACCTCCCTCTTCCACCACCAGCCTGGCACGGGCGAGCCGCCCCGCCCTCCCTGTGTCGTTGGCGTCGCCACCCAGCGACCGCGCATGCGCAGAGCATCGGCGCTCCTTCTCCAGTCTCTGCTACGCTCGCCGAGCCAGCCAGAGACGCCGCGGTCAGGCTGTGCCACGAGTGACAGGCTCTCGCGCCTCAGAACGACCCCGCAGGGTACCTGAGCCGAAATGAATCCCTCATATACAGTTTTCTCCCGGTTCTGAGGAAGCAGCAGCGGGAAATGGCGCAACAGGTTTGCTTCTGTGTCAGCCATGGCGCGCAGGAATGGCCGCCGCACATGCGCAGTCTACTGAGGGACGGGGCGGAAACCCGCTGCGGCGGGAAGTCTGGAGATCCCAGCAGTGGTGGGGACCGCTGCCCTGACTCTACAACGCGTCTCCTTAGAAGCAGGGGAAGGAAGATCACTCTCAAGTCCATAGCTCTGACTGACCAGGATTATTCAGACCTTGACTGCCAAAAATAAAACCAACAAAATCCTCTTGTTGATTTTATTGAAGACTGATGCATCTCCAAAGCTGACTTTCCTCCCCAGACAGAGGTTTTACAGTGTGCCCATACCATGCTGTCTTTACCCTGAGCCTGGTCATCACCTCTCCTGTTCTTGTGTTTGCTCTGGACTAGGTCTCCTGTATACTCCCAGTATGCCCTTCAGCCACGTGCATATGTAAATAAACTGTACATTCAATATATCGTGTATATTGTGTGCTGATTCAGTGTTGTGCCCTGTTTAATTAGATATATTTAAAAGAAGCCCATGTAAATTGAGAAAGATTTAATTTATTCCTGAGGTAGTACACTCCCAAAACCAGTAAAAACATGAACGGGATTGACAGACTTGCTGAGTTTTCTCTGACAAACTTTCCTATGCATTCTGCTAACTTAGGGATAGTTACTCATTCAATCTCATTACTAAGTATAGATTTAAGAAACTTGTTAATAGTTATCATATGATAATTTAGTATTACAATAAGATGCTTTTAATTTTATTTTTAAGATCACTGTAATATGCCAAAGATTGTGCAAAGATAAACAAGATATTCTTCCTTCCTATTCTTACTATCCCCATTGTAGATTGGATCTTAAAAGATTAATAGCTTGGCAGAATTTGTCACAAAATTCTGGATGCTTAGAGAACACAGGAATGCTGTGCCTATTATGTTAGGTTACACTAAGACAGTGGTTCTCAACCTTCCTAATGCTACTACCCTTTACTGCAGTTCCTCATGTTGTGGTGACCCTCAACCATAAAATAATTTTGTTGCTACTTTGTAACTGTAATTTCCCTACTGTTATGAATCATAACGTAAGTGTTTTTGGAGAGGTTTGCCAAAGAAGTCACAACCAACAGGTTGAGAACCTGAAGAGGAACTTTGGAACACTTGTTCCCTCCAGCCCCCATGGGAGAGGCTAATTAACATTCCTTAGTCAGAAGACACTTGCTGGATTAACATTCAGAGGAGGAAGGAAGAGGCTGATTAACATTCCTCAGACCACATGGAAGGGAACCCACCTGCAGGTGGGGAAGGCCCAGAGCACATTCCACAGGACCAACCCTTAACCACTTACAGACAAGGGAGGTTCTTGCCATCTCATTCTCCAAAGACCAATCAATTTTAAAGTCACACTGTTCTGCCAATCATATTGTGCCTAGTCACTGTTTCTCTAGTCCAACCCTTAAACTGTATGAAAACTGACCAAATGGGCTACCTGGGGTCACTACTCCACCTTTGGTGTAGTATGGCCCTAATTCATTGGATCATTAAAATTCCTCTTGCTTTTTGCATCAGTTTATGTCTCCAAGTCGTTCACTCAGTGGGTCTCTGGTAAGCTAAGGCTTCCCAAGAGTCATACAAACCACTGTGATAAGACTTTCTCAAAATGTAACTCAGATTGGCATAGTGTCCGTACTAAAAAAACTTACACAACTTTATACAAGTATTACAGCTCTGAGGACAAAGGTTTCCCTAATGCAAGTGTTATAACTCTGAGGGAAAGGTATCCTGGAAATCTGGAGCCAAAGAATATCACAATACAACAAACCTCACACAAGAAGTTTATTAGAAAAAATGCAGGAGAGTGGCCATATCTGCTTGGGAAAGAAGCAGCAAAGAACTAAGTTAGAAACAGGCTTTACATAGGGATTCTTTGGG
This sequence comes from Arvicanthis niloticus, assembly GCF_011762505.2. NCBI lineage: Eukaryota > Metazoa > Chordata > Mammalia > Rodentia > Muridae > Arvicanthis > Arvicanthis niloticus. The sequence goes on from NC_047664.1 coordinate 16,886,780, forward strand.
AGTTTTCCAGGGTGGGGATTGGTGGGATTTCAAGTTTGAGTTTTGGATTAGCTCAGGAAATGGTGGGTTTTCAAGCTAAGGAATTGGTAGGTTTTCAAAACCTGGAAGTGAGCTAGGACTTTTTACCCTACAATTAAGGAAACAGAAGATTGACACTGATGGATTCAGGACACACCACCTTGACATTTGAATAAACAACAAAACATAGATCAATCCAATCACCTCTGGCCCCCCAGGGCAGCTCCTGAAATACTTCAGATTGCCTTCTCTATGCCTGGAATAAAGAACTCTCCCTGACTCTGAAGAAGCAGGGACATGCAGAAGAAGCTACATATGAATTCCTAAAATTGCCCCAGTTTGTAAACATTAGATCATACCTCCTTAGTATAGTCATACTGTCTAATTTTTTAAAAAACTAGGTTTTTATATTGCTTTGAATCTGAGCTTGTTTGGTTTTTATGCCATGTAAATTGTATTAAATAAATTTATATGCTTTTGTTAATTTGTCTTTACTCTTTTTTCTGAATTTTCATCATGTATAATTTTAACCTAGCATTAATTTCTCACATCTTCCTAAAGTGTCTGCAATAGAATTTTTGTTTCAGCTCATGCTGAATAGAAGTGAAATGCAAAAGAAAACAAGTTTTCTGTGGGAAACCTGTACAACATTTTAAAGGCTGTTTTTCACTGTTTAACTTATTGAAAAAAGATGCTACTATGGTCTACTTTTTGTTTGTTTGTTTGTTTTGCTGTGTACTGGAAACACCAAAGTTTTCTTTATTTTCACTCAAGAGTTGTGCTATAGTTTTACTTATTTGTAGTACTATGTATATTGACCTAGGATCTTTCTCCTCACCATGAAATAATGGGAAAGAACATTTGAGTGTTGTTCAACCTAAGTGATTACTTTTACAGTGAATATACTTAAGAGCCACTGAACTTAAACAGGGTATTAGGAGACCTGTAACCTTCAGCAATAGGTGGTTCTTTCTTAGATTCAGAGAAGCAGTCCTCCACCATTAAAATCCCTTCTCTCAGGGAGCTCAATAAAGGCCATCAAATCCAAGATGTGTAGGTAGCAGTCCCATAGACCTGGCACTTGTAAATAGCTAATCCAAACTGGCAAGATATCCAGTGGGATAGACCAAACTCTGGAGCAACTTCTGAAAGTAGCTGAAACATCCATAAGTGCCCAAATGGCTCATCAGGCATCCATACAGCATCCCAGTAGAGTATTGGAAATGACATTGCCCTCCATGTAAATGATGAAGGGGTTCATGCAAATCAATCCAAGGGAGTTCAAGAGAATTTCTTAGCAGTGCTTTAAATACTGGTGTCTTGCACTTGTCTGCCAAAGTAACTCTGTGGATAGAGTGAGTCTCTTTGTCTACTGCCCCATCACTACTGCTGCCTCTTACTCAGCTTAACGGCCACTTGAACTGCCAGCCTTGGTTGGCCACCAGCTCCTCTCCTCCCACAGGGCCATCATGACAGCAACCACTTGCTAAAGTGGCAATGGACTTCCAGTTTCTCACATAGGCAACTGCAGTGTCTGCCAGTGTTCTGCCTCTAATTTGTTTGTTATATGAATTCCAGACAGAAGAGGAGAAGTAAAGATATTTCTATATTTCTCACATTGAATCTAAAGATCTAATCTAAAGATTAGATCTAATCTAAAGATTCCCAAATTCTGGTAATAGGGTCCCTGTGGTGTGTTTAACAACCCCACAGATGATTCTAATGTATGCTGAAGTACCATCTCCTCAATCATGCAATTCCATTATTAAGAATGTTTACATTGTGCACTATGTGATGGACATAATGTTAAGGGTATTCAACAGTGGGACCATACAAGATTAAGATGTGTAACCTCCCCCAGTCCCACTGGAGAGGAAGAAAAAAGCAATCACAAGTGGAGAGAGAGGGAGGGATATGGGAGGGAAAGTGGGTGGGGATCAGGGGAGAGTGGAATCAGATCTGGTATTGGGTGAGAGAAAAGAACTGAAGCCCTGAGGGCCAGCAGAAAGAATGGAAACAGGCAACCGTCTGAGGTATGAGGTAGGTGATACCCTTCAGAATGCAACAAAGACCTGGGAGGTGAGAGACTCTCAGGACTCAAAGAGAGAGACCTTAGATGAAATGCCTGACAGTAGGGAGAGGGAACTTATAGAGCCCACCTCCAGAAGGAAGACAGGGCATCAAATGAGGGAGGGGGTTGCCATCCCACAGTCAAAACTCTAACCCATAATTGTTCCTGTCTGAAAGAACTGCAGGGATGGAAATGGAGAGGGGCCTGAGGAAAGAAGGTCCAGCGACAGGCCCAAGGTGAAATCCAGCTCAAGGGAGGTCCCGAGGCCTGACACTATTCCCAAGGCTATGGAGTGCTCACAGAAAGGGACCTATCATGACTGCCCTCCAGAAGACCCAATAAACAGCTGAAAGAGTCAGATGCAGATATTTGCACCCAACCAATGGACAAAAGTTGCTGACCCCTGTGGTTGAATAAAGGAAAAGCTGAAAGAAGCTGATAAGGAGGGCGACCCTGTCTGAGGACCAGTAATCTCAATTAATCTGGAACCCTGAGATATCTCAAACACTGGACCACCAGCCAGGCAGCACACACCCGTTGATATGAGGCCCCCAACACATATACAGCATAGGACTGCTGGATCTGTGTTCAATCAGAGCTGATACACCTAACCCTCAAGAGATTGGAGGCCCCAGGTAGTTTAAAGGTCAGGTGGGGTGGGGGTAGGGGGTAGGAACAGACTCTTGGAGACAGGGCATTAGTGTGGAGGTACGGAATGTGGAACAATTGAAGTGTAGAAGGGGGGAAATTAAAATCTGGAGTGTCAAAAACTAAATAAATAAATAAATAAATAAAATGTGTAACCTCATCAAGTACTTTATACCTTTTTTTGCTAAGACCTACCATTTTCAAAACTTCACTACTTCACATCACCATGCTTTTCATGTGGAAACTTTAACATTCCTTTAACAATCTTCTCAGTTGCTTTTTATGGGAATTTTTTTGTCTTCTGAAGTTATTGATATGCTCGACCACTTAGTATACTCCCTGGTTCAGCATTAACCATTTGTGAAATGTCTTATTCACTTCAGGCTGCTATCACAAAAGTACCATAATTTGGGTAGCTTCTGAGCCAAAGAGATTTATTCCTTTCTGTTTCCATGTAGAGAAAGCCTAGAATCAAGACTTAAATTCTACATATGATATTCATGATATCCAGTGGAGGGTTGCCCTCAAGAAACTAGTCTTTTCCCTATAATCTTTGTCATACTTACTGCAGTCATTGACTCCTTACCTCTGAAATCTCATTATGAAATTAATAGGAATTTCACAAAAATGTATTGATGAATACTAGCTCATTTTAAAAAGAAATAGTCTTGTTATTTTCATGGTGAATAAATGTCTAAATGAGCATTTCCCAAAAAATAAATCCAGTAAGCTAAGACATCTATCTGCTATCAAAACAAGAATATTACATAAAGACTTACTCATTCAGTGGTCTAACCACTAGGCTGAGATGTTCTAGACTGGGAATTGACGCCATCTTCAGTTCATTGTTATAAGCTATTGTTTACAAGAAGCACAGTAAAAATGAACTACTGAGAATACTTAGGATATTTGAACATCAGAAAACAAAGGAACTACTTCTATCCCCATAAGTAAGATTTAACTTTGGGGGTATCTTTTACAAACTACATAACTATCCACTCCAATTCTTTAAACATTGTAGTTCTGAAAAACTGAATGTTGTAACTTAAAAAACTTACAAAAAGCATTGCGATGAATGAAAAATTTAACTAGAATTGTGTATTTGTGATTTGAATAGGAAGAACCCCATCTCATTCTCTTTCTCCCTCCTCTCTCTCACTCCCTCCCCCCTCTGTGTATGTTTTGTGTGTGTGTGTGTGTGTGTGTGTGTGTGTGTGTGTGTGTGTGTGTGTGTAGACATCATCTTAGTTCTTGCTATGCTCAATCACTTAGTATATTTTCTGGTACTTCATTGGTTACTTACTGACGTCTTTACCATAGAGGAGAAGAATCAAATAGATGGCAAATTCAGTTAGAATTTGTTTCCTCACATCTCCTCTAATTCTGAGATGCCCACAGAAAATGTCCTGAGCCATTCTCAGCAGCCCACCCAGGGAAGCCTCCAGCTCAGTAGCTAACCCTAAATGGTATACAAAGGCCCACCATCCAACAGCTGAGCAAGGCCTTTTCAAATAATTTAAAAAATGGCCAGTCTTTATATCCTCCAGTCATCACCTGATAACCCCAGTATATGACATTAATAATTCACTTTGTCCTAGAAGTGTTAGTATTCAATTGCCATCAGTGGAAGAAGACAGGACACCTGCAGTGACTTTAGTGGGATTATTAACTAGAGAGATTGTTCAAGTCTGATGAGAAGAGAACTGAAGGCAGAAATGCAGGAGATACCAAAATTAAGACTCAATGGAACCATTTAAGGGTCTTAGAAGACTGGAAAAGCAAAACTATAATATCTCACTAAGCATGACACTGTCATAAAAAAGGGGGGGAAGCTATTCAAGATTACAGTGTGAGTTACAGTGTGGTAGGCTACACAGAGGGGGAAACTGTTGACAGTTACAGGGTGTTTGGATCCTGTAATCATTAGTCTTTAGATTTCCTTATTGCAAAACACTGATTAATTCAAAACAGCACTTTGTTCTTGCTTCTTTTCTATTCAGAAATTTAAAAGCAGCTCATAAATTGTAGTGTAGTGAACAATTTTGATGTTTATTTTCAAGTTTTAACTTTTGAAACAGCATGCTCATAAGAAATAAGCTATCACACTTGCATTTCACCAGAATTTGGCTGGTGACTCTCTGTTATTCTATCACACCAGACCAAAACTCTTAGAGAAGACTCTACTGCCTGGTGATTTCTGGATAGTGAGTGTGAACCCTCCACAGGTCTATAGTAATGATTCCTGCTGTACTCTACATATGCTTGGGGAATTTGCAGCTATAAACCAATGGTACTAATTTAACTTGAACAAGCCCTGAGTTCAATCTAAACACACACAAAACAACAGCAGCAGCAGCAAAACAAACAAATAAAAAACTACAACACAATATACAACAAAAATAGGAAGGATGGGAGGAAGGGGGGAGGGGAGAGAAAAAATGGCATCAAAAACCCTTTAAGGATTAGTCACTAGATCAGTGTATGATATCATAGAGAGCAATAAAGAAACAGTTTTAAGGTGAGCATTATGGCACACCTACAATCCCAGCACTTAAGGTCTGCAGAAACAAGATGGAGAGCTCAAGGCCAGCCTGGGCTACATGCCAAGACCTTGATTGAAAAAAAGTAAATGCTAATCACAATAATAATAATAATAATAATAATAATAATAATAATAATAATGAGGAGGAGGAGGAGAAGAAGGAGGAGAAGAAGAAGAAGGAGAAGAAGAAGAAAAGGAGAAGGAGGAGGAGGAGGAGGAGAAGGAGAAGAAGAAGAAAAGGAGGAGGAGGAGGAGGAGAAGAAGAACAAGAACAACAACACAATATAATTTAAAATGACTCATTTTTCATCTGGGGAAAAGGTTATCTTCATATTCAGTGATGAAATATTCTATGAATAAAGTAAGTATATTTTCAACATGAAAAATAAGTATGTAATCACTTAAATTATCTAATATTTATACCAATAAAGAAGTGTAAACTGGGGTAAAAACCTGCTAGCTGAGACAGAAGGGGTGAGGGAGGGAGGGAGGAAGGGAGGGAGGGAGGGAGGGAGGGAGGGAGGGAGGGAGGGAGGGAGGGAGAGAAGAAGAAAAGATGAAAGAGAGCTGAGAGAAAGAGAGAGGAAGAGGGAAGGAGAGAAGAGAGAGTAGGGAGGAAGGGAGAGAGTCAGGGAGGACGCAGGGAGGGATGGAGTGAAAGGGCTGAGAGAAAGAGAGAGTAAGAGGGAAGAGAGGGAGGGGAGAGAAGAGAGAGGGAGGGAAGAGGGAGAGGAGAGTAGAGAGACAGACACACACACACACACACACACACACAGAGAGAGAGAGAGAGAGAGAGAGAGAGAGAGAGAGAGAGAGAGAGAGAGCACTTTATCAAAAGTCCAATTACTTATAGATAAAAAAGTCTCTAGCTCCTACCCTACAGTCTTGGCAGGTTGAACTATGACTCTGTCACATTGGTGTGGATCAAGCCAAGTTCAGTAGAATCCAAACCATTTCACCTTAACAGTGGTGCAACTCAGGTGATAAAGATCACAGGACTTCTCTAGAGCAACCTGCCTTAAAATAGGTAAGAATTTTCCATTCTTCAGCATTCTTATCTATGGAGGCTTTAAGGAACCCACCCAAACTGCAATTCTTCAGGACACACCTAACTGCATCTGACAAACACAATATCTATTTAAGCTTTTATATTTTTCTAATAATTAGGTTTTCTTTGCACAATCAAATATTCTGAAACATAAGTAAGATTTGTTTGTATCTTATGTTGGTCTTTATATAACTTGGTTTTTATTAGTGATGTTTCTTTTCCTCTGTAGATAAATTATGAGAAGTAAAGTATAGTCTATAACGAGAAACTAGCTGACTTTTATAAAACTTTGATAGCTAGCTGAACAAAAAATTAAAATTTGTTTCCCTATTCTAAAATAATTTCATTATATTTTGTTCTTTTCAAAAAAAACATTCTGAGTATCTTTGTGAAGACAAAACAACAACTGTCTTAATATTCTTCAAAATCTTCACTATAAAAAAAACAGTATTAGCAAGTTGGTGGAGAAAAAGATGCAATCCTACTTCTGATAGCCATGTGTAATATGCAAAACAATAAAAAGCAATTTATTTATATTCAGTAAATATATAAAAGTTACCTTCTTTTGAACAAGAATCATCCCCTTCAAATAATCCAAAACAGTTTATGGAAATAGAGACAATCAACTGATTAATAAGCTACAGATGGCTTAGTTACAGCAATGTGACTAGATGTCTAAAAGCCACTAACCCAACTACTTGCACGTGATATTTGCACATATAATATATTTATATAAAAAGCAACACTGAAGAGATAAAAGGAAGATTATATAGTTAACTTATATATCAATAACTGCAGGTCATTTGTTGTAAAACACGTCACTTAACAGTAATGTTAATTTTAAAAATAAAGCATAACCAAAGATTTTTAGAAATGTACATGCTGCCAGAATTGAGATTTGTTGAGTCAATGAAGCACGTATGAATGCCAAGTAAAAAAAGCTGAGTTAAGATACTTATTTACAAATTAGATTGAGTTGCTTGTGTACCAGTAAATAATATCCAGCCCTCTAAAGAAATATAGAATTTAATCTAACGATATTTTATTAACTTTTTCTACTTTTAAAAATTAAAGCATAATTCATACTATGTTAAACAATGTCAAGTTTATATTATTAATGTATAATTCTGCAATTTTACTCAAGTATATATTAAATTACAATTTTGATAAATTTCACCAGATTATATGTTGATAATTTACACCACCTCATTCTCCCACAATTTATGATTAACTATGATTCAGTTGATAAACTAAACTTTTTCAATTCTGCCAATCTGGGAGTTAAGCTAAGGCTACACTGTCATTTAAAATTTCATTTGTCTTTTTAAAATTCATTCTTCATGGGTATTGGTGCTTTGCCTTCTTATATGGAGGTGTCAGATCCCCTGAAACTTGAGTTACAGGCAGTTGTGAGCTGCCATGTGGGTTCTGGGAATTGAACCCAGGTCCTCTGGAAGTGCAGCCAGTGCTCTTGGCCACTGAACCATTCATCTCTCCAGCCCCTGCTTCATTTAACTTAGTATGATGATGCTGAATGGATTTTACTTGTGTAAAATCCTTTGTTTCCTTTTCTTTAGCTCATTTTGTCTTTTTGTTTCCCTGGGAACATTTTTCTGTAATAGGTTAATCTTATAAATGATCACATCATCTAAGTCACTTTATGATCCCTAGGTTTCTTTGCAATTCTAAAAATAATTCTGTAAGGAATGAATGGGTTTGAAAGAATAATTACATGTAAGTGTGTATTATGTGAATGATAATTATTTTAAAGTCACTTATATACCCTCTTTTCATTTATAGATAGTTTAGTACTTTATATACACCAATTAGCAGTTTCTAAAGAATGTTTTTGTGAACTATAACTAGAATGTCATTGGTGAGTGTTATTAGTATTTTCCTAACAATGGAAAGGATGGCTTAATTGTGTGCATTTTCAATTAGACAATAAATCCCTTCAAGAAATGATGCTGTAAAATTATGAAAACTTACTGCAGCTAAATGTGAAGCTCGTATGCAGAATGAGAGGAGGTTAGTAAAGACCTGTTGAAAGGTGTTCTTACAGAAGACTTCCAGACTTGCATGATAGGGAATTTCTAAAATATTTAAGGTGAACATACAAGCCTCACAAACCCAGATGTAGGTGATCTCCTTTATAGTCACACACCATCCCAGAATTATTCTAAATTGTCATTTCAATATTAAAGTCACTTTCCATACATGTGAACTATAGCTCTTTAAAAGTGATAATATCCTATGTACCTATTCTAAGTGAAAATGACATTGAAAGCATTCATCAAAACCTTAGTAGTTTTGGTATGGAAATGGTTATATCCACTTGATCAGGATTCATTTTAGTCTTTTGTCTTGATATCTTATAGTTGGCCGAAAGGAAAAGAGTGTGAAACGTAAAGGACATGATGGAGTCAGCATTACAAGATGGTAGCTTGGACCCGATCTATGGATTGGACATGCAAAGTACAAAAGATGACATCATAGAAGTTTTAGGTCTCTTTAGATGACATTCATTCTAATGAATAAGGATATATGTTAATATGTATATCATATATATTTACTTATATATAGCATAAGAAGCAATACTGCCTCATGTAAATTATAATTATGTAAAAGTTCCTTTCTATATTTAAAATTTGTTTGAGTTTCCAAAAATATACATCTATTTTAGTGTGCATAATTTGGTAGAAGACACATTGCAAAATGCATCTTCTTCTAGAGTCCTGTATTCATACAGAATAGTACAAAAATTAAATAGCTACATTGGCAAACCAAATGAGTTCACCAGAAGATAACACCAGGTAGGTGATCCCCTTCCTAAGAATAGTCTTAGCTTTGACTGTAATTGGTTAATCTTCAACTAATTCATTAAATTTGAGTAGTAATTGTCAATACTGTAAAAAAAAAAAATGTGTTAATCTAAATTGGTCTTTCAGCCATTCATTCTGTCCTAGCTTTTTTTTCTGGTCTTTTCCACTGATGAGACTTATTCTTTCCTGTGTGCTCGTGAATATACCACAGTACTTCATCTTCTGCTGGGAATAGCATCCCTGTCAATTTTGGAGTTTTGTTTGCTTGTGTTTGCACTCTTTGTTTTGCTGTCATATGATAGCTTAGTTTATCCTTGTTTTGAAAGCTTTTATCTTTTTTCCCATCAATTTAAAAGGATAACTTCTAGGCATGGTGATCTGGGTTGACAGTTAACTTATTTTCAAGGCCTAAACTACATACTTTTATGCTTTTCTGGCTGTGGTGGTTTGAATAGGAATGGCCCCATAGACTCATGTATGTGAATTCTCAGCCTATAGGGAGAGACACTATTAGGGAGTGTGGCCTTAAGAGGACGTGTGTCACTGGGGGTGAGTTTTGAGGTCTTATAAGCTCAAGTTGGCTTGTATGGCTCTGTCTTCTTCTGCTGCCTGCTGATCAAGATGTAGAACGCTCAGCTTCTCTCCAGTAATCAGTTCTGCCTGGATAGTGCAATGTTTCCTGCAATGACAAAAATGGACTAAAATTATGAAAGTTGTAAGCCAGCCCCAACTAAATGTTTTCCTTTGTAAGAGTTGCCATGGACATGGTGTCTCTTCACAACAGAAACTCAAACTAACACTGACTTTTAAGGTTGGTGATGAAAAATCTTCATCTCTCTAAGTGTCTGCTGAAAAGGGATGTGTCCTCCAGATTGGTCTTGTTTTCTTTTCTTTTTTCCAAATCTGCTTATTTTAATTTTAGCTTTATGTAAATCTTTCTGGTAAGCTGTCTTCATTTGATTTCTTATTCCCACTACTAGTTAGGGGAAAGCCTACTAAAATCATAGAGGTAGTAGAGATAGTGATATCATAGTTTTCCCAGTCTTAACCTGAAGTAGAAGACATTTGTAGACTTCACTTGTGTCACTGATAAACTTCAGAAACAAGTGTTAGTAGTGTATTGACTTAGAAAAATGTAAATTATAGTTGTTTTTATTTTTATGCTCAGAGTCCAAAAATTATTAAAGAGCAGAATGAGGGGGTTGGAAAAAAGGGATAGTGGAAATACTAATGAGAAGAAAAGTATATGAATTATAGGTAAGAGAAATAATACAAAGAATATTCTAAAGAAGGTACAAAGGTATAGACAAAGAAGTCATAAAAGCATATTCAAATGAGACAAATGAACCAAATAACTAAACAATAAGTAACAAAGTGTAAATTAAAATGGGAAATTGAATTAGGATTTCCTGCCTCACATACAATTCTGGTCAAGAACCCTCAACTTGGCAAGCCATAGACTCTACAGTAGAACCACTGTCTTCATCTTACTAAATGGCCATGTGGTCATACAGCCTTCTAAACATTTATACTGAAACCCACAAACCTGTAGAGCTGAGCTGCTATCAACCTTTACCAGAAAGGCTTCTTTGGCAATGGACAAGAGTCTATTGAGAGATTCATGAGTCACAGTGCTCTGAATAGAGACTGCTTGACTCTAATCAGAACATCTGTATTAAGCTCTCCACACCAAGGTTCAGAACATCTAGGAGTATAAGGGAGAAAGAATATTAGAGCCAGAAGAGGAGGAGGCATGCCTTCTGTACATGACTACTACCACAGTGATCTCACAGCACCTGTGTTTACATACACCAGATCTGTATAAGAGCATGCCAGTCCAAATCCTGACATAGATGGGGGAGGTGATCCCAGGATGCTACCCCTAACAGACAAGCCTTGGGGTTGAGGGGAAGATCATTATTTATGAAGGATGTGGTCACTGTTAAGATTCCAGTGAATGGTCCTAATACTTGCACATAAGGGCAGCACTAACTGGATTTGGTGGGTTATCAAAACAAACAAAACAACAACACCAACAAAAACCTATGAAGCTGAGAGGGAACCATGTTTGAGGAGATAGAAGGGAAATGGGAATAGATAAGATGATATTCTACTGTATACATGTAAGAAAATCTCAAAAATAAGGACATATCTAAAGTTTTAATTAAAAATTATAAAGAATGAAATAAAACAAAATAATGTTATATTTTCAATAAATATTTTTTCCTACTAGAGATGAGTGTGGTTTCTCCATAAGTGAAGCTGGCTTTTCATAACCAAGTAATGGGTGATGTGGGGTAGGGGCTAGTTTATTCACCTCAGAAATTCAAACAAATTTAGTAGATATGTCTTCCCTGCTGAGAGGGTGGGATTGCACAGTAATAAGACTCTGCTGCTCCTACCTGCCAGCTGTGTTTGGGGATTAGGCTTTCTATGCAGTACTGTCTGTGACTGGTATTCTGAAAGGATATGGGAGTCCACCATCCCCACCCATTGTGTTTACCTTTGTCTTTGGGTGGTCTCCTCCCAGCTGTGTTCTGGAAGGAGAAAAAATTTTTTATTTAGAATCTTTCAAACAGCAGTCATAATGGATGACTGTAATGTGTCAAAATGTTAGTGTACTTTTCTTGTTTAAGAGATCTGGAAAAGAGTGTTGTGCCAACAGTCTCCAATGTCTCATGATGTAACCAATTCTCCACATGCTTCAGGCGGTTTGATTCAGGATGAAGACATTTAAAAATCCTTACCATTTTGCTAATCTAATGCATTTTACTGAGTTTTCTAATAGATGTTTGTACAAAACCTTAACATTAAAGGTGAAAATATGTTTTCTTTCTTGTCTTGCTCACAGAACGCAAGTTTCTGTGAGGCTCTGAAGCCATTCCCCTTTCCAGAGGCATAGCTGCTTTAGATTCCTCCAACACTTGCTGAGCAAATACCTCTCTAAACATCTACTTTCTTGAGAAGTCTGCACATTAAATACTTTACAAGATTGAAAAGGAGAAGAAGGAGGAGGAGGAGGAGGAAGAGGAGGAGGAGGAGGAGGAGGAGGAGGGAGAGGAGGAGGGAGAGGAGGAGGAGGGAGAGGAGGAGGAGGAGGAGGAGGGAGAGGAGGAAGGAGAGGAGGAGGGAGAGGAGGAAGGAGAGGAGGAGGGAGAGGAGGAAGGAGAGGAGGAGGAGAAGTGATAGCCACCCTAGGGTAGTAAATTCAGACCACACACACACACACACACACACACACACACACACACAAAAGACATCTGAACCAATTCTAACTAACACTCTTGGAGTAGTAGCCCAACTAAAAGGTGTGGGAAGAACCATATTCTGTGGCCAGAAAGGGCCAAATCTTAAGAATTGTCACTCTGGGAACCTGATGAGAGCCATAATGACATGGGGGATGTTTCCCACATGAAGGTTTACAGCAACATGAGTAAAGGTTAGACCTCAACAGCAGCTCTGGGGCAGTGCTGACTCCTTTCCCCAGAAGATGCAATGATTGGAGATACTTGCATTGTCACAACATGCACATATGCATATGTGAATACCACTGGTATCTATATCACAGAAGCTACACATCGTATATTCATAGGGTGAACCTTCTCTAGAGAGTGCCTTGGTGAGAAGCCCTTCTCTGTAGGCATATGTACTGAGACTCCCCAGTTTGGCTTGGCTTTCAGCCTTACTTCAATCATCAGACCCCATATCCACATATGCATCTTCTGTGCATGCTGGCTAGGGTTGGGTTCAGTGTACTGTGCTGATGAACAATCCCAAAACTTAGTGCTTTCATAGAAGAAACATTTATTTCTTACTCTTGCTACATTCCAACAAGTTGACATGTTCTTGGCACAGGGACCCTGGCTGATAAAGACTGCATTGCAACTCAGACTTTCATAAAGAAAAAGAAAGGAAGAGATAAATCAAGACTGGACCTAATGGCCTCTAGAAAGTCATTTTTGCTTATATTTCATTAGCTATAATGACTACCAGGGCCATTCTGTCCTTCAAGGCAGCTTAATGTTTGCAAGTCCTGAGTGCTCAGAAGAAGAATTTGGTTAACAACTCTCATAAATATGCTAGTTTATAACTTTGTAGATCAGTATTTAATTTCTACGGGGGTTATTAATTGAGGAAATAGTAAATGATCATCGTTATGCTCACTTTGTAACACATTGTATTAGATCACATTTTATGCATGTACATAACAGCTGTATGCACACTGCACAGAACTACATGAAAAGAAGAAAATTATTTGATGGTTGAGAAATATTTTATAAATGAATTTCCTGGAGCTCAAACATAGACTATGGGTAAGGTATTCTGTGGGGAGCCGACAGAAGGCAGCTATCATCCTTGCAGCCATCTTGAGCCATATACCCTGATAAGAGATTTGATTACAATAGCCTACAACAGCTGAGCACACTCTGATAACATCTTGCTTTAGATACTCAGGTTCTTCCCTTGGGTGTGTGAGACTTAAAGCTGTGATTTAGAGCCGAGACTTAAGGGCATGACTTAGAGATCATATTTAGAGACAAGGCCTAAGGGCATGACTTAAAGGCGTGACTTAGAGGCATGACTTAGAGGCATGGCTTAGAAGTGAGACATATAAAAGGCAAGAGGCAGACAGAAGGGTACAGTACAACTTGGAACTAGGAATTAGGTTAGAGAGTACAACTTGGAGTACAACTTGGAGTAAGAATTAGGCACTTGAGTCTTGGCACTTGGAGGAAGAGCTTGGAATTAGACATTAGGCACTTAGCACTTGGAAGAAGTAACTTGGAACTTGGAGGCACTAGGGACTAGGAACTAGGTACTAGGAACTCAAGACTTGGGACTTGGACTAGGAAGACAGATTGAAGAATAAACAGGATTGAATCACACTCTGTCTGGTCTCCATTCTTCCAGTCCATCCTCACTCTCTCTCTTGCTGAACCCCTACCCGCAGACCTGAGCAGCTTGGGGAAGTGCAGGCTCTAACAATTTAGCCCCCAAGGCTTTTGGCAGTGCAGGTTCCAACACTGATAGAGTGGTCCCCAACATTTTTGGCCCCCAAACGTGGGGCAGAGTGGTCCTCAACATTTTTGGCACCCAACATGGGGCAGAGAGGTTCTCAACATTTTGGCCCCCAAGCATGGGACAGCTCAGGCCGCAACAGTATTCATCAAATAAAACAAGCTCTTCTGCAAAGATGACAAAGGAAATGACAACAGTGTTAAGTGGTTTGGATGTTTGGGGATGTTTCTACCCTCAGAAATGTCTGGTTTTGCTTTCCGTAGCTGTGATAGACATTGTTATCAAAAACCTGGGAGAGGAAAAGATCTATTAGGCTTACATGTTACTATCTATCACTGAGGGAAGCCAAGGCAGTAACTCCAGGCAGAAACAAAAGCAGAGACCATAGAGGAATTCTGCTTACTGCCTACTCCCTCAGGGTTTCTCAGATTCTCTCTTATATAGGCCAGGACCACCTTCCCAGAGACAGTACCACCATATAGTTGGCTAGAGCCGGCTCTGTCAATTAACAATTAAGAAAATGCCACAGGGACATGGCCATAGGCCAGTCTGATCTGAAGAATTCTTCAGTTGTGATTTCATCTTCTCAGGTGACTCTAGGTTTGTTTCGAGTAGACAGATGAAGCTAAAAATGATCAGGGAAGAAAGTAAGGGTTAAGGTTAGGGAGGCAGAAAAGAATCACATGGAGAGAGTCTCAAATGGTGGCTAAGACAATGGGATTTTGTCTTAACAGCAATTCAAGACTATTGGAAGAGGGTTTTACAGCAAGTAATAAAAAATATAAATAGAATATATATACAAATATATATAATAAACAAACAAACAAATAGTTTTTTTAAAGGCCATGGATTTGAAGGAGAGTGGGAAGGTGCAAATGGGAGGGGTTTAGAGGGAGGAAATGGAAGGGAGAAATGTTGTAATAAAATCATAACCGCCTAAACAAAATAAATACAAACACCCAAAGAAAAAGATTTTTGTTGTTTTTATTGCTGCCGCTGCTGCTGCTACTGTTTTTGGTTTTAAACATTGAACCCCAAATCTCTTGCCTACTAAGCACAGATTCTATGCTCCTTCAAGTTTTGTCTGACAAATTTATGTCAACAAAAATTTGAATAGAGGCAGTAAGGTCAACTGGAAGACAATTCTTACACTCCAGCAAACAATAACAAAGGTGTGAGTGACAACAGATAAAGGCAGTTGTATCTTCCTAACACCTCTGGCACCTCTGTGCAGTGTTTGGCCCCAGTGGCTAATGCACCCACTAAGGCAAAGGAAGGAAGACTCCTCTTCAGTGATTGCATTTAATAATGGGTAGAAAATGCCAGCCATATGTGAATGACTTCTGAACTTATCTTTCTAGCCCTACCCTGCAGGTTTGTGTTTATCTATTTTTGAGCCTACAAATAGTTTGAAATAGTTTGTATCAAAAATAGACTTCCAGCCTTCATAGCTCCTGAAGGAAAGTTGGCAACAAGTATTAACAGCTGCTGAAACTGTTGATTGAAAGGCTGTGCTGGAGCAGATAGTCCCACGATTGTAATACTTTCAACCCCATGATAGTGGAATTACCATGTGACACACCTGTGACTAAAAATGGACCCATCCAATATGTACCAGCTGATGTACCAAGGGATGGTGTTTGGCCTAAATATACTCAGGTTTGGGAATATGATTTGTAAACTCAGGGACAGAGAAACAAGTTACATGAGTTTACAAATGCAGAGTGTCAAGAAAACAGTTAGACAATGAAATAAATTTCTTCATCATGTAAGTGGCATAAGAGAGAAATGGTAGAACAACTATTTCAGCTTAAGAGAGACATAAGCACAACACCCTAGACTGGAGTAAAAGCAGTTGAATCCTGATAGGAACATATTAATTATAGAAGGATATACAGTGACCCTGGAAAAGTAAGCTATTCTGATTGGTAAAGTATTGAAAAGATTAGAAACAATTAAAAGAAGATTAGTAAATTTAATATGTGACATATTAAAATAAAAGATTTTTGAAGGGTAGATGGCACACGTCTTCAATGAAGGAGGAGACTGAAGCAAGTAGATCACTAAGTTTGAGGTCATCCTGATCTACACAGCAAGTGCCAGGCCGGCCAGGGCTACATAGTGAGACCTTGACAACAATATTTCTATTTTAATATTATAAACCAGTTTGAGAGCAATTTTGAGCCCCAAGAAATGCTTAGCTATATCTTGATTCAGTTTGAGCAGTTACAACAAGAGACGAGGCATATTAATGGGCAGATTCCAGGAGCACTGTAGAAGAGTCTCAAATGTGCAAGAGATTCACCACGAAGAGTGGGCTAGCCCCACATGGCAATGGCTCCAAGGGTAAGAAACCCTCCACATGCAGCTAAATGTTAAGTATAAAGGAAGTGAAGAACAATGTTTTTTTTTTTTTTTTTTTTCCCTGCCAGGCAGTTTAACTGTGACAATATTGAAGAATCCCTTTTATATTACGTAAGCTTATAAATTCTTGGAAAATTGCAGGGTTGGGGAAGGGGAAGCACAGAGGGAAATATTGTTTATGAGGCTAATCTTAGAGCTAGCTCTCAGAAGAAGTATTTACTATGTATACCAATAGCATGGAAGTGGGGACAAAAACCTTAGTGGTGAATGACAACTGCTATGCTAGTAGGATTTCAACCTGGCTGTGGATGAACATAACTAGGATAGATTTATAAAAAAATGAAGATGCTTGATCAAATTCCAGGCATACCTATTTTGTCTGGGACAGAGGGGACTCATAATAGGTGTCGTATTTTTTAACTATCCATATTATTTTAATGGCCAGCAGTGCTAGAAATCTAAAATTTCTTCAGGAACCCAAATGAGTTTTGTTACTATGTTCATTCACAAGGCATCCGGCAGTCAGTGCGGTAGCTCAGAGAGCTTGCTTTAGTTTTAATTATTTCTAGGTTCACTAAAACAAATGGGAACCTACTGCTGGCTCTATTTGGTGAAATGAAAGCCAGAGAGTTTTTGGCAAACGCAGAAAAAAGAATTTAAAGACATAGAGAGATGAGAAGGTCAGTTGAATGTACAGAATGTTCCATTCCCGTCCTTCTAGGGCCCAGAAGACTTCTTTCACTTGCTAAGAAAAACAGAGAGAAAAGGAAATACCCAAATAATTTAACAGGCTCTGCTGGCTTGCTTTTTCCTGAATGGGGAATCATATAGAAGAAGCTGCAATAAAAATGGTATTCCTGGTCTCAGTGGGAATGTGCAAGGCCAGCTGAGGCCTGGCCCAGGTGATGACTGTTAACAGTTTGAAGCAAAGTGGGTATTGTTTTAATAGCCAGATGCTCCACTTGGGGACCCAGGAATGGCTTCAGTAGCAGAAATTTCTGACTGTGGTTAATTAATCAAGGGGTCCCCGGGAATGAAATAGACAGACAGCCAATTAAGGTGTGTCTTGATTTATTTAACCAAAGCTATTCTGGGTCTGGTGAACAGAGACCTCACTGGAGCCATGGGCTAGAGAACTTTGAGTTCATAGACCCAGCATTGCCCAGTGAAGGGGAGGCCAGTGCCTCTGAGGAAACATTTTGTTCAGCACCACAGAGGTACACTATGAACCTTCTACCTTGCCCTTTCTATGGTACCTGGCAGTAGTTAACCGAATACCTAAGCACTGAGGAAGTGGAAACAAACCTGGGAACCAGCAGACACCCGCTCAAAGCTTGCACTGATGTTTTGGAATCTGGAATTTTGTCAAGTCAGCTTGTTGGGTAGGGTGATTATGAAATACAGAGACGGAATATCAGAGTGTATGAACAGTAGGCTCAGGATACCCTCCCAACCCTGTCAGAAATGAGGGGGTGAGAGCCTATTCTCAGATCTAACATTAATTGTTGAAGTGAGTATTTTGGCAACAGTCACAATCCCCAACATTTCTCTTATTATAAAGTAAGGATGAATATTTTGGAAAACATAGAAGTAGCTTGGCATTTTTCTTTCATGTTAAAATAGAGAAAAAACTCTGCAAGTTGCTTCTTAAGAGGTAAGTACTGAATATTAAATTAATAGGCTGGCTATGGCTTTATCATCTGATTCTTCAGTAATTAGATTAGTAAAAGCAAAGCCATCAGAGACTCTAGCTGTATCTGCTGTTAACATGTTTTTTTTATCTTACTACAATCAGTTAATTTATTCTATTTTTGTTTTCAGGGTGCAATAGACAGGGTCCAGAAATGCGGGTACCTTAAGTACATTCTGAAGATCTCCAATGAAGAATGGGTTCCTAAGTCTTAAAGTGGACAGAAAGACCTTTGAGGTCAGTGTTGACCAACCATATTATGGGCCCAATGGTTAAGAAATCAAGAAAGCAGAAGGAGAGAAGTGGAAAATGGAGAAGGAGATTTCAATTGACAAGAAGTTACCAAAACCAGTTCATGTGAGCAGTAGGAAAATCTTTAACATCCTTGATATTAAAAGAGAACAACTGTGGCTGGGGGCTTAGTTCCCTGTTCTTGCTAGGATGCTCAAGGCCTTGTGTTTGGTACACAGCTCTATGGTGAGGAGAAGCAAGAGGCAAAGAGAAGGAAGGTAAAAGTCACAAAAAGACCAAAACCAAAACAAAATAACCAACCGACTAACCAACCAAACCCAAGGGAACTTAAAAAAAAAATAGTACACTTGATCCAGATTTTCCAGTTCATGGAAAGTGGTTAGCAATGCTCTCAGAACAAATCTGAGTTTTAGTTATTGTAATGTTTGAGATGAATTGTTAACAATCTGATTAAAAGACACTGAGAACATCTCAGAAGAGTAGGGCTATTTATGGCTTTCATTAGAAAGGTGATCTGAATTTGGTCACCTCTGTTCATTTCATTGGCAACCCTTGCATAGGTCACAACACTACCTTGTAGTGTCTAAAAGTGGCCATGCCTAGGACAGCAAGACAAAAGGTATTGAGTGTCTGCCATAGAGTGCTTGCAATTATTTCTCACAAGTTCTATCATAAACATATGGAAAATTATAGTGAGATTAAACGAAGGGGAGCTGGCCACTGACGTGAATAAAGAGGTGGAATCTTGAAACCCATCCCTGCAATGGTTGTCAGTCATTTTCCCTGTGTCTTACAGTTTCTGCTTTAAAAGTCACTGCTCTGCTCTTCTTGCTGGAAACGCTTAGCTCCACCTGCCAATTCATGCATACAAGCTTTTTACAAACCTTTGTTCAAAACTCATCTGAAAAAGTGCTCTTTAAATTACCCTAATTATAACCTTAATTTAAATCCACCGTAATCTACACTTTAATCTTGTACTATGTGAAGACTCAGCAGTGTAGCAATTTTCACTTTGTTGATGTGTCTCCGAAACTGTGTTTTTACTTATTTCGTGTGCTTTTGTTCTGTTTCTTATTCAAACTGAGAAATTGCTATCAGGTGCCCTGGTGTGTGCACTCACCAACATGCTTATCATTACAAATGAGGCATCGGGAATGTTTGATTTGATTTCAATCATATACATAGGTCTGGATTGATAGACCCAAGATTTTACTGATAAATTTGTAATTTCGTGTTACTATTGGAGGTGAATTTAATTAGATGTTTTCCAATTTTTAAAAACATACATTGAAAGATACTGAAAAGCAACCTTGGCCCAAAGGTTAAAATTGTAAACTTTAAAGCCCAGAGCCATTGGAATCAATCAATACAATGACTCTTTAGGAAGTTTCAGGTTAATTTGCGATTCAGCAAGAGTGCATAAAGATTATACAATTAAGACCATATAGTCAGCTGGGTGGTATACAGCTGTAATCCCAGCATGCACACAGCTAACATAAGAGAATTATGAAATCCAACCAGTCTGAACTAGATAGCAAGAATTTGTCTTGAAAATAAAATTATGTCAAAAACCCCCATATTAGAGTCATGTAGAAAATTACTGAACTTTTAATAAATACAGGAATGCAAATGAATCCCCAGTGCTATCGGTGTCCTTTCTAGCCCACAAATCATTTCATTCTGACACTATTACTCACTCTCATGACGACATTTTTCACTGAAACGTCTTAAGAACTGACCCCTTGGGTTCCAATAGATTTCATTTTGACAAATGCTTCTTTGTAATGTCACAGAAAATATTTCCCCTGGAAAAAAAATCCACTTTGTTTACTCCATTCATAAAAGACTTTGGCAGGGCTTGATAAACTCTATTTTTTAAACAACTCTCAAAATAACACATTCTTTGCTGTAGGCTTATAGATTTTATGAGGTGTGTCAAAGGCTCTGAGCATTATGTTTTAAAAGACTTGTGCAGTGGCAACTCAAGAATCTGGCTTATTTTAACCAGCTCTAAATAGAGTAATTTAAGTCTCATTTAAGGTAATACTCCTTTAATTTGATAAACTTCATTGTAAAAACAACCCTACAAATATAAACAACACACAGGAAGATTATAAATTTCATAGTCTATACATTTTAGTGAACTTCTATGCAGTTAGGATAACCATTCTGAAGAAATGGAGGCTAACAGCAAATTTTACAATTTCACTATCAAATATGCTTTTATGTCTTTCACCAAAACAAAATCTCCACAGCAGATTAGAACTAGAAGAATAATTAGCTTTATATTGTCTCTTGTAACTTGTGTCTATATCTGCATTTAGTCCCTTCTTTAGAATAATATTTTTTAAACAATTACTGAATGTAATTTACATGAAGAATTAAAAGTTTCATGGACTCCTTATTAGCAAAATATTGTACAGAGAAATTGCGCTTTGATAAAAAGATGAGACAATCTTTAGAGGAACAACTTACATAATGAATGTGTGAGTGTGTGTGTGTGTGAGAGAGAGTGTGTGAAAATGTGTGTGTGTGTGTGTGTGTGTGTGTGTGTGTGTGTGTGTGTAAACAGGGAAGCATATATGTGGGAGTGTGGGAGTTTGTGTGTGTGTGATTTATTAAATCAGCTTACTTCAAAACACTAATGACAGGTAAACCATACTGAGAGTTGCTTGGTCCTTGAGGCTAAGGTACCCTACTGAGTTGGAGTATTTCCAAAGTGACTGTCTCATACTCCAAAGGTTGAGAACTGGGTAATTGCTCAATCCACGGGGCTAAGAGTCCCAGCAGTCCTGATGTGGCACTGAAAACCTAAAGGTTTCTTACACAATTATGGCTCCCTAGTCAATAAAGAAGCCCACAAACACTTGTTCTGATGCCCATGAAGGAACCAGAAAGAGCAGTAAAGAAGATGAAAAGAGATGAAAAGGAAACCCACCAAGTAGCAAATAATCTCCTTCTGTGCTGACCTTTTGATCTTGTT
This sequence comes from Arvicanthis niloticus, assembly GCF_011762505.2. NCBI lineage: Eukaryota > Metazoa > Chordata > Mammalia > Rodentia > Muridae > Arvicanthis > Arvicanthis niloticus. The sequence continues at coordinate 16,908,237 of NC_047664.1, forward strand.
CCTGACAGCTAAAAGAAAGTGCCATCCACACTCAAGGCAAAGTAGTCTTCCACATCAGTGAGTGCATTTCCTCACCTGATGATCCCTACTCAGGAGGTTCTAACTTGTGGCAAGCTGACTGTAAAGCCAACCATCACAATTAATCTTACCAATTTTTCAGTCTCTTTCTTTTTTTTTTCTTTTTCTTTTCTTTCTTTCTTTCTTTCTTTTTCTTTTCTTTTCTTTCTTTTTTTTTTTTTTTTTGAGGAAGTGAATGAGGGAGAAGAAACAGTATGTTGGAAATCACAAGAACCAAATTAAGACAAAGTCTTTACAAATGTAAATACATGTGTAAAATTTCTGAAAATATCTGTGACATAGACATTTTATGACATGGCACGACACTCACAAAACTTTTTATCACATCAAAATTCAAAATTAACATACAACTGTACATAAAGGCTAGCATCCAAAGTTTATAAAGTATTTCCCCCTTTTTTTGTTGCTATTGGATAGACTTTTAAGTCATCTCGGCTATCTTAAAATACTTTCAGAATTTTAAGGCCAGAAATTCTGGGAATGTTGCTTCCTCTCTTTACTTTGTAAGTAGGGATCCTTTTTTTTTTTTTTTTTTTTAAAAAACATTCAAAAATTATCACAAAGAACATAGTTTTATTACATTTATTGATAGAGGGAACATATGTGTCTCAGCATGCATAGAGAGGTCACAGCACAACTTATGTGACTTGGTTCACTACTTTTATTGTATGGGTCCTATGAGTCAAATTCAGGTAATCAGGCCTGTTGACAAGCATCTTAATTATCTAAGCCATTTCTCCGATCCATACAAAGACCATTTTTAGTGCTACTTACTAGCAATACATACCCTCTAACCACTGTCTTATTTTCACAAGAATATTATCTATCTCTATAGATGAATATCAGTTTTTTGTTTCTGAAAATAAAGCTATTTATTTATTAATTCATGTTTTTATTGGCTATTTTTTATTTACATTTCAAATGTTGTCCCCTTTCCCGGTTTCCCCTCTGCAATCCCCCTATCTCATCTTTCCTCCCTGCTTTTGTAAGGGTGCTCTTCCATCCACCCGCTCACTCCAGCCTCACCACCCCAGCACCCCCCTACACAGGACCAAGGGGCTCCCCTCATATGGATGCCAGGTAAGGCCATCCTCTGCTACATATACAGCTGGAGCCATGGGTTCCTCCATGTGTACTCTTCGGTTGGTGGCTCAGTCCCTGGGAACTCTGGGGGTTCTGACTGGTTGATATTGTTCTTCCTATGAGGGTGCAAACCCCTTCAGCTTCTTCAGTCCTTCTTCTAACTCCTCCATTGAAGTCCCCATTCTCAGTCCAATGGGTGACTGCGAGCATGTGCATCTGTATTGGTCAGGCCTCTCAGGGGACAGCTATACCAGGCTCCTGTCAGCAAACGCGTCTTGGTATCAGCAATAGTGTCTGGGATTGGTGTCTGCAGATGGGATGGATCACTAGGTGGGGCAGTCTCTGGATGGCCTTTCCTTCAGTCTCTGCTACACTATTTGTCCCTACATTTACTTTAGACAGGAGCAATTTCAGGTCAACATTTTTGAGATGAGTGGGTGGTTCCATCCCTTAACCGGGACCTGTGCCAAACCATTGGTTATGATCTCTACAGGTTGTATCTCCGCTTTGTTGGGTATTTGGGCTAATGACATCTCTGTTGGGTACTGGGAACCTCTTGCTTCCCTGGCACCTGGAATTTTTGGTGATTACCCCTCATTCGCCATCCTTCACTGCTACACACCTCCATTCAGTTTCCTGACCCTCTGTACTTCTGCCCAGTCTCCCCCCACACATAATCCTTCCCTCCTTTTCGTTCCCCCTCTTTTCTCCTTCTCAGGTCCCTCCCTCCCTCTACCTCCTGTGATTAATTTGTTCCCCTTCTAAGGACTGGAGCATCCACACTTTGCTCTTCCTTATTGAGCTTCATGTTGTCTGTGAGTTGTGTTGTGGGTATCCAAGCTTTTTGCCCAATATCCATGCATCAGTGAGTACATGCCATGTGTGTTCTTTTGTGAGTGGGCTACCTCACTCAGGATGATATTTTTTTCCATCCATTTACCTGCAAATTTCATAAAGTCATTTTTTTAATAGCTGAGTAATACTCCATTGTGTAAATGTATCACATTTCCTGTATCAATTCCTTTGTTGAGGGACATCTGGGTTGTTTCCAGCTTCTGGCTATTATAAATAAGGCTGCTATGAACATAGTGGTGCATGTGTCCTTTTTATATGTTAGAGCATCTTTTGGGTATATGCCCAATAGTGGTATAGCTGGGTCCTCAGAACTATTTTCAATTTTCTGAGGAACTGCCAGACTGATTTCTAGAGTGGTTATAACAGCTTGAAATCCCACCAGAAATGGAGGAGTGTTCCTCTTTCTCTAGGTCCTCACCAGCATCTAGTGTCACCTGAGTTTTGATCTTAGCCATTCTGACAGGTGTGAGGTAGAAAATCAGGGTCATTTTGATTTGTAATTCCCTGGTGACTAGGGATGATGAACAGTTCTTTAGTTGCTTCTCAACCATTCAAGATTTCTCAGTTGAATATTCTTTGTTTAGCTCTGTGCCCCATTTTATAATAGGGCTATTTGGTTCTCTAGAGTCTAGCTTCTTGAGGTCTTTGTACATATTGAATATGAGCCCTCTATCGGATGTGGGGTTGGTAAAAGATCTTTTCCCAATCTATAGATATGGTGAATGATCATTTTGATGTGTTCTAAGGTTTGTAAGAATTTTATTGAGTAGTTTTGCATTAATATTCATAAGGGAAACTGGTCTGAAGTTCTCTTTCTTTGTTGGGTCTTCATTTGGTTTAGGTATCTGCAAAACTATGGCTTCATAGAACGAATTAGGTAGTGTACCATCAGTTCTATTTGTGGAATAGTTTGAAGAGTATTTGTATTAAGTCTTCTTTGAAGGTCTAATAGAATTCTGCTCTAAAACTATATGGTCTTGGGCTTTTTTGGTTGGGAGACTTTTAATGGCTGCTGTTATTTCTTTATGGGTTATGGAATTGTTTAGATGGTTTATCTGATCCTGATTTAACTTTGGTACCTGGTATCTATCTAGAAAATAATCCATTTCATTCAGATTTTCCAGTTTTGTTGAGTATAGGCTTGTGTAGTAGGATCTGATGATTTATTAAGTTTCTTCAGTTTCTGCTATCATGTCTCCCTTTTCATTTCTGATTTTGTTCATTTGGATACTGTCTCTGTGCCCCCTGGTTAGTCTGGCTAAAGATTTATCTATCTTGTTGATTTTTTAAAAAGAACTCCTACCCAATTTTGTTGATTCTTTGTATACTTCACTTTGTTTCTTCTTGGTCAATTTCAGTTCTGAGTTTGATGATTTCCTGAGGTCTACTCCTTTTGGGTGTTTTGTTTTGGTTTTGGTTTTGGTTTTTTGTTCTAGAGCTTTCAGATGTACTGTTAAGCTGCTAGTGTATGCTCTCTCCAATTTCTTTATGGAGGCATTTAGAGCTATGATTTTTCCAGTTAGCACTACTTTCATTGTGTCCCATAAGTTTGGGTATGTTGTGCATTCATTTTCTTTAAATTCTAAAGTGTCTTTAATTTTTTCTCTATTTCTTCCATGACTAAGTTATCATTGAGTAGGGAGTTATTCAACTTTCATGTGTATGTGGGTTTTCTGTTGTTTTTGTTATTATTGAAGACCAGCCTTAGTCCATGGTGATCTGATAGGATGCCTGAGATTATTTCAGTCTTCTTGTGTAGGTTGAGCCTTGTTTTGTGTCTGTTTATATGGTCAATTTTGGAGAAGGTAGCATGAAGTGCTGAGAAAAAGGTACATTCTTTTCTTTTAGGGTGTAATGGTCTGTATATATCTGTTAAATCTATTTGGTTCATAAAAGTTTAACTGTGTTTCTACTTAGTTTCTGTTTCCATGATCTGTCCACTGGTAAGAGTGGGGTGTTAAAGTATCCCACTATTATTGTGTGAGGGTCAGTGTTTGATTTGAGCTTTAGTAATGTTTCCTTTACAAATGTGGGTGCCCTTGCATTTGGGGCATAGATGTTCAGAGTTGAGAGTTCATCTTGGTGGATTTTTTCATTGTTGAGAATGAGGTCTCTTTCCTCATCCTTTTTGATAACTTTTGGTTGAAAGTCAATTTTATTTGATATTAGAATGGCTACTCCAGCTTGTTTCTTGGGACCATTTGCTTGGAAAATTTTTTTCCATGTTTTTACTCTGAGGTAGTGTCTGCCTTTGTCACTGAGGTATGTTTCTTTTATGCAGCAAAATGCTGGGTCCTGTTTAGATATTCAGCCTGTTAGTCTGTGTCTTTTTATTGGGGAATTGAGTCCATTGATGTTAAAAGATATTAATGATTAATGATTAAGGACCAATGATTGTTGCTTCCCGTTATTTTGGTTGCTGTAGTTGGATTTTTGCTTATGTGGCTATTTTCTTTTAGCTTTGTTGTGAGAAGATTAATTTCTTTCTTTTTCTTTGGTATAGTTTCCCTCCTTGTGTTGGAGCTTTTCATCTATTATCCTTTGTAGGGCTGTATTTGTGGAAAGATATTGTTTAAATTTGGTTTTCTCATAGAATATCTAGGCTTCTCCAGCTATGTTAATTGAGATTTTGCTGGGTATAGTAGCTTGGGCTGGTATTTTTGTTCTCTTAGGGTCTGTATGACATCTGCCCAAGATCTTCTGGTTTTAGAGTCTCTGTGGCAAAGTCTGGTGTAATTCTGATAAGTCTACTTTTATATGTTATTTGACCTTTTTCCTTTACTGCTTTTAATATTCTTTCTTTGTTCTGTGCATTTGGTGTTTTGATTATTATGTGACAGGAATAATTTCTTTTCTGATCCAATTTATTTGGCCTTCTGTAGGCTTCTTGTATGTTTATGAGCATCTCTTTCTTTAGGTTAGGGAAGTTTTCCTCTATACTTTTGTCAAAGATGTTTACTGGCCCTTTGATTTGGGAAGCTTAACTCTATACCTCTTATTCGTAGGTTTTTGTCATTTCATTGTGTTTCATTGTGTTCCTGGATGTTTTTGTTTAGGGCCGTTTTTATTTTGCATTTGCTTTGCCTGTTGTGTCAATGTTTTCTATGGTATCTTCTACACCTGAGATTCTTTCTTGTGTATTCTGTTGGTGATGCTTGCAGCTATGATTCCTGATCTCTTTCCTAGGTTTTCCATCTCCAGTGTTGTCTTTCTTTGTGACTTGTTTATTGTTTCTATTTTCATTTTTAGATCTTGGGTTTTGTTCAATTCTTTCATCCATTTGGTTTGTTTTCCTGTACTTCTTTAAGGGATTAATGTATTTCCTCTTTAAGGGCTTCTATGTGTTTACCTGTGTTCTGTATTTCTTTAAGGGAGTTATTTACGTCCTTCTTAAAATCCTCTATTATTATCATGAGATGGGATTTTAGATCAGAATCTTGCTTTTCTGCTATGCCGGGGTATCCAGGACTTGCTGTGTTGGGAGAACTGGGTTTTGATGATGCCAAGTAGCATTGCTTTCTGCTGCTTATGTTCTTGCACTTACCTCTTGCCATCTGGTTATCTCTAGTGTTGGCTGACCTAGAGCCTGTCCCTCCTTTAAGCCTCTGAGCCTGGGTGTGTCAGAACTTCTGGAGGTCAAACTGTCTCTGTGAGCCTGTGAGTCTGGGTGAGTCAGAACTCCTGGGTGTCAAGCTTTCTCTGGGTGGGATTGGGGTGTGAAGGGCTGTAGCACAGGGTCTTCTCTCTGGTGCAGATGCAAACCAGAAGCAAATATCAGTTTCTGTTGCTCTATATAATAGTTAGACGTGAAATCTGGTGAGAAGGTCTGATGAAATAATCTGATTGTATTGATCTAAATGCAAACCTTTGGAATCAGACTATATTAGATTATAAATGTGTAGAATAGTTATAATGAGGTACAAATCTTATTCCTATATAAGTATTCTTATTACATTATCAATCATGTACTTTGAGGTTAACTAAATTAACTTATTTCTTAAGTATTATATTGGTTTCTATTAGCTGAAAAAAACAGAAATTATACAATTACAGAAATGACCATGGAAACTGTCATTTGTAAATGGCTAGCACTGGTTTCTGTACTAGTTACTCTTCAGGGTTGTAATTTTTTTAAAAAAATGATGAAAACAAGTTAGAAGAAAGGAATTTGGAAGAAATCAGTAGGGAAAAATTTATTTTGGCTTATAGTTTCAGAAGTAGAAATCATAATTGTGGGACAGCAGGGCAAAGAAAGCAGCAGGACGAAGAAGCTGGAGGATCACACAAAGGAAAAACAAAAAGAGGACCAGAAGTGAAGCAAGGTTATGAACTCTCAAAGATGGCCCCCACTATTGTACTTCTTCCAAAAAGGTTCTCCCTCCCAAAGGTTCTATAACTTCCCCAAACATCACAGACAACCAGGGACCAAGTATTCAAATACCTCAGCCTATGGGAGACATTTCTCATTTAAACTACCACTATTTTTAAATCATCTGGATGAAATGAAAAGAAAATACAGAGCCTTTCCACCTGTCTACATTCTGCAACATGTGGCTGCTTTTATTAAGCGATGCTTTGGGCCTGCAAGCCAAGGATAGTACCTCTTTCAGAAAGGAATAAATAATTTTGCTGGAACTATTAAATTTATGTGCAATCCAGTCTATTAGATTGTCAAAAAAAGACTTAAGATTTATAACCTTAAATCAGCCCATTTGGGATTATCTACAGTTAGTATGACATGTAGACCTTACAAAACACATTTCTCTAAACAGTGTCCTAATTGATTTCTGCTTATGCCCTTTGCCCCTCTATGACCAACGCAGGTCACTAAGATCCTTTTAAAACAGGAAGAATATCAAGTCTCTAGCCTGATCATTTCCCATCTCTAGTTTTCCATTCCAATCAAGTAAAGTTCAGTTCTCAAAAAGCAGGTTATGAAGCCCTACAGAGGCTTTCTCTTCTTTTCACTCTCTGATTCCATCTCTACTGTGGCTTACTCACTTTTCTGGCCAGTGACTTCCTTGCTATGCCTTGAACAAATTGATCCTGCTCCTATCTCAGCACCATGTCTGAAATGGCTGCTGGTCCCTCTCCCTCCTTCAAGGCATTGCTCAAATGGCATCTTTTCAAAAGGTCTCTCAGTCAACTGTCTAAAGTGACAATACATTACTCCATCCCACTCCTTAGCCTGCCTTTTCTGTAGACTTATTATCTTTTAGCAAATATATATTTAACTTATTGGGTTGTTACAAAGTAATTTCAATTTTGGCTTTGTTCAAATTTCCTATTTGATGTTCAAATACAGTTTTAAATACATGTGGTTATGTTATACATCATTTTAATGAAATTTTGCTCTTCATTCTTTTTCACTAATGACACTATTTTGTTTGCTTTGTATCTGCTTTATACTATGGAAATGATATTAGATAAAAACATATTTGAGCAATTTTCTTATACGAGCTCAAAATGGTTCATAAAGCAGCTGAGACAACTTAAAACACCAAGAATATGTTTTGGTCCAGGAACTGCTAAAAACCACAGAGGGCAGTGGTGGTTCAAGAGGCTTTGCAAAGGTGACAAGAAGGAGCATAGAAGCTGACAGCTAGAAGTACAAAACAAGCATTTGAGCACAACCATGCAAACAGATACTCTTACAACTCCCTAAGAACTCACCAAAGAACTCCACATGTAGTGCTCCGTTATAGTTATCATTTGAAGGAAAAATGAAGTAGTAAAAAGGCCCAATAAATGGATGCCTATGAGCTGACAAGAGTATAATGGAATTGGCTATTCTCACCTGTCCTTGTCTCTTATTCTAAGCCACAATGAGACACTTTTCTGTTGAACTATTATATGTGATGACTAGTGGGTTGGGTTTGGCATCTGATGATGGCCAGCTTCGTAGCTGGACCAAGAAGAAGCTCCAAACTACTTCCCAAAACAAAACTGGCACAAAAAGGGGTCATGGGCCCTGTGGTCTGACCCTTTACAGCTTTCCAAAACCAGTGAAACTATGACCTCTGAGAAGTTTGATTAGTACAACTGATGAGATGCATTGGAAATTGTAATGTCTGCACCTGACACTGCTAAGTAGTGAGGACCCATTTCCCCAGGACAATGTTCAGCCAAATGCCACAGAAACAATGCTGCAAAAGTCAAACATGGTAGGCTACTGAGTTCCTACCACCCTCATACTCATCTGATGGTTCTCCACCCAGTTGACCCTTCCTCAAGCATCTCAATATGTTTTGCAGGCAGAATACTTCCCAACCAGCAAGATGAACAAAATACGGTTCAAGAATTCAAGAATTCACTGAATTCTGAAGTATGAATTTTTATAACTCATGAGTGAAAAATTATTCATTGTAATGGTTTTTTTTATTAATTTTTATTAATAAAGATGTGGCTGAGCTTAGCTATAATGGCTAGAATTCACACCTCTCAACCACATTTCCTTCTGCTCTGACCTGGTGTTTATGTGCTTGCAGTCTGTATCTCTCCAATAGCGTATGCACACTCCAAGGGAGAGATACTGTTTTCTGCCATAACGACAATGCTTTGCTACTCCCTTACCAACAATAGAAACTCAAATGTTTACTAAATAAATTACCACACATACAAGTTTTTACTTCATGACATCGACATCAATTTTAATAAACTTAGAATCATAGAGTTGGTAATTTAAAAATTGGGATACACCATTTTGAGTATGTCGTTTTCCCGTCAGTTGTAATATTTTGAGGCAGTTAACATACCTTAAACATCCTCAGTAAAATGGACCACCAGAGTAACCCCCGTAAGTGCGAGCTTTCGTCTGGGATGATGGAAGAGTCATATCTATTTTCATGCTGCTCCAAACTGCAGTTCAACTGGAAATGGCTCTGCCATAAAATGAATTGCCTCCAGAGCCCAACAAGTTTGAATTGCAAGAACCTAAATTATTGTTGAAGCCAACTGGTTCTAATTGTTACTGGCTTACTTGGGCTTTATTCACAGGAGAACCTGGACTTTGAAGGTAATCATGGCTGAGTGTATTATTTCTTGTGGGCTTTACACATTTCCTATCTTGTCTTCCTTGAATTATGTGTGTTTAGATAATAGGTATTAATCTGTCAGATATAATAATTAGTCCTAAGTATTCCTAATGGATATCGGTCTTCTCTACTGATAACAAAATTATCCATTATGCCAGCATGTACCATTATAGAATGGACCTACAAATAGGTCCTGTCCACTGTTTACAGCAGATGTCAGAATCCAGTGGTACCCATACTTTATTGATGCTCAAATGAAGCCAAGATGGGAGTTTGGCCAGATCCTAGTTAGTGATGAGTGAAATGATGAATGTCAAAATATCTCAATCTACCTTAGGCCCATTCCTGATTCTTCCACAAAGCTAGCATCTAGTATGATATACTTATTTATTCCTTTAATAGTTGATGTCTTTCTATGAAAATGGTCAGTGATGGATAACCTGCTTATATAAGGAGTATCTGGAGCTAAAGGAGTGAGCAAAAACCAGCAGGCCCCTTGCCAGAAGGGAACTTACACCTAAATGAAGAGGCAAATATAATGTTGTACAATATCTACCGTAAAGCAGAAGTCAATGCAGAAGTATCCACCTCAGCACTCAGCTAGTCTGGAGTATGAAGTATCATGGCAAGAATAAATAGACTTTGCTGGGCCAAGAGAATAATGTGTTTTCTCATCTGAGTGAGAAAAGTACATATAATTTTTTATGAAACTATTGTATTGTTGTATAAAGACTAGTTAGAGGAGAGTAGATAACTCTTTTAGTCTTAGAAGAGCTGGAAGTCAATGCCTTAAGGCAAGGAATTTTGACTAAGAATCAGGGAAAGAATTTGTGAGTAGGAAATGATAGAATTTTGAAATCCTGTGAAAGAATCTTTAGGGTAAAGATTACTCATGGCAGCATACAAAATCACTTAATGTATACATCCTCACTAGCAAGGATAGCAGTACAGGAGGGCAAGGATGAGGGCAGGGATCCGTAGAGGCTACAATGGCTAACTTCTGACTAGGTAACTAGATAACTCACGATAATTTGAAATATGCTTTCCTAAGGCTTTCCTTCAAGTTTTGCTCTTTCATTCATTAAAGCAGACCGAGAAAGAGTAATTAAGATGTTCTGAAATAAATTGGCTGGGCTACGAGGGTGCTTGAAATGAATAGGTGCTGATGCAGACAGGTAGAATGAAAATACCAAAACTTCAAAGAACCCAAATCAGTAAGACTTGCTAATTTCTGTTAGTTATTGGGGAAATGTGAATGTTGAATACAAAGAACATTTCTAGCAGAAATGGCAAAAACAAAACATTTACAGTAAAAATATGAATCAAATTAATTTTTCAAGTTTAGCTGATTGAAAATAATTGCATTATGTAAGATGAGCAATTCATTAATATGCACATTTCATTATACAAGAGGCATATATTTATTATAATAAGGAATTATTCTTTTATGATATTTATTGCTATTGAAACAATAATAACAAAGGCTTCTATTTTAAAATAATTATGCTCTATTTACACAGTTTCTACAAAATTTACTCATAAAATTTAGAAGGCACAGTTTAAAATGCTGTAGCAAGAGTCTTGAAGTACTATGGTTTATATTAGAATTTGATGTTTTAGTTTGTTTTATAATTGCTTGGTGCTGGAGCTTAAATTCAGGGCCTCTTGTATTTGGCACTCAGCCATTTGTCCAGCCCCCAACATTTAAATATTTAAATAAAATAAGCACTCACAAAACTTTTGCCTTGTGTAAAGTATGTTCAAAGAAAAGTTGAAAAGCTCCAAAGGAGGAGGAAGAAGAAAAGAGCTGGGGACACAGAGAAGCCACCAGGAGCATTAAAAGAAAGAATTTTACAGGGGAAAAACAATTTCATTTTATTGTAAAGACCGAAATGAATAAAAGAAGACTTTGAATGTGAGGATGATTAAAAAGACAAAATCATTAGCTAAAGATATTTACAAGTTTAGACTCTTTCATTTTGATTGTAATTTTAATTAGCCGGACACAGGGGGGACGAAAATGAAAGCCTACACCGGCTACTTACTCCGCAAATTGCCTTCCACCTTAATTTTCTGCTCTTCAGTTCTTAATTTTCCCTATTTTTGTTCTAAGTAATCTGGTTATCAGGCAAAAGCGATTTCCCCTCAGTCAGCTTTGGCATTCAGTATTTGCATCTGGGAACTGAAAGTTCATTCTCTTGCTTTAGTTTTTATCCTTTCAATAGCAAAACTCTCTCCAGGTAACTTTTTTCAGTCCTTTGTCTATGCAGCAGGGTGCTCTGCATACCCCTGACAGGTAGACGGTTAATAACAAAGGCCCCTATTTTTAAAATAATTATGTTCTATTTACACAGTTTCCACAAAATTTACTCATAAAATTTAGAAAGAACAGCTCTAAAAATGCTGTAGATTTTCTGTTCATTACAACAATTTTTCTATGTGCAAGGAAGTTGTTTGATTGTGTTTGATAAAATAGGCCAAAAAATTCAGTATTAATCAAGTCTGGGTTTTGCATATTTATGAATAAAATTTTTAAAAATTACATTGAGATGGAACAAGGCACATCTGTTTAGAATAACCTACTTTAGAAAGGGTTTATCTTCAAGATATTATCTGGCTTTTTAGTAGGCTATTTATTTTGCATTTGTTAAAGAAAACAAAATTAGCATAGCTAACCATGTATTATGTGTCTCTCAGTTTGCCCTGTCTCCCCAAAGAAATTCACTTAAATAATGTGTAGCCTCCCTGTTGAAGTGTCTTGGGGGTCAGAGAATGAAAGGCACTATTTAAGTGGTGACAATTATTGTTATTATTCTGCCATGGATAAAGAGTAACAATTGCCTTTTAAAACTATTGTGGACAATTTCATTTTGCTCCCCGGTACCTCAGACACAGCATTTGAGCTCTGCCCAGGAACCATGCTCTTAAAGTAAAACAACACCCAGACTGGTGATGGATGGGAATGGAATTCCCTGAAGGTCACAGTGGCTGTCAATCATAACCACCCAAGAGGGTGTGATTTTAGAGACAGCAAGAAAACCTCACTGTGCACCATGAGTGATCTGTGTCTAAAGTTCCAAACTTTGAATTTCCTTAAAGCTTTCTTCACTGCAAAACACAAGTGCTTCCTTAGGTGGACAATCCTTTGAACCTTAGCACTTCTGCATTGTTTTCATGAAAGGGAGCTCCGGGTATTCTCAGATACAGTGGCAAAGTAAGAAGTGGGACACACAGGAGAAACAAGGCATCAAAAAATTATAGGGAGCTTTGAGGTTGAAAATAATGCAGAAAATTAAATAAAACAGTGGAAAGGATCAATTTTTGGCTGGCCCCAATAATGTGACCATTGACAATGGAATCCTTAAGCAATGTGAACAAGGAATATTATAAAAATTACCTTACCGGCCAGTCATCAAATATGGGGTTTTTGATTCTCTCCAGCATAGGATATTTTTCTGCATCTGAGGTGACAATATCAAATAACCAATCACCCATTCGGGTCAAATTTCTCCTTGAAACACATTGCACCCAAAAGCTCTTCTTTTCAGATGTTCTGTTGGAATGAATTGTTTATAATTTGAATGTGCTGGACCTGCACTGAGATTTCGTGCCAGCATTATCTTTCATTCTTGTCTATTTTGTCTAAGAAGTGTACTACTCTCTGACTTTTGCATCAAAGAAAGCTGAAATACTCTGTGTACACAGAATCTTGAGGCTCCACCTTTCTTTGGGGTCAAATAAACCCAATTAGTGAATCTGAAGAGGCCTCATATAATAGTGGAGGAGGCAGGATATTCTTCAGTAACTTGATATTGATGCAGACTGCTGGGCCCCCTACCAGATGCCTTTCCTGCCTCTCTGGCTCGGTGTCACCTTTGCTCACTAGTCTAACACCCACTCACAATGCTTGTCTAGTTGGGTAATCCAGACTCCAGCCATTGCAGGACCATCTGGCTCTCATATCCTCTTAAGTCTAGTTCTGTGTCTAGAATACAGGAAGTATTCAGCAATACTGTATCAAACAATACCTATTGAGTAAGATAATAAATCAGTGAGTATGTCTACAGAAGAACTACCTGTATATTTAAACGAAAAGAAATGACAAGAGGAACAGGTGTTCTGGGAGGTTCCTCAGAGCCTTGTATCTTAAAAGCTTGATGCTCTGGTGGTGCTATTTGAAGGTCATAGGAACATTCTGAGCAAGGGCCTAGTCTCTAAGGTGTTTTCTCAGGGAGGAAATCTCTATACCTCAACCTCTTCTCAAATCTCCACTATCCACCCACAGTGAACTGAGCACTTTTGCTCAGAAACAGTGGGGCCAAGTGACCATGGACTGAATCCTCAGAGACTGTGAGCTGGAAGAGCCCTTTATTATTATCAGTTATTTTTCTCAGGCGTTTTGTCATAGAAATGGGAAGTAAAGGAATTTTCTTGACAACAAGATCAACAGTGAAACCATATCTGTCAGTAATGATCAAACTCATACTATGTGGCAGTCATTGTCCTAAACACTTTAAATGAGGTATTCATCCAAAGAATAGCGTAAGTGGAAAACTATTACTATACTTTATGAAGAATAGAGAAAGGTCCAATAATTTGCCCCACGTCATATATGGGGAAAGGTAGAAGAAATGAGGACTGGGCTCCTGAGCTCAGAGCTGTAACTTCATGGAACTGATGGTGGGCGTGGCCAATGCTTTTAGGCACCGCTCTGCTTCTATGGGTGGTTACATAGTAAACAAGAACTGTGCCCCCTTGAACAGGAGAAGTCAGAGGTCAGCACTTGCTTTTCATCAACCATTGTACCTATTTGATTCTGTTCAAGTTAGTGAGAGTCCGGCAAATCTCAATCTGCATTTCACCTAGAAAATTCTTTGATCGCTAACATAAATAAATAAAATAAATAAATGATATAAGTAAGTAAATGTAGAATCATTCTTTATTAGAAGAAATAAATTTATATGAAAACAAGTGTTCTATGTGTTTAATTTTCCAGCTATATATTTAAAATTCTCTTAGAACTTCAGCTTCACGCTATCAATTTTAATATAAGCACTATAGTGTTTATATATATATGTTCTATAAAAGATGTGGCACAGAGAAGCTAATAGTGGTGCTCATGGATCTTCAGAAGAGTTTAATTTAATTTAACTAAATCTGTAGGAGAAAATTTAACAAGAATCATATTGTAAGGTAAAAATAGAGAAAAAGTTTCCTTAGTAGGAACAAGGAGTTGGGTGCAGGGTGATGCCCTACAAAGGATATGAAATGTTATTACTTTGTAAAGAAATAAAAGAATAATAAGTTTAGAAAATTAACTATCAAATTACATTTTTTTAAGAGGGGCACTTAAAATGTTGATGAACAAATATAAGATGATGACTCAGGGGCACTAAAAGTGGGATGTGTGTGGATTCTACCAGATAGTAGAATAAGTACTGAGAATCTGGTTTATCACCCATTGTGATTAACAGCAGACTGCTGAAAAGGCAGATGTGATACTACCACAGTAAAACCAGCCTCTTAGAAAGATGTTTCCAATTAAATCATGGAAAATCAAAACAGGAAAATGTTGAGGGAAAACATCTTGAAGACCTTATTAATGGCACAGTCACAAGGAGGACTTTATTAGTTTTGAAACAGCGAACACCACAGCTCGTGTACAAAGCATGCCAAATGATTGACAAGCATGTCTCTCACCCAGCAAGTCTTCCTTCAGGATGAAAGTTTCCCATTTTATTCCTGTTTTCCTCAATACCGGGTTTGGTTTGGTTAAATTTTAGTCATGGTACTTTGACATTTGATTTCATGCTTTAATTGATCTCTGTGTATGTATGTCTGCTCACTATTGGTTGCTATCTCCTGCCTGACACTTTGCATTCTGCCTATGTGAAGAATTCATCCAATCAGTTCAGACTCTTCTTTTTCACAAGAATGCCATTTAATTGTTCACTGTTTGATTATGCTTTTTATTTGATTCTGGTAATTTTCTCATATATACTTTATGGCCACTTGGTTTGGCTTTATGGCCAACCAACTTTTGTATGGCAGCTGCCATGTTTTACTTTATGCAGTTTTTAACCTTAAAGGTTCTCTAGTTCCTTTTTGTTCAGTGTCTTAGTCTCCTTCTGTCTTCTTACTCTGCCAAATTCTTTATCTGGAAAGTGTGACATGCATGAGTATAAAACAGATTTTCCTGGAGATCCTTTTTTTTATATTTGGGGTCTTGGTAGTAAAACAGAACATAGTTCAGACATATCAAAAGAGTTTTCTAGATCAAAATTAAATTTGACTTTGTAAAAATGGACTTTTAATCTATTGATTGCTATTAAAATAAACTTTTCCCACCTATACATTAACTGTCTTATGTAATTTTTTTTAAATGTTGCTGTGATAAAATACCCTGACAAAAGCAACTTAAAGGAGAAAGGTTTCTTTCTCACAGCCTGGTTCCAGTCCATCAGGTGGGAATTCCCAGCAGCAGAAGCCTGAGGCCACATGTATCCACAGCCAGGAAGTGGAGAGTCATAAACAGATATACTCAGATCATTGTCTTCTTTTATAAAATCTGGACACCAAAGGATGGTTTCACCTATACTGGCTGGGTCATCCCACCTTACTTGGACTAATCAAGACGTCAAGGCAATCTCTCACTGACATGCCCAGAAGCCTACCTTCCAGGTGATTCTACATTTTATTGGGATCAACTACCTAGTATCCATAAAAAGAAACAAACAAATCAACAATCATCAACAACAACAAACTAAAGAGTTTTTTTTTATGGTAGTGCTCATATATATTCATTTAGGAAAAACATCAATTTTACCACATGTGCTCTAAGGTGAGCTGAATGAAAATGTTCCCCAGAGGTTCGGCTATTTGAACACATGGTCCCTATTTCTTGTTGTTGTCTGGGGAGATGGTACAGCTTTTGAAGGAAGTACGTTGCTGAGGCAGACTTAGACAGCTCATAGGCATCCCGCATCTCCAGCTCACTTTCTCTACTTCATGCTTGCAGTGGAAGACGGAATTTCTCAGCTTCCTTTTCCTGCTGGCATGTATCCCTCCCACCAGGATGGCTTCTCATGCCTGTGGAACTATAAACCAAAATAAAGTTTTTCTTCTATACATTACTTCTGGTCATAGTGTTGTATCACAGCAACAGAAACATAAGTAATAGATTCTCTTTGACTTGACAAAATCAAAAGACAACAATCCTTTGACCCACCCACATTTCTTTTATCTACTAACCTCACCCCGTCAGCCAAATTACTTACCTATCATAAACCACATGGTTTAGAGCTTGGGCTATTTTCTCCGCAAACAGCAACACAAAACAGGGACAAAGTATTTAAATATCTGAGCCTGTGGAAAATATTTCATTCAACCCACATTAAAGCAGATGTGGTGAAATTGATGTTTTTTTTCTAAATGAGTATATATCAATACTCCTATATATAAAAAATATCCTAGTTTTTGTTGTTGTTTGTCTGTTTTAATGGTTATTGGGTAATTGATCTCAATAAAATGTAGAATAACGTGAAAGGCAGGCTTCTGGACATGTCAGTGAGAGATTGTGTTGATTAGGCCAAGTGAGATGGAAATCTGAGTGCTCTGCCTTCCCACTCAGCAATATCTCACTTACATGATTAATGTGATAGACCATTTTTTTCTACTGTACTTAGGATACTGAAAATATCTAGAAAAGCAATCTCTAGGCTATCCATCATTTGGTACCACCATATGCATTTACAATTTACAATGATGTCGTCTCAGTGCCTTCATATATATATATATATATATATATATATATATATATATATATATATATATATATTTAGTTTAATCAGATGCAACTCTTGCTTCCAGTACTCAAACTTACTGTAGTCCATTCTGGAGGGCTTAGTTATTCATAGTGGTTATATATTCAGAACATGGCTGCTCTGGCAAGAGATCACATCCAAAGACCTAGGTCTTTGGGATCCAGCTGGAAATACGAACATGCCTTTAATTCCAGGAGACAGTCAAACAGATTTATGATTTCAAGGCGATCCTGGTATAGGGCAAGTATCAGGTAAAGAAAAGCTTAGGTCCAGGTGTTGTGTTAACACACCTTTAATCCTAGCACTCAGGAGACAGAGGCATCAGATCTCTGAGTTCTAGTCAGTACCGTTCAGTGTATTTGGTTGAGTCAGTAAGTTGAGGGGCAGTGCAGTGGAGTTAAGTTCGTGGAATTCAGAGGCAGTTGTATCAGGAGAGTTTTACAGAGACAGGTTAAAGAGAAAACAAGCTAGACACAGGTAAGACAGAATGAGCTAGAGAATGAGAAGCCAGAAGATTATAACAGACTGATAGAGTTAGTCTGAGGCCAAGCAAAGTAATCCAGTCAGAAGCTGAGTGAAACCAGTTTGAATCAGTCAGCTTAGAGAAGAATTTAAGCCAGAGCAGCTATGTTGAACCAGCCTGCCAGAGTTCAGAAAGAGCTTTTTAGCAGTAAGTTTTAGAGGCTGAAAACATTCTAGGCCTAGATAAGAATGTGGAGGCTAGAAGCTTTCAGGGCTAGGCCTAGGTGAGCAGACAGAGGCAGCAAGGTTCCGAGATGACAATTACCTTTAGAGAATAAAAATTACGTTTTCACAGTTGCTTGCAGATAACCAAGTCTACTGGCCATGCTTTATCCCTTGTCTTCTTTTGACATCTTTATGGAAACTCTCTACCGCATTAGTTGACATTGCACTGTTTTTGTGGTCATGATTCTTTCTCTTTGCATGTTCCACAGGAATGCCACAAAGAGTTTATTTGCACTCACTAATCTCTTTTTACTTTGTATACTTTGTGTAAATATCTGGCAATTTTATCATTTTTTTATGCTTTTGAGTATTACTTAATCTTATAAATTCAGTGAATAGTCCTCTCCCCTTTATGTATTTAACTACCTACCTGAAGTATTTCCTTAGATGTCCTAAAATAATCATATTTGCTTCATATCTTAAATGAAACCCATTTCTACCCACCCTTTGTATTCACACCCTTCTCTTCTGTGAATGTAGTGATGGCGGTATATCCTAACACGACAGATCACTCCTCTGTTTAAACACTGACACATTATTACCTGAAGGAAGACCTTTCCATTGGTGTAATGAGGGGCCTAGCTTTTCCTTATCCACCTCCTCAGCCTTACTTCCAAGCACATCCAGCTTCATGGTTAAAGATTTAGAAACCCTGAACTATTTACCCCTTTCCAGGATCTCGCTATGATTTTATCATGAACATCTTTGTCTATGCTATTTCTGAGCCTGAAATACTAGTAAAAAAAACTCTTGGGAATATACTATTTGGTTCTTCTTCATCTTTTAAAACTCATTCCAAATAATATCCTTTTCTAAATTTTATCAACCAGTAACTGGAAATGGCAGAAGTTAAAGCAATTAACCTCTGAAAGTAGAATTTGCCAGGGCAGTCGGTGAGCTTTTATGCTTATTTGTGCTCCTTGGTGGATATTTTAGAGGTACACACTGAAGACTAGGTGCTCATGCAGAAACAGCTGTTGAAACAATACTTCAATATTTAGGTGCCTTACTGTTTCTGCATTCTGCCTTAATTTCATTGTATTTTCCATGTAGGTGGTAGCAAAATAGGATTACTGGGTATGAATCATTGTCACTGTTTGATGCTGACTGGGTTGAGTGAGTGATTTAAGGCAGCATCTGTGGTGCCCAACTGTGCAATAATTGAAGATCCCTAGAAAGCTGTGGCCACTGTGGGAACATGTTACACACTGGGCTAAAGCACCAAAGGATATCCAGATTCTGTTAGGTACAGGGACCTCAAAGTATTACATTTCTAGCACATTCTCTAATTATTCTTGAGAATACCATGCAAGAATGAAAGGGAGACTGTATTGGTTTAAGGTCACTGAAGAACTGTCCTGCACTGGGCTAATAGTTTTTGCCCACTGCACCTATAGCTGAATCATTTCCAAAGACTTGTGCAAGTGTGTAATTCCACAAGCCACATTATAGTAAATTCTCTCCAGGATAAATGAATTTTATGAACATTTGCTTTTGATTTTGTTGACAGTGAAACAAAGCTAGGCATTACATTGATCTGCCTGGTCATAAACCTGGGCTGCTATTCTTTCCCCCAAACATTTGTTTACCACCTTTTAGAAAATAGTCCTTTTATCATATGCATGCCCACTTGTGTGTGCACATGAAATGTATCTATAGGGCATCTGTGTGCCACAGCATAAATTTGGATGTCAGAGAAGTCAGCTTGCTCCTTCTACATTAACACGTATTCTAAGGATCAAACTCAGATAATCTTATTTAAATTATAGAGCTATCTTAATTCTCCAGCTGACATTCCTCCTCTTTGTAACATCTTATGTATGTGTTATAGCTTCAATGTTTTCTGAATATTTATGAGGGATCATTTGTTTTGTCTTAGTTTATTTTCTTCAGCAGGAATTCCGCCCTCTTTTGTAGGTCATTTGATGCTTGCACTCCTGGATCATTCTCTTTCCTATCACATAGTTCAGTCAATGTCAAGTGTAGTTTTATATAAGTAGAATAACGTGTGCACAAGCAGAGTTTCTCCTCACCCTGTAAGTTAGCTAGGGGCACGCCATCTTGCAGGGAGGCCCAAAGGCAACAAAGTCAGCTTCTCCCACTTCAGAATTCTCACCAGACAAATGGTTCACTTGTTTGTTTGTTTTGAAACAAACTCTGGCTTCATTTTTAACTTGAAGAATAATGGCATGCCTTCTAGGGATTCTTTTTATATGATAGGCATGAAGAGAAGAGTTCCCAAGCTGAGCTGAAGAGATATAGGTGGCACCTGAGTCCTGAGCACATCTGTGGAGCCCTTTCATCCCGGCTCCTGCTACCAGTTCCTGGTGACTCAGAATCCAGCTTGTCTCTGAAGCCCATCAAGAGAACCACACAGACCACTCTAGGCCATGTGAGCCCCTAACCACTTTTCTATTTTAATCACCTGTGGCCTTCTTCCATCCACCTTCCCTTTTGCAAACATTGGTTGAAATTTCACAGTCTCTTTCTTGTTTTGATATTGTCCTGGGTTTTTCCCTTAGAGTAGTACTGTCCAAATAATTAGCTTCCCCCAACACAAAGCGAGGACTTTGTATTTGAAATTCAGCCATGTAAAACTTTTCTAAAATAAAGAAGTAATACATTAAAATTCATGCATGATATAGACACTGCTTTTTGTTTTGACTTATTTTGATTAAAATATAGTTTTAAATGTAATGTGCACATCTCTGGTCTTTCCTATATTTCTATTGTATTACATTTAGAAAATTCTAGTTGTTTCTGGTCCTTGCTGCTGCATATTAAGGGTTCATTTGTATTTTATAGGATTTTTCAGTAATAAATATATCACCCATCAAAATTTTTGATATATATAGAAAGTTCCCAAAAGAAAAATACTTTTTGGTAAAATTTTTTTTCAAAACAGGAACATATGCAAATTAATTTATGAAAATGAGAAGGTAGACTGTCTTCATGGTCTGTTGGGACAATGAACTCCACCTCTCTCCCTCTCATCTGCTTTCTTATATCCTTGCCCCTGTATTTGTGAATAGATTTAATTTAGGTACAGTAAATATATTCTCTGGCATATACTGTAAAATCAATAATAAAATTGATCTGATACATCACTTACTAAACAATCATATTAAAAACTAATTATTATTGCTTTTATCCCCATTGGATTGAGAAACCTTTTAAAACATTAATCTGGCACAAAGTCGTCTTTCATATACCTGTGTAATTTTGTATCCAAACTCTAAAATTTTAAATTATATGTTTATAATTATATAAACTGATACTATTTTTTTGGCCCAGAATTTTAAAAATACTTTTAGTAGCAAGGGAGGTTGAAAAAAATTATAGTCTTTGGGGTATCTTAAGATTTCTCAAGATTTTGGAATTCTGAGCCATTGATTTTGTTTTGATTTTCTAATATGGGCAAATATTATTATGATAAATAAATTAGCATAATTGTGATTCTGTCAGTGTCTTTCTTGGTTCTTTATTTCTTTCCCCTTTAGCTGTTTTGACATTTTTGGCTCTGTTACTTGGCCCTTTATGTCAGTTCCCATGTGAAGATTGGCCTCGGGTAGGCCAAAACCAGCTATGGAGCCAGTCCACAGGATTCTCAGGAAGAGAGAAATTATGGGCTGAAAACCAGGAAGATTATTTGATGGGGAGAGACTGAAAGTGCCAAAAGCCCTGGTAGATGCCAAGGCTGTAGAAAAAAAAAAAAAAGAGGGTTTAGTGCCAGGTAATCAAAGACAAAGGCAGACATAAAGGGTCCAGTGAGAATTGGGTCAAAAGAGTAGGTAGCAGGCACGGAGGTAGGTATGTACACTGACCAGTCATGCAAATAGCCTTCAGCAATGCCAAGAGAGAAACTAGTGAAGGAATGGCCTTGTCCTTGCTTGGCTGGGTAGATGTCACATAGCTGAGGTAGCTAATATAAAAGTTGAGAATTCTAAAGAGAAACCATTCTTTACAGATCAAATCAGAGCCAGAGAGTTAGGGAGCAGAGAAGCTCGTGCCAGCCTGTTGGCAGTAAGTGCTTCCTCAAGGACCTTTAAAGTCCAAAGGTCATTTATTTGTTTTTGTTTACCTTGGTTTACGTGAATCCTTGCTTTGCTCACTTCCCATGTATTTGAAGATTTGTGCAACATTACATTTCCTTAAGAGGCTTTTGACCAAATAGGTGTCCAGGAGTAACATCTCTATTGATGAACCGATGTTGCTTTTCTTGAGTCTCCACCGCCACACTGTGTGCTCAGCTAGTAACTAGCACTGCTTCCTGGTTTGCTGTAACTTAACTAGTCGATGTACAAGGAAAGCCAGTCACCTCCACAAAACATGGTCAACCTTGGAACATTTCAGTTGTAATTCTATAGTTAATTTCAGAATCATTTTACTGCGTTGCTGACCTGACAGCATTTGACTAATTTGTCTTTCAAAGAACTAGTAAACCTTCATTTCTTGCAGCAGCTTTGAATGGATTTTTTTTTTTTTGATTCTTACCACTTACTCTCAATTTATATAATTTGAAAGCTAAATGTGAACTGTAAAACTCAATCAATTTGGTAGTATTCTTTTAATACCAATTTTTATATAATTAGCCCACAAACTGTGTTCAATTACTAACAATTAATCCTATGCACTTTCCAGGACAACACTAATTTCACACTTAACAGCATTTAAAGGAAGGTGGTGTGGATCCCACAGGGAAAGTCCCTCCCTGAGAAGCTCAGCTTTGTTACACAGGGGGAAGTGCTTCCCGGTACATTCCCTACAGGGGCTCATGTGTCCCCAGCAAACATAAGCAGAATCACACACCCTTTAATTACAGTTTCCAGTGGGATGGCCAACCTTTTAAAACAGATTCTGAATTTGGTTTTTCTCTTGACAATCTTCTTGAGTTAGTATATTTATCAATGCTACATACTTAATTGTTCTGCTGAGGCTGACTGTGGGATGCCCAACAATGACACCGTAACAGGACAAAGAATGAGAATGACAGTCCCAGGCAGAAAATTGTGGAAAACTTGTTATGGAACAATTCTCAGAAGAAATCAAGAAAAGCTTACTTGGAGGTTGGCTCAGTGTGTGAGAATATTTGCTGTTCAAGGGAACAGACCCGGATCCATGTGTCCAGCACATTCATAAAAAGGCTGCACAGGACCACACAAGCTTTTAAACTCTGGTGTTCTGAAGGAGAGGAGTGTGCAGGGACAAGAGGATTCCCTAGGGCATGCTGCCAGCTGCTAGTCTAGCATTTAAGGTGAGTTTCTGGTTCTGTGAGAAACCAATTTCAAAGGACTAAGGTGGGGAATGATAGGGCAGGAGACCCAATAGTCTCTTGTGTCCTTCCCATCCATATGTGCACACACCATACATTTCCTCCCCAGCACAAAATAAAAATTGAATACAAACTGCATCAAGAAATCTGGAATTAGACTGCATTGAGAACACTCACGATGCAGCTCAGTGTTTTGGCACTTCTCAAATATCTGTAAAGCCCTGGGTTCAGCTTCCACTCCTCAAAGAGTCAGCTAAGGCTATTAGTCCATATCTGATGCAAACATACACTGCTACATGGTTTTTCTAATGTAGGGCAGGCTAGCCTTGAACTCACAGAGATCTATCTGCTTGCCTTTGCATGTGCTGAGATGCATAGCTATACTACCTGTCTGACAATAGCAATTCCCTAATGACAATCTACA
Organism: Arvicanthis niloticus; assembly: GCF_011762505.2. Classification (NCBI taxonomy): domain Eukaryota; kingdom Metazoa; phylum Chordata; class Mammalia; order Rodentia; family Muridae; genus Arvicanthis; species Arvicanthis niloticus. The sequence continues at coordinate 16,931,553 of NC_047664.1, forward strand.
GTCTATTATTTTACTGATTTGTATATGCCTAAGTACCTTCACCTGACATGTGGTGTTGGAAGATGACATCATCACATCTGAACCCTATGAAGATAATTTTCATTTAAAATATTTAAAATTATCCTAATAACTCTACATTAAAGACTAGGAAAAAGTCAGCGTTTAAACTTTCACCTAGCGCCAAAACTCCAGAACACTTATTGAATTGTGTGGTCATCAAAAGGTGAAAGGTGCACACACTTGTTTTTTTCTGCAGTTCACAGGAGGGACCTCTTAAGCACTTCCTCTAACTTGTTGGTGAGGCATTGTAGCCAACTGTAATCCTTCGTAGTTTATACCCAAATATGCAAATTGATGAGCACCTTATAAACTTTTAAGATTACACCAACCATGGCCCAGAAACACACATTCTGCACATTAATTTTGATTACCTCTCAGTGTGACCACACGCACAGCATTTTACTTTCCCTTTATTTTCCACTAAGCCTTTATAATATGATAGTATGAGTGTCAGAACTTTCTTATATAGTTGAACATGATATCATGAATAATGGAGAGTGGCTAAAACTAAATAAAGTGTGCTGTCTCCCCACCCCCACCCCCATGCGCGCACACAGACACCATTAGGAGATCAGTAAGAGGCCACAAAGTTTATAGAATGTATAGAAACTGACATGTCATTCACATAATTATATGATGAATGACCCACTGAGATGAGTATGTGAAAATCAGCGTTTCCAAGCCTGGAGAGTTTATTAAAATGTATATAACTGAACAGGATGCTTGTAATAGTTGTCAAATACTGCTATGGAAATTCATCATCAAATCAACTTTATCTTTTGTTCTATGTTTTGTCTGATGCTGTGTGTAAGTTCCAATGTGTTTATAGCACATCTTAAAGTACAATAGGCACTCTCAGGCCTTTCCTCCTCTCCTTGAGAAGGCCTACATTTTGACTGTGAACTTAAACGTTACACCAGAAAAACAAGTCATACAAGAGAATACATTCAACTTATAAGTAGGACATTTGAGAAAAAAAAAACAAAAAAAAAAACAACAACCCTCAAGTTTATGGTAATCTCTAGGAAAAGGACCTGTGTGTTTAAGCTCCCCATTGTTGTGTTTATTAAATGAGTATCTTGAGTGCCATTGAGATGCAACTGGTGAGCTGGTGATAGACCTTGAGCCTCTCTGCCTTCTATGCATTGCAGCACCCATCTATCTAGCTTAGTCGTTCTGCAGCATTGAGTTTCAGCAGGGAAGCCATCCGCCTCCACTTGTGTAGCAATATGATTTGAGTCCTAGTGTCTCTCAAAGCCTCCTGTGCTTTGTGAAGCCAATGTTTAGAGAACTCTAGCAAACTCACACCTGCTAGATATAAATCACATGCAGGAATCTACAACTGGACAAGCTCGGAAAGAAATAATAGATCAACTCCAGGAAGAACCTCACAATGAATTAAGAAAATCTTAAACTTAATCCTATAACCTGACAGTCGGCCCGCTGACGTATGGAGAACCGTAACATGGGAACTAGACTGGATGCCAGATGGCTGCTAGGACTCGAATTAAGAGGGAGGAAAAGGGAAACAAAACTGATGCTGATAATAAACACAGGTAGGGAGCCTGACAAGGAAAATGTAGTAACAAAATAACACTCAGGACTAACTAATATTTTATACCATATTCTCTTTCTTTTGTTTCTCCCAGCAAGCTTGACAGAAGGTAGTAATGTTTGACTAGTCACAGCCTAATACCAGATGCCAGTTTGAACAGGTGCAAAACCGAAGAACAGGATGCTGCCATTTGGAACATCAGCTCTTCCCTTTATGCATGTCCCTATATGCTTAGTGGGAGCTCACCTACTAGGTTTCTTATTGTTATTTCCTTGATTAAGAGAAGTTCTACCTGACAACCACATAGAATTGTCCTTTAGTAGATGGGAAGAAGTAAATAGAGGAATGACCAATTAGTTTTTCTAGGATGGCATGTTATAATTTCAACAGCCCACCATCATGGGATGACGTAACCGCTGGAGGAATAAGATCACCCTGGAAGAACTAAATTGTTCCCCGTATTACTGCACAATGGTAAAGCACTGCAGCATACTTCCACTGGAGAAAGATAGTGGCAATTGGCGTTGCCAATTATCAATGTTAAATGTATGATCAATTGGACAGGGGCACGACAAACAGGCAGCTTGTTCCACACAGTTGCTTGGTAAATTGGATGCAGGCAGACAGAGGAGCACAATCTCCCTCCTCTGTAGGTGGTCTCTATTTCATTAGGTTTCCAATTGATGTTGCTGCACAGTAATCCAAAAATGTGTGATGGGAACATCACTCTCATTTTTCATTAGCACTCCTTCACAAATGGACTGGAGGCAGGTACAAAACAAAGATTTCGCCAGGCTTACTTTTTATCCTTTTGGAGACTATTGAGTATCCAACATCACTGCTGGGAACTTAGTTTCTCCTCATTTAGAGTCACTGTGGTGACTCATCACAGTTTGATATGATCAACTTCCTCAAGGATGCTGTGGAAATAGAGGGAGAGTGGCTAATCTTCAAAAGAAAGTGATTTAGAAAAAAAAATCAGCTTGTATTTTTATACTGAACAGTAACATGACCACACAAGCTATGTGGGAAAAGGAGAATAGAGATGGAGCCCGTTCTTTAGGGATTTCTATCAGAAATGTACAAAGCATGAAGCTTTTTTTTTTTTTTTTTTTTTTTTTTTTTTTTTTTTTTTTTTTTTTTTTTTTTTAGATATCCTACAGATGTTCTTACTGGATTCCTCATTTTCATTTAATAAATGATGGAATTGCATCTCTGGCTTTTCCAACACAATGCAATTATTGGTACCAGCCTAAGACAGGAAAGCAGGACACATGACTTATGCTGTCATCATTACAGATCAGGCTCAGCCACAGTATACAGTTTATGTGGTCGCAGGTAACTACACCATTCATTCTTCTCTGTAAAGAATCACATCATATTACCTATGTGCTCCCCAGCGTGTGGCCTTCGGAGAACATATTCAGCTTTGTCCCGTGTAGCAGTGGTCCGTTTGCTCATGGAAAGCATTGCACATTTCTATTAGATTTTCAGAGACAAGGGGCATCATTTCTGCTCCTTTTTCTACCACCTAATGTCAGTATCTATGTTCTTATTGGCTTGAGGCCTTCTGATTTCCATCTAGTGAAAGAGCCAGCAACATCCCACCTCGTTTGTATTGGGAAATCTTACCACCTCATAAAAGAAAACAACAACAAGAAAGGGGGACAACTCAAGCTGCTCAGTCCTTTCCTGTGATTCCAGAACCATGGCTGCTACCTTCATGTCTGACAATGATACCCTGTCTGTAACAATGAATTCTTCAGTTGCAGTGTGTATTAAGCTACTTTTCTGTTACTGTGATAAAACCCAATAACAAAAAAAAAAAAAAATCGAGAATTAGGAGCTGCTTTGGCTTACAGTTTCAGAGGATAAGAGTGTATTATGGCAGGGAAGTATATTAGCAAGAGGCAGACCCGCTATCTAGAGCTGAAAGCTGATTGCTGATAACCTTGAGCACAAGGAAACTGCAGAGAGAGAGAGCAAAATGGAAGTCACAGGAGGCTTTATATTTTCAAAAACAGGCTCAGTAACATACTTGATCCAATATGTTACATACTTGATCCATATGTTATCACAGTAACACATGTGATCCAGTAAGATCACACCTCCTAAACCTCTTCAAACAGCTTCACCAACTTGGGACTAAGTGTTCAGATGTCAGAGTGAATCAATTCATAGCTCTTTTCAGAATCTGTGCTGGCTAGTTTTATGTCAACTTGACATAAACTAGAGACAGGAAAAAATAACCTCTTGGGAAATGCCACCATTAAGTTGACCTGTGAGCAATCCTGTTGTGTATTTTCTCAATTAGTCATTGATATGAGAGGGCCAGCTTACTGTGAGTGGTGGCATCCCTGGACTGGTGGTTCCAAGTTCTATAAGAAATCAGGCTGAGCGAGCCATGGGAAGCTACAGTAAGCAACAACACCTTCATGACTTCTGCTTCAGTCCTGCCTCTAGGTTCTGTCTCATGACTTCTGCCTTCAGTTCCTGCCCTGACTTCCATTCAGTCCTGACTGACGGGACAGAAATAAACCCTTGCTCCATGAGTTGCTTTTCATCATGGCCTTTCAGCACAGCAATAGAAACTCTAAGACAGAAACCCATCTGGGCATAATCTCTCTTCTTGAATCTCATCTTTATCTCCCATGTTTCCAGAAATTCCTTGTCTAGTAAATCAGGAAACAAGGTGTCACAGACATGAGCTTTTACACACACCTTGAATATTGAATCTTGTCTTTCTTTGTTTCTGTTTGTTTATTTGCTTATTTGTTTGGTTTTTCCATCTTTCATTATTACTTACCCAGCTAGTTTAAAGATAATATAATACATCTATAATATGAATCCCAAGGAAAATAATAAACAATTCTAAAAAATACTTTATTTAATATTTTATTTGTATAAAATACAAGTATATAAATATAGAGTATATATTCACAGTTGTATATATACAATATATTTTATACTTAATAACATAGACGTGTTTACCTATGTTTATCTAATTAAGTTGTCAGGACTTTCCAATGACTGTTGTACTTATCTCATTATCATAAATTTAAGGAGAAATGTCATACTATCCACTGTGGGTATGTTCATTTTATTTTCAGAGCATTCAATCCTCATCAAAAGACAAAATAATACTGCATTTCTCATAGTATGAACAGATGAGAAAAGTGCAATGATCCTTACACACATTAGGAAAGTATCTGTTGTTGTCACCACAATGAGCCTGATGTACCAAATCCTGTGCTGTCACAGTGGGTTTCTCTAGTAGGGCAGTATCTTCCTGGAAGCACCAACTCCAACGATGCCCTGCCCTCACCCCACCTCAGTCATCGAGAAGTCAGTCAGGCCTAAAAGAAGTATTTAAAATTTGACGTCTGCATTGGGCTAGAACCTTCCCTTTGGGGGTGGAAAATTAATTTTGAACGTAAATATTCAAATCACAAAGTGATGGGTATCACTATGACATGTGATGAAAAGATGTTTCCCACAAATACTCTGTTTCTTGTGGCACTGACAGAACAGGGAGAGGGATAAACTGAAATGGGGAAGTTACCATTTATCTGCATACCAGATAACATTTGTAACAAGGAAATCAAGGACTGGGAGTGAGCAGTCTTTCCTAAAACCATGGATCATGTCAAGAAGACACAGCTTCTCCTGATTTAAAATCACAACTTCTGATTTCTGAAAAGCTGGACAACCTAGGCAGTTACCCAATCTGTGCATTAAGGAATCAGAACTTTCAGATGAGATCTTACAAGTATCAGGGAAATACATTGGTTCAATGTCTCTCATCTCATTTACATAAATTATCAGAAAAATTAGAACTTTAAATCTTCGCATATCAAAGGAATTCTGTTACAGTAATAATAAGACACACATAAATCACATCTTACAAAACATGACATTTTAGGGAAATAAGGAGCTACACTTTTATTTTAATGGTAGAAAGGAAAGACACATGGAACACTTATAGAGACAGCACGTTACATTCTTATATCTAATAACTGGTCTGCTGTTTTTCTTTTCTCTCTTCTTTTTTACCTCTTGGAGGAGTAAACAGAATGCTCTAAAGGATTAACAGAGCAGCCTAGTCAAGGAGGGACAGTTTGGTTGTAAGAAGACCTGAAAGCAAGGATTCTAAATCAAAGACACAGGGCCGATCTGAGATTGCATTCACAATCCTTCTGCCTATGGTACTACGCGTATGTTACGTTTCATTGGCATTATAGGCACCACACCGTGGGATGCTCCAGAGAGTCCACTAGTGTGCATTTCATAGTGTACTTGCATACAGAAAGTTAGTCTAGTTAATTCAAATTCTGATTGTTCCTTAAAAAGCAGAATTCAAAAATTCAATTTATCCAGGTAATTGACTTAAATGTTTATTGCATTTCTATTTTACACTTAGCAGTAAGCAACATGTTATAAAATAAAACACACAGAAAACTAAGTCGTTTTTCACAGCCTACTTATTTCCCATTTTAGTAAGAAAAATGTTATGATGTCCTTAATAGTTGTTGAATTTATATTGGAAATATCATCACTTTGACTAGATGACTTTAGCAAAAAAGATCAAAGTGGTGAGAAATTGTCAGTAAGAAAAATTAGATTATTGTAGTCCTCACATCTCAAAATAAGAGAATTGATTTGGTTTAGCCTGTGGAAAATGAATCCTATGGAATCTGCATTTCCTAGGAGTTGCAATTGGCTTTGCACAGAGTGACTACTTTTTTAAAAGTATGCCTCAACATTCAAACCCAGTTGCTGAGGCAGGGGTAACAGATTCCACTTCCAGCCAGACAGGAGGGTAGCGATAGGAAAGCCAGCAGGGGGAATTTTGAGCATCTTTCAGTCTTTGTTTTAGGGCTGCACATCCATTTCTGCAGCAAAGGAGAGACTCAGAGGGAAGGACTCTCTCCAATAACCTTTCATTGGATTTCATCTGTAGACTCAGCAGGCACCATTGCTAGAATTTTTTCTGAAGAATACTTTCACTCAAGGATAGGCTGATTTTGACTTTTATGTTTTGTTTTGAAAGAGGGATGTTAATTTAAGCGACACTTTGAAATGAAAGAAATTACTGACTGATTATAATGACATATACTGATTTTACTGACCTAGATTTTTGTTTGTTATGTTCAAATATTGTCTATTATTTAGATGTAAGTTTACCATAACTCCAATGCTTTCTTTGCACATGTTTTTACAAAATTAATGCAATTTATAATCTTTTAAAAATATTCTACTTATCAACCTAACTAGACAACTGAAGTTCTAATCTTTCTAACACTTTGGTCTTTTCATTTTTATTTTATTTCTTTTTGGTGGTACTTTGACATTCTCTTTAATTGGTGGCATAAATGATAGAGTCTGGGGTCTCAAATTACTTGCCACAGTCACTGGGTTATGTCCTTGCAGCTGATCAGATGGCCTCTTTTTCTACCCTCCTATCAGAGGAGGTTTTTGTAAACTAGTGATATAAACGATTATTTTTAGTTAAGAGAAGCCCCGGGAAAGATTAAAAAAAATGGATGTAAAGACATTCCTGTTCTTGATCTTATGTCTTTCTCATCTCAACCTTTGGAGAGTCTTGCTGGAAGAACACACGGGAAGGCAGGAAGGCTTCTTACAGATCTGTGAGACCTCCTTCCACTCAAGTCCCAGGGGAGCTAGAACGCTATACCTCTGTGCTTCAAAAAGTCTTTGGACCAGAAAGGGGGCCTTTATCTGCCAACATTTCAAACATATTCAATCAAATATTGATCTAGAAAATCAGCTACTTTTTCGTCTAGCAAAGATATTAAATTAGTAGTGCCTACTGCAGACCTACGTATGGGCGGGAAGATAATGGTGGAATCCTAGGCTCTTCCTAGGATCAAAAGTTTGTATGGACACCAACGTGATTTAACATTTTCTGTAGTGCTTGGAGACAAAGGGGTGAAAGATCTGCTTGCCAAAGTAATGTGCTGGAGATTAGCTCACGTGGCGAGTCCTTGCATCAGGAAACCAGGTGATGGTTTTCAAATCCATCTCATCTCTGCAAATGAAAGGAACAGAACGTGGCCTGCTTCACCCCACTGAAAGGTTTTCAGCACCAGAAATACCTTACTCGAGGTGCAGGTAGCACACAGTTCTCTGACTCATAAACAGCCTTTCTTTCTATTGTGTCCTGTTTCCAAGAAGTCTGTAATGCTGTGCTATTAAAGAACAGGAGGCTTGTCTGCAAATTCTACCATAACATGATGTTAGCAAAAATGAGTAGCAAAGGTCTGGAAACACAAAGTGTTATAATTTTAAGCTTATTTTATGAAATTCTATGTTCAAATTGGTATGTGATATAAAAAATAATCTTGTGCTCCCACTGACACCTAAATTGAGATAGTTTAGCTTTTATTGAAAATTTTAAGTTGCAGGAAAGTTTGTTTCTTTCAAAACAAACTTTTGTTTTGTATACTTATGACACCTTTGACATCTATAAATATTTTTTTTATGATTTGCTCCTTGAATTTTACTTTATTCAAGAGAAGAATGGATTATACATTTTACAATTTTTTTTATACTCAAACCAACATTTTATGAGTAGAAAAACTAGGAAATAAGAGATTCATCTTCCCCCTTTGAATCTACTAGCTGCCATAGTAATCAAAGGAACCTGTTGGTTGAAAGCTGTTGGCATGAAGACCACTCACGTAAAAAAAGCCACTGCTCTCCTTAAAAATAAAATTATGTGTTCTGGAATTGATAGTAGCTTGATGCAAATTAGATTCTCAGATAAGATAGGTCCATATTTTGAAATTTGCCACTGACTGAAATCTTAAGGCTCTGGCATTATCTTAGAAAGAGTATATCAAATAGTGTCAACAGAGTTTAAAAAATTGTGCTTGACAGACCATAAAACTAAACTGATATTTTGGTTACACTATTGTTAGAATCTGGGCAATACAAACTGGCAAGAAAACAGCGTCCTTGAAAAACCACTGTAGAACAACAACCCTTACACTCAATGAGGATGCAGTGGTGGCCAAGCATACTGAGCCCTGCTCTCAAGAATCATAGAATGAGCACACATAGATTTCATCTATGAGGTAGTAGTATTCAGTGACGCAGGCTACGAAAGAAAAGTATCAATATTAGCTAGGTTCCTAGGTTATGTGGGCATCTTGTTTATTATTAGAAATCAATGCAGAATCTTTAATGAATGGTGACAAATTAATTGGAAGCTTAATGACTCAGAACATCCGACTCTACAGGACTTTTGCAAAAGAAATGTCAGAATTCAATTATGGCAGGCTTAGTAAGCAACTATGATATATTGTAACTAAGGTTCTTAAACACCTGTGATGTTCTGTGACAAAGCTTAGAGAGCAGCTATGGTGTGCTGTGACTTTCAAGGTAAAGCAGGCAGTTTTAGGTCATTAACAAATGGCCAGGTGTAGATTGAGGCAGGAAAAGAAATCTGTGTGTTTGACATTGATAAAAAGTATTGAGCTTTGTTTCTGGGAAGTATGACTTGAGGGTTATTGCAAATCTGCAAGTGTTGTATAGGAGCTGAATCTCTACAGGGAAAGGTTCAGAAATCACAGCCATGAAAAACATTTAAATGAAGCGAGAATCTTGGACGACAAGACAGGGAGATTATCACAGTGTTTTTAAATAATTAATATGCTGTCATGGAGATGAATTAGATAGTCTTGAATAGCGACACATGACAGACCTCAGAATATCCAAAGGCTGGAAGTTATAAGCTTGGGTATAACATTAGTAATGAATCTTCTGCCAGTTGGATATAATGAGCTCATCTATGAGGTAGTAGATTTCAAAGTATTAAAAATGTTAGGCTAGTGGCTTGCATAAGGGCACTGTCTAAAAAATATTATGGAAAGAATAAACTCATTGAGATACTGGACCAAGTTTTTATTAAGGCCCTTTTAAAGTCCAAATTTCTGTGGTTTCATGTTATAATTACTTAACCGTTTCATCTTTAAGTACAGACAAATGTAAAATTTTTATCCCTGTGCAGAAATTTCATGATAGATATCCCAGTGGGAGAAAAAGAATATACAACTCACCATCTTTGACTTAACATACTTCGAATCTATAACAGAAAGCAAGCATTTGAAATATAAAGAAATAAGAGGGTACAAAAACAAGCTCTGATACACTTCATATGCAAAGTTCTCCGAGAAAATGACAGTACTGTTGATCTTCTAAAGAACAGAATTCAGTTCCTAGCACCCAGAATGGGGGTGGCTCAAAACCACCAGCAAATCCAGTTCTAGAGGAACAGTATTCTCTCCTAGACCCTGTGGGAACCTGTACTCACATGTGAACATTCCACCTCCATGTGTACATATAACTAAAGATAAGCCCAATCACTTAAAATATATAGTTATATATCTGCCCTAAGTAAATCCCACACTCAGCCCTGCTCAGGCATATGGGGCGTTAGCTCGGCTAAAGAGGCCGAAACATAAGCTGTAGGGTTTGGATGCTACTTTGGGAATTCAATACTTTATAAAATGTATGTAAAATTGAATAGATCCTGGCTTCTATTATTATATTATCTTTTTTTTTGCACCAAAACTATGTTATTTATTTTCATTGGCTATTCCTGCTTGGAGATGCAAAATTTCCTTTCTCTATGGTAGATTTTATTAAAAACAGGTGTTTCAAAACTTAATTCATAAACAACACAATTCTCCTGTTAAAATGTAAAATTTTGTTATTTTTAATGTGCTCAGAGATAGAATCATGTCAAAACAAAGTTGGTTTTATGACTCTTTTTTTTTTTTTAATCATCTGAAACCCTGTTCCCCGACTCTTTGTGCTTCCATGTCCCTCAGACCTAATGAACAACTAAAGTTGTCCTGGTTTATTTGTCATAGTACATATTATGTGTATCAATCAGTCATTGCTATTTCTAGTCAAATGATAGGAAATTGCTTGGCTATACCACATTTTACTTTGTTAGTCAATTGGTCAAGATCAATATTTGGGCTGTTTTTGTCTTTAGACCATTTCGAGAATAGTGTTTGTTATTAGCATTTGTGTACAAGCTTACATTTGTTCCTTTCTCTTCAGTCAGGGTATATAAGAGTAACCTTGTTAGAATACATGGTGTTTTAATCTCAGTTTTCTATGTAAGTATCTGGCATAAATAATATAAGAGAGGAAGGATTTATCATGAGTTGAGAACTCATGGCTTACAGTGCATGCTGGGTTAGATTTGCTGCTCTGGCCTGCAATGAGGCAGACATCCTATAGAGGTAGTGTTATGAAGCAGGGCAGATCATGTCATTGTGCTCGAGAAGCAGAGATAGCAAGAAGAAGTAACGAGAACTAACACATATCCAAAGGCATACTTCCAAGTGATCCCCTCCCTCCATCTAGGACTCACCTTCTAAGTATGGCCTCCTTCCAATAGTCTACTCAGAGTTTGGATCCATCAGTGAAGCAAACCATTGGGTAGGTCAGAGTCTTCACAATCTAATCTACTCAGAGCTTTTTTTTTCCCAATCTTAACATCTCTCAATTTAATCAAACTGACAATTAAGAATAATCATCGCATCTGATAACTTAATATTTAGCTGTTTGAAAAAGCAGTAAGACTGTTTTTCGAAACGGCTGTGTCATTTGACATCCTTGTCAACAGTTCATGAAGGTTCTAGTTTCTCCATCTTTTAGTAAACACAGTATTATCTGACTTTAATTCTAGTCATCCTGGTGAGAGTGATATGTAACCTCATCATGGTTTTATAATTCTTTGATGATTAATAATATCTTCTTATGTTTGTATTGTGTAGTTGTGTAAATTTTAGACAGATATTCAGATAATTTGTGTTATTTTAAAATTAAATTATATATATTGTTATAGAGTTATAAGTTTTTATACACAATTCTTAGTAAATATATAGTTTATAAATGCTTTATCTGTTCTATGGTTTATCTTTTTTCTTTGTTTATTATGTATTTTGTATGTACAGAAGGATAATGTCAAATATATTTTTTCTGTTCTTTGTACTTTTATGTTAAAGAAAAGACACTATTGTCAAATCTGAAGATGTAAAAGAATTTGTCTTCTAAGACTTTTTATAGTTTTAGCTTTTAAATTTGTGGGGTTTTAGTCCGTTTGCATTAATATCTATATATACTTTGATATCTTTCATTCTTTTGTGTCTGGTTGACCAATTGTACCAGTTCCATTTGATAAACGTAATTCTCTTGTCTCAAGTCAATCCTAGATACATGATGAAGTTAATAACAGCTGACAATTGGATGGTGCTTTACAACTGACAAAGGATTTTCAAATAATTTATACTTCAGTTAATCTTCAACACAATTAAATAGAAAATGTGTTCCCTTTTTACAAATGACAATATTGATGCTCAGTTATCTTAATGAATTCCCAAGTGGCCTATAAATGATGCAAAATCAGAAAGGACGCATACCTTTTGACAGAGGCTTTTGTTATTGCACCACAGCTACACACATGACAACTCCCGAAGTCCAATGTCTTAGAACAGCCCAACAGCTTGTGCACAGAAGAGAAAATACTGATAACAGCTTCAGTTAGGGTTCATTAGAAATACGAAATAGAAAGGCATTCTAGCTGATTTGGGCCAAAAGGGAAGAACTATTGAAAGTTTACAGAACTTATCACAGGAATGAAAGAAGAGCCTTGGAAAATCAGATATCATGGAAGATATGGGATCCAGTTTATAAGAACTAGAAGCAATTTTAACCAGAGCTCTATGGTCAAAAATAGATCTAGATGTTTTCCACTGTGAGGATGTTCTATTCAAGAGCCTAATTCCAGAACTGGCTTGATTTTGATTGGCATAGCTATAATTTCAGCTTTGAAGAACCTTGAATAAGATCAGTGTGGGTACCATGAAATTGGAGGGCTATTTATGAAAGGAAATGGCTACTGAGACAACAAAGTTTTCTCTCTCTCTCTCTCTCTCTCTATATATATATATATATATAGACATATATATATATATAGACATATATATATATATATATATATATATATATATATATATATACTAAATCTTCTTTATTTAAAGTCATGAATTTCTAAAATAGAGAAAATTGAAAAGTGACAAGTTGGCATGTTTTGAAAAATGTAACTTTTTCTTCAAGGAGCTTATTTGCCCCTCCCCCGCTGATGCTGGCCTCTCTAGAAGCAGATCATACACTGTCCAGAGATGCTGCCCTGGGGAAACCCTTGTGCCTCCTCACAGACTAGGGCAGATTGGAGCTGGCCATTTCTCTTGTAAGATCCTTCTCTGGAGACTCAGATACAGAATGGGGATATGGACACTCATATCACAGGCACACTGATTTTTCACTGGACTGGGCATGCTGCCCTTCTCTTAGGGATCTTCATAGTAGCCATATTTAAGACCCTTCTGTCACCCAGCTTTCTGTCTACTGGCATTCTCGAAGAACCTCACATTTGCAGTATAAAATTGGGCTTTATAACCAACAGAAGATTTCCTAAAAGTACAACCAAGGTTATAAATAGCCTTCATGTAGATGTATGGTGTAGGTTACTTAATTCTAATATTTTCCCAATTGTTTGGATTTTCTTCAATATCTGTGCCCTCACTGTAAGATTTTTATATTACAACTTACAAAAGAAAATCCCTAACATGTGAGAGGAGAAAACACAGGGGAGGGAGTCAGCAATACCAGTAAGTGAAATTATTATTCTAAATGGGCATTGCAATGTGTATACTCAGCATTCCATAGGAAAAGCTGCACTCTGCTGCTGCACTGAATATGGTGTTGAATTGGTTCTAAGTAAGTGTAGATGACAGTACAGTTGGGATGACTCTGTTGAAGTCAAATTTTAAGGTTTGGTTTTGTTTCTTAAGAAATGCCATGGGCATCTACATCTGTTTTTGTCAGGTTTTGGCAGAGCCTCTCAGGAGACAGCTATATCAGGCTCTTGTCAGCACGCACTTCTTGGCATCCGTAATAGTGTCTGGGTTTGGTGTCTGTATATTGGATGGATCTCCAGGTGGGAGAGTCTCTGGATGGCTTTTCCTTCAGTCTTTGCTCCACATTTTGTCTCTGTATTTCCTCCCTTGAGTATTTCATTCCCCCTTCTAAGAAGGACTGAAACATCCACACTCTGGTCTTTCTTCTTGAGTTTCATATGGTCTGTAAATTGTACATGGGTATTCCAAGCTTTTTTCCTAATATCCACTTATCAGTGAGTTCATACTATGTGTGTTCTTTTCTGATTGGTTTACTTCACTTAGGATGATATTTTCTAGTTCCGTCCATTTGCCTAAGAATTTCATGAAGTCATTGTTTTTAATACCTGAGTAGTAGTCCACTGTGTAAATGTACCACATTTTCTGTATTTATCCCTCTGCTGAAGGACATCTGGGTTCTTTCCAGCTTCTGGCTATTATAAATAAGGCTGCTATGGACAACAATATCAACCAACCAGACTCCCCAGAGCTCCCAGAGAGTACAAATGGAGGGACCCATGGCTCCAGCTGCACATGTAGCAGAGGATGGTCTTGTCTGGCATTGAAAGGAGAGTTCCTTGGTCTTGTGAATGCTTGATGCCCCAGGGTAGAAGAATTTGAGGGCAGAGAATCGGGAGTGGGTGGGTGGGGAAGCACCCTCATAGAAGCAGGGGCTGGGGGGATGGGATAGGGGTTTGCAGAGAGGAAACCACCAGGAAAGGGGATAACATTGGAAATGTAAATAAATAAAATATCCAATAAAAAAAAGAAATACCATGGTCTAGAGAGTTGGCTCAGCAATTTGAAGCTCTTATTGATCCCGCAGAAGGTCTCAGCTCTGTTCCCAGCACCCAGGTCACATCGCTCATAACCACAGTAACTCAGGAACCCTGACTCCTTCTTTTGATGTCTTCAGGTACCTAAGTGCACAGGAGCTCCCAGACAAGCACGCACAAACATAAATGCATACATTCTTTTAAAGGAAAGGCATTTAATGGGCACTCCTCCCACTCTAACAGTGGGGATGAGCAGACTAGACGGAGTGCTCAGTGAGCATGCTGCAAAGTGTTGGCTTAAAGCAGTGGGAAATCCGAGGGCTTTGCAAGTTTTGTCAAGCAGTAACATACACTCTTCTCTACTGCCACAGCATAGATAGGGCAATGTGGGAACCACAGGCAGCCATGATAAGCAGGGCTATTCAACCTGCTTATCAACCATAAGCATAAGCATAAGCATAAGACCATAAGCAACAGTGGTCACATAATGTGACAACTTGCCCAGTAGAATTCTGTTACATTGTTCCCTAATAAGAACAGGAATGTAGCTGCTGTCATTGCTGTTTATAGCTTTCTCTGTATAAATCAATTGTTCTTTTTCAAGTCTAAAAGATATATCCCACTTTTATTGCTTTTATTAAGTTTGACAAGTTACATCCCCAAACTGCTTCTCCTTGCATCAAACTATTATTAAAGGTATGGAAAGATTTGTATTAAAAATTATTGTAACTTCAGTGTATATTAATATTTGGGATTTCTCTGATGATAACATTGTTCCTTAGCTCCATAATATGTCTTCTCTTTCAAAACTCCTTTATGGTTGTGTCTGCATGTATATTATGTACAGACATGTATGTATTTGTGCATGTGTGTGAGCATGTGTGTGCGTGTGAGTGAGCGCATGTATGTGCATGTATGTGTGTATATGTGTGTTTATTGGTAAGAAAATATATAAAGTTTAAAAAGAGGAGAAAAATAAAATTCAGAAAAAAAAATGTGAGAAAGGGCTTTATATTTCCTGGCCCTGTGGTTCTTGCTCTGTCATTAGCCAATTACTCACCATTCAGTCCTATTTATTGCTGGAGCAAACACATGGAAAGGATGCTTGCTTAACTTCTGGCACTGTTTACTGTAAGCCTCAAAACATAACTAAGGAGACCTAAAGTAATGTGCTGCCCTTGACAGCACATGATCCAGTTAGAGAAGGAATTTTCCACTTACTGTATACTGTATACGTTTCCCCCTATGACCTATGACGTCTGTTACTATAATTTCCCCCAAAGTATTCAGGGAGTTCAATCATGCACAGATATGTTCATTCAGTCAACAGTCATTTGTGGAACAATCACTTTTTATAAGGTAATCGTAAAAGAGGCCAAATGAGAAAGAAGATGGGCGGAAGGAGCTGTGGAAAACCACGAGAAGACAGTATGGGGAAGGAAATCTGGAAACTTTCACGGGGCAGAAAACCTCAATGTTCCTGAAGGAGAAGTAGAAGTTTGTCTGTGGCCCGAGGATGCAAAGGCCTTTGAGTGAGCACAGTTCCTATGTCTTGTGAGTCGGGGAGAGAGGCCGTATCCACAAAGAACAGATCGCCACACTGGTGGCCTGAGAAGAGCCTGCTTGTGGTTAAAGGTCTACAGAAAGCACTGTAGAGATGGGCCAAATCGTTCGCCAAAGACGCTTTGTATGGCTGAGATCTGGAAACTTTTCCCGTAACACTTGTTGCAGCTTATATTTGTGTCTACATTTTGGAAATATAACTGAGAATATAAAGATGTACTTAGACCTCTACCACGAAGATGAAAGGGATTCTAACATAAAAATACATGATTTATAGAGGATTCAGACAAAAAAATTATTGGGTTTTCCTTATTAGACTACAGACCACTGGAATTACAGCTTCCATTAACCTTTCTTTTGGAAGGAATTTCCTTGCTGAGCAATCCCCCAGTAAAGGTTTTTTTGTTTGTTTGTTTGTTTTCTGTAAAAACTTTACTGTAAAAAAAAATAGTATTGACCCTTGCACATTGGCCAGAAAGCTTTTGATTATGCAAGTAGCTCAATCCAGACTTTTCTTCTGCAACTCTGTCTTATTTATAAGTTAACTTTTAGTCTCCTAAACACTGGAGCTAATCTGGGGAAGCGAAGTTTTCTCCACAGGGGGGACTGAGTGGGTGGGGACTGCATGTGATGAAAGGGACAAGTAGAACAGCAAAAGGATGCTGCCTCAAATAATCAGAAAAGGATGCTGCTTCAAATAATCGGACATGTGATCTAGAGCAGGGCAACGGTAAACACTGTGTGAAGGTCGGCGGTTAGCTCACCTGGCTGGGGCAGAGAGTGGTTTTGTTTTTTGTTTGTTTGTTTGTTTGTTTTTCCTGCTTGCTGCTCCTGTTCCCTGCTGCTGTGCCTCCCCCACCCTATGGACTCTCCCTCTGGAACATAAACCAAAACAAACCATTTTCTCGTTAGGCTGCTTGTAGTCAGGGTATTTATCATAGCAACAGCAAAGCGCGAACATGGCAGGTAAAGCTGAGACTGGTACAAACAGAAACAGTCAGAAGACTGGCATATTCTATCTTCTGCTGAACATTATGGGACTTTTGTTTTTGCCATAGAAAGTAAGGGTTCTTATGTTCTAAATAGGTATTTGTAGTTTTACTTTTACTCTAAATCCCTTTTGGCCAATCCCTCTCTATATTGTGGATCTATGGGCTTTCAATCGTATATATCCTGTTTTCTCACTATGAAATTTTGTCTTTACTCAAGATATCTCTTCAACTTACGTCTTTTTAAATCTCCAGAAAACTTTCTTTAAAAACACTATTGCTTATTTTAACTTGCAAAAGTGATTTTATGTTATCCAGTTTTTTCATCTATTTTTACATATAACAACAAATATAATGTGTATATATTTCATACATTCATCTATCATGTCAGAATTTATTATGTGAATCATAGAGCTGCTAAAATGTCTGACAATTGAAAAACATTTTGAATAAACAAGATTCATACGAGTGGTGACACGTATAGAACATGAATTTCCATCTCCAAAAATCTGATGGTTGAAACGTACAACTTACAGAGCTCTGAACAGTGCATTCCTCTAACCGCCATTAACATTTCATCTCAATTTGGTTTACATAGGGACATTCTTGACGTGACTTAAATTTCACATTTTTTATGCCTGGCATCACTGATAATGAGATCTTGCTTCTTCATCATTCATTTTCATTGCCTTAAAATACAGGTAGTAATTTCTGGAATGGCTGCAGTGTCATATGTCACTTGGTTATCTGAACTTTCCTGACATTATGTATTGTGACTCTGAGTCTCCTTGCTCAGTTGCTTGGATATAATCAATCTAGGTCTAAATTTAGGTCTTCTGTATAAAATACATTTTATTAGAATTTCTTTGCTCACGTGCCACTACCTGAATCCACAATAAATGCAGTGGGTAATTATGAATTAGACAGATAATGGAACTTTGGAGAATGAAGACACCCACCAGCAGTTACTGCCTCTGACGACTTCCTACCGACTTGATATTACCCACATTTTCATTCTTTACTACGAGAGAAGTTTCAGAGTCATCCTCAAGTTACATTTGAAATTCCATTCATAAGTTGGCTACTAGAACCTTCAATTCATTCAGACAAAAATACAACAGCTGTGAACACAGGTCCGACTCAGTCTGGAGGCACCTTGTCAGTGACAGTCTCTACCTTAAGAAATCTCCTTTTATCAGAGGGGACCAAGATTCACCGATGTAGCCACCTCCTGCAGCTGACCAAACCTAGGGGAACCTGTCTAGTAAGATTGTATACAGTTTAAAGTGTCACTTGTCCATCATGTTGTAGGCATTCAGGACCTAGATCAGGATGTGGGATGAGTGAGTCTCTGGCAGCAAAGGACTGGAAAGTAGTGTTAATTATCTGTCGGTGAGGGCTGGTAAATGTATCCGTTGGCTTTGGACAAAAGCAGCAGAGATAAACAAGCCTATAGAGAGAGTAGTGGCTCAAGGTGCCAGAACTTCCAGGGAATGGTGCAGGCTGCCTCCAGCTGGGTTTCTAGCTCTTTACGGTAAAGCTGTTTGCAGTCAAGCAATGCTTTCTACATTTTGATTTTTTTTTCTCCATTTGCTTCAGAAAAAAGGCCCCGGCTCACTGTTTAATACATTTATCTTTTACTTTTAGTTTAAGTGGTTATTTGCTTTGTTATCAAAGGATTTCATTAAGTCATCTGGCTGAATAGCTCTACTAGAGAGAATGAGGCTGTATTTCCAGTAGTATTCACAGATGTTTGGGGTCCCAAAATAAGAAGTGGGGTGCCATTGCAAAGAGGGAGCTTCAGCATTCTCATGAGAGTCAGGATAAATTTGGAGAAGCTCAGGTGAGTGGAGACTGTGAACATCACTATCCACTTCTCTGTGAGTCTCCAACCTCCTGTGAGCAGCACTATTCACTTCTCTGTGAGTCTTCAGCCTCCCACTTCTCTCTAAATCCTCGTCCTCCACACCTATTTGGGTAAGCTGTGACTTCTACTATAAGCTTTCTCTTTTAATTAAAAAATTCACATGTATTTATTCATGTGTGTGTATATAGGAACATGGGCTGAATGTGGGCACAAGTTTACCTAAGGTCAAGTGGAGTTTAGAGGACAACTTTGAGGACAATTGTGTGGGTTCTAGGAATCAAACTCACTTCATCAGACTTTAAACATGTGTCTAAAACATGTGTAGATAACACTGTGACTACTGAGCTATAGTCAGCTATGCTTTGCTGAACACAAACAAGACAGACAGACTCCTGGGCCTTAACATCTGGCCTATAACTAGCACAGCGGCTTTCATATCATACATACTTCTAGAACTGGGTGGCAAGAAATCAAAATAAAGAAAGCTGGCCTTTTAGACATAATCACCATGGGCTCACTTTGTAGTTCAGGCTGTTCTCAAAATCATAATCCTTCCTGGACCTCCATAGTGCCAAGACAACACGTGTAAGCTGGCACACTTGGATAATTATAACATTTTTATATGGCTCTGCCACTGAAAAGATAAGACATGTCTATTCTATTACCATGCTCCATTTTCATCTCATGACCTACGTTAGCAATATCCAAGTCTATATGCTACTAATCCTAACTCTTCTTCAAATGTGTTGCCTCTTATATAACCTATCTGTGATTTATATAACAAGATTGTTCATGTTTGTAGTCTCAACAATCCAGAGGAAGTCAGGAAGATCACATGCTCCAGACCAACCTGGGCTACATAGCAAAGTCTAGGACAGTCAGACTATACAACAACATTTTGTCTCAAAATTAATAGGGAGGAAAGAAGGAGAAGGAGAAGGAGAAGAAGAAAAGGAAGAAGGGGAGGAAGAGAAGGAGGAAGAGGAGGAAGAGGAAGAAGAAGAGGAGAAAGAGGAAGAGGAGGAGGAGGAGAAGGAAAAGGAAGAAGAAGGGGAGAAAGAGAAGGAGGAGGAGAAGGAAGAGGAAGAGAAAGAAGAAGGGGAGAAAGAGGAGGAGGAGGAGGAAGAGGAATAAGAAGGGGAGAAAGAGGAGGAGGAAGAGGAAGAAGAAAGGGAGGAAGAGGAGGAGGAGGAAGAAGAAGGGGATGAAGAGGAGGAGGAGGAGGAGGAGGAGAAGGAAAAGGAAGAAGAAGGGGAGAAAGAGAAGGAGGAGGAGAAGGAAGAGGAAGAGAAAGAAGAAGGGGAGAAAGAGGAGGAGGAGGAGGAAGAGGAATAAGAAGGGGAGAAAGAGGAGGAGGAAGAGGAAGAAGAAAGGGAGGAAGAGGAGGAGGAGGAAGAAGAAGGGGATGAAGAGGAGGAGGAGGAGGAGAAGGAAAAGGAAGAAGAAGGGGAGAAAGAGAAGGAGGAGGAGAAGGAAGAGGAAGAGAAAGAAGAAGGGGAGAAAGAGGAGGAGGAGGAAGAGGAATAAGAAGGGGAGAAAGAGGAGGAGGAAGAGGAAGAAGAAAGGGAGGAAGAGGAGGAGGAGGAAGAAGAAGGGGATGAAAAGGAGGAAGAGGAAGAGGAGGAGGAGGAAGAAGAAGGGGATGAAGAGGAGGAGGAGGAAGAAGAAGGGGATGAAGAGGAGGAGGAGGAAGAAGAAGGGGATGAAGAGGAGGAGGAGGAAGAGGAGGAGGAGGAAGAAGAAGGGGATGAAGAGGAGGAGGAAGAAGAGAAGGAGGAGAAAGAAGAAGGGTATGAAGAGGAGGAGGAGGAAGAGGAAGAGAAAGAAGAAGGGGAGAAAGAGGAGGAGGAGGAAGAGGAAGGGGAGGAAGAGGAGGAGGGGGGAGTTAGCAGAGGCAGAGGTAGAGGAGGCACTGGCAACTTGAGGGAGGAAATTCCTGGAGGTAGCATGTGAAGGAACACTAGAAGACTGTGGTGCTCAGAGAGATCTCATCCACTGTCCTCAGTTGTCTAGAGGCCCAGAAACAGTTCATACTCAGCTACTGGAGGTAGGAATGCTGACACTCCCACTGACTTTCAAACTAATGGTATGAGCAAATGTGATCAGACTTGAGACTTTTTTCAGATTACAGTTGTTGTCTTCCTTTGGGAGAAAAAAACAAACACAGCTTATACAAATTTCCCTTCTATCAATAAGCAGCAGAAGATTGGAAAGGGCTCCAATATGGATATTTAATTTTAAAGTCAAAGCAACCAGTAATTTCAGAGAACAATGTGACATACCATGTATTTTTCTGTGTTTCAGAATTACATGGATCTATGCAGTAGCTAATAATAGCAGAATTAGAGAAAAATGAAGTATTAATATTAAATCTAAAAAGATATTCCTTTGTCATTCTCCAAAGGACAATAAATGAATGAATCTTTATGATTAACACTTAAGCCCTCCAAATAAGAAAATACTCATTACAATATACAGATCAATATGTTGTGAGCACCGTGGCTCACAGCAGATGAACTAATGGGAGGCGGGTAGGCTGAGCCCTAACCCAGAGGACATCTCAGGCTAAAGAAAACCAGAACTTTTTCCTGTAGCCACAGTTGATTGAAGGATTGGTTTATATCCCCAGTAACCAAAGTTTAAGAAGCATGCTTGACATTTCATTTATTTTCTGAAAAATAGAGTAAATAAAGGCTTCTTTCTGCAAATGCTAAGCCTGACACCCTTTACCTCACCTTGTGCTTTTGTGGAAACTGGCTAAAAAGACTTTCTAGGTTGCAGGCTAACCAGTTCGAGGGACACAGGTGTCCTGGGTTTATTTTCTTAGCCAGTTTGTCCTGTGTGGGTTTGTTCCTCTGTCCACAGCTGGAAAATGATGGCCCTGCTGGTGCCAGTGATGTCACCATGATGCAATGCATAGCACATTCCCTTTCTAGGAAGGGTTCTGCAGACAGCAACATTTTTGCTAAATGATAAACAGCTTACTTTGAAGTTACATTTACAGGATACATGCATGAATTTGACTCAGATTTACTTGAAATAATGAAAACTGTAGAGTTAAAGATCACCCACGTATTCTATTACGTATTCTAATAATTCACCACGTATTCTAATTCACCCGTGTATTCTAATAGCTCGTTAGCACTGCCTTAGAATGCAGGAAAGCAGTTGGGTAACTTAAGCATTAAGATCATTAAGTACTTAGCGAATATCGATTGCCTTCTCTGATTTCAGATCTTACAGGAGATACTACAGTAAAAGTTCTAATGCCCAAAGGGAAAAAAAAAAGTCGAAAGCCAAACATCTGACAGCCTGGTGCTCTAAGACCCGTTTCTGTCTTGATAGGCCCCAAAGACAAGTGCAATAATTTGAGGGCATATTGAACTGTGGAAGATACCAAAGAGGATTTTAATGCCAGAATGTTCCCATTGCCCCTGATTTTTTTTTACCACTGACTGTCAAGGTTTGGATTTGTTTGGTTGTCTTTTGCAGTACTAAGGATCAAATACATGGTCTGTAAGTACTAGGCAAAGGCTTGCCCACTGCCTGAGCCACCTCCCCAGTCAAGATTAAACAAAAGTATAATTATAGAACATTTGGAAATCATGGACACAAATAAATAAATAAAACTTGGGTAACCTACAATACAGTTATAAACAGTATTAATACTTCACTCACCCAGCAACTTCTAGGAATTCCTATCATGTGCAATCAATTCTGCTTGCAGTATAGATATGAAGATGTCTCAAAGCTAGCCGATGTCTTCCTAATAGAGGGGTAGAGGAGGGGTGTGATAGTCTCTGACCTCAGTATATAATGTGTATGCTTGAACCTTGGGCTGTCATGGCTGTGCATTTTGAAGTCATTTGATGAGGTTTACTGTTACCATTGTGTGAGCATGAGTACCACTGCTCAGCTTAGCTGCTATGCATAGAAACATCAGTCAGCAGTGCAAAGGAAAGCCCCCTGCCCAGTCAGTGGAGCGCAGGAGAAGCAGGCCACAGGTGAAGGTTCCTCGCAGAGGCCTTTACTCTGACCTACAAACCTGGCATTTCTCATTGGGGTTCATCTTTGAAGGAGTCGGAGGCCCTTTGCAATGTTTTACGGTACTTTCCATTAAAGTATGCCGTGTAAATCAATCATGGTTTCAATTTTTCTGTCAGATGCCTATAACCTTAAAGAAGAGCTTTCAAAATTAATCAAACCAGTAACTCAATTTAATTTTTCACGAGAGAATAACAGTATGGGGTTTAACTGTAGCTATCTTAATTTTAAATATTTATTAATCAATTTTGGTTAGCAAATTTTCTACAAAAGAAGTTTAAAGATAGATGATTAAAAATTGATCTTATTTTCTGTATAAACAGCCACTGCCATTTTCTTTTTCCTCAAAATAAAAGAGTTGCGTCTTTCTGTGAGTAAGGGTCTATTCAGTCCAGTGCATCATTTGCTGTGTTTATTCAATTAAAAACTAATTATTTCTGTAAATTGTTAACCCCTTCAAAGGGGGTCCAGAGCTCTTAAACCAGTATCTCTTAACCCAGATCTCTTAAACTAGCACATGAACAGCTGTACAATATATCTTTGATGAATAAATACATAAATATTTATACACAAAAGTAAGGAAACTAGGGGTCTGGGATCAGTCCATAAAGGTCTTATCCTGCAAACATGAGGAGCTCAGTTCCAACCCATAGCACATACACAAAAGGCTGCAGTAATGTGCTTGTAATTCAAGCAATGGAAGAATAGGGAGAAGAGGGTCCCTAAAGCTCATTGGCTGAATGGTAAGTATCAGGGTCAGGGAGAGACTTTGTCTCAAAAACATAAGTCCAACAGTAATACAGGAAAACACCCAGCACTGTCCTCCACACATGGGATGCATTCCTACCACATGTCCACACAAGTATAGCGCACACACACACACACACACACACACACACACACACACACACACACAGCGAGAGAGAAAGAGAGAGAGAGAGAGACAGAGACAGAGACAGACATAGGCAGAGAGATGGATACAGACACAGAGACACAGAGACACAGAACCAAGCAGAAGAATATTCCTCACAGATCTTTATCTTAGAAAAGAGAGGAAAGTCTGAAGGAAGGTATCATGAGGATTGCCTACACACTGAGGATGCCTTACTGATTTAGGGTTTATACAAAGAATGGTAATGCATTTCTTTTATGATTCCTCCCCTTACTTTTAAGCTACTTTGTGAAAGTATTATTGATACATAAGAATTCATACATGTTATAGCAATATTAGTGCATTTTGGGTTTTCTAAGGAATTTACACATTCACACAATATATTCCAATTATTTTAATACACTTACATCCCTTCCCTAATGCTTTCCAAATCCACTCCCACCCTTGGCCTGCTCCATGTTTTGTATCCTTTTTTACAAATTTATTATTATTTTAATATTAGTTTTATTAATTAAATATTAATATATTTAATATTATTTTAATGAATCTTCCATAGATTCATGGTGTAGGTTCATTCGGTGGAGCACCATTGACCTAGCAGGGCCACACCTTTAAAAAACTGATTCCTTCTCCAGACACTATCAACTGTCCATAGCTTTTTAGTTAGGGGCTGGGCTTGTGCCCTCCTCTAGCCTCTGCCTGCTTTACAGGCCTGATCTTGGATCAATCTTAGGCAGGCAATCATCGCTGCTTTGAGTTCATGAGTGCAGTGGTCCTGTCGTGAAGAAGACTCTATCCACTCCTCCCTGACCTTTGGTCTTCACAGTTTTCTTACCCATTCTTGCATGATGGTCCCTGAGTCCTGGAGGTAGAGAATGGAATAAATATATAAAGATGCCCCATTTATGGCTGAGCTCTGCAAAGACACTTACTCTAAGCATTTATTGCACACATTTTGATGAGTTTCTGAATAAGCATACACTTGTAAATCCACCACTAGTATAAAAGCCATAAACATGACCATCACTTTCTATCCAGCTCATGAATAAGCCCCTACTCTGCCACTAAGTCTACTTTGTTCATGGGCCCATTGGGCAATAACAGTAATGGCTGGGGTAAGAAGCTAACTGCCAATAGAACAGATCATTCTATTCACTTGATTACTGAACTCCTCTTCAGCTGGAATCACCTTTTGATGGGTATTTACATGGGTCATAAGTATCTTCACATCCTTCAACCATTTGGCGAGCTCTATCTACATACTTCTTCCCCAGATATCTTTCTCACTAATTTTCCAATCATGCTCTTTCCAAGTCTCTGACCATTTAGCCAACCACTGGCTGCAAGTAAGCATGGAGTTGGCCTGGCTTAGTTGTCTTGAAAGGCGCAAGTCATAGGTTTTTCAGGTTAGAGGTGCCTGGGGGGTACTATGTGCCTTTATGTTCCTGAGAAACTAAGACCTCCCTCAGGCTTTGAAGCATTCAAGACATTCCATGCTTCTCGGTGTGTTCCCTCAGAAGTCAAGGAAGCATGGACGCATAATAGGTCAATTGGTCCGAGACATTAATCTTATGTATCCTATATAGCTTGAAAAGATCATTGTATCCTGGCAACTACAACTGTATTGATCTTGGCAATTGCCACTATATTCTGTTTCTGATAAAGGTATAAAAATTCTGATTACCTACAATAACTGTCACACCCTTAGTTTTTCTGTGGCCACCTTCAGTCCCAGCCTGGTTTAATTTCTCTCCAGTCATACTCGACAACTTTGGCCTGGTAAGTAAGCAGGGTTACTTACAATTGGCTACAGCCCATGAACCAGTGGACAATCACACATCTGGACATTTCTCCTTCCAAACAAAATGTATGACGTGTGTCCTGTCTGATATTCTGCCCACTGTAAAGATTTATCTTAACCAGTGTCATTTAGGGTTGCCCAAGGGGTTGTAGTGTCACAGCTGTTCACTTCTTGGTGATGCCTGCATAATATTCTTAACCATTCGTAAACTAGACCCTAATCTTATCTTCCTTAGTCAACCAATGATAGGGCACACAGCTACAACCCAGGCCCAGAAGCTATAGGTATGTGTTTGGCAGTAGATGGCATTGTACCAGAAATAAAAACCTTAGGATTTTGGGTAACTTCAGGTACCTTGCTTGTTCCTTTAGGACCTGCTCAGGATGGATCCTGTGCATACTACTTCAGTAATAGATTGCTGCCTCTGGAAAGTGAGCCCTGTACCTTGCTTGGATAGCAGAGGAGAGCTGGCCCTGGTGGCATGAGCCAGCATGGAGGGCTTGGCCTAACCCCTTGCCAAGTACAGCTTTGAGTGAGTTATCCAGGATAGTGCCAGAGAGCTCATCCTGGTGGTCAGGGTCTGGGAGGGCTGGCAGGCTAACCAATTCAGTTACCATCCAGCCCAGGGCTTTGAGTTGGCCCACCCCAATATCTACCTCATATATGAACTGCTAGAGTGAGTAACAGGGCCGGGGCCGGCAGGTTCAAAACTGCAGTATCTCAACGACACAGGGAAACAATAGAATATCTGAGAGAAATTTCAGTGAGGATTCTGTATTGATAGTGTAGCAGAAGCCAGAGGCCTCAAAGCAGACCAGCAACTCACTGCAATGAACATTTGCAAGTAAAGCTGTGTGGATAAAAGGGTTTACTGTGGGACACACTGATACAGCTTCCACAAGTTTTATTTATTTATTTATTTATTTATTTATTTATTTATTTATTGAGGGAGAAGGAAGTGGCAAGGGCAGAGAGTGGATCCAAAAGGATGAGAAAAGAGTGAGATTTGGTGCATGATGTGAAATTAACAAAAAGAAAAATCAACAAAAAGTTTTAAAAAATAATAGATTGCTGCTGTGCAAGTCCTACCTTACAGTTTGGTGGGTCATATGACACTCAGCTCAGGTCACATGGTAACTCACTGGCCTTTATTACTGTTGTTATGCTACTGTTTTGGTACCCAACAGAAGAGTTACTCTCTTAAATTATTTTAACTATACATTTCAGTATTCTTACTGTAGTGACTGCATTTCATAGAGTACCTGTAGATTTACTCGTTACACTATCTTCTTACTTCTGCACAATATAGAAAAACTATGTAAAAATGATCTAATCTATATTCTTGATTAGTGAGTTGGTGAGACTCATCTACCTATTCATGAAATCGTCCATGTACGCAGCCTATACATGCTTATACAGCACGCATGCTCTGCATACCTTCAGCACATTCTCAGAGTTGCCACAATGTCCCAACTCCTCATTGCCAGTGTTCTGTGTTTGCTGCCATGACAAACATTTGAAAGAAATCCTTTAAGAGGAAGATGCGTTTTGACTCTCAGTTGCAGAATTTACAACTCAAAGTCAGCTGGATCCATTGCTTTTAGGTATGAAGTGAGGTAGACTATCAGAGGACCAGGAGCATGTGGCAGAATTGGCTCAGCTCATGACAGCCAGGAAGTAGAGAGAACCCTGCTGCAGAGTATACTAATGAAGTCAGTCAAGAGCAAACGCCTGGGTAGCTCTGTACTTCACTGGCCACATTGTGTGGTGTATACTTTCCATAATTACATATGAGTGCTTTAGAAACAGGAATAGGCTGCATATGCAAACAGCTTCATGAATAAATGAATGAATCTTACCTACCCATATATCAAGAATATAGGATGGGTAATTTTTAACATGGGTTCTATAAAATAGAAAGACAGTGTAAAGAATAAATTCTAGAGATACTCTGTGCGACACACTGACTATAGTAACAGAACTGAATTCTATAGTTCTTGTTGGAACTCTATAATTATTGTATTGATATTGTGAAAAAAAATCAAGTGTGAGAAGGGGAGATATGTCCAGTCATGAAAACATGTTGCTACTGTGCACTGACATATAGAGTGTCTTTCTTAAAAAATAAAAAGGGTCAAGTACTAGAGTGATGTAAAGTCCCTCCTACTCTCAAGATTTGTTGTTTGTTTGCTTGTTATTAGTGAAGCTGATTCAGTGCACAGACACTTGAGAGAATGACACTTTCACTATAATTTCCCAAAGAGAGAGCTGTGCTCCCATCTGTACCAGTGATGTTCAGAACAGGGATGATTCGCACATGGCTGAGAGCACAGAAGCAGAAGCTGGAACTAGAGAAAAACTAGGACTCAGCTCTGTGTTCTCATTCTATCAAGAGTTCCCAGAGGCATCAAGGAGGACCAGACTGACTTCTCACAGAGGTCTCAAAGGAAGGGGGCTAGGAATGCTGTGTAGTAACTGAAAGCTTTCCTTGTATGTTTGTAAAAATCTTTGCTGGGAAGATTTCAAGAAGTAGGCTTGCTTTAGCAAATGGTAAAAACCTCAGCACCAGTGGCCTGTGTCTGAAATGTCACCCGATTCCTGTGCTGTATGCCAGGAAAGATGGTAAGCAGCCATCATGTCAGAGAGCATCTGTACACACAGCCTCAGTCTAGGATGATGCCTATTGTTGTTCCAGGGATCTACAGGCTTTTCATAACTGAACTGTGGAACCTCAAACTCTCCAACTTCCCCATCTACACATCCTGATTAAAGGTGCCATATGCATGATCAAACTAACCTGGATTACACTTGTCAAAATATCTGAGTTGACCAAAGATGTATTTTGTAGTGTTTGTTTTCTCAGTTATTTGGACTTGGTTTTCTCCTTAGCAATTATTTGTTAATTTAACAACTTCTAATTTTACTTTTTAAAATAACCATTTAAAGCAGGGCATGGTAGTGTATGCTTTTAGTCCCCAGCACTTGGGAAGCAGAGGCAGGTGCATCTCTGTGAGTTCGAGGCCTGCTTTGTCTACACAGTGAGTTCTGCCAAGAGTACACAGAGGGTCTACATCTCAAAAAAACAAAAACAAAAACAAAAAACAGATAAAAATGAAATAAAATAAAATAGTTAATTGAACCTATCAAAGTGATGGGATGTCATTACTCTCTCTTCTGTCTAAAAATCACTTGCTTCAATCTTATGTTTGTATCATATTTCCTTGGGATAGGAACCAAAAGCATGAGGTATGCTTGTTTCTCCTGGGTTATCACCACAGTAGCAAATACAACCCTTCTAAGTGGCTCTTCTCTTTTTGTACCTATACAAAAAAGACTATAATTTAGGATTTTCAGCTAGCATTGTGTTATTTAAATG
This sequence comes from Arvicanthis niloticus, assembly GCF_011762505.2. Taxonomy (NCBI): domain Eukaryota; kingdom Metazoa; phylum Chordata; class Mammalia; order Rodentia; family Muridae; genus Arvicanthis; species Arvicanthis niloticus. Next base: position 16,960,475 of record NC_047664.1, read on the forward strand.
AATGGATCTTTTTGGTTCATTTTTTTAAATTTTGTCATTTTTTTTCTTAAATATTCTTGCAGCTTACATAGGAGAAAAAGAGTAGTGTGAACTAAAAGGAACATACCCATGCCAAACCTATAAGATGCTTCCCAACTCACAGACTGAGCACACAGATTATGGTTTCTTCTCTTGACAAACTCTGTAGTAATCAGACTGTATCATGAATATTTGAATCCCAGGAGCTATTTGTGAAATGCAACCAAAAGTTGCTGACCAGAAATCCAAGATAGTTTTATGTGACTGCTAAATGGATGGTACAGGTGATGGAGGAACAGTCAACAAAAGAGTCTCACAGAGACTTTGTCACGGAAGAGGTTCCTGGGAGAATCCAATAGCATCATAAGCAAGAGTTGGAATAAATGTTTCTGGAGGAAATGGGATGCAGGCAGTAGAGGGGTGTGTGTGTGTGTGTGTGTGTGTGTGTGTGTGTGTTTCCATAGGTTTTGTATTTCATGAACACACAAGCATTCTTTTCTTTTAGGTCTTTAGTTAATGTACAGGGCTGCAGAGTTCTGCATTTGTTCATGAATGTCACGATCAGTACGTGCAAGGTTCCAGGTGAAGATCCAGGAAGCTTGAACTCCATTCATTTAGCAGATAAATTATTTTGACATGGTAAAAATGTTTTCATAATTCATACACATAAAGAATAAATTAGTAAAGAACCATGTGTCCTTAGTTATATTTTAGAGTTATTGGCATTACTTATAACAGCTTAAGCTAATTTTTAATTGTCCTCATACTTATACACAAGGCCTTAAGTATTTGTGTATCAGGAACCATGTCAAACACTGCTTATTCTCCTACAACAAAGGAGACAGTCATTGCATTCAGCTGCTTCTAAAGTTTTCAGGTTTTTACTTTAAGCAATCTAAATCACCTCATAAAATTGCTGAGACCAGTCCCCTTATCTCCAAAGTACTCTACCATCTCTTATAGCCTCCCAATCTTGTTTCAGAAGCTTAAACCAATAGCAGCAGTGGTTAACTAGAATTTCATCAAATTTCTTACTTATCCCTCTTATGGTAGCAATGAGTGTACACATCAGACAGAAAGAGGTCAGTATTCACAAAAATGGAGAGGAATATGAAGTGCAGGACTTTGATGAAGAAATTTTTATGGCATTTGAGTAAGTGTTAATTCTCAGTAGAAAGATGTATAATGTTATTTTATATACCTTAGTTGTCATGTTTCCAATATCTTAATACTACAACTGAATAAATACCCCACAAATAGGAATATACTCATTTTTGCAACATTCATAATCAGGTGAACTATTAAGACCCAAGTTTTATTTAGACATTTCACATGTTATCTTGATTTTAAAATCTGCTTTTTCCTTCAAGAAACAGGACTAAGGGTATCATCAAGAAAATATTAACAAACAGTACATAATTCCTTTTAAAAATTCAGGTAGGTTGAATATTTTGCATCTCACCCAACCCTGCAGCATGAAGCTTCCTCAACTCATATTTGTTTTTTGTGCTTCAAAGTCTTGTGTGGGTCACTCTTATGGTTATGTTTATATGTTGACTTGCTTATCCCACAATAGTATTATGACTGGTTATCACATTCTAAAATGCCAGATTCCATTTTAATTGTAATGTTGCCTACTTTTTTATAGAAACTATTCATATTTTATTACTGTAAACAACTTTGATCATAATGATGCCATTCAAAATAGCTGATCAAGCTGAGAAAAATGGCACTACAGTCGTAAAGCCACTCTATATGTAGCTATTAACATTTTTATAGTGCATATAAGAAAAAGGGTTTTAAGTTGCAACCATAGACAAATACGAAAATAATTTTAAACACAAGGCTATCTTTTCAAAGATTAGAAACATGCTACTTAAATAATCATTACCAACAGACACTTTCAGATTCTGGCAGATGACCTTCACGACAAAGACAGTATATGTTGGAATTTGCATTAGAAAGATTCAAATGATCTTACTTTGCTAGGTCAGAAAACAAGAGCTTTCAGTTCCTGGGAAGAAGTAAGAAAGGAATACACCATAACCTCACTTCAAAACTATTCTCTAGTTGTATTCCGGAGGCACAAGCCTATAGAGAAGGAGTTTTAAGAGACATATTCTTTTGGCACTACTAGGATCCAACGCTCTCTTCAGATGAAATCAAAGGCACTTAGGAGGTGTCTGCCACAGAGAGAGCGTGCTATAAAGTACAGCAGAGAACATGGCCTCTGCCACAGCGAGCTCGCAATCTAGTTCAGGAGAGATGAGATAAACACACAATTAATGACTAGAATCTCTAGTCCACAGATATTTAAATAACAGCACGACAGCAACAAAAGCAGTACAAGGCCATGTGCACACATAATGACCAAGAAAACTAGGGAGGAATAACCAGCGCTGGAATTCAAAGAGGGAGTTCAAGGGTGGGGTGGTCAAGGAAGGTTTAATGCAAGAGTTCTCTAGCTAGGTCTTGAAAGACTGGTAACAATAACATCTCACACTTGTTTAATGTTATTCAGGCTGTCAGGAAGCACCTGAGGCCAGAAGAATCACTTTCTAGTGTATTGATTTTATTTAATAAAAGTAGCTCAAGACATTTTATGTAGAAACAAGTACTTGTTATTTGTTCTGGTAGTAGTAGTGGTAGTAGTAGTATCACTAACACTGTGAAGCACCTTGGCAATGTTTGAGTGCTGCACACACACACACACACACACACACACACACACACACATGCATGCATGCACACAAATCTCTATATATCTATATCTCTCTCTATATCTATATAGTAGCATTTATTCTAAAATTTAAACTTTAATTTTTCTCTGGTCATTTAGGGATCTGGGGGAGTTTTCATTGGCTTCTGTGAAAGACAAATGCTCTCATGTAGGGGACTTTCCTCACAGTAATATGAGCTTCCCAGGCGCTTCCCTGGGCACTGCCTGCTTTACAAAGAGAGCTTGGTTCCTATGAGAAACAAAGGAAAGACTTTTGAATGGTTAGCAAGAAACCACCCTGATCATCATGGTCCAAGTACTGGCCTTTTTTCTGATGGCAGATGAGCTGAGGACCTAGTTGGTAAAACACATGTTTACAGTAACACCCTGTGACATAGTAGGAGACTGTGAATAAGCCAGGGAAGGTCATTTAAAGACATTAAATTTTAATTTTTCAAATAGTAAAAAATATGGAGAATGCAATGGAATATAAGTAGAACTCTGAACTTTATTTGAATTATTTGTTAGCAATTAATAGTTACTTAGATAATTTAAGATACCAGATAGATTTGTAAGGTGTGTGTATGTGTGTGTGCATGTGGAGTGTGTGTGTGTGTGTGTGTGTGTGTGTATGTGTGTGTGTGTGTGTGTGTGTGTGATGTCTGTGTGTGTCTCAAGTAAGATGGAAGGTATAGTTAGTATAACAAAAGTTTTATTTTTGGTTGAGGGTCATCACACAAGGTTCACACTCTAAATTCCTGACTATAGTCCTAAGCCTATTTCCCCAAGGCTGCTCACTCACCTGTGTGATGTACCTTAGCTGAAGTTCAGGTCCAGTCTCTAATAGAAGTCTCTGATTGGAGGGTCAGGATGGGCGAGACTCTCCAGCAGCAGGGCACATCCAGCTGGTGTCTTTCCAGATGGACAGACCAGCTCATTGCTCTTAGTCTTTGCTTATATACAGTGCTGTGGGCATCATGGGGTTCTAGGACTGTGTCTGGTTATCCTGAGTGAGTGATGTCTCTGGGTTCCAGTTGTCAGGTATGGCTTTGGGTGTAATGGGGGTCCTGACTAAGCTATAGTTACATCTTTGAAAGGCATTTTTTACTATGTTCATTACGGCTTGTGTGGTGTCTGTGTGTGTGTGTGTGTGTGTGTGTGTGTGTGTGCGCGTGTGCGTGCACGTGTGCGTGTGCACACGCCCATGCACTCTTATGTGCATGCTCATACATAAACTTGAGTGTATATATGTACCAATAATGAATATAGAAGCAGTTATGAATTTGAGACAGCAGTGGGGCACAGGAGGAGTTGGAGGGGGAAAAGGAAGGGTAGAAATGATGCAAGCACAGTACTTTTATATAAAATTCCCCTAAGCACACAAAAACTAAATTTAAAAAATCAGAAAAGCAAAATCCTGGTGCGGAGGACCAAACCTTACACCATCTATGCCACCAGTAGGTAGTTTCTGACACTTGCTGCCTGACTGTGCCAGTGCATCAAGAGGACTGGGAGGTGGGGTGTCTGTGCAACCTGCAGGTGGTCACGCAAGTAGATCTGAAAAACTGCCTTGCAAGATGCATGGCAGCACCTGCCTTGCTCCTGTTTTCTGGGCTGTCCTGTTTCCATAGCTGGCTTCTTGCCAACTGTGGTGATCCAAAGTCACCTCCACCCTTTCTCCATCTTTACCTGGGACTTTTATCACTTGCTAGGGGGTTGTTGCTGTCTTTCTGTGAGGGTCATGTTTCTCAAAGTCTTTGTTGTTTTAAGTTCAGGGAAGGGAATTGAACCTAAGGCCTCACTCATGCTACACAAGTGCCCCTTACTGAGCTTCACTCAAATCCCCTTCAGCTAAGTCCTCTACCCACTCTGCTCTGGCCAATGAAGTCAGTCTTAGACTCAGTGTATAGAAAGTCAGCGATGAGAACCCCGAGTCCACTGGGCTTCAGTGTGTGAGAGAGTACACAGAGAACATCATCAAATGCTTGTTTTCCTGATGAAGTATTTCTCAGTGATGCATCTTGTGGCTTTCAGACTTAAGTCTTTGAAGGTCATTCTGTGCAGAACAGGTGGGTCAGCAACATCTTGTCTTTCTACTGTTTCCCAGTGGCAAACAAAACTATCTCAATTGAGTCCAGTGAAAATATCTCCAGAGGTTGTCAAATATTTCCTGGGACCAAAATTTCTACTGTTGAGAAACAATGAAATAATCAGTTTGAAAGACTCCAGGTGGACTTAGTGTTTATCTGATAACTTCTTGGTAATAAACTGTATTATAAGAAAGTGCAGATATGGTACATTTAGAGGTATTCATACCAATGAAAAATTGTATATATTTTCCATTGAAAAAGAAAGATCTGAGGAAATTGTGGAGGCTGAATATTTTTGAGAATAGCTTAGGTTAGAAACCATATTTAACTCAGGAACCCTATATTTAGTTACTTTAAATAATTATTTTTCCAAGTATTTTTCTCATTTTTCAAGCATCTAACCTAGATACGCTAAGGTTCCTTGCCTCTATTAATTCTTTTTATTCCTGAAGCATAGTAATTCTTTTTAAATCTTTAAAAGCTTTAATATATAAACTTTAAACTTATTTTTTCTCTACTCATCTTTTACTTACACAAGCAAAGTAATATTTAGAAGTGTATGGTTTACTATTCTAAAATTTTGGGAGTGACCCATTTTATTATATGATTGCTAATGGTTAATACGTAGTCAGTATTATTTCCCCAATGTTGACTTTTAAGAAACACCTTTACCTCCTTATGAACATCACCATGTTACCCAGAATTGCCATAGCGAGTAAGGATAAGTAAGGGCATGGTTTTAGATCTCACAGGACAAAAAAAAAAAAATCTGAATTTCATGTGAAAACATTTCTGATTCAAGAGGTCAGCATGTACCTGAGAATGTATTTCTGGGTAATTCTAACTCACCAAATGTGGGGAGCTGACAGAAGGCAGCTATCATCCTTGCAGCCATCTTGAGCCATATACCCTGACAAGAGACTTGTTTACAATAGCCTACAACAGCTGAGCACACTCTGATAACATCTTGTTTTAGATACCCAGGATTTTCCCTTTGGTGTGTGAGACTTAAAGGTGTGATTTAGAGATAAGACCTAAGGGTGTGACTTAAAACCATGACTTAAAGGCGTGGCTTAGAAGTGAGACACATAAAAGGTGAGAGGCAGACAGAAGAAATTATTAGACACTCGAGACTTAGAAAGAGAACTAGGGATTAGACACCTGTACTTGGAAGAGTACTTGAGACTTGAGGCAGGTAGCTTGGAATTTGGAACTTGGAGGCACTAGGGACTAGGAACTAGGGACTAGGAACTCAAGACTTGGGACTTGGACTAGGAAGAGAGACTGAAGAAGAAACAGGATTGAATCACACTCTGTCTGGTCTCCATTCCTCCATTCCTCACGTCCGTCCTGTCCTCACTCTCTCTCTTGCTGAACCCCGACCCGTGTACTGGAGCAGCCTTCTGTTGGCTCCCCACAACCAAAGATAAAGTTTACTCTGAAAGCCATTGTCTAGTGTAGTGAGCACCTCAGACCTAGGTAATCTATAGTGAAAGGATAAAGGTATCATGGTCTTTGGATAAAGCTAAACCTCATGGACATTGATGATTATAGAAAAGCAGAAGGTAGGGACCATGTAGAAAGCTGAGTCTTATAATGGTTCATTTTAAGTATTGATGACATTAAGTAGCTTTAACATGAATGGTGGCACTTTTCTTCTGTGGCCTTCACATACTGGACATCTCTCAGTCATTGAGGCCTATGACATTTAGATTCGCAAAGCAATATACTGAAGGCAGAATGAATTATGTTTCTGCCAGTCATGGATCTGTAAGACAGTTGAGACCTTCATAACACAAAACAGCACATTATAAAAGCAAAGAACAGAAAATAAAAAAAGTGGAAATTGGTAGGTATCACTGAAAGTATGTCATCCGAAGTATTTTGTTTATTTGTTACAGAAGAAACTATAAGTAGATATTAACAGTCCCTAAACAAGAAAACAATGGTATAAATAGGAGAGATAAAATGTCCTAGGTCCCTGCCTCTGTTAGGCAGCAGAGCAGGGACTCAAACCTAGTTCTGCTCATTCACAGGACAGCATTGTTGTTTCATTGTGTGGAGGATTCTTGAAACCATTTTTTTTTTCTGAAGTGTTTCCTCATTATTTGTCTGACGCATAACCCAACTGTCCTAATTTTATCTCGGTTGCTATGAAGAAAAGCACAAAACAAAAAAACCTGAAAAAAGCAACTTCAGAGATTAGGAGTTTATTTCTCCTAATTCCAGATCACAACCCATCACTGGAGGAAAAGTCAAGGCAGAAGCTCAGCAATCGGTCATGTCACAGATACAGTCAAGGACAGAGAGAAACAAGTGCAGCCTTTCTGTCAGCTTCCAGCTGCCTGCTTCCTGGCAGCTGTAGTTTTTGTCCTTCCACGGGCCAGCATACAGCCAGAGAATATTTCTGCCCACATTCACAGTAGGCCTTCTCATTTCAAGGAATCAAGACAGATGTACCCAGAGGCCAACCCAATCTAGATACTTTCTGAATCAAGGTTTATTTCCAGGTTACTTTAAGTTGTGTGAATATAAAGGCCAATAATAACATGCCGACTACCATCACTGTTTATTTCTTTTTTTTCTTTTCCTTTTTATTTTATTTTATTTTGCAAATGACAATAGTTCTTCTTTTTTCAAATGACAATAGTTCTTCCAAGTGAGCATATCAGTTCATTGGAGCCAAATGCAGTATCTGGCTGCATCAATTACAGGACTCAGTAAAAGTGATAAAATTGTAAAGGCAGAGATGATCTAGAAGCATCATCCTTTAAACTGTTTTTCAGTAAATTCGCTCTTTCTTTGCTATGATGAGTTCACACAGTTGTCATGTATAATGTATTGTGATCAGCCCAAGGGAAATGCAGTTGGAAAGAAAAACTTAAGTAAATAAATAGTATTAAAGGACATGGAAATAAGAAATTTAGACCTTGACCAAAAAATGAGAGATAATAGAGTAGCTACTTTGCACCTTAGAATTTTCCTGAAGAACTTCTAAAAGTAAATGGACTTTAGGCTATGCCATGTCTTGTACATGCTTGGACCAGAGAGTGGCGCTATTTTGAGGTATAGCGGTGTTATAGGAAGTATGTCATTGTGGGTGTGGTCTTTAAGACCCTCATCTTAGCTGCCTGGAAACCAGTCTTCTCCTACCTGCCTTTGGAACAAGAGGTAGAACTCTCAGCTCCTCCAACCCATGTCTGCTTGGATGCTGCGATACCTCCTGCTATGGTAGTAATGGACTAAATGTCTGAAACTGTAAGCCAGTTCCACCCAATTAAATTTTGTCCTTTATAAGAGTTGCCTTGGTCATGGTGTCTGTTCACAGCGGTAAAACCCTAACTAAGACAGGCTAAAATAAAATTCAAATCCTGCCCATTTTAGTCATGACCTGTATATTTTGATATGACAATACAATATCTAAGTGCTATAATGAGATGTTCTTCTTTCATTTTTTCTTTTAATCACTCAGCCCCAGCAAGTGTTTGCCCTCAGAGTCCCAAAATAATAGATATAGGTTGGAATTTTAAATATGATTTCATTAATAGAATCAGCATGACAGGCAGGACAGAATTTTTTTCCCATCTCTGTAATTTTTTCAGTCCACCTGGGTCTGAAATCCTTCTCATAGGAATGATATTGCAACAATATTCTACCCTACTTTTGATTTTCAGATTACAGCTCCTCTTAGAAGGGTCACATCTGCTGAAGTCTCTTGTGTTCTCTTTGAAAAGGTGGCTGCTTCTAAGTCTTTTTACTCAAAATTCCAGAGAGAGCTAAGACTTTGAATTTCCTACCCATTTTAGCTGCTGTAGACAGAATGCTTGCTTGAGAGCAAAGATATACAGAATGATTCGACAAGAAAGCCAGATAGAGTCGTTCATTGACTCATGCTAGCCAGCATTTGGGGGCTGAGACAGATGGAAGCCTAGGCTACTGAGTGACAAACAAACAAACAGACATAACTAATCAACTCTATCCTTCTTACATCTAGAAATCTAGGATGAAGTTTTCCACTTTAGTGTGACACTCCTCAATAGCAGCTCTGTACCACTTGGGCCAGAGAGCAGTTTGCTCAGATGTGTTTGCATTGTGAAGTGTACAGCGATATCCCTGGATTCTGCCCACTAAAATATCACACTCACTACTCTCCCTAATCTTGTCAGTCAAACATATTTTCAGGTACAAACAAATATGCTGAGAGAAGGCATGGTAAAACTACTCTCATTTGAAAAATACTGGTCTATTTACTTAAATTTTATTTTTTTTAACAAATTTACTGAATTTACTTAGTTGATACACACATAGTTTATATCATGCTTAATAAGTGTCCAGTTTGATGACACTGAACATGTACAAACAGCATGGATACCATCATGACAGTCAAGTTTATAGACATTTCTAGCACCTTCTAGGCATCCTTGTATCTTTCTTTGCCGGCTATGGTTGGAACACCCTTAGGGGAGTCTGAGAACACAATACCACATTGTTAGTGAGGCTCTCTTTAGTATGGCAGATCTCCAGAATAGATTCACTCATAAGTGACTGTTGACACCTAGTAAATACCATCTCTCATTTCTACATTTCAACAACTACCAAGTTATTACCTTTAAAAACCTTAACATTTAGACAAGAGGACTGATTGGATTAGCAGAAGCACTAAAAACAGCTATATGTTTATATAGTGCTGTGCTCTGTCTTTTAGAAAGCACGCCATCTATACAAGAAGACATTGTCACTCTTACCAACCAACTGGAAAAATGTAATATTGTCTCAAGGTGGCTCATTAGCAATCTAGAGCAAAACTATGATAAAGAGAAAATTATTAGGTCACCCATAAAACAACATTAAAATAAATAAGAACTGAAGTAAATCAGTAATTCTGCTTCTACAACCAGACCATTTTGTGTTTTATCTACCTTTTAAGGAGCTATTTTTCATTCATAGCACTGTTGTAAATTATGCACAGCAGACTTCTTCATTTAATAGGTTCAGGTCAGAGAGTGATTGTATTTCAGCAGTTGGTATTCAGGGATTTTGTAATTTATGAGGTTTATTAATTTAGCAGATTATTTGCTTCAGACGCCACCATTTCTTCCCCAGCACTTGCTGTGAGACTCCTGGTTCACACTGCACTTTTGTGAGATGCTTCAGTACTTAGAACATTTTCTTAAATCTCAAAATTATATAAATTCCATGAAAATGAACCCTTCCAAAGAGTGGAAAAGAAATAGGAGCTGTTTGTTCCTTCGAAAAGTACAACAGGCTATCAGGAGGAAAGTCCAAGTTCAAGGCAGCAAGACAATGTTTTTACTGTTTCCAAGGAGGATTCAATAGGAGACAAAATAGGGGAGTAGGAAATGTCCTCATAAGGGGTGCTTCCAGAATTGCTTTCCAGTATGTGGAGCCCTCAATGTTTCTGAGACTATCCTGACTGATTCTCTGTTTCATTAATGGCAGGCAAAACTGGGAAGAGCAATGAATTCCCTCTCTCAATGTGAAGGGACATGTGAAGCACACACTGCTTGGTAACTCTGAGAGAGGCATTGGTCAATATTTCTCAGTATTCAGAAACATGGACCATTCCCACTTAGCTTCTTTAGGATAAGGATCATCAGAAGTTAAATGGAATAGGACTATTTGCAAGAGATTACATATCTTCCACACATTGGTTCAGACCCAGGATTCACCTAGTGTCCACAAGGATACCTGTGAGTGTTTTTCCAAATCCTGCCAGCTATGGAGATCCTTTCATAGTGCAAGTAATGCCCAGCATGTAGAGGGAGGAGCGGAAATAGCCACTCAGACTCACTAAAATGGATCTAATGGTTTTCCTTTAAAATGTCTCTCCATAGTGTAAGCAGACAGCTGCCTTTCCTTCCTCTTCTTTCCCATCCTCAACTGTCCAGGAATCCCCCTCCTGGTGTCAGTGTGGGCTCTCTATTCATGAACATGCTTCCAGGGTCATGTTTGCACCGCTGCATCTTGTTCCCTTTGCTGAGAACTTCTTCTCATGCCCATGTCTGAAACTCTCAGTGGGGGAAGCTCTGGTTCAAGAGGAACCCATGAGGTTTTTACCTGACTCTACTTTCTAAATAGATGTAGAACACAACACCTATTTCATGGAGGTCTGTGGCCCTGGAACCGGGACCAGTAGTCCATTATTACCATGTGGGCTTTAAGACTTTCCCCTACCCTAAGCATTTCGCTCTCTGTTGCTACATGTCTCCCGAAACGTCTAAAACTGCATGGTTCTCTCCAAGCAACAATGAGTTAGTCAGGTAGACCATAAGAATTAGATCACGAAAGATATGTTAATATCTTTTTTTTTGCACACATTATGTGTTTGGGGGAAGAAATCAAATGGTTTCTTGAACATTCTTTGATCGTGTTCCTGAGAGTTTCTTACCGCTCTGTCGTACAGCTAGATGAGAAGAGACACAGAAAGCAACATGCTGCAGGTGACTTTAGTCCACATTCCCACCATCTAACAGGATATATGATGTGGGTTTATTTTTAATGAGACTTTTAAATTTTCAGTTGTGAAGAATTGAGTTTGGTTAGCAGAGCCGGCTCACACCAGCACGCTGCTTCTTTTTCGTGGGCACCAAGCTAGGGTTATAATCTCTTGCAGGTGAGGCCTGGAAACCTAAAAGGAATCGCTTTGTTCTCATAAAATTAGGCTAGATTCCCACCTTAATTCCTTAGCATTAAACTTTAATATTAATTCTTTATCATTACTGTTTTAGTGTTAAACTTTGCGTAACAGAAATGGTTGTACCCTCTGTCTCCTTTTTCTCTTCCTCTATAGCACTTTTAAATGTTCACTGTTCTCTTGAAACTTAGCAATCAGATATAGCCGTCTTGATTGATGTTACAGAATCCAGATTTCTCCCACAAAACCAAAGGAAGCCTTCCTCATTATCTCTGGTCTCCTTAGCCAGGCCATGCTCGTCTTCAGGTAAATGGACTTACTCTCTATCTGCCCAAATCAGCTATCCACTTTTCTCTAGCCAAGCTTGGCTGAAAATTGACAAAATCTCCAGTTGTCTATGTGATTTCCCTACAGAGTGCAGCTGGGTCCTTTTCAGTTTAAAAGAAACAGGTGTGGGGTAACTGTGTTCAACCTTTAAAAAAATTGCTGTCATAAAAGGCAGAGATGGAGGGTGACTTAAATCATCTCTCTCTCTCTTGCTTTTTTTTTTTTAACCCCCTTTTAATACAAAGACATCATACTGTTGTGGAATCTGGAATGTGTAAAACCCAAAGTAGGCTTAATCACAAAGCACCAAGTTTGCTGGAAGTTTCCATTTGTTCTTTAGGTTTTGAACAAGGGAAAACCCTGATATTCAAAATCCCGATACATTTACAAAAATTAAAGTCAAAGGGGATTATGAGCTTTGAATTCCCCCCTATTTGGTAAATACCAGAGGAGACTTGTAGGAATGGTGACATCAGATTAAACAGCATGAGATGTTGTCCTGAATGATGCCAATCACCAGAGAGGTTTTTGCTGGGCCTGGAAAGCTCTCTGGACCTCAGGGCTCTCATGTGTTTAAAAAGCTGTATCAGAGGGTCTCTGAATTACTGACATTGAGGTAAAATAGGCAAACGTTTACTTCATTATCTTGTTTCAGTATTCAGTAGGAAGAGGAAAGACAAGGATACACACACATATACAATCAAGGAGAGAGGGAGGGAGGGAGGGAGGGGGGGGAGAGAGAGAGAGAGAGAGAGAGAGAGAGAGAGAGAGAGAGAGAGAGAGCCAAAGTTTAAGTTATTCAACTGGGTGGATAAAACTTGAACTAGAAAAGAATCACCCTTTCTAACATCCCAGATTCTCTTACTTCTCTCCTGCCTTCAACAACATCAAGCCAGCAAGAATTTGATGGATTTAAACTAATTTTCCCCTTCATACAAGTGCCAAAGCCCCCCACATGTATTCAGTACCCTGAAACATCCGCTCTCCAATGTACACTGATGACCCACACAGCTTGACATTGGTTCCAAGAGGCTTTCCTAAGCTATCTGCTGCCCCCATTGTGACTTGAAACTGACATTGTCACTCAAAAGTTCCTTAACTATATAGCCATTCAGTACTTCCTGCCTCCCCAACCCGTTCTTCTTGAATATTCTTCTCTCTCCTAATGTACTTACTAGACTGAGCCGGAAGCCCTGGAAGCCTTTCCTCTACTGCATCCACCAACAAGCATCAATTGCTGTGTCATGTCAGTGGTACCCATGATGTTCTCCAAACTTTCTCTTTCTTCTTAATCCTATCAGTGCCTTAGCTCAATCCCCACTGATTCCACTGGATAATTGTGTTCCCTCCCCTCATGCTCTTGCTGTCCCAACCCATCCACCCTTCTTATCATTATCAGCATCATTATAAATTCTTCAAGTAAATTTCTTCAAGTACCATGAGAAATGAGTTATATAAATGGCCAAGATGCTAAAAACTGGTTGGGGCCTGGGTAGAGGTAGAGGGTAGGAGGGTAGCTTATCTTATTCAAAAGTATACAAAGATAATTTTGAATTTCTAAGCTGCCTATGAATATGAAATACCCAATGAAGAATTTGGGCAAATTAAAATGGGAAGTGGGATAAAATGTGGTTGGCAACCAAATCATCCAGTTAAATCTTCTATAAACAAAAATATTGTCTCTAAACCATAGTCCATATTAATTAAAAATAATAAAAATATTGAGACTGGGCTACCACCATTTCAAACAGTTGCAAAATTATATAAATATAACATATTACTTTCAGATATCATCCACAGCAGGTCAAAATTTGTGTTTAAGGTTCACAGGACTTAAGGACGTGCACTTGCTCAATCATATTAAACTCTAACTTGCTGATAAGCCATCTTGCTCTAAATTGCAAGTTTCATAAGCACTAAAAATTGGCTGACCTACTTCACCATGGTAATTGAAAGGGATTATTACTGACAATTAGCAAGCAAGCAATAGTAATAGATAATTTACTTTCCAAATATTTTGCAAGCAAGCACATTTTTTTAAAAAAAGAGAAAACACATTAGACAGTTGTTTCTTGGCAAATTACAATGCATCTTTTATTTCTTGACAAATAATTCATACTGCAATATTTTTTTACAGCCTGTAATTTTACTGTGACTGCTAAATTTGTTGTGTCTGAAGACACTTTGTCAAGCCAAGTATTCAGAACAACATATGAGAAATGAGCCACACAGCCTTTCTTGTAACTGACAGTCCTATGGCCATGACCTGGACAAAGCTCATGGAAAGAACTGTTCTAACCAGTTTTGGTCGTCTAGAGAAAGCTGTGCCATTTTCAGTGCAAATATTAAAACCTTTTTAGCCTTAGAAATTCTGTTACAACCTTTCAAAGTTTTAAAGTCTCTGTTTTACCCTTAATAAAAATACAGTAAGTTTCATCTCCATGAACTCTTCCTACACAATGGACCAAATTCACTATTGTCACCTGATGCTAAAAGGCATGGAAGATTCTATGAGCTTTAGGGTACATTATTAGATAACATCAACAATTTATTGTAAGAAAACTGCTTTGAGATTAAGTTAATCCATGTTATCATATTGCATTTCTGGTCAATTACCATTGACCAAACTCAGTTATCCTCCAATTTTATGTTTGTCATAACAGCTTCTATGACTTCTTTTGCTTTACTATAAGGTCAAACTTAAAGAAAAACATACACTGGGTACCCCTAAAATACTTGATAAATTTAGTCATCTTTGAGTTTTCTAGAGAAAAGTTCCACATAAGGGGTTCCCAAATGTCAACACATTGTTTTCTTTTCTTGCCATCAAGAAAATACATTATTTACTCTCTAGACAAGTTGCAGACAGTTGTAGGTCAGCTGGTCCTCTGTATTCATCCACAATTAAACCAAATGCATGAACTGTTTTCTCTACAGCTAGGCTCATAATGGTGACTTCCTGTACTGAACATCATTTTCCTGTCTATTTGTTTAGCATGTATTGTGGAGTACGGGTCATACATGTTATAGATATGCTAGACGATATGTGTAAGCTATATAAAAAACACAGCACAACTTTATATAAAGACTCAAGTATCCCAGAGTTTGGAATCTGCAGGGGTTCAAGAGTCTACTCTCTTTGGATTCCAAAGAATAGCAGTCTGTGAGTCTAAAACTCTGGAAACACTGTGTTGCCCATCCTAACAAGTCTAGACTGTTCTAAATTATTAAGCTATGTTAACATGGAGAAACTCCCCCAAAACTCTTGTATGAATGAATGAGTGATTGAATAAATATCCTCTTCTCTATAATTCTCCTTCCAAGAGCTATTTTTTGAGTTCATCTCTATTGCTGTGGCATACATAAAAAAACCAATACATCCTGTAGTTACATTTTATGAATCTTCTCACCCATCAGATTTTTGGCTTTCTGTTAATGACTTCTCAGTAAACGTGTGCAGAGCTAACAACCAGGCTGATACAAAGTTACTTTCACTCTCAATAGTAGTTTATTCTGCCCTTAAAATCAAACAATAGTCTTGAGTGATTTGCTTTCTCTTATCCTCTAGCTATTCCTTCTCAGACTTCTTCAAAAACAATTTGGGGGCCATTTTTTTCTTTCTGTGTCACTAGCTCATATCACCAAACTCTTTAGTTTTCAAAACTAACTGAATATGGAAACCTTTTAGAGGTTAAAGAGTATAAGATCAAAGTGTCATTCAATTGTGGCCCACAGGAGGCTGTCTCTTGTTATCTGCAGGTAAGTACATTCTAGGTGTGCCTTTGCACGCTGTTTTGGTTTTTTTTTTTTTTTTTTAATCTTTTCTTTTTCTGTTTCCCCCCTCCCCTTTGGTAAGGTACAAATCCTACCATGAGGGCTCCAGCCTTCTAACCTCACCTAAATTTAACCAGTCATCATGTGTGGCAAATGGGGAGCTAGTTCTTCATTATCTAAGTAGGAGGGGAGAACATGATTTAGACCATAATATGCAGCAACTGTTTCATAGACATATTAATGAGTTATATTCAGAGTCCATTTTTGTGGAGCTTACATTTTAGCTGAAGGAAACAAAAAGTAGATGAGAAAACAAAGTTAAATAATTTAAGACCATGATAAACAGCACTAGAAGACAAGGAGAACACATGGCCAAGTGAGGCCCAAAGAGGGTCTGAAGTTTGGTGAGAGTGAGAGTCTGGGCTTTGAGATAGTAAGAGAATATCTGAATGGCACCTCTGCATGCTGAGCATGAACAAGCTGAAGCTCAAAGCAAGATTTTCTAGGCACAGCCTGAGATTTGTTACCTTGAGGGACAGAAATTCTTTCATTGCCACGGCTTCCAATGGCATCTGCAGTTGACTGCTTCAAAACTTCTCATAAGCATGAGCTTAAAGTGAATTCTGGAGCCACCACACTGCAAGACCTGTTTTCTTCCTCATCTTTCCTTCCTCAGTAAATATTCTGAGCACCTGGTGGGTTAAGTAAACAAGCTGGACAGTTTTCTGTTACCTTGCAAACCCAGCTTTCATCTCCTACATATGATTCTACTCCAAGACCTAGACCCACAATGCATCTGTTCTCTTTCCTCTATGAACACCAAACCAGGTCAACAATTCTCATAGGAATCTCTCAGTCTCATCACACTGCTCCCGGCTCCTTCAAGGAGTCACAAAGAATAAGGGGCAGCCATGCTTGAGCATAAAATGTTGGATGATGTTGTGGTAACAATGGCATGAATATTAGGCCAGATGTACAGGTAAAAATGATAGTGGGACAGCTGCATGTCCACGTTCATAAAAATGAGACTTTACCAATTCCCTATACCATGCACAAAAACTAAAATAAAATCTAATCTACATGGAAGAACTGAAACAATAGAATTCATTAAAAGGCAAACAAGTCAATATGTATGGCATTGGCTAGCAATCATTTCTAAGATATAAAACAAACAGATGAAACAACAGACAAATAACAGAATAATAGATAAATTGGACTGTGCCAAAAGTAAAAGCTTTTATATTGCAAATAATATGATCAAGAATGATACAAAAGAACCTACAGATTGGAAAAAATGTGCAAAATCATATATCCAATAAAGGATTTGTATCTAGACTATGTAAAATGTTCTTACAATGTAATTATGAACAAATAATCATAGTTTAAAAGTAGGGGCCTGGAGAGAAGGCTCAGCAATCAAGGGTATGTGCTGCTCTTGCACAAGGCTCTAATTCAGGTCACAGGACTCAAACTGGGAAGTTTACAATGGCTGTAACTCCAGCTGCAGGAAATCCGACACCCTCTTCTGATCTCTGTGGGCACCTTCACTCAAGAGTGTATACTACCTACACACACACATATACATAATTAAAAATAAAGTGGTCTTTTAAAAAAAATAGACAAACTATTTGAATTGTTGTTTATCCAATGATTAGGATAGTTACCCAAAGCAAAGGGACAATAAAAATGAAAACTGTTACAATTTTTAACTACGAAGGAAAATTCAAATTAAAATCACATAGCCATACCCGGTAGACTGGCTAGGGTAAAAAGGGAACGACAGCACGGCATCTTGGCAAAAATGTGGAGAATTTGGAACTCTTGTACAGCTACGAAAAATATAAAACTATTCAGCAACTTTGGAAACAGTTTTTCAGTTCTCCAAAGTGTTGAATTTTCTAATCAAATGGCCCAGAAATTTTACTCATAGGTATATGTTCAATAGAAACAAAAACACATATTCCCGTAAGAACATGTACTTGAAAAACTATAGCAGCATTATTTGTTGATAGTCAATAATGGAAGTACAAGTCAAATGTTACTGGTAAATAGATAAATTGGTGAATCTATAGAAGGAATTGATACTTGACAGTAAAGAAAACAGACACACACTTTAACATGGATGATACACACTTTAACATGGATAAGACTTGAACACATTAAAGGTAGTCTCAAAAGTCAACATACGATATGATTCCACTCATAAGAAATGTATAGAATTATCAAAACTATAGAGATAGAAAGTATGTTCCGATTTGCTCAGAGTTCTGGGAGAGATTGACACGGAGTATGAGATGTGACTGCCAATGATATAGGGACGCTTCAGGGGGATATTCTGAAGTTGATAGAGGTGAGAATTATAAATCTATGTGAATAAATAAAAAACCATAGCAAGCCAGTGGTGGTGCAGTGGCTAAGGTAGCCGCCTGCAGAGGGTGAGCCTGTGCCCTCTGCTCTCTCCTGGTTCGAGTCCTGCTTTCCCCGAGTGACTCTGCCTGAGTTTAATGGGAAAAAAAATTTAAAACAATGTTCTTAAAATGTATTTTTTTACTACATGAGTTTAGTAAGGGGGAAATGCACCATAGCAGGCATGTATGGAGATCAAAAGACGACATGTAGAAGTTGGTTCTTTCCTCCCATGTTAGCTCTGGAGACAGGGATTAAACTCAGCACGTCAGGTGTCACAGCCTTTACCCACTGAGCCGTCTCATCAGCCTGAAACTGTGTACTTTAAATGAATAAAAAGACCTCACTAACAAAAAATGACTAGGTAATGGATTTTGTAGTTTATGATCTACATTTTGAAATTCATTCATCAAAACTTTATAGCTGTACATTCCATAATACATAATCTTTACCTTGAGAGAGAGTAATAGTGACTGCCAGAGAAATTGTCGGCAAACAAAACAGCGGTATAGTTTGTCAAGAAAGGCTGAAGAGAAGTGACGTTTTCAACTTTGTATATGTATGAATTTTTCTACTATAGAAAGTTTGAAAGTATCAGCTTCTACATTTTAATGTCAAAAATCTAATGAAGGCATGTGAACTTCAGGTAAATAAATACATACACAGCTGACAACACTTAAAATCTATCTATAGGTGAGTAAGACCATAAAATAGGTAGACTATTGCCTCAGTATTGGCTCCAAGATCAAAACCGGGAATAACATTAAGAAGACACAGAGCAAAATTCTAGGAGTTTGACAATAAAATCAAAGTAGTATATATGCTTAAAATATATTATTAAAATATATAAATATTATATACATATATAATATATGCATTATATTGTATGTATGTATGTATGTATGTATAACATGGAAGAAAAAGAGAGCCAAGTTATCTTTTGTTCTCCAGACATGCCTGCTGTGATATATTACACACTTCTCATATTTGCACTTAAACCCACAGCATACACATAAATACACATTCAAATACACAAACAAAATAAGATTACTTTTAAGTGTGTGTGTGTGTGTGTGTGTGTTTTGCTGGCTTTTGTCTACATAATATATGTGTGGTGTGCCCACAGAGACCAAAAGAGGGTGGCAAATCCTTTGCAACTGAAGTTCAGATGTGAACTGTCACTTGGAGGCTGTGGATTTGAACCCTGGTCCTCTGGAAGAGCTGAGGGTTCACTTAACTGAGAAGGCACCTCTCCAGCCCCACATTAACATCTTTAAAAAAAATTTAAAGCAAAGAACACGTTACAAGTTGTTTGTTGAGTGACTAGCAGTATGAACAGGCTGTCAGGCAGAAGGTGGGCCGGTGGGGCAGAGTGTGTTTTCTCAGCCTGCAAACCTACAGGACAGAGCATCAATGTGGAAATCTGCTCCAGTAGAAATGTCCTGACTTTACAGCTGATTAAATTACCTTGCCTTTTCTTTTTATCTTTGATATCTACATTGAGGGTGGTTTGTCCTACCCCATTATTTGAATCTAGAAAATCCTTTACAGGTATGCTCCATTTTTTGTTTCTTTGATGATTCTAGATCATGTCCAGTTGAGAATCAATGTAACATCTCACCTGCTTGTGATCCTATCCCATATGTGCTTCAGCCTTGCTGAGGATGTGTTGATACGTATATGGTAGACACTATTCATTCAAGAGGCATGTCATACCATATCACATGTAAGAAGACTACCACTCTGAGACTTCTCTCATCAGAAAACCCACTTGAGATAACTCATTCTAAGTTATGTGTCTTACCATCCATAACAGGGACCACGTGATTGATCTTCTCAGACTTATTTTGGTCTTCCATCCCTCTTCAGGTGTTAATCTGATATGTCACTGGGGAGTTACATGGTAATCCATCAGTATGTTTATGGGTCTATTGGCAGTATCCCAGCTGAGTACTCACTTACTGAAGCAGGGTGACCCTGGTGTCTTCATCTCCATAAACGTCCACCCTAGCACAAAAGCTGCATCATCAGTGTCCCTCACATAACTTGTAGGTGGCAGCTCCACCAAAGTGTACTCTGTGTTTTATCGAGTTGGGCTTGTATGGAATCATGTCTTTGATTTGTTGTCCTATGTGGGATGAATAGGAACTTAAGTGTGACACCATAAGAAGAGCAGCAGATTTCTCACTCTTGGATTAGAAGTTGCCTTTCTCCAGTAGGACCTCCTCTTAGCTCACTGCCTTTCAAAAATTATGTACTAATAATATTATATTATGAGGCACTCTACTTCAGGGACTCATTGTAACTTATAAAAGGAATTCCACTCAATCAATAATATTAGATGTTAGTAAGGATTACAAAGATGAATAAATTTAAACAAAAGGAAAAAAAACACAATATGGTGGCAGTAACAATAGGAGGGGACATATGACTCAAGTCTGAATGCATTTTAAGGTCTATCATTTTCTGAAATCATATACATATGAGATGTATTTTCAAAAAGAATTCTATTTCTCTTGGTGTCTAGGCTAATGGAAAACTTCAAGTTCTATATCTGAGACAAAGGTCAAATAGTAGATATTCTGAAAGTAGTTATCAAAATTTGGAATTTTGCTTAACCTCAATATGCTTGTGAGTCCCACGAGTGAAAATGAGTAGACAGGTGGATACACAAAAGTAGGCTCTGGAGGAAACTTGAAATGTATAGGAGTTTGCGGTGTAGGATATGATAGCAAAAGTCACAAGACTGTATGAGACCCCAGAGAGTAGAGGCAGTGAATTGATGATAAGTAATGCCAAAGTTTGGGGACTGGACAAATGGATAGATAGTAAGAAATATTAGCCCATGGGGGAGGGGGGAGTATGGAGAGGATCCTTCTGAGTGTTATGAACTAAGTATTGGAAGTGCAATGGGTATGCTAAAAATGCTAAATAACAAAATATGATGATGGGAATCCCCCAGAGAAGCCAGTGTGATGCTCATTCGTGGAGCATTAGACAAGAGAAATGAGATCAAAGCTTCATGGCAGGAAGGTACACAAGGCGAAGCATCAGATACAGTGCACACAAGTTGTCTTAGAGTGAAGTCCCACTAAACTGGATGTGAAGGAGTGAAAGGCTAGTTGAAGGAAAATCTTTGCAGAGTCATTGAGAAGGGGATGATAATAAACAAGCGGGGACAGCTAGGGATGTCTAAGTAGAAAATGAGAAGATAAGCTCTAAGAAGGCCCCTGTTGTAACAGGGTGCAAGATATTAATATGAATTTAGATGTAGGTGAACTTGCAGTTTGCATGATACAAGCATGTGAATTACTTCTATTTTGTTTTTTTTTCTTTTCTTTTTTTTTGAGGATTATTATTATTTTTATTAGATATTTTATTTACACTTCAGATGCCATCCCCTTTCCCCATTCCCCCCCTTAAGAAGACCCCTATCCCATGCCCCCTTTTCCTTTTTGCATTTATACATTTTTTTAAAAAAATAATGTTAATCATAAGCTTTATAAGTTTGGAATTGTTCAATCAGAGGTGTAACCCACTGACCAACCTAGATATAACAACTATCTTTGACTGGTGGAGATACATGAATATCTGCCTCCCTGTCTCCTCCCTCTTTCTCTCTTTCATCACCTAGCTTCTCCTCTCCTTCTTCTTCTCCTCTTCTTACTCCTTTTCTTCCTCTCAGTACTCCTCCTACCTTAGCTCCTCCTACACATCACCCTTCCTGTTAGAATGAAACTTTTCTCTCAAAATAATTAGAGCATAATTATGCCAATTTGTACCAGTGAGGTACAAGATAGTCCTAATACCCCATCCATCCTTTTGTTGACTAACTAGCACCTCTGTCATCTATCCTAACTAAAACATTTAGTTCTGAACCTGGCTTTAGGATGAATGTCAGCTGATGACCATCCACTCAAATCTTTTCTCTTACGGTAAATAGCTATAAGTTTTCAACCCCGTCAGAAATCCAGAATGACTGAGTTAACTATAATTGTGGGAAGCACAAAGCATAGCTTCTAAAACTTAGCCAATTTATAGAGACCTCTGAACACCTGAAAAGCCCCTATACTACCAAACGTTGGAGCATCAAATCTTTAGCCTTCTGGCCCAGAATCATCTGACAGACCTTAGTGATGCAGGATTATTAAGGGCTGATTACTCTGTCTAGGCAGATATAATCAGTCGACTATTCTGCATGTGTGTCCTTTTCTGGACAGTAATTTGTCTGTAGAGAGAGGCAATTCTTGCCTAGTGGCTGTTACCACACAACTGGAGTAACGCCAAGGATGCTCAATTTCTTCTTAGAATCCACGACCGGAAGCTGTCAGGAGCAGACAGGTCTCTAATCAATATGAACATTAATATATAAATATTTGTAGCGTCAGTTCTATGGACTTCTGATGTTTTGAAAACCAACTATCCATGTAAGGTAACCTGGACTGTTGTCTGTTCACTCCTCTCAGCTATTTCTAAATAAAATATGGAAAACACCCTAACAATAAACTCAAAAATATGAATTTGCTATAGTCTCTTAACTCATAGGTTAACCGTCCCAAATCAGTTAAAAAAGTTAAAAAAGAACTGGGTCTAGGCATTGTATTCCTAAATGTGTTATATAGGCACAATGCCCATGAGCGTATCAATATTCATCTCATTTTTATATTAATAAGAGGCTCATACCAATGAAAACCTTAAATTTGAGATCAAAGTAAATTTTGTACCATTTAAGAAATTATAACTTCATCTTGATAATAATTATAGAGATTTCTACCAATAGGTTATGGCTATGCAATAAGTCCTAGATAATCCCCCCGTTTCAACAAAACCACTACTTTTCCCTAGAAAGATAGACCATTATTAACCACATTAGTCCCCAAGCTCAGGGAATAGGGGCGCTGACTCTTCTTTAACTTCTTCAAGCTGATTAAGGGCATTGAGATTTTAGCAGAGGGGTGGGGGGAAGAGTAAGTTGATAAGCCTCTGATGCTGTGTCTTCACTGAATCCAGATGGAATTCCAGGACATCAGAGGTTTGGGCAGGTCTGCTCAGTTTGCTTGATGAGTAGATACACCAAGGCTGTGTATTCTGCAATATACAATTCTCAGAACAAGTTTTAGTATCAAGAGAAAAAAAAAAATTTCCCACCCCCAGGGGGCTGACATTTTTTTTTAAAGATGTTGGTTCTGAAGACTTTTTTTTCCCCCGCTTGTTAAAATTGGTTGTAGTGTTTACGTTTCAGATTTTTTCCCCTTAGCCTACTTTCTCCCACCACCCAGAAACCTCCTATCCCATCCCCCTCCTCATGCTTCTATGAGGCAGTGACCACATCTACTCCCCTCACTATCCCCTCCCCGCCCTCACATCCCCCCCCCACTGTGTGTTCATTCATTCATTTTTCATTCATTTTTTTTTATGGGACCAAGAAACTCCTCTCCCACCTATGTCCGACAAGGCCATCCTCCCCTACATATACCTCTGGAGTCTTGGATCCCTCCCTATGTGTTCCCAGGCTGGTGGTTTAGATCCTGGGGGGCTCTGGTTGTTTGGTATTGTTGCTTTCCACCTGGGGTCAATAACCCTTTCTGCTCCTTCAGTCCTCTCACTAAGTTCTCCATTGGGAAACCCCTGATCATATCAGTGGTTAATTGTGAACATTGTCCTCTGAGTGTGTTAGTCTTTGGCTGACCTCTAAGGAGACAGCTATATCATGTTCCTCACATTATGCACTTCCAGCCATCCACAACAGTGTTTAGATTAGGTGGCTGTACATGGGGTGAATACCCAGGTGGAAAGGTCTCCTGATGGCCCCTCCTTCAGTTTCTGTTCCATGTTTTGTTTCCCTATTTGCTCCCTTGAGCATTTTTGTTTCTTGTTCTAAGTAGAACTGAGGCATCCCCTCTTGGTCTTCCTTCTTCATGAGCTTCATGTGGTCTGTGGGTTGAGTCTTTGCTAATCCAAGCTTTTGGGCTAACATCCGTGGAGATATGTTTGTGTAACTATCTTCTTTTGGGGTTTTTGGAAGATTACTTTCTTGCTTTTTCTAGGTTGTAGTTTCCCTCCTTGTGTTGGAGTTTTCCACCAATTATTCTTTGAAGTGCTGAATTTGTGTTGAGATACTGTGTAAATTTGGATTTGTCATGGAATATTTTGGTTTCTCCATCAATAATGATTGAGAGTTTTGCTGGGTATAGTAGTCTGGGCTGGCATTTGTGTTCTCTTAGGATCTGTATGATATCGGTCCAGGATCTTCTGGCTTTTATGGTCTCTGGTGAGAAGTCTGGTGTAATTCTTATAAGTCTGTCTTTATATGTTACTTTGCCTTTTTCCCTTACTGCTTTTAGTATTTTTTCTTTGTTTTGTACATTTGATGTTTTGACTATGATATGGCGGGAAGTATTTCTTTTCTGGTCTAAACTATTTGGAGTTCTGTAGGCTTCTTGTATATTTATGGACATCTCTTTCTTTAGGTTAGGGAAGTTTTCCTCTATAATTTTGTTGAGGATATTTACTGGTCCTTTAAGTTGGGAGTCTTCCCCCTCATCTATACCTATTATCCTTAGGTTTGGCCTTCTTATTGTGTCTTGGATTTCTTGTGTATTTTGGGTTAGTAGCTTTTTGTATTTTGCATTTTCTTTGACAGTTGTGTCAATGTTTTCCATGGTATCTTCTGCACATGAGATTCTCTCTTCCATCTCTTGTATTCTGTTGGTGATACTTGTGTCTATGACTTCTGATCTTTTTTTTAGGTTTTCTATCTCCAGGGTATTGGCCCTTTGTGATTTCTTTATTGTTTCTACTTCCATTTTTAGATCCTGCATGGTTCTGTTTAATCCCTTTTCCTGTTTGGTTGCATTTTCTTGCAATTCCTTAAGGGATTTTTGTGTTTCCTCTTTAAGGGTTTCTATCTGTCTACCAGTGCTCTCCTTAAGTTCTTTAAGAGTGTTATTTATGTCTTTCTTAAAGCCCTCTATCATCATCATGAGAAGTGATTTTAATTCTGATTCCTGCTTTTCTGGTGTGATGGGGTGTTCAGGGCTTGCTCTGATGGGGGAGCTGGGTTCTGATGATGCCATGTAACTTTGGTTTCTGTTGCTTACGTTCTTGCTCTTGCCTTTTGCCATCTGGTTAACTCTAGTGCTGCCTGTACTTGCTGTCTCTGACTGAAGCCTGTCTTTCTAGTTATCTAGCTTGTGTCTGATCTCCTAGGGGTCCAGATGTCTCTGTGATCTTTTCCAGGTGCACTGATTACAGTGGTACCTCTAGGATGCCTCAGGATATGGTGCCTCCAAGGTAGTAGTCCAGCTAGGTGTCTGCTGTTCTGGGTGCAGCATCTCCTCTAGAATATCTCAGGATATGTTGTCTGAAGCTCTGAGTTCATTTGTTCCTCTGTGGCTCTAGATTGAGTGGACCTTCCAGTATGTCTCAGGTGGAACCCGGGGTCCACACAACAGCAGACCTGGCAGAGGTCTGATCCAGGCCTCAGATCTGAGAACAGTTTCTAAGACACTGTCCAAGTTAGAGCGCCTGGGATCCCTGCTTCCTCTGGGTTCTTGGAGGTTGGGGGCAGAGCTGCCACCCAAGACCTGCTCAGTGCTCTGGCCCAGACTGGAAGGGTTTTTTTTTTTTTTTTTTTTTTTTTTTTTCAAAACATAAGAATCATGAGCATCAACTAAAAATAAGTCCTTCACATCAAGGCCAAGATGGATAGTTTAAATAGTACTGTCATATATATATTTTTTTAACTGTATCACTTATTACTAATTTTTTGTATTCTTGATACTTGTATCTATAACAAATTTTAAGACTTTTAAATTTTCTACTATGAAAGTTCAAGTCAGAGTTTCTTTTAGAAACTAAGGTAAGCATTGCTACAAGGGTGATGTATTTTACGACATAAAATTTAAATGTTGCTTTTGAGGACCTAAAATACAAATTCTCATTATAGACATGATAGGCTTTAATCTAAACTTTTTATAAAACCAGGATAATCCTTCCAACTATAAAATGCTCCATTTCAAAATAGCTTAACTCATTTCTACTCATCTTGGTATAAATTACTATAGTAACTAAATAAAGCAGGAAAGATAAAAATAAGCATTGGAAAAATCTTATTCCACAAAATTAACTAGTGGGGCAAATAATGGAAAAAATTTTCAATTTTACATAAGATTTTTCTATAGGCTACTATCTGTTAAGATATCAACTGATAAAGAAACTTGTATCACATCCGTCCCAAGGAGATAACATCTGTTTTACTTCCTGCAACAAATATCCAGTCTAGAAAATCTCCAAATAAAGCTCTTCATGGAAGTGGAAAATCTTGAGTAAAGTGTGGCTAATAATAAATTTGAAAGGATTTATTCTATTTAAAGACAATTTTAAAAACTTGAACTTCTGTCTGTATAGACATTTGTCAATCTAATCCTAGATGGCTTCCTGCAGTCAAGCTAAGTTTGTGTGTGTGTGTGTGTGTGTGTGTGTGTGTGTGTGTGTGTGTGTTGTCTTCCAAATAAAAGGTAATAGAAAGTTAGACATTCTAATGTTGAGGTGCCCAGAACTGGTAAAATATCACACATTGAGGGTATGAACATACAAATTTCCTGTAAGTTAATATTGCATATTAAACAAATTTACAAATGTCAAGTGCAGTCATGCAGCTGAGTACATTCCTAAGGGCTGGGCACTGTGATATAAAATGTTGAGTGCCAATAGGAATGTGTGCATGGGACTTCTCAGTGACAAAGCCAAGGTACACTGAAACGACAGGATACTGTGTGGCTTCCACCTGCACAGTGTTTTTAAATCAATCCAAGTCTGCCATATTAAAGCCCATATGCTCTGATCCACACAATGTGTCGCACTCTCTTCTCAGCATGTTTGCACTCTAACAATATAAAGGTATGTAATGCTGTTTGTAGTTGGTACTATAGAGTTTTACAGTGGAAGGGAAGGGCTGCGAAATGGCTGATCGATGGGTAGTAAGCCGTATTTACACAATGCAAGAAGTCTTGGTGTGTTACTGCATTGTAGAGTACATATAGGTACTAACATACTGGAAGGGCTTTCAAAGTTTTCATCATATGAAATGATATGGTCAATATAATACGTGGCTGTGCTTATATTCACTTAGACCATTACCCATCGTGGACATGTATCAAACTATTACATAGCACCCCATTATTGTGTATGATTTTTATGTTTTATGTAACAGCTAAGATAAATTTCAAAACAACTTCAATATAAATCATTTATGTGCAGCAGAATCAGGCAGATTTCTGTTAGTTTGAGGCCAGCCTGATCTACAGAGAAAGTTCCAGGACATCCAGGGCTACATGGAGAAGCCTTGTCTTGAAAAGGCAAAAAAGCAAACAAACAAATAAGTAAGCAAATAAAGTGGTTATGCCCTACTTAAAAAAAAAATAAAGCATGACATGAAGTAAGGACCCTAAAAGCCCATGATGGAAATGAACTCTACTGGGTCCGGTGTTCCAGCAAGACTCAGTGAAGTAAGGCGTAGTGTAGTTCATCCAAAGATGAGTGTTACAGTTACAGTTTAAAACGGTGACACCCAATTTGGCTTACTTGGCGGGGCTGCCATGTTCCTGACTAGCCAAGGCCTGAGGCCATGAGTGGTGGAATGTTCTCCCTGCTGCTCGGCTCTGACCCACCAGATGCACTGGCCCTGGCACCCACGAGATGCCAGCATGGGAGATGGATCTGCCAGTCTACCACGATGTCTCCACAATGGCTTAGCTGAGCCCAGACCATCCCGCCATCCACGTGGTACCCAGTAGAAATGAGACTCTAATGCTTAAAGATTATCCAGTGGCTTTATATATTTGGTAACGCTCAATTAACAAGATGTCCACACAATTGGAAGTGTTACCCAGTTAATTAACCTAGATTTAAGTTGTTACCCAGGACTTCTCTCGATACATGCGTGGTCCTCCATGGCTCCTACATCTCTCTCCTCTCACTCCTCCTCTTCCTCCCCACTTCCTTCTCCTTCCCTCCCACATTAGCTCCTCCGAAAATACCGAGTTTAATGTATCAGAGGAAATATACTGCTACAGATAGAAACTGTTTGGAAACAGAGTTGGGAAGGAACATATCCTGGTTTTAAGAATTACAGGGACTCCCGTCCCATCCACCATCAGCTGCAGTCGCACCCGGGTCTCGCTCCTCATCTTGGCAAAAATGTCCAGATCTACAGAGACTAAGTGACGCAGAGTCCCTGATTGCTGTTTTCCAAACATACAGTGAGAAGACTGGAAACAGAAAAACTGTCAGCTATCGAAACTGAGTTCCTTCCTTTCATGAACACGGAGCTGACTGCCTTCACAAACAACCAGAAGGACCTTGGTGTCCTTGACCGCCTGATGAAGCTGGACCTCAACAGTGATGGCAGCTAGATTTCCAAGAGTTTCTCAACTGTTTTGGTGGCTTAGCTATAGCGTGCCATGAGAGTACTTCCTCTCCTTTCCCTTCCAGCCACCAAGTCATCACCCCCGCATCTGCACCCATACTGTGCCCACCACACCTACAGCAACATGCATCCCATGCCTGCTGGAATAAATGAAACGTCTTTTTTTGTTAATGAAAAAACAAAACAGAACTAGAGGGAAAATAATATAAAGGAGTTAGAATGTTAGGAAACATACAACTGGCTTTCTGCATTTATTGTATATTTATCATCATAGATTATGGATTTGTTTTCATAGATGTTCACCAAAAACTTACAAAATATGCTGAATAAAAGCAAATTCTTTAAAATTCCAGCCTCTCACACCAACCTCAGTCCTGTTGTAACTTTATGTGTGTGACCTGCTTTTATTCAACCCAGCCCAAATGTTTATTTGCCTTGATGTTCATTTGCTCCCCATTTACACTCTCTTGCTTCTCTCACCTGCACAACTACTCTCCCATCTTTACAAATTTCAACCTATTTATCTTTTCCTCATCCTAACTTTCTAACATTTCCCCATGATTACCATCTGAAGTATCTATAGCAACTGTCTTTTTTTTTTTTTTTTTTTTCACTACCACCATTTCTTTCAGCAAGACTTGACTAAACCACTATCTGGAGTCCCACACAGTATTAGTTCAGACGGAGTTACCAGTATTGCGTGGGATAAAAAAAAAAAAAGAGAGACCTAATCCATGACAGTGTGCTTTAGTTTTCAAAACAGACTTTGTGATAGGGTATTTTCAACTAATATAAGAAATTCAAGAGTTTCCACAACAAAATAATTTTATTTCAAACTGGAACTATTTACAATTGAATTACTTTAAGATTAGGTTAGAGCCAGAGTAGGTGGCATAGCCCATACCTCTATCTACTTAGGAGGCTGAGGCAAAAGAGTCATAAATTCAAAGTCGTTCTGGTTACAGAGTAAGTTAAAGACCAGCCTGGACAATTTAGTGAGGCCATGTATCAACATAAATAGAGTGTTTGCACTATAACTCAGTGATAAGGACTGACTCATTACAAGCAAGCCACTGGGTTTAATCCTCCACGTAGAGAATAGAGATTTCACCTGCAGATGAGCGAGTTAGGGAGAGTGTTAATAGTATACTGACAATGTCAGGGTATTGTGACTCTGGCTAAGTTAGAGATTGCGTTTGAGAAGCAAATCATCGGGAGCTAGCTTAAACAGAGGTGGCTGAGCAATAGGAATGAAGTTTCAATGGAGAAATTCAAATTATGGCACAGTGTCTACAGACCTCTTCAATAAGCAGAAAATGAAGATACTTGTTTCATGTAGATATTCAACAAAGGCAGACATCAGAATAGAATTTTGAGTCATTAGATGGTTACGATGACCATAAAATACATATGTCAATCACCCTTCTCTAGCCATTTCTAAGAATGCATGGTATGTTAATGAAGAACAAGAATAAAGGTGTGATATAAAGGCAACAGTATGAACTTTAACTCGCCTTGGTTGACTTGGCTACAGCCACTCTAGAATGCCTGATCTACTAAGAACAGACATCAACATGGGGGCTGAAGCCAGGCAGGACTTATTTCTATTTGCCATATTTCTGTCATTCTGAAACAATTGGTTCATTGGAAGATGGAACAATCTTTTGACGACTCAATTTTGCTATCAGCCGGGTAGAAAGACCACATGAGACTGAGGTAGCATCCTCCAGAATGTGATGAATTGTCTAATATATGACACACTTCTCTGACAGCCAAAAATTGTGGGTCTGAAACTAAACGGGTAAAACTGATAGTGGCTTCTTTTCATATTAGTCCAACGATCTTCTAGCTAAGGTCTTGCTTCTTTCTATAGTTTGAATTTCACATGGAATTTAGATTTCACTGTCAAACAGGGGATAGCTTGCCTCTGGTGACACAATAATGATGACACTAAATGAGACATTGAGATGGCCTCCTAGTTGGCCATCAGTCTAACTTACTTTTTTATAAATCAACAGGAAATGACAAACTGAGGTAATTGGTAACAATGAACCACGGGAAATAAAGAGAAGTTATGTTTGGAATTCAAGAGATCTTGTGTCATAATTTCTGTATCTGTAATTAATGAAAATGGGAAGCTACAAGAGATCCATTTGGACAGGACTATTCACAGCTCAAACCATTCAAGAATAAAGGATGGTTTCACCAACAGGCAGGTACAAGCTTTTTATTGTTAGAACAACACCAACAATGTATAGTATTGGGTGTGAATAATAAATGGTGTCGGGGGGGAGACATTATAAACAGTATGATCAAGTAACTAATTATAGATATGAGAGTGGTTTATTACACTTTTTAAAATTTATTTTATATAATGTGGAACATGTGTGTGTCCGTGTGTGTGTGTTTGTGTGTGTGTGTGTGTGTTTACATTTTTCAGTATTGTCGCAAAATACCAGACAACAGCAATGTGAGGATTTGGTTCATTATTTGAGGGCACTGCAGTCATTGTGAGGGAAATTTCAGCAACTGTAGTGTCAAGCAGCTGGTTACTTTGTACCCAGAGCTTAGAGCCATGAATGGTGGGACTCAGCTCAACTATTTCTTTTTTTTTTTTTTTTTTACAGAGACAAGGATCACAGCCAATGAAATGGCACCACCCACATTCAGGGTGAACTGTCACATTCAAATTAACCTATCCGACATAATCCTCACAGACAAGCACAAAGGTTGGTTTTCTGGGTGATTCTAGATCCTGTGAAGCTGAGAGCCACTATTAACCATAGCATAGTGTATGTGTATGTTATTAAGGATTCAGAAGGACCTCATACAAGTTTACCATCCAGCATTCCTCATATTTTGATAGATTTGTGTTTTCATCATATGTAGAATTATCAGGTAGGCATAAATTTATTATAATTTCATCTGGTGAGTAAGTATAATTCAAGATGCTAACGTGATAGGTTGTACACTATAGCAACTTTATAGTGTATCAACATGGCTAAATTGAACTGTGGTTTTAAAAAATCCTTTGTTGACAGGTAGCATAGGTAGTGAGAGAGGCTCTCATGTAAGAGCTGGATAACAGAAGCTAAGCAGTAGCCAGTATTTGGAGAGCTCACGCATACTGCTACGGAGCAGTAGCCAGGCATATAACTGTCTTTCCATCCATCTATCTGTTGATTTTCATCTCCTAATCTCCGGCCAGGTAACAAAGAATGACAGCTTCCCCCATGGACAGCATACCATCAGTGTCAGAAGATGAGTTACCGCCAGCTTCAGATTGTGACTTCCAGTTAGTTCTTGCTCTCCCCGACTTTACATCTTTCCTTCTTGACCCTAACTTCCCTACAGACTTCAAGCTCTAGAAAGTTGAAGCTCAGCAAACAATACTTCAGACTGAAGGCCTCAGAAGCAAAGTTACTTTCTGACCTTTCCTTGTTCCCCTGTCCCCAGGCCACAATCTCTCCCAAGACAACATTCAGAAACCAGAATTCCTCTTCCCCATGGGAGATCACAGACACTGGAATGCCTTTTCTCCAAAGCCATTCCATAAATCTAAAAATATGACTCTACCTTTTGATGGCTGTCTTGGTAACAGCTGGCCATAGAAAAATGGGGACCTTATTTCTGGTGGGGTCTTGCCCCATTGCCGTGGAGGAAGAAACGCTGAAGCTGAAGGTCAGGCTGAATCTGAAGAGACGGCCTCACTGTCTCTCCTCAGTCAGTCTATGCCCATTCTCTCAGACCTCTTTTGTCAAATTTCATTTCCACCTGGTTGTCCCTGTTTTATAAAACCCAAGCATAATAGTGAATAGTTCACTCTGGGTCTTTGGGTCTTTCTTTAGCGCAAAGGCTCTGATGTCTCTAAAAACTATGATCAAATGAATTTGTTATGCTCACTTCTATTCATCTACCTATTGTCAGTTTATTTCAGCAAAATTTCTGAGAGCAAAGGAAAAAGCTCCCTCTGCCCCCATATGCAGGGATCACCAAAAGCAGTAGCCTCCACAGTGGTAGAATGTCAAGCCTCTGCAACTGACACCTTTAAAAATGGGCATGTGTGGAAGTCTGTGCACGTGTGTGTGTGTGTGTGTGTGTGTGTGTGTGTATGCTGAATTTTAACATTACATAAATAAATCTATATATTATAGTAAATTATATTACCTTATATGAACACTTTTCTAATGGTTTGTTTCTCTAGTAGCTGTGTCTGGTTCTCATGCCCTTAGTGGTACCCTACCTCTGCAAGTTGTTATACCGTTCCGACAGCAGGTAGAAGAGCCAAGAAGTAGTGAGTCTTTGGTGGTATGTCTTTTTATTCTCTGGGCTCAATTTAAAAGAAAAGCATCTCAAGGAAATCACATTGTTTAGGGATGGGCATTACTGTGGCATAAAATTTACCTCATAAAATCATTTTCTTACCTCACATTCAGAGGGAACTTCAGGACAGGCATGCAGATTTCTGTGTAAATTAGTGTTCAAGTTCCTTACCTGGTTTTACTTATTATTGTTTCAATATCAATTGTTTAACACGGTTAGTGAAATCTGAGCACCAATCATTAGGTAACATTTCTGGTAAAGAGAATAAAAACGCTTCTCACATATCATTGCTTTATGTTTCTATAAACTCATCCCTTAGAAAATGCTGTAAGTCAGAAATGCAAGTAATACTGCAGACCTACAGACCCTCACAGACCTTTCCTCCATGATTTTATAGGTTACTTGTCATGGTAGCCTGTTACCATAACCAGGCATCACTCGGGAGCAGTATATCATAGATATATACATACAACATAACATGTCAAAGAAAAGCTCAAAATTTAATATTGAAAGGGCAGTTAAAAAAAAAAAAGGCAGTTTCTACTGGCCGTGCATTGCTTCGATTCCACAATTAAGTTTTAAAATTCTAACTTGGTTTATCATAAATCAAGGGATGATCTGTAAAACATGGGTCCTGAAAGTGTTGGTGTCTTAATTGCCAGAAGCTGTTAATATCTTCACTTATGTGACAAAAGGAATTTCACAAATGGGACTTTAAAGTTAAGCATATTGAGATGAGGACGCAGGTCATATACCTTGGCCCCAAACAGATATGAACTCCTCTTTGTCCACCTTCATAGCACCTCTCTCGTCTATTCCACAGTCTCATCTCACTTCCTCCATAGCCAGAGGAAGTCCTTGTCTCAAGGAACCAAGTGATTCCATTGAACTTTCAGGATTCAAAGAGATTTAATCCACATCTCAAGATCCTTAACTTTAAGAAGAGAAAGGAAGAGAAGAGACAGACAGACAGAACAGTTATGTATTATGCCTATGTGTATATAGTATCTATAGTATCTTTCTATGTAGTAACCCAATGTGTGTTGACCTCCATCATGGATGTAAATGTTTTCTACTTTTGTACTCTTTTGAGTACAATTTTCTGGATTGGCCCTTGGCTCAGTTGTTTGACAGCAGATAAAGACAGCTGGAGAGAATCACCAGTACAATTAGGGTTCAGGCTTGGAAGGCTGTGTGGTGAACCTGAGAACTGCAAACCTCAAGACTAAAGACGAGGTAAAGTAAAGGGCATAATGTGCAAAGTGTTGACGCAGAGCAAGGAGCAGAACGTGGGCAGGAGAAACATAGGGAATTGTTTCCAATAAGGATGAGAAGAGACCTGTAAGAAACCATGCTCAATATGGATTGCTTGAGTTTGTTTCTGTTTTATGTTAGAGAACAGGCTGATAGAGAAGAGATGGAAGGACAGCCATGTAGGCATCTGAGGCAAAAAGACTGTGACTTTCTTGTCAGCATGTGCTACATAAAGACTTACAGGCTAGCATGGGCTACATAGGGAGACCTTGTCTCCAAAAGAATAGAAATGAAGTAGGAATGTAAGAAATCAGTTGACTTGGTAACAAAGTTTTGAAGTGATCTATCTGTGAAATTCAGTTTAAACGTTTACAAAGGAGCTGAGAACAAACTGAGTGTTTGAGGATAGTGGAGAGGAACAGCAAAGCTCTGGACGACAGAGCCACTGGGTCTACACTAAGCACAGAACGCTTTCTATACTTGATTTGTCTTATCTAAGTAGTGGTACATGGCTATATTTCGTTGTATAAGCCAAAAATTAAAAATATTATACACAAAGCTAAAATTCCTTTATTCTCCACCTCCCAAGTGTAGAACATTCTTATTCTGGAAAATCACCATTATGAAAACTTCCTCGAAGTATTTGCATAAAGACATGCCCACAGAAGATGGACAGAGTGATTGCATGTAGTGTTTGGGCAGCTTATATGTGTGCTTTGTGAAGAAGTAAAACTAAATAGATACTAGAGACTAAAAAACGGGAATAAAACTGACAATATTCTAATCAGGGAGAAGCTGGCCGTAACAAAGGATTGACAGACAGAGCAAGCTCCCAAGTTGATAAATGAGCATATGTGGATGAAGAAAGATTTGAAAGCAAAGATAACACTAAGAATTTGTGTTTCAGTAACAGGATAGTAGCTGAGGATTCCCTTGGTGTTCAGGAAGTAGGGCAGCTGAGAAAATTTCAAGTAAAAAGAGACATTTGTCTGAGGCACACTGATTTGAGGTGGAAATGACCTTGAATCTGATTACAATCTTTAATCAAATGACAGTCTTCTGTGCTTAAAAATATACCTTATTTGGCAATCTATTTAATAAGAAATATATGCTATACATATTGATATGTAGTTACACTTATCTCATTCATTATATTTGAAATTCTAATTTTTTAAAAATAAAATTTCTGATTTTTTAATTTAAAGTATTTTTTGTTAGAATTATTGTTTGTGTTAAAAAAAAAGATGGTAAGTTTTTACTCTGAAGAGTTACACCACTGTGATTCTGGCATGTTGCTTTCCTGTAGGCCCAGAAGGTTCATGTAAAATAAGGGATTAAACTTTCTGTCCCTTCAGTATTGCAAAACAGCATTCTAACAT
Source organism: Arvicanthis niloticus (assembly GCF_011762505.2). Taxonomy (NCBI): domain Eukaryota; kingdom Metazoa; phylum Chordata; class Mammalia; order Rodentia; family Muridae; genus Arvicanthis; species Arvicanthis niloticus. The sequence goes on from NC_047664.1 coordinate 16,995,849, forward strand.
ACCCTTCAGTTGAAGCAGCTAAGACTTCTGAGAAATTTTTTTTTACCACTTTGAGAGAGGATGACATCATCAAAAATGAAGTGACACCAGGATTCTAGGAGTACTCCTGTGTAGAGAGCAAAGGTGAGCTGAAAACAAACCAGAATTCTCCTTGTCTGTACATCATACCCTATTGCCAATCACCATAACACAAGGAAACAACATTCTGTAGACTTCATTGTTGAATAGAGGAAATGATTGTATTTACTTGAAGTTGCTAAACAAATGCTACTCCTCTGTGTTTAACAGGCCAATTTACAATGGCTACATCATTTAACACCATGCAATAGATTACTCTATTGTTTTGGATGGTCCTAGACCAGCCAGGCTTCCAAAGACTTGAGCGAAGCAAACACAGATACTCTTTGGAGAACATGACCTCATAGGTTTCAAGGAATTCTGGTAATATATATATCATATATATATATATATATATATGATAGCTGAAAAAAGAATGGCACACACAGACTGTGTAATGACATAGGCATATCAATTAACAATTACAGATTAAAAGAAATGTTTAATGTACTTAAGAAATCCATAAACTGTTACGATGATCTCTATCTTCAATAACCCTTGAAAGTGCAGGCATTTATCAAAAGAACACTTAGAAAAGTCACAGTGACACTGTGTAACTCAGAATTACAGAGATGACATCTTAAAGGGTTGTTGTTCCAGTAGTTGCTGAAGATCGGGAATCAGTGATCTTTACTTCAATGGGTCCAAGAGTAAAACATTATGTTCAGAGAACAGTGGGCTCTCCTAAAAATACTCAACTCTACCACTGGAGTGAAGGCTGGTGTAGAAAATAGGCAAATTATTTAATATGCCTGCATTCCAATAAAACTTTATTTCCCCAAACACATACTGTTCCAAATGTAGCATGTTTGCTGGCCCCTGAAGGAGACTGATAGCAGACTTCTTAGAAGAAAGAATGGAAGTCAGAAGGTACTAAGATTTTTTTTTTTATGGAATGGAACAAGACAGCTGTCAGCCTACATTCCAAAACAGCAGAATGTACTTCAAGAAAGAGATATTTAAAAACATTTCCTAGAATATAAAATATGACAGACTTTTGCCAACAGAACAGGTTTATTAAGTAAAATTCTAAAAGATGTGTATTCATGTTCACAACACTCCTAGAAACAAAAAGTTAATTTCACAGAAAGAATAATGAAAATGGTAAATATATAAATAAATACATATCTCCATCAACTATAAAAAAGTGAAATAGCAACTATAAACAATGAAATAGCACATAATATGAAAATAGAGTAGAGCAATGAATCCCCCAAACAATAGCATTAATGTGAGGAAAGTTAAGTGTTAAGTTCTTGAATTATTTAAGAGGAAGGCAGAAATATTGATTAGCTTTAGACTATTCTATTTTACATATGTGATTCACACTTATGTAAATTTAACTTCCTAAATTAAGCAATACAAAATGAAAATTCAAGTTGAGAAGGAAGAAGCAAAATGATTTTAAAAAATCCAAAAAAAAATGTAAAAAAAAAAAGCATAGAAAAATTATAGAGATGTATAGAAAGGACAAAATAAGATGATAGAAACAACTGTATTTATAAGCAATTAAAATTAATGTAAATGTATCAAGTGATACAAATAAAATGTGAAATGTTAATGTTAGGGTTTTTTTTCCCTTAAGACCAATCAATGATAAACTACCTTAGGGAATAACATTTGTGTCTGCAGATAGCAAGTGAAACAGTAAAAGTTTGAGCAGAAATAAATGAGATATGAGAAAAAATAATAGAAAATTCTAGTGAAAGAAAAGGCTAGTTCTTTGAAAAGATTAATGTATAAACCTCCAAAATCAGACCAAGCAAAGAAAGACGTGACATAAACTATAAATAGCAGACAAACAAGTCATTGCTGCTGCTTGGATGGTATTCAGATGACAGTGAACAGAAAGCAAAGGCAATTTTGTCAAGAGAATTGATACCTTAGATGGGATGATGTATTGGCTCACTGTAAGACACAAGCTGCCAATATTTGAGTATCCATTTATCTTTAAAAAATGAATCAATGATTCATAACCTATTAGAAATAAAGAAAGAAGAAAGAAAAGATAGGAAGAACTCATCCTGTCAAGATGGATTCATTGCTCCTATGGTGTGAGCCAAGCATTTAAGGTGAATAACTTTCAATCTCTCCTAAAGCTCTTGCAGAACAGAAAGAGAATATTCTGAAACTCATTGTATGGGGCCGGAATTAAGCTAATATCAAAGTCTTTCCTTTCAAAAAAAAAGACCTGAATGCAGTATTTCTTCTGAAATAGATATAAAATCTTCACAATTTTGAGCATTTTGAGCAATGAGTCCTAGAATTACATATCATGTTCCAGTGGGATGTATTCTAACTGTGAAAGGCTGGTTTGAAAATTTGAAACATCAATCACTGAACTCCCCAATATCAACAGATCAATGATAAAACATCTTATGGTTCATTGATACATAAGTAAATGAACTAGAATCAAAAAAATTTTGCTAGTTTGATGAAAAAAAATCTTTGAAGTTCATTATGACACACTTAAACCTCATACATTTTACAAGTTCTACAGAGTGAAAATTTAAGATGCCACCTCTGGAGCAAGCTGAGCTTCCCTGAGCAGACTGTTAGCCATGGAGGACCTCTATTCTCTCCCCACCTCTTCACCAACCTTTATCAGACCTGTGGATCCTGAAACGTACAAGTAAGCATCCCCTCTTCAAACACCCATCTTCCCTGATTTCTGAGTCTTCTGGAGCAAGCCTAATTGTCCATAGCAGCCTGATATCCTATGTGGACCTCCCTTCTCCCACCACCTCTCTGTCCACCTTCATTGGACTACAGTTCCTGGAACATACAGACCTAAGGATTCTGAACCATACAGACCTACAGATCTGGAAATATACAGTTCAATGATGCCCATCAGAGGCCTGCCACACTAGGACCATCAAGTTTAACCCCCCTACCAATACCTACTACAACAAAAAATATCCAGGGACCAAAGCTATCCAGATGGCTAAAGGCCCTTAGAAGAACATAATTAGCAAAAGCTAAGGTAATATGACATCTTCAGAGCACAAATACCCCATAACAGCAAGCCCTGGATATCCTTACATAAAGAAAACACAAGAAAATTACCTTAAATCTAAGCTTGCAAAGATGATAAAGGTCTTCAAGGAGGAAATTAATAAATACCTTAAAGAAATACAGAAAAATACAATCAAATATGTAGAGGTCTTAAAGAAGAAACAAATAAATCTCTTAAAGATATACAGGACAATACAATTAAACAGGTGAAGAAAATAAATAAAACTGTGAAAGACCTGAAAATAGAACTAGAAGCAAAAAAGAAAACACGAACTGAGGGAATCCAGAAGATGGAAAACTGAGGGAAGAGAACAGGAACAATAGATGTAAGTATCACCAACAAAGTAGAAGAGATGGAAGAGAGTCTCAGGCATAGAAGACACAATAGAAGAAATTTATACATCAGTTAAAGAAAATGTTAAATCTAAAAATTTTCTAACACAAAATATGCAGGAAATCTGCAATATCATGAAAATACCTAACCTAACAATAATAAAATTAGAAGAACATGAAGAGTCCCAGCTCCAAGGCCCAGAAAAGATTTTCAACAAAATCATAGAAGAAAAATTTACAACCTAAAGAAAGGGATGCCTATAAACACACAAGAATCAGGTAGAACACCAACTAGACTATACCAGAAAAGAAAATCCTCCCAGCATATAATAATCAAAACACAAAATCAACAGAACAAAAAAGAATACTAAACGTGGCAAGGGAATAAGGCCGGGTAACATACAAAGGCAGACCTATCAGAATTACACCCGACTTCTCAAAAAAGACTCTAAAACCTAGAAGGGCCTGGACAGATGCCAACATAGACTACTATACCCAGCAAAACTTTTAATCACCATAGATAAAGAAAACAAGATATTTCAGGATAAATCTAAATACAAACAATATCCATCCATAAATCCAGTTCTATAGAAAATACTAGAAAGAAAACTCAACCCAAGGAGGATAACTACATCCTAAAAAACCACAGGAAATAAATAATTCCATATCAGCAAAAACAAACACACACACACACACACACACACACACACACACACACACACACACAAAGTAAAACCATCAACATCAAAAAAGAACAAAAAATAACAATCATCACTGGTCCTGAATACCTTTCAACATCAATGGACTCAATTCCCCAATAAAGAGACACAGACAATCGGAATAGATATGAAAACCGAAGCCATCATTCTGCTGCATACAAGAAATATACCTCAGCAATAAAGATAAACATTACCTCAGAGTAAAGAGATGGAAAAAAAAAGTTTTCCAATCAAATGTACCCAAGAAACAAGCTGGAGTAGCCATTCTAATAACTCATAAAATAGAATTTCAATCAAAATTCATGAAAAAATACAGGGAAGGGCACTCATCAAATGAAAAATCTACCAAGATAATATCTCATTTCTGAATATTTGTGTCTCAAACCCATGGGCATCCACATTTGTAAAAGAAACATTACTAAAGCTTAAATCACACATCAAATCTCACAATTCATAGTGAGAAACGTTAATACCCTACTTTCACCAACTGTCAGGTTGTCCACACAAAAACCAAACAGAGAAATAATTAACAGACATGAATAATAACTAACAAACATAAATGAAATTCACCTTACAGAAATCTATAAATGTCTGTATATAATAGACATCTACTTCACCCAAACACACACACACAAAAATCTTATTCTCAGCACCTTATGTATCCTTCTCCAAAATTGACCATATAGTCAGTCACAAAGCAAGCCTCAACAGATACAAGAAAGTTGAAATAATGCCTTGTATCTTATCAAAACCCCATGGAATAAAGCTGACCTACAACAGAAGAACCTGAAAGCCTATATACTCATGGAAACTGAACATCTCTCTACTTAATGATATCCAGGGAAGAAATAAAGAACAAAATTAAAGCCTTTCTAGAATTCAATGGAAATGAAGGCACAATATACCTAAATTTATGTGGCATGATGAAAGTGGTGCTAAGAGGAATGTTTATAGCACTAAGTTCCTGAATAAAGAAGTTAGAAAGTTCTCTATCAGCAATTTAAAAATACTTCTGAAGGGGCTGGAGAGATGGTTCAGTGGTTAAGAGCACTGACTGCTCCTCCAGAGGTCCTGAGTTCAATTCCCAGCAACCACATGGTGGCTCACAACCATCTATAATGGGATCTGATGTCCTCTTCTGGTGTGTCTGAAGACAATTACAGTGTGCTCATATAAATAAGATAAATAAGTCTTTTTAAAAAGTACATCTGAAAGCTCTAAAAAAAAAAAAAAAAAAGAATGTACACCAAAGAGGAATAAAAGGCAGGAAATAATCAAAATCAGGACTGAAATAAATCCATTAGAAACAAAAAAAAATCTATGTCAAGAATCAACAAAACCAAGAGTTGGTCTTTGAGAAAATCAACAAGATAGAAAAACTCTTAGCCAAACCAACCAAAAGACAGAGAGACAGTATCAAAATAAACAAAATTGGAAATGAAAAGGGAGATATAACAACAAACACTGAGGAAATTCAAAGAATCATTAGATTTTACTTCAAAAATCAGTACTCCACAAAATTGGAAAATCTCAACAAAATGAATGATTTTCTAGACAGATAACACTGACCAAAGTTAAATCAAGATCAGGTAAACTATTTAAACAGCTCTTCAATCCCTAAAGAAATAGAAGCACTAAAAAAAAAAAAATTCTTTTTAAAACAAAAGCCCAGGGTCAGATGGTTTTAGTGCAGATTTTTAAAGAGGAGGTAATACCAATACTTATCAATCTAGTCTACACAATAAGAACAGAGGGAACACTGCCAAACTCATTCAATGAAGCTATAGTCACCCGAATACCTAAACCACACAAAGACTCAACAAAGAAAGAGAACTTCAGACTAATTTCTTTTATGAACATTTATGCAAAAATAATAAAATGCTCGCAAACCCAAGTCACATTCTAAACACATCAAAAACATCATCCATCCTGATCAAGTAGGCTTTATCCCAAGGGTATAGGGATGATTCAATACACAAAACCCATCAATGTTATCCACCATATAAACAAACTGAAAAAAAATTACGTGATCATTTTATTAGACGCTGAAAAAGCCTTTGACACAACCCAACATTCAATATCATATTCTTAACTGTGATTCACAGCACTGGAGATTCAAAACCTGAAGAGGCCACCTATAGCCAGGCAGGAATCCCAATGAAGCAATAGGGACACCAATCCATCCACAAAACTTTTGGCTCAACACTTATCCTGTCTACAAGAAATTTAATCATGGGGATGGAGCAAAGACTGAGGGAATTACCAACCAGTAACCAGCACAGCTTGAGATCCATCTCATGGATCTATTTCCCTGACACTATTAATGATACTCTGCTATACTTGCAGACAGGAGTCTACCATTGCTGTTCTCTGAGAGGCTCCACCCAGCACCTGACTCAGACAGATGCAGACAATCACAGTCAAACATTGGATGGAGCTTAGGTACTCTTATGGAAAATTAGGAAGAAGAACTGGGGTCCCTAAGGGGTTAGGAACTCCACAGGAAGGCTAACAGAGTCAACTAACCTGGTGAATCAAAGAACATACACAGACTGGACCTAGGGCTCCCTGCACATATGTAGCAGATGTGCAGCTTTGTCTCATGTGGGACCAGAACAACTGGTCTGGGGCTGCAGGTACCTGTGGCTGGAATGCAGGGATGTCCTTCAAGACAGCAAGCCCCAATAACCCGAGAAAGTCCATGGGTTTTCAATATGGCTTTATTGGCATGATGGATGATGGTTGAATCTGGATGTGCACCTGTGTGACACTCAGGGCAGACCTGAGTTAAATAGAGAAAGAGGGGAGGGTCTGGGGAAGAACGCTCAATTGGCTATGCCCTCTGGCCTTCAGACATCTCATTGGTATGTAAATCTCTTGAGGCTGAGGCCTGTAGTCACGCCCTCTACCTGTGCTCTTTGGGAGGAGCTGCATCCTATGTGATTGAACCATGCAGGTTAATGGAGTTCCATGCCATGTGTTAGGAGCCTGGATTCTGGTAGCCTGAGGAATAGATGCCTGTTCCTTGCAGGGTCTCCCAGCTACTTCCAGCCAGCACTTCTACCAAAAACCAAGACCCCTTTTATGGCCATACATGGGGCTATCTCAAAAGCTGTTGCCTGTCTGTGGGATATGTTCTTCTAACTGGGTTGCCTTGTCTGCCCTCAGTGGGAGAGAATATCCCTAGCCTCAGAGAGACTTGATGTTCTGGGTTTGCATGGATACCTAAGAGGCCCCACCTGTTCAAAGGAGTAGAGAAGGGTGGGATGGGAAAGACTTGTGGGATGGGCTTACTGGGAGGTGGCAGTTAGTGGGATGAAAAGTGAATATCAAAGCAAAAGAACCCTCATCTTATATCCCCAAACTAGAAGGGGGAGCCAGTTAATTTATACCAAAAAAGAAAGAAAGAACAAAAGAAAGAAAGAAAAAGAAAGAAAGAAGGAAAAAGGAAGAACAAAAGAAAAGAAAGGAAAGGAAAAGAAAGTAAAATGTTTAAGGCCAGGAAAGAAGATATAATAACTTTATATAGGAAATCTCAAAGCTCTGCCCCCCCCCAATAAATAGAAAGAAACAAGGAAAGAAGGAAGAAAAAAAGAAAGAAAGGAAGAAAGAAGTCAATCCTAAACAAAAACATGCATATGGATCTAATAAATGAAACCAGTAAGGTCATGGGGCATATATGTAAATTGCAAAACTTGAATGTTTTCCTACATACAGAAAAAAAATCATCAAAATTTGAAATAAAAAAGAAAATTATTTATATGCTAGTTTGGTGTTACTTACCTATAATCTAATTACTCAAGAGACTGAGGCTGGAGGATCATGACTTTAAGGCAAGCATAAGTTAAATCTCAATTTTGGGACTAGCCTGAGGTAGATTAAAAACAACTAATGATGAGCTGGAGAAATGGCTCAGCAATTAAGACCACTGGCTGGTCTTTCAGAGGTCCTGAGTTCAATTCCCAGCAACCACATGGTGCCTCACAACCATTTATGATGGGATTCAATGCCCTCTTCTGGTATGTCTGAAAACAGCTACAGTGTATATAAATAAATAAATATATCTTTAAAACAAACAAACACTGATTAAAAATCAAAGCCAAATGAAGCAAAAAGTATCCCCCAAATCCATGGAGACCATTTTGTGTTGCCCACTGTTCCTCGATGTGGGGCCTTTGCTGGAGTGTGGTTAATGTATCCAGTGACACTCCGTTATAGAAAATTGATTTTTCCTTTTGCCAGTAGTTATCAATTACAAATAGCTTCTTGGTTAGGGATGAGATCCCTTGTCAGCGTTGGGATCTTCCTGGCCTTTGAACCTGTGTAGCTATTGTGCATGCTGCCAGTCTCTGTGAGTCCATCAATCCTGTTCTATCTGGAAAGTACTATTTTACTGGAGTCATCTATCACCTCTGACTCTTTCAATCTCTCTACATCCTCTTCTTCATGGATTCATGAGCCTTGAGGAGAGAAGTTTGAGAAAAACATCCCATTTACAACTATGTGCTCCAAATTCTCCCATTCTCTGTACATTATCCAGCTGTGGGTTGCTGTGTTAATGCCCATCTACTTCAAGAAGTTTCTTTGGTGCGAGTTAGTCATTGAATTCACCTGTGGGTATACCAAACTTTTATTAGGAGTCCTTTTAGTGCTATGTTCCTTTAATAAAATAAGAGTTGTAGGTTTTTTTTCCTAGGCCCATGACCTATCTAGTCTCAGGTTGTTGTCCAGTCTAGCAGTGTTAGGTATGGGTTCCATCTCATGGAATGGGCCTTATCTATAAGTTTTTGAAGTGGTTGGTTATTCCCACTTGTACATCAGTATGTCCTGCAGGAGAGATATTGCTGAAGGTTTCAGGGCTCTAGCTGGGTGATATTGATGATCACCCTTTTCTTCTGGTACCATGCAGAGTACCTTCCAGCACCATGAATGCTGAAAAGTATAAGAGAAGCTTCTAGTTAAGCACCAGATTGACTTCTCTATGTTCAGAGACACAAATAAGTATATCCTTAAGCAATGGGGCCTTGCAATCAGGTTAGGAAGAGAAAAAGCCTTGATAGTTGTAATAGTGTGTGATGTTTAGGGAGGAGACATGTTCTGTGGAACTCCTCTGGTCCATGACTCAAAAATATGTAACCTTTTCCTTCCACTGGTGATTTTTTATTTTTACTTGGAGGCATAGGATGACTAGTTGAGTTATTTTCTCCCTTAAATAAACTAATAAAATGTCTATTAAAAATCTTCTAGTAAGTCAAAAGAGATAAAAAGAGAAACAAGTATTTTGTTCTAAAAGAGATGGATCAATACTGAAAAACAATGACAAGGAAAACAAAATAACTACATTTGTCAATAGAGATGAAAGACTGATTTCTAAATGTAAGCCCAGTTTGCTTCTACAAGTCCACAACGGGCTGTTGTATTCACATGGATAAATTCTGATAGGCTCTTTCTGAACAGGTTTGTGTATGTAGAAAATAATGCCGACTATATTGCCTGAATCACAGCAAAATTTGCATTAACCTTTGCAAGTGGGGAAGCATAAAGAAACACCACAAGAGGTTTGTAGATATAGCAGACCATACGGCTGTTTGCTTATGAAAGCTGTTGAACTATTTATTTGATTCGCGACACACACGTTCTGGAAGCATTGAACTGAAAGCATAATAGAGACTTGGGTGTGTGCAGATTCTGGAGAAAGAGACAAGCTTGCATTCAAATGAGTGCGTTTTGTTTAATGTATGTTTTAGAAGCATACTTGAAAAGTACCCTATGAAATTTCAATTTGATTTTGCTGGGCCATTTTCATTTAGAACTCAGAACAAGCTAAAATGCCTAATGAATACTTAGTATACCTCAGACAGTTCAGCATCTTCAAACCACAATTAAATTGAAACATCAAAACAAAAATATATTATCTTTCCAATCCTCCTCGGTGTTTTCCTTTTGTGCCTCCTAAATAAAGATATTCTAATAGCTGTATACACTGGTATAAAATGAAGAGGGTAATGAGTGGGAAAAGAGAGGTTAGGAAGCTATAATCAACTGTGAGCTTCAGTGCAATCAGAAACCACGCAAGCTAAATAAGGCTATCTCTGTCTGTGCCCTTTCCCTCATAATAATGCACACAGAGATTTTTAAGTAATATAAGCTAGAGATAAAAACTGCAAAGTTCAATTATCCTAGCAATGAAACATTATGAAGGAAAAATGGATATGTTTGAATAAGTGACAAGAGTGGAAATGTGACAGCATAATGACATTTCAGTAACAAAATTAATTTACCATGCTATAAGAGGAGCCATTTTCCTATGTATATTTCTGCAATTTTTTTTTTTGGTTTAGTTTGGTAAGTGGTGGGGTGTCCTTGTTGCCTAGCAATTGTGTATTCATTTAAATTATTAAAATCAGTACCACTAAATATTAGCCTCTACAGAGCTGTAACTATTTAAGCCATTTTCTTCATTTCTTTCAAGCCAGAATGATTTTTATCTATTTGAAAATTTTCAGAAATGTCTACAAGTTTAAATTATATATTAAATTAAATTCTTAGAGCTGGAGAGAGTTTTCAGTTGTCAAGAGCACTTTATGTCCTTGCAGAAAAGCTAAGCTTGGTTTTCAATACCTGTATGATGACTCCTGTTTGAAAGAATTTGCTGTCTTCTCTTGACCTCTGTCAGCACATTCATGCATATGCTTCACATACATACGCTCAGGCATACATACATAAAGTAAAATAAAACAAAGTTCAATTCAAATTATTAAATTATATGTGATTCTAATTTTCTTTGTTGAAAATTTAATCTCCATATATGGGCATTGGTGCATCTGTGTATTCCTAGTTATATGTGGAACCAATTTATTTAACCATTTTATTTCACTAGAAGACATAGAAACAAAAGAATTTCATAGCGAATTGAAATAAGGATTAGAAGACTGTGAAATGGGGGTATTTAAGATGTACTGAGGGGAGCCTGCAGCAAGAGAGGCTGTGGACGAGAAGAGTGCTATACGGTCTCACTTTGAGTTTGCATAGTAGAAAGAAATGTTGGTATGTCGTAAAGAAAAGGCATTGGAGAGATTGTGAAAAGGTTAGTGCGGGGAAATAGAACATATTCGCACACAGATGGAATGTCAGTACCATTTTCTCATCTTTTGTTTCTTACTGTGAGCACTGGTTTTCTCTGAAGTGCAGTTGCCTGTTGAATGTGAGTTTGGTAGGACGTGTGATCATGTTCCTTTCTGGGCTTTTGCCCTTTAGTGGCAACAAATGAACTTGCCTGTTGTGTAGTAATTTGGAAATGATGTTTGGATGGGTGTTTAGACAATAAATGCTTTGGTGAGTTCCTAATATCCGTGTTTTCAGGAGCTCTTGGCACCGCCTGCAGCACCACTTCAGTAGATACAATGTACATAAACTTGCAACAACTTCCACTTACAACTTTCTAAGCCACACCCTTCTTTTTTTTCCTCTGTACACTTTTTATTAGCTTGTGTGTTACAACATGTATCCATGCTTTTGTCTGTCTCTATAAATCACTCTTGTTACACTCCAGTATATCATTTTACAAATGTACCAGTCAGTTTTTCAGGTTCTTACAGGCAGTGTTGCCTGTAAGCATTCTTACACAAATCTTTTTAATAAACATTTTATAATAGAAGAGGAATAGTCTGGTGCAAGCCCTGTAATCCCAGCTCTCAGGCGGTCTAGGCAAGATTACCACAGTGCAGGACACCATCAAACCACCACTACCAAGACAATAAACAAAGAAGATAAGAAAGCATACATATGCATTTTTGTCTAGTATATATGTAAAGGTACATATATGTGCATATATTATACATGAATGATATTGTCAGAACAAAGGGTATAATTTTGGTAGATGATGCCATCATCCTTCATCTTTGCCAACAGCCACTTTTGTTAGTCTTTATGACTTAAACATGTGTGGAGTATGCAGTGGTCCCTTATTGTCATTTCCACTTATTATTGCTCGGATGCGGCTGAGGTTCTTCTGGGCTATTTGACCCATCTTTTTAATAAAATGATGACATAAATTTCTCTTTCTATTCTTTCATCTAAGCTAGGATTTTTCCTCTTTGAGACAGGGTCTGGCTTGTATTTTTGTTGTGGTGGTGACTGCTGTTGGGATAAAATCCACATAACAAAGTCCAAGATGGCTTTAAATTAGCTATCTGCCTGAGGACAACCTTGAACTCAAGACCTTCTTGTCTCTCTACCTCTGGAGTACTGGTATTCCAAGCCTGTGCCACCAGAGTAGGTTTCTCTTTAAGCATGGAACCCTTCACAAATTGGTATGCCATCTGTGTTCAGGGTCCTTGCTAATTATCTCTGTATCAGTCCATTTTCTTTTTTTTCCTGACTTTTATTTTTTTATATTTTATTTACATTTCAGATGTCATCCCCTTTCCCCATTTCCCCTCCCTAGAAAGCCCCTATCCCATGCCCCCTTTTCCTTTTCGCTTTTATACATTTTTTAAAAATGTTAATCAAAGGCTTTATAAGTTTGGTAATGCTCAATCAGAAGTGTAACCCAATAGCCAACCTAGATATATAAACTATCTTTGACTGGTGGAGACACATGAACATCTGCCTCCATGCCCCGCTCCTCTTTCTCTCTCTTTCTCTCTCTTTCTCTCTCTCATCACCTAGCTTTACCCTTCCTGTTAAAATAAAACTTTTCTCTCAAAATGCAATTAGAGCATAATTATTCCTAATTGTACCAGTGAGGTACAAGATAGTCCTAATACCCAGTTCATCATTTTGTTGACTAACCAGAACCTCTGTCATCTCTCCTAACTAAAGCACTTAGTTTTGAACCTGGCTTTTTTCTTGGCTTTAGAATGAATGTCAGCTGAAAACCATCCACTCAGATCTTTTCTCTCAAAGTAAATAGCCAGGATTGGCTATGAGACTATAGGTCTTGAACCCCGTCAGAAATCCAGAATGACGGAGTTAACTGAAATTATGGGAAGCACTAAGCATAGCTTCTAAAACTTAGCCAATTTATAGAGACCGCTGAACACCTGGAAAGCCCCTATACTACCGAATGTTGGAGCATCAAATCTTCAACCTTCTGGCCCAGGGTCATCTGACAGACCTTAGTGATACAGAATTATTAAGAGCTGATTACTCTGTCTAGGCAGATATAATCAGTCGACTATTCTGCAAGTGTGTCCTTTTCTGGACAGTAATTTGTCTGCAGATGGAAAGAGGCAATTCTTGCCTAGTGGCTGTCACCACACAACTGGAGTAACTCCAAGGATGCTCAATTTCTTCTTAGAATCCATGACAGGAAGCTGTCAGGAGCAGACAGGTCTCTAATCAAAATGAACATTAATATAGAAATATTTGTAACATCAATTCTATGGACTTCTGACGTTTTGAAACCAACTACCCATGTAAGATAACCTGCATTGTTGTCTGTTAACTCCTCTCAGCTATTTCTAAATAAAATATGGAAAAAACCCTAACAATAAACTCAAAGCCATGAATTTGCTATAGTTTGTTAACTCATAGACTAACCATCCCAAATCAGTTAAAAAAGTTAAAGAAGGACTGGGTCTAAGCTTTGTATTCCTAAATGTGTTATACAGGCACAATGCCCATGAGAGTATCAATATTCATCTCACTTTTATATCAACAAGAAGCTCATACCAATGAAAACATTAAATTTGAAATCAAAGTAAATTTTGTACCATTTAAGAAATTATAACTTCATCTTGAAAATAATTATACAGATTTCTACCAATAGGTTATGGCTATGCAATAAGTCCTAGCCAATCCTCCCTGTTCCAACAAAACCACTACTTTTCCCTAGAAAGACAGACCAATATTAACCACCTCAGACCCCAAGCCCAGGGAATAGGGGCGCTGACTCTTCTTTAACTTCTTCAAGCTGATTAAGGGCATTGAGATATTAGAAGAGGGGTGGGGGGAAGAGTAAATTGATAAGCCTCTGACGCTGTGTCTTCACTGCATCCAGATGGAATTCCAGGACATCGGAGGTTTGGGCAGGTCTGCTCAGTATGCTTGATGAGTAGATACATCAAGGCTGTGTATTCTGCTGCTCTGCGGTCTATGACCTCCCTAGGGTGCCTCTGGACTCAGTTTCCAGAGGGGAGCAGATTGGCTGGGAGACTGCTCCAGCCACGGGTATCCGGGCCAGGACACCCTTCTTCTAGCAGCTGTTCTTCTTGAATCCAACATTTGACTAAAATCGTGTTCCAAATGTCCTTCTAGAAAGACCTTACAAGTCTTGTTTACTGTGTGTCTTTGAGGTAGGGTCTTTGTGTAGTTTAGGCTGGTCTGTCTCAAACTCATTATCTTCCCACCCTAAGTCTCCCAATGCTGGGATTACAGCTCTGCACCACCACCCTGCGAACCCTCAGTCTTGATGAGAAAAGTAATGAACATGTCCAAATGTGTAAGGAGCTTCTGGTGTGGGATGTGAATGAGCCAGATTCTGCCTGGTCCCACCAGCAGTTCTTTCTGAATAATCATATACACACTCATTGTTCTTGCATTTCCTGGCTGTCCATCTTAAAATGATCCTCTTTGTAGGTTCTAGTCTTTCAGCCCTGGCAAGGTACTATAAACTTCATTAGTGCTACATTGCTATTCCAGAGGTCAGCAGCCTAGATAGGTGCATTAGGTCTACATTAAAATATACAAACAAACACTGCAGTTTGGATATCATTGTTTCTTTATCCCCCTGCCCCAAAGAAAAAAATAGTAAAATTGATCTTGCAGGATCCAGTATAGCAAATGTTCCCTGAGAAGTGTTTGTGGAAGTCTTCAGAGGTGTCTTGGGAGGGCACCCCACAGCTGGGTGTGGCACACCCACCTGCATTGCTGCTGGCTGGCAGGCATGGATGGGTGACACCAGTGCTAGAACCCTGGGTGTCCAGGTCTCCTGGACGCTTGTTATGGAACCTTATATCAGTGAGAAGTTACTCTCTTACTCCAAGTTACTTAACTTACATTGCTAGACAATGGCAACGTCTATTTAAGAAGAGCCAAGTTAGTTTCTTGGAAAGCATATACGCTTATGCATGAAATCATATCAAGTGACATTTCTTTGTCAATGCAGTCACAAAGACAAAACCAGAAGCATGATAACAATGCCATTGTATCTCCCAGTTTGGAAGAGTGTAGCACCACCAAATTTGATAGTAGTTCTTCAGTAGATGTTCTTTGACAGGCAAACTAAAGAACAAATAGATGGTATTGCATTCAGACCATAGAAGGTGAGTTTCCGCAAGAACTGAGCTCTCTCATATAAAAAGAATGGCAGAAAGAAGTCATGGGGGTTTGAATGAGAATGGCTCCCATGGCTGTGCATATTTGAATACTTGCTTCCCTATTGGTGGAACTATTTGGGAAGGAGGTGTGTTCTGAAGGTATGTCACTGGGAGAAGGACTTTGGGGCTTCAAAAGCCCACACTATTCTGTTAGCTCTTTCTGCTTTGACTTGTAGATCAAGATGCAAGTTCTCAGTTATCGCCCCAGTGCTGTGCCTGCTTACCTGCTGAAGAGGCAATAAAAAAGTTCTGAAGATTTTTTTGGGCAAAGAAGGTAATCTACCCATAGCATAATAGTAGCTACATGTCATTATAAGTTTGTCCGCATCCACAGGCATAAAAAGAATGAATCTTGCATAAAGCATGCCCTTAGAACACAGAAATAATTACAAGTTTATTTATTTATTACTTTTAATACTTTATTTTTATTTTATGTTCGTTGGTATTTTGTCTGCCTGCATGTCTGTGTAAGGATGTCGGAAGCCCTGGAACTGGAGTTATAGATAGATGTGAGCTGTCATGTGGGTGATGGGAATTGAACCCAGGTTCTCTGGAAGAACAGCCAGTGCTTTTAACTGCTGAGCCATGTCTTCAGCCCCCTACCTAAATCACTTTTAAAATATAGTCTTTGTTATGAAGAGAAGTTTCCTTGATGGGTAAGTACTACACTTCTCTCTGGACATGAGGATAACTGTAGTTAGGGGTTATCCTCCAAGATACATAACTTCAGCATACCCCCTTAGCTTGATAGTGTCATGCATGAGTTCCAGCTTACTGAGTTATTCTAAATTAGAGATTACCAAGATATGTGCTATTACTGAACCTTTATGGTTATAAATAGGAATATTAATTGCCTCCCCTGCAATTATATAACTGTATAACTTGCATAGTTATGTGAGTAAACAGATACACACACACACACACACACATATACACACATATACACATACACATATACACACATCAACGTACATACATACACACACCCCCACACACATATACACACACATAATAACAACAATTAAAAATAGATCATGAATTCGAAAGATATAAGATAGGAGTTAGAAGGAGAAAGGCTGGAATGAAGAAAATGTAATATAATTTCAAAAATAATTACAATTTCAAAAAGGAAACATTAAATATTATTATGAAATAATAAAAATGTCTTTGGGCATTGAATGAAATTTGTGACATTTATATTTCACTCCATTTGAAACACCATTGAGCAATATTATTTTTAATTAAAATCATCAAATTTCTTTTGAAATAAAATAGAATCTATTGTAGCTTGTTTTCCCCCTGAAAGTACAGTATAAAATAGTTTCCATTGAGAAAGAAAGCTCAAAGTTGATTTTGTTGTTAATTAGAATAAAAACTGATTGCTAATGGTAACAGCTAGTTGGTGCCTAATATTTCCAAACAGAACAATGTTTTAAAGTGCCTTTTCCACCCTCAAAACCAAAGTATATATTATTAATATCAACTGAATACAAATTGTGTGGTCATGCATCTTTTAAACCTCATATAAAATTTTAGAAAAGAAAACATTGAAGTCTAATTTTATAGTTATCGAGAATAAACAAAAATGCAAGATACAAACAATGAATGAGTTACTTTTGGTAAGAGGGTTAGAATCCATTCAGTGCTGGTGAGGTGGCCATGTGGGTAAATGAACTTGTCACTAAGTCTGACAACCAGGGTTCTGTTCTTAGGATGTACATGGTGAGAGGAAAAACTGACGCCCACAAGCTGTTATATAACTGACACAGGAGCTCCATTGTACACTTTTATACACACACACACACACACACAAACACACACACCCATGCACCATAATTTTAAAAATTCTTGTAATGCTCTATATGTTACTGTGAATCAAGATGTGGTTTTTTCTCCATTTGCCACACAAGTTTGGGTCTTTCATGGGTGTTTTTAAGGCCAAAGGCAGAAGAAATGCTTTACTTCACTATCGGTTGTAATGATATCAGAAAGAAAATGTTCATTATTTAGGAACCATGTATCATGTGGAAAATTGCTGGGCTTATCACTTGCCACTCTCTCCTAGGCCAGTGTCCTTGCCTAGAGATTTTAGCACAGCATTCTAGTCTCTCAGAAGCTCTAGGCAGCTCACAAAGCAAGCTTTGAAAGCTCAAGGTCTTCTTCTCTTAAAAGTCCCATATTTTATTTTTGATAAAGGATTAAGTAGTCTATTAGTATAATATTACTATTCTAATTTTTCTTTGTTGTCTATTAGTATGTTATTATTTTAATTTTTGTTTGTTTTTCAATGAGTCGAACAAAATACTGTCTTTTTAAATTAATCATTTTATTCATTTACATTTTAAATAATATCCCCTTCGTTACCTCTCTACAACCCCCATTCCATCCCCTCTCTCATCCCTCCCCTATGTGTCTATGTGTCTATGAGGGTGCTCCTCAACATACTCACCCATTCCTGCCTCACCATTCTACCATCACTGTCTGCTGGCTCATCAAGCCTTCACAGGACCAAGAGCCTTCTCTCTCATTGATAAGGCCATCTTCTGAAAAAAAAAAATATATATGACAATCATCTGGAGCCGGAGCTCTGGATGGTCCAGTTAGTTGATATTATTCTTCCTATGGGGTTACAATCACCTTCAGCTCCTTCAGTCCTCCCCACTAGCTCTTCCATTGGAGTCCCCAGGCCCAGTCCAATGTTTGGTTGTGAGTATCTGCATCTGCATTGGTTAGGTACTGGTAGGACCTCTTAGGGAACAGCCATTCCAGGCTCCTGTCAGTAAGTGCTTCTTGGCATCCGCAATAGAGTCTGGGTTTGGTGTCTGCAGATGGGATGGATCCCTAGTTGGTGTGGTCTCTGTATGGCCTTTCCTTCAGTCTCTTCATCCTCAATCAGGTCCTCCTTGGCTTTGACTTAGACCTGGAGCAGCACGCTGGTTCACACTCCAGTTGAAGATACTTGGTAGTAAATTTGTGAAGCTGCTCGCCTGCGCTCTTCTGGCTGGTACAGCATTGCTCAGAACAAGCCTACATCTCTCGCAGAGACTGCGCTGCTATTATCTTTCTTTAGATTCTTAGCACTCTGAATCATTTCTCTCTTAATTGTGGATTACTTGGTGGCTCTTCCTAAGAACTTCTTGTGTTCAGACCTTGGTTTATGATTGCTGAGTGAGTACCAACAATGTGTCAAGTGCTTTTAAATACTTGTTAATAGGTCCCTTGGGTGTACCTTGCTGTATTTGGATGTGGCTACTGAATGAGCTTCATTGTGAAACCAAAATATGGAATGGCATTAAGATTTTCTGTCACCAGGATCTTGAATATATTTCAAAGGCCAGTGGTAAGCTATGCCTATTTTTTAAAATCAATTATTGAATATTGAAATTGCAAAGTTTTACCACATAAAGTTAACAAAAGAAAACAGAAGGTGAAATATATGGGTTTTTACTGAGACAAAATATGATCTTTTGGCACTAAAAATAAATAAAGAATGAGACACTACCTCATCACATTTTTTTCCATAGCTCATGCTAAGCAATTGGTATGAAAACTGAAAAATTCACCCAATTACCTGGATATTTTACTTTACCATATTTAGAAAAAGGTATATAGAAGGTACCTGAAGCCCTATCATTGCTTAGTTGTCAGTCAAAAAGTCATTGTTATACATAAATATGATGTCACATCAATGCATAATAAACCTTACTGTCAATCAAAAGTATTGTTATGTATAGACTTTATGTCAGACATTTTAGATTTTTTATTGAGCTATGAAGTGCATGCAAATTAAGGAAAATTTAAAGATGGCATGGCCACAGGCAAACGTATTTTAATAGAACTATACTCTGCAGGGAAATTGACACTTGAGAAAAACCACAAAACATAAGTGAGTAAATACAATTTTCTAAACAAAGAATCTGACTTTTGAAGGAGAAAAGAAAAAAACTGTAGTGTTATCATCATGCAGACAGAGTCTCCATTTAGACAAATTCACTCATTAGGACTCTGTAATCAGAAAAGGGAAAATAGTAAGAGTTGCATGGTATTAAGACAAATGTCTCATTTCCCACATTTTCTAATATTTGCAAAATGAAATTTAAGTTTAATTAGTTAATTTTCAAGGAATCAGATGCACGGACAACCTCTAATACTTGATGTTAAAATAATGTTTCCATCATTGCTTCAATTTCTCGTTCACTTGATTCTTAACAAACTTATTTACTTCAAAGGTCTCCTCAAGCCTCTCAATTCCATATAAGCATATTTTGAGGGAGGGATGGAAGGAGGGATGGAGGAAGAGGTAAAGAGAGAGAGAGAGAGAGAGAGAGAGAGAGAGAGAGAGAGAGAGAGAGAGAGAGAGAGAGAAACTTTTATTTGGTTACAATGTTTCCTCCTCCTCCTCCTCCTCCTCCTCCTCCTCCTCCTCCTCCTCCTCCTCCTCCTCCTCCTCCTCCTCCTCTTCTTCTTCTTCTTCTTCTTCTTCTCTTTCTCCTCATTTTCCTCCTCCTCTTCTTTCTTTTCTTCTTCTTCCTCCTCTTCCTCTTCTTCTTGCATAGTGTTTTATTTTGTTTTTCTTGGTGATTTTTGTTGTACTAGGTTTTTGTTTTTTGAGAAGGAACTTAAGTCGGCTGGGTAGAGAAGGGGAGAAAATCTGGAAGGACTTGGGAGATGGGGAGAATATGATCAAAATAAATTTACATTTAAAAATTGTTTTGGATAATAAAAATAAATAAGAAACATAAAATATCTTCTTTAGCTAAAGGGACTAATATTCAAAACAGAATCTCAAGTTATAGGAACTGTGTTGTGTCCAAGTCATTTCTTGTGTTCTTTCAACACTTCCATCTGCATGTGCTGTTAATGCTGCTGCTGTTATGACTAAGATCAGGAATCACAGAGCTGGGGACATGTGTCTTCAGGAGTCTATGCTTGTAAGACAACAATCATCATAGGTACCAACTTAACTTGATTCTTCCAGAGGTCAATGAGTGACTAACCATTTAAGCTACCTGACTCAAATTGTTCCCTCACATAGGTACAAAATGAAAACAAATCTAAATAGCTTGGAGTTATATGTTGTTCAGTGTGGAGTTCTATATTCTAAATACCAGGATAGAATGAAGAACTAAAGATAGTCCCATCTAGAGTGAAGATGACTTTGATGGATATTGTGGTTCATCATTTAATTACAACTGGACTAAATGTTCTAGAAAAATAACTTTGAAAGTTCATAGCAGAGAGCTCTTCCCTACATAAAGGCAACATTAAGGGGAAGTGGTGGACAGTCTGGTTAATAAATCCTAGCACTCACAGATGAGTTATAATGAGGTTTATGCAATACTTAAAAGCCACCTATCATTATTAAAGTATTATTAATTTGAGAAATTTGATTAAGGTACTAGAATGCTAGCACATAGCACAGTTAATAGCATGTATGGTAAAATATGTGTATATATTGAATGGGCTCCCTTAATGAACCCTTTAATAGCCTAAATGCATTTCAGTAATGAAGTCATGTGATGTGAAGTATAAATTGCAAAACACAAGGGGGCAAGAGTCATCCTGATCCATTCACCTCCATAAGGGGCTTGATGTATAGAAAAGACCAAACATGCACTATGGCCCAAGCTGAGCCACAGACTTTGATCACTTCTTTTTCTATATAGACACCTGAAGTGTAGAGAAATTACAGTTACTGTTGTGGGCTACAAACTAATACATTTACAACTTCAGCCCAGAATCCTTAGTTTCGAATCCACTAATAGAGATGAAATTGGTGAAGATGATATACCATGTCCATTTGTTAACGACCCAGGAGAGAAGAGTAGTAATAGACTCCTGAGAAAATAGTCACTTTATTTACATCAGCGTACTACAATTTCTTTGTAGTAGGCGGCCAATATTCAGTTTCTTCTTTGTGTACCCATCATACAAATGAGTAGAGCCTAGTCATGAGGAAGCGTACGGGCCTGGGTACCACTACTTACTGTGAGCTAATGCTGAGTGCTTTGCAATGGTCAAAAGTACACCAGTCCAAAGCATACATTGTCTCAAGCAGAGCAGAATGAGTTTGAACAGAAAATCATTCTCATACTGGAATGATTTTTTAAAAAAAAAATATAGATACTTGGGAGAGAGCCTACAGTTGTGGCTAAAATAAAAGGACTATTGCAAATTATCCTAAATTTTACAGACTTAATGCAAAAAAGATACTTTATACATTCACGTTTTTTGTGGCTTGGGGATTTCCAAGGATTGTAGTCAAGGTGTCAAATGAGCCTGCCATCACCTGAAAATTTGACCAGAGTTGAGGATTCATCCTTCTAAATATCTCTAGACCGTCACTACGTGATAACGTTGATTGGCCTGTTGACGGGGCTTTGGTTCCTCAACCTGCCTGCTCAGCTCAATACAGACTGAGTGAATTTATGCCATAACTGGTCAAAGAGAACGATTTCCAATAGAAAGTGAAAGGCTATACTATTTCTCTGAACTAACCCAATAAGTCACATGCCATCATTTCTGAAACAGAAGGTATTTTTAGCGGGGAAGGGAACTACATAGAGACATCAATACCCAGACACTGGATTTGCTGGAACAAGAGTGAGGTCTTGTAAGCACATTGAATTGGGCTTTACCCCCTTTCAGGAAAAAACGTAGACACTGCAAGGCCCAAGTTCCACAAAATTCCTCTCTTATGCCAGTGGTCTGTGGCTGACAATTCCTCGTATAATTAAATTCTAGATACCAGCATTTTGTGTGAGTAAAATCCTCAATTGTTTCTGTGATAATTCCTAGTATAATTAAAATTTAAATGCCTAACTGCTGACGCTCCATGTGAGTAAAATCCTCAGTTGATTATACTTTTGTAGAGCAAAGAAGCTGCTACACTTTTCCTGTTTTGAATTTATTTCATGTGATGCATGTGAGTGTATTGTCTTCTTGCATGTTTGCGTGTCATGTGCAGAGCCCAGAAGCGGGTTTCACATCCCCTAGAACTGGAGTTACAGCCACATGAGTGCTGGGAATGGATTTCGAGTACTGTGGATATGCTCTGAGCAGCTGGACCATCTCTCTAGCCTGTGCTTACAATTCCTTAGCTTAGGTTCAAACAAATAAGCAAAACTTAAAATAAGAAGGAAGCATAAAATATGGGAAAACACTTTCTTAGTGTTCAGAGAACTTTCAAGACATGTGAGCTTGAGGTAGTTGTACTCTGAAGGGATTCTAGACATTGCAAGAATTGTTCTGAAACTATCCTCATCCGGCCACCTAACCCACAAAGAGCCGTTGATAACAAAAGTTTGACTCCTTAGACACTGAAAAGATACTCTGAGAAGGGAGCAAGAAATAGAAAGGACCAGGGATTTTGTTTTTTAAAGGAATAGAAAACAGCAGGAAGGTTAAGTTAGACCCAAAGTTAAACCTACGGCTGACATCTCTGAGCCTTTTTCCACCAAGTCAAATAGTAGAATAACCTCAATACACAGGGACAGGAATTTACTCTTACTAAGGCCAATTCACAGCTGAGTGGCTCTGCGAGAAACTGGAATTAGTCTCAAAGATGAACATTTGTATACATGCTCATATGTATGCATGTGTGCATCTGCGTGTGCGCGTGCGCGCCCTCACTCATAATTTCTGAAGATTGAGCCTAGGTCCACATGCTTGCACAACAAGCACTTTGCAGATTAATCTGTCTTCCTAGTCCTTCTAGATACTTTTAAATGCTTTAATGCAGCTTCCTACCTGAATGTCTATAACAAGGACACACATGCAACCTTTGTACTTAATATGCCTAACCTGCTCAATGGCTGGGCACTTCCAAACCTCCCTGTAGCTAGCACACAGTCCCCTCCGGTATTCCTGAGTTAACACTTTCTAAATCTATATTTTATCTTTGCTGCCCTGTTTCCTTCTGGGCAACCTTCCCATGGGGTCGCTTTCCGTTTGTACCTACATTTCCGCCATCTTTATCCTTCTGCTCCGTGCTCCTTCACGGAGTGGTCCGTCCTACCCCCCTCTCATGGCGGAATCCCTTCATCTCTTGTCTGGGAAATCTAAAAGTCTCAACTTTGTTTCCCTGCCCAGCCATTGGCTGTTGGCAACTTTATTTCCCAAACAAAGCCAACTGGGGCAAGCTTCCTTTAGCTTACATTTGGAACAATGCGAACAAGGTATTTTTTTGGTAACACAATTAGCATGAGATCTCAAGCCTCTACAAACTTCTACGGTCAACGGTGACAGGCTAATCTTTTCTTTTCTTTTCTTTTCTTTTCTTTTCTTTTCTTTTTTTAACTCTGCACTCTTAAAAATATATTTTGTCCGTGCCTTGCCTCGCTTGGGTTCATGATCTGTGGCACAGAAGAGATGTAGATAAGGTGAATGATTTAATAAAAACTGAGCATCTGTTCTGTTCTTTCCATTGAGAATACAAAGGACTATCCCTAAAAAGAACTCGTATCCATTAATTATGACAGATTTAAAGACTACACAGCTCCTACACAGTAAGGAGGCCTAAACAGAAATACAAATGAAAAGCTGTTGAAAAAAACATAAAAAGGAGGGACTTAATATTCACATCATTTAGCAAGTACACACAAAGAAATCTGCATTGATAAGGATTGCTGTAAAGGATATATATTATTATCACCACAGGAAACTGAGGAAGTTGGGGCATTCACACAGTCAATGGCAGAGTCAAGATGCGAGGCAAGATTTCCTCCAGGCATGCTATGTCTTCAAATCTTGCTCAACAGTACTCAAAAGTACATGCTCAATCAATACTTAAGGGCATATAAATTAAAGGAGGGGCTAGGAATATAACTCAGAAATAGGGCATGTGCTTAGCATGTGCCTAGGAACAAAAGTTTCTAAGTCTGAAGCACACAGAGTCCCCAGCAATCTACAGAAAGGTAGGGGGAATAAAGTTATTTTCAACAGGCAAAGGTAGTTTGTATGACCCAGAACACAGCCCATTGCATATAATAGAAACAGCATGAGTGTTTATGGGGGTAATTGACAGGATTCTTGATGGCTATATAAGCAAAGGAAAGAAAGAACAGCATTCCTGCCAGGAGAATGAAGATGTGTCAAGATGCAGAAATCTAAGGATGGGGTATTTAGTAAGCAGAGGGAGGTTCAGGGCTGTCTGCCTTATTTCCATTCTCACCCTAGGGCTGCTTTGCTCTGAATGACAGCAGAGGTGACCCTGCAGCCTGTGCCTCCTGTCTGTCAGCACAAGCTCAGTCTTGGTCTGCTGATGGGAGGCTCTGGCAGGCAGGACACTGCAGACCTTTGGTCCTTCCAGGGCCCTTCTTCTCTTTTTTGCCTCTAGTTTAGGTGTGCTAGGTGCCCGCACTTCTAAGCAGCTTCCTCCCTTACTGTCCTGGTTCTCGACGCCCCCGTTCCCTATATATAATAACTCCTTGGCACTAAGTTCTTTTAATAAGAAAGAAGTCTTAACAGCCTTCTGTTTCTGTTTTAGCCTTGACTGACAGATTCAGAATCTAGAGACAGAGTATTCATTTTCAAACTATCTGAGAGAAAAAGGTATTAATTTATCATTGATGAATAGGATGAAATTAAAATTTTAATAAAATTGTTATTTATTTTTTATCTTTAAAAATTCACTTTATGTTTTGAATAATGCATAATTTATTAGTAGAGTAGCATGCACATGAATAAAATATCATGTATTAAATATAACATACAATTTAAATCTATTTTATGTATTTATAATTATCCATTGTTTATATTATATAAGCTATCTATTTACTATACAAACATATATTTACATGTATACATGTAAGCAATTATATATAAATTAATGTATCAATTTAACATATTTAAATGCGTTTGAATATATATTTTGAGATGTTCAGTATCAAAGACTTTCAAGAAATAGAGCATTCATTTGAAAACTTTGGAGATTTAATATGTATGCCTATAAATTTAATTAGTACTGCTATAGTGTAAGTAAACTTCAGGGCTGGCACTATGGTGAGAAATCATGACTGAAGTATGTTATAACAGCTTCACAGGATGATGTCTGTTGCCCAAGTGACTGTTGAGATTTTATTGGCTTCATTTTCCTCCAACCATCCTCTAAGCACTCTAAAAATGAGGGGGTAACTGTTCACAATGGTACACAGGAAGAGGAATGGTAACAATGACTCCAGGTCCAGCTCCCCATCCTTGCCCTCCACAGGTGTGGGAGGGCTCTAAGAATTTGATGCTTTCGTATTTTTCAATGATCGATGATGCCTAAAGAGGACATGTGGATCCCTTTGAATGGGTCTCCAATTTCTGTTCTCCTTGTCTATTCTTGGTAACAAGGAAAAGTTGGGCTGAATCCAAGGCATGAGACTCAGTTGTGACAATGGCTACTGAAAGAGTTTCTGTCTGTAGATACATTTCTTCCATCAGGATCCATGGCTGCCATGTATGATAAGCAGCAATCAACCATGTAGGCCTTTCAAAGTATTAGTGTCTCTTCATATGTTAGGCCAGCATAATTTATTTTAATGTTAGTTGAAAATAATTTAGAAGAGGCCACAGGTAAACGTCTCAATATTATCTTCTGTTGGAGACAGCCTTTCTAAAACCTCTTACTTCATTTTAAGATGCTAGTTACTTTTATTTGTGTTTTCATGTGACCCAAAGGAAAAAAACTGGAGAGGGGGAGAAAAACGTCAAAAATAGCTGGACACCTGAGCCCGCTCACAGTGCTTTCTCAAGTTCATGCTTCTGCACCAGTTGGTTCAATCTGGACAGAACCCTGGGAAATGAACAAAGCTTTAGAATAACTTCTTTGTGTTGCACTTCATGTTTCAGGATAGCTATTTTCAACCGGTATCACAGAAGGGTGCTGCTAGCAACTGCTGGATTACACAGGAATTTGACTTCACACTGGTTCTTGAAGGAAGGCTACATTATATTAAGTGAAACTTGATTGTGCTTATCTGTTTTTCAAGTGCAACTGCAATGCTAAATGCCATTATTAAATGAAACAAGTTGATAAGGCATTCCTAACACAGAAACATCAAATAATCTATGAAAACAAGATAAAGTAACAGTTTGTTGTAATGTTTTGGGAAAAAGAAACAGTAGCTAGAGATAGAAAAAAAATGAAGTGTTTATATAGAAAACATATAATCTTCATTGTAGATTTTCAGAAATTACCAAAAATATGTTATAAAGTATCTTCTTTGTTGGATAATTTTAAGAAATAAGAGTGCCTAATCACTTATTGGAGAAAAGCAGCATTTAATTTCCTTTGGGTCTCCCTTTTCTATCCAGCAGAATTACAAATCTTGCAACATTATCTGTTACACACCTTCCCTGGTGCTTAGTTCTTGGATTTATGTTCTATTCAGTTACTGATTGCATTAAATAGCAATGCTAATTCTCAGTAGTTATTAAGTAAAATTAGCTAAATTATTTGAAATCTCCCTATCATGATTAAAAATACAATTTAAAATACCTTTGTTACCTTTTCCCCTCTTTTTTAAAATTTTGGCAAGGGAACAACCATTGTTGTAATCACTGTCTCCTCAGATGGTATTTATTATTCTGCATAGAGAAGCACAGGACTTCTTTACCAGGGATACAATATAAGGATCTAACGGGGACATCATTTTCATCTCTCTAGCCCCACAGGTCACTACTCAGAGATAAGATTTGCTTTACAAACAAGGGCATGCACCGCTGAACAGACAAATGCTTACTAGCTATGTTTTGAAAATCTTTTCAAAAGCACATGGAAATGTAAACTGTGGATTTCTCCTTTTTCCCTGCTAAACCAAATACTACAGTAAACGGTGTTTTCTAAGCACATTTAATATACATATATATTGTGTATACATGAATGTGTTCCAACTATTGGTTTATTTAAGGGGGGAAATGCTTTCCAAAGCATCGATTCCAAAGGGTATAATTAAATTTTAAATTTTAAAGACACTTTGGGCTTATTTTAATATTTCAAGATAGAAAAAGTGAGCGAGGTAGTGGTGGCTGGGAACACACTCATTTGGCTGCTTCAAGAGCTGTGCCTGGGTTCTGGGACTGTCAAGTACAGCAGCAGCTGTGCCTATAGATGATCCTGTGCCTATTCCAAGAAGCGCCTGGCTGGAAGTGGGGGATTCGTGTTCCCTGACTACCTGAGCCAAGTGCAAGAGCAGTGCTGTCAGGTCCTGCAAGGCTTTGCTCGGTGTTTGCCATGGATGCTATGGGTACAGTTTTCCAGGAAACAAAGGCTAATGAAACTGAGTTAGGAGATTCTGAAACCTTCATAACTCTGCTGCATCCACAGGCATTCTAAAAACTACAGAAAGCATGGCTTTTCCAAGTTTTATTCTTCTGAGACTTAAAAAAATCGTCTTTTTGTGGCCAGAATCTCTTTTTCTGAAACTGAATTTACTTCCTGAGAACCTAATATGTAAGTGGGAGGCATAGTAGACGAAGGATTTAGTTAGCCATCGGTAGGTATATTTTGGAAGAAAACATTGACCACATGCCTAGATTTTTCAGAGAAAAATGGCTTAATAGAACTATTAACTATAGATCTTTGAGAAAGGTCACCTTAAGCCAGAGAGATACAAAACTACCGTGTAGTCATAGCAAGGCTAGAAGGGTGACTGCTAGAACATTGAAAATATCCCTGGCACAAAAGTATCCCAACTACCTCTGTCCAGTGCACCATTGGGAAGCTCATTCTCCAGGACACAAACTAAGAATGGGAGTGACAATTTTGAAATTTTTGTTTCTTTAAAAAAAAAAAAAACCACAAAAATATTGTAAGAATGTGTTTTTGTTTTAATGCCAGGTATGGGGACATGTGGGTGCTTTTGACTGTCCAAAGCAGCTGGCTATAATTTGCCTCCTGCTCTAGCAGAGATGGTTTTGCCAGCTGCAGATAGTTTTTGAGATTGTGTGATATTTGGAACTCTGGGAGTTTTTCAGAGGCTATATAAATGCTAGACCCCTGAAAGGTAGGGATGGTGGCGGGTGGTTGTTCAGGGGGTTGGTTGAGGCTTGTTAGTAGTCATGCTCAAAGAAGAAACAAAAGGAAAAAAATTAGATGAAGGGATCTCTCTCTTCTCTATCCTTCTTTCTCTCTCTCCTATCCAATAAGAGTGGGTGAAATGGGGGGGGGTGAAGAGAGGGAAAAAGAAGAACCCCAAAGTAGCAGAGACCAGCTACAAAGAGTTCTAGAAAATTCAGTATATATGTTTTTAATGTTAACATAAGATTATAAATCCTATCTAGATAGTTCGCTTAAGTACCCAGCACTGTGTTGACAATCAGGGCCTGGGACTGAATCATGGGTTTAAAACTGACTACAGATTCGCACTAGGAAATTGTTCAGATGACACAGAAAGAGAAGAAATGAGCAATCTGAAATTAGGGGGCACACAGATGTAAAACGAAAACATTAAAGCTATGTATAATTTATCAGTATGGCTACTGTGGGATTTGGGTATGACTAAGGCACCAAAGAGCCTAGCCCCTTGAAACTGAGTTACCTTATCTGTGTTCTCATCTGATGTAAACACACACACGCACACACACACACACACGCACACACACACACCATAAATACATACACACAAACACATACACCACACACTAAACACACACACATGTACTTACTCCTTCTCTATCAGTTACTTGTAATCCAGTAGCAAGAGAGTCAATGTCTCAACGTGCCAAAGGGCATATTTTCTAAACTTGGGAACACAAGTAATGCTTTTTCTTTAAAGGATGAAGTCAAGTAGCTCTCAATGTGTCCACAGATTTCGTATCCCCATCTAATTCCATGTATTTACAAATTAAGCATATCAACAAAGCCAATGGTCTCTACCTTAACCACAGTAATAGAACAACATTTTGTCAACATGTACATATGTCTCATGTCAGTTATACAGTGCTGGCCACATCTGGCACTCCTAGACTCCTGGGTGCCATGTGACTGCACAAGGACCCTCCCATGTCTGCTAGGCAACTATGTCCCTAACTTCATTTAGTCAGACACATCCACTTCTGATATGTTTTATGTCAAGATAGTTACAATTGAGATGCCCCATACCAACTGCAGACAAAATAGAGACATTAAACTCATTGTAACAAAGACAATTTTTTTTTAAAAAAAGTTTTAGGTAGAGGGCTGGAGAGATGGTTCATTGGTTAATAGCATTAGCTGTTCTTCCGGAGAACAATTCCCAGCACCCACATGACAGCTCACATCTGTCCAGTTCCAGGGCTTCTGACTCCTTCTCACAGACATACATGCAGGTAAAACAACAATGAACATAAAATAAAAATAGAGTATTAAAAAATAAATTAAAATAGAAAGAACAAAAAAAATTAAAAAAATTTTAGGTTCACAACTGAAGGTGAGTTTAGATTTCCCAGGTGCCTTCTCACATGGCCTGTTTCCTCTGTTATCAGTATGTGTACCAATCAGATCTGGGAGGCTACACTCATGCATTGTTACTGTCCTAAGATATGCTTTAAGCAGGATGCACGTGTAGAGGATTATGTCTGTGGATGTGGACGAGTGAAACACAGGCCCTCATGCTTGTGCAGGTAATTTGCCCTAGTTCAAGATTCTGTTTTGAAAAAAAAAAATAATTCTTTGAAAAATTCTGTACATTTATATCATGTATTTTGATTTATTTCCCACCCATTCTTCCTGCCAACTAGTCTTAGATCCAAATACATGTCCTTGTTAAAAATAAGTTTTATTGTTAAAAAGGTTCAAATAAATTAAAAAACAACATCAAACAGTAAAATTATTTTTTAATAATCCATGGAGGCCAATTCATGGGTGTGAGGCCATCCACTGAGGACCGCTCAACATCGCAGCCTCATCTTTAAAGAAAGTGACTCCCACTTCCCCAGCTGTCACCAGCTGTCTCTTCCTCAGACTGAGGTGAGGTCTGGTGCACTCCTCTCTTCTCTATACCGAGAGTTCATGAGTGCAGTGGCCCTGTTGGTCCTGTAATGTCCAGCGCATACTGCTTTGCACGAGCCCTCCAGCACCTCTGGCTATTATGATTTTGCCAACCTTTGTTTCTGGATCATCCCAGTGCCTTGCGGTGATGGGATGCAATAGAGATGTCCCATTAGGTTAGCAAACCGGAACATCTCACAGTTCTTAATTCTAAAGGGATGACTTAGGTCTACTCCCTAGAACAGCTGTTAGCTCAGTAGCTTAAGAATAGTTTGGGTGAGATTTTTGCTCTATGAAGCTCAGTCACTGTTTCCTGTCCTTCCTCTGCCTGCACGTTTTGACCCTGTCTTCATGTCTTGAAAAGGTACAGAGTTGTTATCAGTAATCACCTTGTAACAGATGATTGTAAAATTTGGTGTTCTGAAGCAGTGATTTGTTGTCCCAATTCCATGAGTTCACTGGACAACTTACTCTGCATCAGGTAGTGGCTCCTGGGAACTCTCCTGCTTCTGCATTCAGTCCTCTCAGCTGCAATGCTGTGGTTCTCCTCCTCATGACCCCTCTCTCTAGAAGGTTAGTTTGGACTTGCTTAGCACACAGCAGCAGGGGTCCCCGAGGAGGACAAAGCCTCATAGAGAGGTGCTCATCAAATTTCTGACTACATCACATTTCCTAGAGGTTTGAACAATTTCCACAAGCAGACCACTTGGGAGGACCACTTGGGAGGACCACTTGGGAGGACCACTTGGGAGGATCATTTGGGAGGACTGTAAAAGAGGTGTGATCAGGTGGGAGCACCAATGTGATAGTCTAAGTCCCTAACAGGAGAATCTAACTCTGTAACTGTTCCAAAGGCTTTCAACATACGACCAGTAAATGTGTGGTGTGTAATTAACATTTTATTAGCAGTAGAGACTGCTCTTGCCTCATAAGGATAGAGAAACACATATGTGGCTCTATAGTCCAACCTGTGTCATGAAGGAGACTTGAGAGCTCGGAATGGGCTTCTTAGCTTATTTGTCTTCTCTCAGATTCCAAAACACAGTTCACAGACGGCGATACAGGAAACCAACCTTAGAGTGGACAGGAAATATGGTGCCAATGTAATAAAATAAATAACGTTAAAAAATGCTGTATTAGGTAAAGTTCCTAGCATAATAAACCAGTAATTCTGCATACACTATCAGTTATTGGATAAATCAACACAATAGTTTCATCTGATTTTTAAAATCATGATGCCTTAAGATCAACCTTTGTGAAATGCAAATCCTTCCATGCAGATAATGTATTAGTCTGATATTCAAGAGTTTTGAAGTTCAAGCATTTCGCATATGACACCAAGAGTAGAAATTTCCTTGGAGTAGGGTAAGTGAGCATATGTTTCATAAAGTCAGATTTAAGGTAGAATTTGGGGAAACATGCAAACCCGTGGTGAGACAGATAATGACCATCACATGTAGAGGAAATCTGATTCCAACTTTGGATGAATCTTTCTGAAAGAATGGATTAAAGTAATGTGTGCTTGGGGTCCTTCTCTATTCTTGACAATATGATTTCATGCACGGTTTAGACCGAATGCTAATTCTCCTATTAACTGATCACAGGGTTAGGACAAGGAAAGCAACTAACCGAAGAAGCACTCATTATTCCCTTGTCTTGATTGGATATGGTGGCCCCTGTCACTGCATAATCCATGCGTTACCTGTAAACGTCTGATCCAAACTTATGGCTGACATAACTCTATCTTCGAGTCCCCTATACACAAAAAGGTAAGACAATAACTTCTTGTAATAATACTAACACAAGAATAACATGAAAGGTGTGTTTTATGGCAAGATATGGGTAACTTTCAACTGTCCTTAATGAAGAATTCAAACACTGAAAGGTTTTGGTCTTCACGTGTAGTATGGATAGACGTGAGAATGGAAGACTAGCTTTTTCAATGAGGCCACAAGCCTAGAAATAATCTAAATGAAATATGTCTGTATTAAGTATAGTCAAATCTAGTATCCAGTGTACTTCTAACCAGATATGGAGCAGGGCTTAAGTCTTTCTTCCCAGACTAACATACGTCCCTAAAGTTTTAAGCTCACTCTATACTTGGACAATAGTGTCATGGGCAACACCAGTCCTCAAGCTCCTGTGGAACTTTCCATGGTCTAGTTTGAATTCTGTTTTCCTGGTGGAGTTGAAGTAGCTCCAGAAGGTCACCGCGAGGAACCATGTGCCCATTGGTGTGGTGGTGGCTGTTCAGCCGCCCTTCCGCAGCCAGATATCACTTATATTTGAGGGTTTTGAAGTAAGCGTAGAACCTATTGTTTCTGCTGAGTCCACACATACCAGAGAACTTGGGTGGCTGAGAATTTGGCGGGAAGTAAGGGGTGAGCAGAGGTGCATGGTCTGGCACTTTCCACGAAGGCTACTCTCCTGCGTGGGGGAGGGTGAGACGCACCCCCTCCCTCCTCCTCTTCCTCCTCCTCCAGCAAGTGCACCTCAGCAGAGATTTGGGTATCGCCTCACCTGTATTTACAAACCCACCACCGCACTCCCCGCACCATGTACCCGCAGCCTCTCCTTCCACAGCTAGCCGCAGCCCAGAAGCCGGACGGACCGAGGGGGAAAGACAGACAAATCGGTGCGAGCAAGCCAGCTAGCGAGCGAGCGAGCGCGGGGACCGGGCGGCGGGAAGCGCGAGCGCGGGACGAGCGCGGGTTCAATTAGCGAAACAAAGCAATCATGGCGGAGCGAGCACACCGGGCTGCGCGCCCCGAGGACTCGGCGACCGCCCCGCGCCCTGGCCGGTAAGTGACGCGGCGCCACGCGGCCTCCGCGCTCGCTCCCGCCGCCCGCGCCCCCGCGCCGCCCCCGCCTCCGCCCCGCGCAGCTGGCGCCGCCGCCGCCGCGAGGCCCTGCGACCGCGGGCGCCCCCGGGCCCTCCGCCTCCGCAGGGGCTCGCCCGCCCCCGCCGTCCCGCTGTCCCCGCCGCCCCGAGCTGTGGCCCCGAGCTGGCCGGGCTCCTCAGTGCGAGCGGGGTGCCCGCATCCCGTGGTCCGCGGACCCCACTGCGGCCTCCCTCCGGCCTGATCCCCGCCTCCCGCCTCTGCTCTGGCCCCCTCGCTTTTCCCAGTTTCCTCGCGTCCCCAAAACTGGCCTCGGGCCGGAGGAAAAGGTGCAAGCAATCACCTCCCGCTGGCCAGCCAACGGGTGACTCTGCACCCTCTCTGTGGCCCAAGGGCTCACTTTTCCAACCTCGGGACAGGACTCTTGCTCCTGCTCAGGCTCTTAGGCTCTTAGGCTGGTGTCTTTGTGGGGAGATTGGCGCAGCCCTTTTAGAAGATAGGAAAACAAAGGCGACACGTAGAGGAACATACAGGGCGATGTCACCAACAACAGAGGGTCTCTCTGTGTTCTCAGAAAAGAGGGTTTTCTTTAAGGAATCCGTCAAGCTTCGTGCGCATGTAACTGACATATCTCCTGTTTAGAGATAAAAAGCAATTTTTGGGTCCGTCAAGGAGATCTCAATTTTCCTGTCCACAGACCCCATTTAATGTTCAGTGCGTCCAGTTGTTTGGCTTTTTTTCTTTTCCTTGTTCGGCCTTTTCGGGACCTTAGTTAATCTTGTACCTATCTTTGTCCTGTTTGGGGGAGAAATGACAGAGAGGGTGTCTGCTGGGCAGAGAAGGGCAGCTGTTTGCTTCTATGCCTCTTTTCAGTCTGACATCTCACTGCTGACAGGTTACCCTGCAGATTATGGCGCAGTGAATTGAATTGCTTTATCATTCAGAAAGAAAATGCTGATGACATTAAAATAGTCGTGTATTGCCTTTGAAATCGCATATGGCTTTTTACAAATAGGATCCAATGGAATTAATCAGATACTTTTGCTGGGGATTGAACCCAGGGCCTTGTGCATACTAGACAAGTGTACCACCGCTGAGCTATACTCCCAGGCCATAAAGTCTCTAATCATAATTTTTATTACACCTCTTGATGGCCCATCTGGAATAAGACACAGTCTATTTTCCCCTCTTTTCTCTTGAAAGTGGCAAAAAATGCTAATTGATACTCATTTAATAGATTAACTTGCAAAAACCGTATAAAGGTTGAGCAAAGCAACAGACCATGCATGCTTCAGCCTAAGTCAGTTTCTCTTTGACACAGCAAGATTTACTTCCCAATGATTCATTGACAGGCTCAATCCTTCCCCTTACCATGTTGCTTCTCAGCTCCTTTTATTTATTTATTTATTTATTTATTTATTTATTTATTTATTTAATTTTTTTGGCCAACGGACATTTCCAAAACTAAGATTTACTTTCTCAGAAAGGGACGGGAACTGACCGGGTGACAAGCCTTAGCTAACTCAGCCTAAGACTGGCTGGAGACAGCAGCTCAGTGACGCCTTGTACATGTTTATTTTTTCACAGTTGTGTGGACATAAGGAAAACAAAGCTGGTGCTTCGTAAGGAGCTACTACCAGACACTTCACACACTAGTTAGCTCGAGATTCCATTACTCAGTAGCCCTGAACTCCTTCTCATAAATGGATTTTATGTTGACTTCCTGCCCATACCGGGTCAGAGATCATCATCCTGGGAGGAAGTGCTTTGGCTTCTAAAGTGACATGAGTGGAGGCAAAAAGATCAGCCTTGGGATTATAGATCTTGCTGACCCATTAAGGGTCAGTAAATTAGTAGACTGCTTGAGTTGACACTTCTGATCTCAACTTAATGGGTTGATTAACTTATGGCTCTATCTTCATTATGGGCTATTAGCACATTGTTAAACTGGATCTTGGACTTAGGAATTGTTTTTATGTTTACTTTTTCTGCTCTCAAGGTTAATCAATATTCATTATGGTTTTAGTTTTTTTAACTCAAAGGTTAGCTAGATCCTTCTATAAAAAAAAAGATATTCAATACATTTATGAGTTGAGGATGCAAAACTGTCTGGCTAAGGAATTTACAACCTGCAAAAGGATACACAATAAGAGGCGGCATCGTAAAGAGGAAATGGACACGTGACATGCACATGTTAAGGGCTTCTTGCTCATCATCGGCACCTCCACCCTCTTATCCTTCTGTGTGCCTTTCCAATTATAGTCACAGTGAAGCATGACATTGAGACCTCCATTGAAGACTTGTGGGGCTGCTAGCTAGGAACAGTCAAAGCCTAGGGTTTGCCCTCAAGGTGCCTTGTGAGGAGTGTTTTTTTTTATCGGCACATCTTAGAATTAGTCTGTAGACTGCATTATTAAATCCACAGAGTATATCTTTTTTTCCCCTGCCTTTCTTGAAGTTTGTAACACATTCCAAGGTCATTCATTGTAATCCTGGTGATTTGGGAATCATCAGTAATCATTCTTTAATCTCAACGGTTGGCAATTAATATATTAGTAACACTGGAGAAATCACTAGAGAAAGTTAAAATGTATCCACTCAGTCACACAATTAATTAAGAGGTGTGTACAGTGTTTCTGATGGAACTTCACTGGAAGCCAATAGGTTGGCGGGCAGGTAGTGATGCAAACAAAAATACACTCAAACCAAAGAATCTTGAGGCTTCCATAAGGAATCTCTACCAGGCACTGGATCACTACTTAGCTTGAAATTCATAGCCTTCCTTCTGGGACCTAGACAACTGAGTTCTTTCTGAAGTCGTGTATATACCTCTTAACCCATCACATGACTGAGTGGGTACGGTTTATAAGTTTCTCTAACTTGAAGAGAATTAGTAAACTTTCATGGAAGTTGCTCCAGATCATGGATGGTGATCCAGATTATAGAAGGCTGCTATGTTTTTCAGAGACAGCCCTAGACCTGGCCGGAGGGTTAAGGGTGCAGGCAAGACCGAAGCAGAGCAAGGAAGAAGAGGATTTTTCAGAACTCTCTAGTAGATCATTTTAAATAAGAATGCCTAAGGAGGATGTTATGGAAAGGTACTATAGCTGGAAACAAACCCCAGTCACTGGACCAAGTTTTAGAGAAAACACAGTCTTAGTTAAAACAGATTAAAAATAGCATTAGCTACACTAAAAACTCCAAAGCAAATACAATCTGTGGGAACACCTGCCTTCAAAAGCAGCCACATTTGTTAATATTAAAAGTCTTCGCCAACAGGTAATCCTCTTGAGTCATCTCCTTTAGCTGTTAAGGACACTCGACCACAGGACCCAGGTCGCTAAGCTCAAGGGTAAACAGATTATTATTTTATTATCAAGTGTTAGAGCCCAGGCTGACTTGCGGTTCAATGTCCTTAGCGCTTGCTTTACATTTATTTCATTTTCTTAAACCCTGCCAAAATATGTATGGGTAGAAATACAACCCTTCCACAAATTATCTTGATATTTGGGAGATTTATTTTTCTTTGCGGATCTGGTGTCATCTTTGCAAAGTTAGGGGATATACTCTAGGCATGCACTTTGTTGAAATATCTGCTTGCGCCCAGCAGAGACAAGAACGATGCTCACTGTTCTGCTCTGCCATCTCAGTGACTGAACTGGATCAGTAGTCCATAAAGTATTCTCAGACTTGTGGTGTGTAAATGTAAAGGAGACAACTTATTAAGTGCATGTATTTTGTGAGGAAAGGAGAAACAAAAGCAAGGCATTTGGCAATCTGCAGATGGATTTGAAAATATGAATTTAGCTTAATTAAAAATACAAATTGTAACTAAGTGCTGGTTTTGTCGTAAGCCTGGAGGAAGTCTGTGAAAAATAATATGGACCTGCAAAAGCAATTCCTTTCCCAGTCTTCCTTCAGTCCTACCCAACTCAGTAAAAGCAGTGGTGCAAACACTGTATCCCGAGAACAAGGCAGGGTTCAGAGCAGGAGCAGCTCCAATCACCATTGGCTCTCAGTTGCTCCTCAGAGATGGACACGCAACACCAGTGAGTTAGCCCAGCCTCTGTTGGATGGGATGTGGTCTAGCTCAGGAGTTAATAACTGAGCTGAGAGGCTAAGGCCCCAGCTTTTCTTGGGCTTCTGCTCCATTACCACCAGGACACAAACTCAGAACCAAGAAGAAGGTAAATCAGGAAGATGGCAGAATTCAGAAGGTGACAGGGAATGAGGACTTTGTCCTTACTCTTGAATGCTCAGAGTTACATAGAAGCAACAAACTCAACCTTGGGAGAACCCAGTTCTCTCAAGGGAATAATGTCTTCACTGTGCATGATTCATAGACAGAGGTTAAGCCAGCATAGGGCAAAGATTGGGTAGATGGAAAGAAAAAGGCAGCAGCTGTCAATGTAGCAACCCAAAGAAACTGTAGGCTTGCACTATACAAACATTTATAATACAACATTCTAAATGCATGCAATCTGAGAGCAACTTTATGATCAAATGAATCCATGGATTCAGGATTTCTTATTTCCAGTAAGGCACTGCAAGTGACTTTAGCTTATATAAAATTAGCATGTCAAAGTTGCTACATGAAGCCCTTGCTGTGTTGACAATATTTGGTGAAGTTTTAACGTTTAGGAATATAGTTCTACAATCTGTTTGTCATGGAATCTCCCTTTCCAAAATGAAAGCGTCTAAATATAGCTGTGGGAAAACTGAGCACTGGAAATGCGTCTGAGTTTGGACGATGACATTCTACTGTCTCTATTGGCTTAGCTCTTCTTTCCACCAGCACATTTCTTTAATGACTTCTTGTAGGCATTATGTAAAATTTAGCGGAATTGATTAGATTATGGTAACTTCCTGGCTAATAAAACAAAAGCAGCAAATACTAAACTTCTTTACTATCTCCTAGTTTGTTGAAAACGTAGCTTATATAAAAGAGGTTTCTTGACCCTAAGACTATCACACAGTCACGAGTCCAGGGGACTCAGAATCTTGAACATTTGAATGAATATCTAAAAAAATTAATCTTTTCAGTGTTTATGATTCCTAGAAAATTTTAGCTATCCATAATTTAAGAGTGACCTATAAATTTCTATCATTTTATAGAAGGTTACTTCAAATGTTGTGGCTTAAGACAAAGCACATTTATTTATTATTATTAATTTGTAGATTAGGACTTTTAACATCTGTTTCACTGTACTTAAACCAAAATATCTCTGGGGTGGCAATTGTTTCTGAGGATCGTAGGAGCCAGCTTTCCAAAGATCATCCACACTTCTTGGCTCCTGCTACCCGTCCTCCATCTTCAGAGACAGCAATATAGCAATATTGCATCCTTCTGAACCACTCCTCCGTGTCCTGCCTCCCTAAGTTCAGCTGGGAAGGGCTCACAAGTAAAGATTCACAATATTTGATTGAGCACATTTGGATAGGTGGGCATTGTCTCTCAGTTTCATAGTCATTAATTAATTGGTTACAATTCCAAAGCGCCATTAGCATATTGTAAGTTTGGTGTTTAAGGCTTCCTGTTGACAGGTTGTAAGGATGAAGACACCATTTGGGATACATTATTCTAGCCAATCTTGTTGTCTCCTAATGATTCTAGTTTGCGTATCTGCAGAAGCAGAGAGTGAAACAAAAATGCCAGGACTGAAAGTTTGTTTGTGAGTAACACCGACGTTACTGCCAAATGAGGAACTTAGACAGGCAATCAAGGGCAGAGAAGTTTCATTAGCAATTGGAACACTGAAGCTTCCTTCTATTGGGGAATCAGAGGGAGGGCAGGAGACTGAGAGTTTAACAAAAGGGCGAAGATCGTGGCATTTGTCCTCCATATTCTTCATGTCACTGGCTCTGCACATGGGCCAACTGTGTTCCAGCAGGCAAGCTGAAGGTCTTAAGCAACCATCATAGATGTTTGTAGTAAGTAGCTTTCACTTGAAGGAGTGAACGGGAGTTCCTGTCCGGGGTTGAGAGTAGGTGGATTGACTTCCTCATCTCCAAGACTCAAATCGTTTTAGCTCTATAGTTCCGGTACACCTCTCTGCTTCACTCCAGTGATCTCTCTCCTACTCTCTTTTGTGATCTATTTGGCCTCAACGTATGTTTTCTGGAACACAGACTTATGTGTCACACAAAATAGACAATCAAAAGTCTTCCATTGATCCTCCATTAACCGTAGTGAAACTTAAAAGAAAGTCCTCAGCTGAGCCCTCAGGGATTTCCATTCTGGCCCCACAGACCTGACTTTTGTCAGCACAGTTTGCCTGCTGCCTTCGCTTTGTTCCTAGGCCTTTGCACCTAGGATCTGAATCTGGATGCCAGGAACTCTTCACCTGGTCAGCTTCAGGCTTGCCCGTCTCACTCCTCACTACTCTTCATCTCGTGACTTTCTGCATTCATGCTCTTGATCACAGAGTCTCCTTTTCCGGGCTAATGATCCAGTCTCTGGCATCCTTGAAGGCGTGGGTTAAACCTTTCCTGCCTTTATTTAGGTTTCCATTTGCCTGTCCCAGCTGGAAGTGAGGCATCTTTCCCCTCTCAACTCTTTCAAACTCTTTTAGCTTGTAATACTTTTTGTTCATAATATTAGCTATCATTTCCTAGAATGTAAGTTTAAGCATCTCAGACAGGCTTCAGCATCTTTGAAGGGAACAGGATGTCATTTCTTTTCGTTTGCCTCAGATCCTGGAGTGTTTTCCTTGCAGCTCCTCCAGTGTTGTGTGGCAGTGTTTGTAAAACACAAATCCTCTGTTTTAGAGAACTATGACCAAAGCAGACACTGTAGGGGAAAATGAATTCGTATTTTAGGGGCGCTTTCTACTCCAGGGCACCTACTAAGAATGAAAACAAGGAACTCTTCTTTTCACTCCTTCAATCAAGGGAGGAACAGAGAAAGCCAGCATGCTTAAACCCAAAGCTGTCTGGCTAGAAGTCTGAAAGTTTCTCCAGTTCTTTTCAGAGAGGTAGTGAGGAAGTAAAAGACTTCTGCCTTTTCAAAACCAGTGAGGTACAGTTTAAAAGTATTTGGACTTTTTCAATTAAACATTTTCAATTTCCAAAAGTAATTTTCAAAGAGCCTAGAGAATAGAACTCCCTTTGGAATTCCAAAATACCCAGTGGCTTCTTGTGTGTGTGTGTGTGTGTGTGTGTGTGTGTGTGTGTGTGTGTGTGTGTGTGTATGCATGTGCACACGTGTACATGTTATAATATGTGGTATATGGTGTATGCTGTGGTGTGGTGTTTGTGTGTGTGTTGTATGGTGGGGAATGGTGTGTGTGGGGATGTGGTCTGTGTTGTAGTGTGGTGTATGTATGTGTGTGGTGTGGTATGATGTGTGTTTGTGTGTGTGTATGTGGTTTGGTTTGTGTCTATGGTGTGATGCAATGTGTATGTGTCTGTGTTTGTGTGTGTGTGGTGTGGTGTGTGTGTGTGTTGTATGGTGGGGAATGGTGTGTGTGGGGATGTGGTCTGTGTTGTAGTGTGGTGTGTGTATGTGTGTGGTGTGGTATGATGTGTGTTTGTGTGTGTGTATGTGGTTTGGTTTGTGTCTATGGTGTGATGCAATGTGTATGTGTGTGTGTTTGTGTGTGTGTGGTGTGGTGTGTGTGTGTGCTGTATGGTGTGGTGTATGATGTGGTGTGATGTGTATGTGTGTGTGTGTTTGTGTGGTGTGTGTATGTGGTGTGGTGTGTTTATATGTATAGTGTGTGTTTGTGTGGTATAGTGTGTGTGTGTGTGTGTGTGTTGGAAGTAGTACTTCACAGTAGTGTTGAGCTATTTGTTAGAGCCAACAACAATTTGTTGTTGTATTGTTTTCCAGATAAGAATGTATTTTTCTGGATGTATTATAATTTACTTATTCACGATCTCACTGATGTTAGTCAGTTGAGCTAATCATGAACACATGATGTTTAGCTGTATACAGTTCTCAGCACTGGAAGTTTAGAAGGATGTCCGGACCTCACCTGAAAACATGCCAGAATAATTGGCTGTGCTGTGCTGTGCTGTGAAAGTAATTCCAGATGACTCCAGTGAGCAGGCACTGTGGTGCTCCCTACTGTCCTCTTGTAGGCTGACAGAATATGAACATGGTGGAATTTGGAGCTTATAGATCATACAGAAATCATTTACTCTCCTCTTGCAGGCAATTTAAGAGCTGAGCAAGCAGATCCGACAGTATTAAGAGAAATGGCTCCCATCCATACAACACGAGCTACAACTGAATTTCAGGTCTCCTGACTGCTGGACCATAGTCCTTCCTATTTAAAGTGTGGTCTTTGGACCAGCAGGGCCACTTGAGAGTTTATTAAAAATGCAGAGTCGTGGCCTGCACGCCTGACCTTCTGGATCAGAGTCTGCTTAAACAACTTCCACAGATGAGTTGCAGTCAGATTCTTTTGAGGAAATCTTTACCCTTGCTTCAACTGCCATGTCTGAGAGCATTTCCTGAATTTCCTCATTTAGCATAGTGGCCTGGGACAAGATATGTAATTGTTGTATTGGAATGCATTTTGGTTAAGATTTGATGTCTTAAACATATCTTTTAAGTATTCCTTAAGTACATGGACTTGATTATACTTTCTGCATGTGTTTGACATTGTACCTTGGTAAAACTTAATTGAGTAATTTTTTTTTTTTTTGATGTTACATTCTGTGACGAAAAGAGAATTGAGACACTTTCAAGGATCTTACTATCTGGTTAAGGAAAAGGGACAATACAGACTCATGAGAATACTGTGGGAATAAAATTCCCAACCAGAAAGGACACTGTGGCCTAAGAGCATATGGTGTTTGCTGTTGGAAGGTGGAGCAAGATCATTGAGTTCAGACTTGTGCATGGTCTTGGGATGGCATAACCAAATAAAAGTGAAGTGGACTGCAGACTGTCCTGAGGAGTGAGAGGAGTGCTTCAGCCAGTGGGATCCAGTCAAGACAGATGAGCTTAAGCGCACCTCACTTTGTGTCTTAAGGTAGGATGGAGACTACACTTAAGTGTGGTTCTCCATGATCCAGTAGAAGGCTGATCTTGTCCTAAGAAGAGACTTGATGCTTCAGATGTAAAGGGAATCATTTTTCAAACAAGAGGAGAGTTCAGAAAGAAGGTTGAAGTATTAATTATTGGTAAACTTCATCTGCATTACAGCCTGGAACATGGTGGCTCCATCATGATGCTTGTTTGATCCATCTCATTCTCCTCACACATCTAGCTGCAGTCTAACGCTGAGACCCACAACAACAAGCAGTCCTCTTAATCTTCAAAGGAACATCCTTTAAATGAGATGAGGGGTCCAAGATGATAACTCTTAGCCACATGTGGCTGCTTAGGGCTCTTGAAACATGGCTAGTCAGACAGAGTTGTGCTCAGTGGAAGAGGACACCAGGTTTCAAAGACATATCAAAAGTGAAATTTTTACGTTAATTACTTAGTGAAATATTACTTTGGCTACATTGGGAGTTAAATGGAATATATATTAAAAGTAGATTCACCCTTAACTCTTTGAATGTAGCTACTGGAAAATTAATGACTATATATTCTATTCACATTAGATTACTGTGGGCAGGCTATTTAAACATAAATTTACTTCCAAATAATTACCCTTTTCTCCCACCCTGGGAATATCCTCCCAATCCCATATGTGGCTCCAGATAACCTAGAAGTGGTTTTGGTTTTGGATTTTTAATGATTGTGTAAAATTAAAGTCAAACAGCAACTGAAGAATTTTCTTTATATAGTATTTAAGTTTTAAAAATTTGCTATTCTTCGTAAGCGGCCTTACAGTTGCTTTGTTTGCATGGATGTGTAAGTATGGGGTGTGTGTAGCTCTTTTTCTCTGAATTGTGGAACACATTCCCTACAATATGCGTTGTGTGACATACACTGGGTGGGACAGAATGTTAGGTTTTGTTTTCAGTTTGGTGTCGATGTGAAAGCTACAGTTAATAAGAGCGTTGTGTGAGTGCTTGTGTTTCAGGAAGAAAGGCTCCCTGGATCTGCCTCAGAGCTTTCGATATTCTGTACAGGGAATCAAGTGACATGTTCAAATTAACTGTGGCCAGACACATCCACATGATATGAATATAAATGTTTGAGTCTTGTTCAAATAGGGTTCTTAATATCAAGAAAAAGTACAGTCTTGCCCATCAAGTCAAAACCACTGTATCTCACTCTTTTACTGAGACATTGCAGTACAGGATC
This sequence comes from Arvicanthis niloticus, assembly GCF_011762505.2. Taxonomy (NCBI): domain Eukaryota; kingdom Metazoa; phylum Chordata; class Mammalia; order Rodentia; family Muridae; genus Arvicanthis; species Arvicanthis niloticus. The sequence continues at coordinate 17,039,357 of NC_047664.1, forward strand.
TGTATTGAGCTCCACTGTGATATTTCTTTCAGAATATGTATCTCAGCCCACTTGAAGGGAACTCCTTTAATGGCCTAAAATTTTCAGACCACAGCTTTCAAGGTTTGAAAAATCATCCTACCGTTCTATATTTTCTAAAGAATTCTATTATGATTATTTGTTTACTTGTGTGGGGGTGGGTGGTGGTAGTGGTAGTGTGTGTCCTTGTGTGCTGAGGACAACTTGTGGAAACAGGCTCCTCCTCCTTCTATGTGGCTCCTTGGGGTCAACTGAGATTATTAAACTTGGCAAGCAAGCACATTTACCCAGTGAGCTGTCCCCCCCTAGACCCAGTCCCGTGGTTTCACTGACAGTACTGAGGTTGGTTGGCAAGACTTTGGGAGTATACACTGTTCGTCTTGCTAGTAGCAGACAGTTTTCATGTTTCATCAATTAGTAAACAAAAGCAGTCCAGTGCACAAGAAGCAGCCATGGAAGTCCAGGCCCTCACCTTCACGTTTCATCACAAATTTATTTTGTGATTGGTTCGTATCGATTAACTCATGGTACAGCCAACTTACCACATCACCATCTATCCATCTATCGTGCTTCCCTGGCAGACCTCGCATTAATGGTAGGCTATTTGGGGGCACTTCCAAGTGTTTGCCCTTTCTACTCTTCACTTGACCTGGGGCTCTTTAACCATCTGGTGGGCTCTGCCTCTGTTCCCTGTGTTATGTCTTTTGTCAGAGAATAGTTCTCTGGCTTTGGGGAATCTTAAGTAATCTATTGTGATCTGTAGTGTTGGGCTTGTCTTAAAAATGAAGACTTGTTAATTCATGAAGAGAGGGTAAGTTCCTGTAATCCAAGTATTTTTTCATTTTGCCTGTTGCCCTCTATGCTAACTGGATGAGCCAAATGGATTTCCTGCAATCTATTCCTGCATGTGGGAACCAACTGAAATGTCAAACACACACACACACACACACACACACACACACACACACACTGTTAGCTAAATGGTTTGGTCTGACCAGTCTGCTGCAGAATAAAACAACTCTTAACCTTTTGCAGGTTGGTCAAATGACCTTTCACCGGCATTGCCTAAGACCATCAGAAAACACAGATTCATAACAGGAGCAAAATTACAGTTATGAAGTAGCAACAAAAATAATTTTAGGGTTTGTGTCACACACAAGATATCAACTGTATTATGGAACTGTATTAATGGGGTACATCATTAGGAAGGTTGAGAACCACTGAGCTTAAAAAATAGGAGAGAGTTAACTAAACTTTCAATGTGTTGTTAAGGGGCATTGGACTGTCCCATGCAACTTAATCCACTAGAAAACAAATCCATTAAAAGATGCAAAATGTTTGTGGCTTCTCTCTCTCTCTCTCTCTCTCTCTCTCTCTCTCTGTCTGTCTCTCTCTGTCTCTCTCTGGCTTCTTTCAACTTGCCACTCGTTTTCAAAGTTAAAAAAGTAATATAATTATCAGTGGTCATAGAGGAGTTAGAGAACAAGTTCCAAGAGTGTAACAGGCTTTGTTCTTAGGAATGGCAATTCGTTATACATTAATTACAATCTAAGTAAACTAAGTTCCAAAGAGTCGTTGCTGTGCAGACAAAGAGAAAGTCAGTCGGGTAAAAACAAATGTGGTGGGAGCTGGGACTACAGTTCAGGTGTCCAGGCGCTTGGCTAGCATGCACGAAGCCCAGGGCTCCATCCCCACCATCACACAAATGGGCTGTGGTGGTGAACACTTCATCCCAGCTGTGAGAACCAGAGGCAGAAGGATTAGAAGTTCAAGTTTATCACTGACTCATTAGCAAGTTTGAGGTCATCTTGGAATATATGAGACCCTGTCTCAAAAACTAATTCATTAGTTAATCCTTGGAAGTTGTAATTATAATGAACGTTGAATTCTATAGAGGTTATAGATATTTAAAAAAAAACCCAAATTCTTGGTAAATTTAACAAATTCCATGTATTTCACATTTATTATTTGGTAAATTGACCATTTCATGAATGGGTTAGTCAGCTGCTAAATGAAGCTGATGAATCAGACACATCTTTAGAGAGCTCATAGGACCATGTCCTTGGAGCCTCTACCTGGTACCTAGTCTAGCACCTCACACAGCTTTGAGGCGTGCTGTCTTGTTTTGCAGGTGTAAGGGCTTACCCACAACTAGACTTTGAGTCAGTTGTCATAAAATCATGTCAGTTTTCTGGGCTTTCATCTTCTGGGATTGAAAATAAAGGAGTTTGACTGAATGCTAGCTCTCCTTCCATCCATAGAGTTCTATGGTTTCAAAGCCAATGCAAGCTGTCTCTGGCCTGCTGTACATGTGCAGATCTCAAAACTGCTAACGCGTCTGCTCCAGACATGGACTGAATACACGGGTTAAAGTCACTGTGTCACTCATGTTGAGTAGGATCAGTTTCGCCAAGGTGTTTGCTTGGACCTTTCTGACCTGTGGCCTGAGCAACAGCGTGGCAAGGGGAGAAGGAAGGGCTTAAGTACCTGGTATCTCTGGGTGGCCCTGAGCTTCATCCACGAGTCCCGCTGTCAGCTCACTGCACATCCTGCTATCGATGCCTCTGGCACTTGGGGATGAGCTGAGGGTACTTAAAGCTGGATTTGGTGCAGGCTGAAATGGTCCCAAGTGTGAGGAGTCTGCTGATTCCTGCCTCCTTCCATGCATCCCACTCTGAACTTTGTTACTTATCAATATTAATCATTTATTTGCCATCCTCAAATAGTCTGCTTTTATCAAAAGGAGGTGGGCATACACTCAGTTGTATTACAGCCCCTGAACATTTCTGTGCAGAGGAGGCCTTTATTCAGTCTGGAGCATGTCTTACTTGTGAATTCAAATTAGTTAGAATAATAAATAGCTTTTTTTTTTTGAGCAAACCAAAAAGCCTGTGTTGAAAATAGCTACAGCCTAATTTAAAATGCTATAGAAAAAGTCTAGTCTTTCCTTTTGGTACTTTATAGTGTTCGAGTGAGGCTGTTCCTCTCTAGGCCGCCAGCATCTCCCTATATAATATTAAGCCTCCCTACCTTCAGAAGTTCTAAGCAAAGTAAAAAGCCACGCTTTCTTTAAATTTCCATCTGTAAAATGCAACACACACCTTGACATAGGTGCCAGGGGAGAAAGGAGACAACTAACTCCATGCTGGAGGAGCCATTGGCAAAGCATACTGAAGTCTTTTCATTCAGCTCTCGGGGAATGTGGATTGAATGCATGGGCAAAACATTTTATCCCTAGAGGGTCCAGAGCCCATAATCCTGCCTTGAAAGTAGCTCCACATTAATTTTTTGCAGCCAGGTGGACACGGAGGGCCCCCACACAGCACTCACTCTCCATAGATAACTGTCTACAATCAGAGAAACCGTGTTTCTCATCTTCTAACACACCCATACTCAAGCTAAGGTTTCCTATGTTCCCCTAAGTATCCCCTCTCCCCAAAACATGAGGAGCAAGATAAGCCCAATGTCTATAATGTATTTGGATCTTAACTACGTTAGAATACTTTTTAATACATCTACATTCAAGAACATATATGCCTAGGAACATATTTAAACTTTGACATCTGAAAGCTCACATTCCATAAACTGACAAGTTGCAAATTGGTTGATCCGCATTGCCAGAGCACGGACTTCCTCTAAGTAACCTTATCCTTGGTTAATTTAAAATGTTACATTTACAGGCATTTTACTTTCACTCTACTCCAGGGTTGCATTTATTGTTTAAAGTGAGATGCACCTGGATGAAATGAGCGTTTATATGTTCTGGCTTTCCTTTCTCTTTTCTGCTCCCCAGGCTGTAAACTGTTACTGTCTTACTTTATCTGAAATTATGTACTTAAACCATTTAATAAACTCGGAAGAGGTGAGTTCCCAAAATAACAACTGGGGCATATATTACAACCATTTCCTCAAAAAAAAAAAAAGAAAGAAAGAAAAAGGAAATTGAATGCCCTGTATAGTAATCCCCCACTACCCACAATCCCACCCTTCACCCAAGAAGAGCTGAGTTGTTTCAAGACTGCATGTGGTCTGTGATTCTAGCATAGTAAACAAACAAACAGACAGACAGACAGAGAAACTAAACAAAAAAAAAAATACAAAAAACCAGTGCTGGTACATAAGCCAGCAGTGATGGTAATGTGCCAATTTTGAATTGTTCCCTGTTTTTATTACAGGTTCTAGGTTTCAGATGAGCAGGAGACTCCCATTGCTTTTATAGCACAGTATTAAATTGCGGCTTCTGGCAGGCAGCACCTGCCCTCTTCCTGGCATGAGCTAGTGTGGAATGGGCCATGTGATACACCGATGCAATGTATATTTTGTGTTGCTCTATGTGGGGATTTAAACATTGGGGAACAAAATCTCTCCCTGAGGGTATGCAACCTCTGGTGTCAGGTCTGAATAATGACTTCACATTATTAAAACCTAAAAGCCAGTATCATACAGGGCTTGCTTCTTTATCAGATGTTTAGTGATAGAATGAAGCAAAAACCTTAGTAGCATTTTTAGACACGTGACTATAATACCTTTGGATAGGAATTACCTGAATGTTTGTTATCTTGTTTGGTTTTGGTTTTGTTTAGGTACAGGAGATTGAACCCATAGCCTCACATATCCTAAATGTGATATATGATATTTACCTCAGGGTAAATGTTTTCCCATTGAGGAACAGCCCAGCTTACCTGATAGCTGTTTGATGTGGCAATCTATGTTTAGAATGTCATGTGGGAGAATTAATCATATATGTGCATAGTGATTCTTTTGCTCTGTGTGTTATGATACACATTTTAAGTTAGGCGGTTTTAAAATAATAAACATATCTACTCTATCTACAGATTCTCATGCACAGGCTTCAAACTTTTGCCGAACAGATAATGCAGACGTCTCTTTTCTGCACATGCTTAAGGGTTTTTGTTTCTTTTTTTTTAACTTCAAAAAATAAAATTTCTATGCCCTTAGTTTCGATAGTACCATTCACTTTCCTTTTTAGTATTTTTCAGAGTACTTATGAATCTAAGTTTATAACTGAAATGAAAAAATACATATAAGCAAGGTGGTGGTTGAATCTGTGTATGTGCCACTGTGGGCCTATGAATCGCTTCTTGAAACATATAAAAGTTAAAATTTAACTTTTATTCTCACTTATTTATTGTCACCAAAATATCGCGTGATTTGATAAACTATTCAAATTCCCAACCTGGCACTACCACATCATTCATGAAAGCCTTCCTCTACAACATCCTGTAGACTGTTTTTGATAGGTGCACCTTAATAGTTCTGGGTTAGCTTGGTGACCAGTGTGGCAAACCATTTTCTTCCCAAACCCCACTCATAATGGGATGTTTATCCACAGTAGATCTAAAGGAAGTTCAAGACTTCTCAGAACCAGATGAAAGGTCTCTTAATTAAAAGACTTAATTTTAAGATTTAAATACCTGATTTACCCTTTGAGGTAAGATGTTGTTTCTGACCTTCTCAGGGTGTATGTCAGGTTACTACAAATGAGTAACAGAAACAAGGAGTGGTATATGAGGTGGTGGTATGCTGTGAGGGGTTCCTACCAGTTTAAAGTCCAGTTTACCAGGAAAGTGGCATTGTGAAGTAAATGGCCCCACTTTGCTTTTAAATCAGCCATCTCAAGACTGTTTGCACCACAGCCATTGCCGGGTGACTTAAGTCTTGTCCCCTCTCCTGCCACACCCGACTCATTACCAACGCAGTCTGCATAGGAGGATGCTCAGAGCCAATATTAATGAAATGCATTTGAGATACTCTGTCTTAGAGATATTAAAATTTTTAAGAAGTTTTTGACTTTTTACTATAAATACGCCAATACAGTTAATTCTGCAAGTAGAATATAGATCCCGAACCTACGAGCTTTAAAAACACACTTTCTCCCTCAAAATAACTTGTTCTTTTCAGGGCTAGTTCTTTAACTTTCTGAGGAAAGTTAAAATGTGCTTAGGACACACCAAACCCCACAGCTGTTTGCAAATTCTATACAGTAGAATCTCTTCATAGCTTTGGATAGCTGATCCATGAATTGAAAGTCTCTTGAGTTGACTTGCGGAAGCATTATACAAAATAATGATACCCGTTTTTTTAAAAATCTGTGATTACATATGGATGTGATAATCTGTAGCAGCACTATCAGATAAATAATACATATTTAAAAAATTTCTGTAATTACATGTTTACCCGATAGGCCAGAACGACTCTGTCCCAAGGAACTGTTACAGACTGAGTAAATAATACATGTTTTAAAGTCCATAATTACATATGTAAACGATAGACTATCGAGTAAATAATGCACATTTTAAAAAGTCCATAATTACATATTTACATGATAGTCTGTAAATTCTGTAATTACTTATTTACACAATAGACCATAACAGCTGCTACAGTCTATTATGTTAACTCTCATAGAATTATATTATGGATTTTTAAAACATCATAAAGAACCTAAGGAATGGAGTGATAGAAATGAAATAAAATATAAACTTCACACTATAGCTCTCTCAAAAGGGGAGGGTTTTGAGTCAAGTAACGCTCATCACTGGAACTTGATAATTGCTGACTTAAAGTTTATTTATTTGTAACACTGTGGTTTATGAACTCATAGCCCAAGTTTCTCTCCCTTTCTTGGTGGCATAAATGAAGCATCATATGTGATTTTTTTTTGTATTTTTAAAAGTTTTACAAAATTACAGAAAGTAAAAAAAAAAAAGTTAAAATGGGGGCTTGAGACATGACTGGACAGTTTTGAGTGCTTGCTCGTTTTTCAGCTGACTTAAATTTGGTTCCCCAAACTTAACCACCTGTAACTCCTACCCCAAAGGGATCTGGGGCCTCTGACTTCCACAGGTATACCCATGTTCATATGCATATACCTACACAGAAACACATATGATTTAAAATAAAATGAAAATCTAAAAGTTAAAATGGTACTTTCAGGTTTCCAGTTTGTACACAGAAAGGCAGTGCGGCACTTGTGGCCAGATTACTTATTAGAAGAGTAACCAATGAATTCATGCTTTTCCTGAAGATTATGGTGGCTCTTTTAACTTTTATTCTTTTTGTTTGTTTTTTGAGATTGGGTTTCTCTATGTAGCCCTGTCTGTCCTGAAAATCACTGTGTAGACCAGGCTGGCCTCAAAACTCCCAGATCCTCCTTCTGAGTGCTGGCATCAGTGGCGCACATCACCACCACTGTCTCTTGTAACATTTTAAGGGAATTTAGGGAATAAGGAGTTGAAAGGTGCATTTATTCTAGTTAAACACAAAGTCAGCTGCAACTAGAGAAGGCTCTGCCCATAATTTCTGCTGAGCTAAGTCCAGTAGTGGTGGTGGAATAGGGGGTGGGGAGGGAGCCACGTAACAAAGCAGAGCATGAAAGACACTTCTCATCCTAATTCTTGGGAGTTAATATATTAGATGTTATTTCAAAGTTTAGAAGAAGCAATTGCTTGATTTTTAGTGAACTTTTGTACAAATATATTCCAATTTTATGACATTTATTCTAATTTAACAGCTAAGTTACAATCTACTGACTTTCTCAGCCATGTCCACAAAATTATGTTAACTTTTTAAAATGCAGTTTTCTGTAAGTATTCCAGGTTAGGACTCAATATGCACAGACACGTACACAAAGAATTCACAAAAGGCCTTTGTCTTATAAAATATAGCCCCCTTCCATAGCTATCCCACTTACCTTTATAAAACTCTAGCCGTAGTCACAGAATTGTTCTCACATTAGTAAGAGAGATCACAGGCCTCAACTTGTCCCTTTTTATTGCTGATGTATATAAATTTTGTTTGCTTATTTATTCATTCATTTATTTACTTTTTGAGTCTTACTGTGTAGCACTGGTTGGTTGGAACTTGCTCTGTTGACCAGGCTGATTTGAACTTAGAGAGCTCTGCCTACCTTTGCCTTCCCAGTGCTGTGATTAAAGGCATGCACCACTACACCTGGCAGAAACGTTTGGCTCAATAGTGGCTAGATGGATAACATTTGGTTGCATTTGGAATGGAAGTGTGTTGGTAGATAATATTTGGTAATGTTAGTAGATAAAAAGCTGATTCAGTAATTAGTCCGGAAATACATGAGGGAGATATAAAGTTCTCCAATTTCTGTCTCTAGTACTTGGGATGGGATCCATTATTGCAGAAATGTGGTGATTAAATATTTGGGAAACTTGTCATGAGAGCTGTTCTGAGTCCACCAGATGCTTAAACGATCCCACTCATCCTTCTGGGCACATGGCTGCTCATAGGGCTGTAGGCTTCCTAACCCAGCAGACATAGTTTCTCAGAAAGAACATATTTAATAATAAGAATATTTTTGGTGACCAAATTTCATAGGATATTGACATATATTTAAATGAAATGTGTGGGTTAATTTGATATTAGGCCAAATGAGAATGCTCTCTAGAGCTTTGTACATAAAGTTAAATAGAATATTCTTTCTGTTTTGCTAGGTTTTGTACTGTATATCGTAATGTTCACTAGAATATAGTGGGAATTTTAAATTAAAAGTTTAGAATAGAGAGTTCTAAAATCACAGTGCAAGGTGTGGATGCTTGCTTATAATCCTAGCAACTAGGAAGTGGAAGGGTTGGTCAAGGTGATCCTCAGCTACACTGGAAGTCTGAGGACAATCTTGGATACATGAGATCCTGGGTTTAAAAAAAAACTGAAAAATAAGAGATGCTTCTGATTGTGCGACAGAAGCTATGAAATCCACAACACTCACTAGATACAACTATCTAAAATCTGTCCTGGCTGCTAGACTCAATCTTGTCAATTTTATTCTCTTATTGGAGAGAATGAAGGGAGTTTGTTTATGCATTCTGCAGCGATTTTTGTATGGTGTCTTTGGACAAACATAATGTGTAGAATGCCTCCCAGTCACAGTCAGCTTCTACCAGTAAATTCAGATACAATCTCAGAAATACATGCCTAACTTTTAAATTTTATTTAAACAAACAAACAAATATACATACATACATACATACATACATACATACATACAAACAAATAAGTGTTCTAGGGCTGGATTGATGTATTAGAAGCTAAGAACATTGGTTTTTCTTACAAAGGACCTGGTTTGAATCCTAGCACCTACATGATAGCTCACAATTATTTGTAACTCCAGTTCCTGGGGATCCAACTTTCTCTTCTGGCCTCCACCAGGCATGCAAGTGGTGCACAGACATACCTGCAGGCAAAATACCCATAGGTTTGAATAAGAATGACCCTTATCAGCTCATAGATTTGAATGCTTAGTCTCAAGGGAGTGACACTATTTGAAAAGGATTAGGAGGTGTGTCATTGATGGAGGAAGTATGTCACTGAGGGTGGGCTCTCAGATTTCAAATACCTAGGCCAGGCCTAGAATCAATCAGTCAGTGAGTCAGTGAGTCAGTGAGTCAGTGAATCAGTGAATCAGTGAATCAGTGAGTCAGTGAGTCAGTGAGTCAGTCAGTCAGTCAGTCAGTCTGTCTGTCTGCCTGCCTGCCTGCCTGTCTGTCTGTCTCTTGTCTTTCTATCTCTGTTTCTCTGCCTCTCTCTCTCTCTCTCTGCCTACAGATAAATGATGCAGCTCTCAGTCATTGCTCTCCCATGCCTGTGTGCTGCCGTGCTCCCCACCAAGCTGATAATGGACTAAACCTCCAAAACTGTAAGCAAGCCCTAGGTAAATGCTTTCCTTTGTTGAGACACCTTCATGGTGTTTCTTCACACCATTAGAACACTGATTAAGAAATATATACATAAAATAAAGTTTAAAAATAATTTTAGAAATCCATCCCCTACTCCTCCCTCTGCTTGCCACTTCTGTGTTTTTTTTCCCCCTAATGTTCAGCCTTCAATCATCCAGCCTTGAAGGTTCCTCAGCTCCCTTCCTCCTTTGTCCTACTTAAACAACTACAAACACGTCTTTGTTTCTTTTCTAAATGTGCCTTGAACATGCCTGTCTCTTCTTTCCATGCCCTCTAATATTTTCCGAGTTCCAGCTATCAAGATCCTGCTTGAGTCCACTTGCCATCCGAGTGGCTCCTCTGCCTCCACGCTAGTTGTCCCTGCCGTCTACACTGCCAGGACAGTCATTCAAAGAGTAAGGTCATGTCTGCCCTCTGCTGAGGACTTCCCTTCTCTTGACTTTCTTAATCAGCTTTGCTCACCTTTCCTGACCTCCTCCAGCTGGCCTTCTTTGGCTCCCTTGAGATCCCCTCTAGCATGGACAAAGCTCAGACCATCTAAACTCTTTGGCTACAAGATTGTCTCTCTTAGTTCATTTTAACTTTACAGGGAAGTGGCTACCACATTGTAGGAAGTACTAAATGCTGAATATATATTTGTGGAAAGGTTAGATAGCAGAGCCCCTGTCTTAGAACCTTGGCTTCAAATTCACAATTATATTTGTCACATGGAACTTGGTCTTCTCCTAAAAGTGTATAGAAGAAAGAAACATCACACTAAGAACAATTTTCTCCTCCAAAAATTTGCATAGGTTCGAAATCCAGGCCTTGAGATTGGCTACTAACATGATAAAGACTCACTGCTGTTAATAATTGTTTCAAACACATTATATTTTTAGGAGAAGGATTGAAACCTGCCCCACCCTGACTCTTTCCTCTCTGGATATGCACCCTACAGGCAGCAGTTTTCCTTATATTCTATACCCAAGTTGGATGTTGTGGTTCTAAATGCTGGACAACTTATTTTAAATGAAATTTTCTTTTTGATCACGAATGGACAGAACTGTGGGAACTTTTTCTGAGAGAATTTACTTCTGTAATGAGGTTTTACAAGGTTATGAGTTAATAGCAGATGATTGGATCACTTGCCTGTTGTAATGCCAAGTGTGTGTGTGTCAGAGGAGTTATTTATTGTACGTACATTTGTTGTTTTCATTTTTATTATTATAATGGAATTCCAAGACAGAGATAGATTTCTTCCCCGCAGTGCTAACTACAGTAAGGGTTAGCATTATGGAATGTCATTCCACTGGCTTTTATAATGATGAATATTTTCATGACAAAACCTACTGTGAACCTGTCTGCATGCTCTAGAAATTTCTTTCTCCCTCAGCTACTATTTCACCTCAAGGAGAACGCAGAGAAAATGCAGATTACTTCTAAAAACTTGTCAGAAATTAAATAAAGCTCACGGATACAAAGGGCATCTTTCTTCTCTAGGAATCTGCCATCCGTTATACATTAATGCTGCCTTTCTTCTTTTCTTTTCCTTCTTTCTTTCTCCTATTATTCAGAGTTAATGCTCTGGGTGGTGCTATTGTCCATTTATAAATACGTCTTGAAATACAGGGTGTGTGCCAGAGATACGGAGTCTTTGTCTAGTGAGTCCTCATTTATTCATTAAAATATTAAGTATCATTCATTAGAAATGTTAGCAGGACTACATCAGATCCTGCCCTGGAAGAGGATAGAGTCTAGACAGGGCGCGAGGTTACGTGCTCAGCACGACTAGGTTTAACATGTATTTTAGAAGCTCTACCCATTTCTTACCAGCTCCTCCCGTAGCATGAGGTCTGTGGCACCTTCCCCTTTGCTAGCAGCACCACTGGGGTATTAGTTGGCTACCCTTCTGGGTTTCACAAACTCTGATTCCCCTCCCTCCCCCCCATAGCATCCTGAGGCTCCTGTTGAACTCAAAGTCATTTTTGAATTACTCAGCAGCTTCACACTGTGGTGACTAACCCTTCACTGGTTCTCTCCCCTCCCTCAGCACAAGACCCTTGGATACCATTTCCTGTCCTTCTCCCTTATTTTTTTCTGTCCTTTAACTTTCCATGTGTATTTACAGCTCTGTTTCGACTCATCCATGTAGATCAGACTGCTACCTCCTTCCTTGAAGCCTTTGCTTGGGTTTGGCCTTCTCAAGAAGCTCTACTTTGACCATTGTGCCCTGAGAACCTGGTTCCATCACTCTCCCCTTGCCTTTGCTTCTTATATCTGCCACACCCATCACTGTTTCAACACTACCAGCTTTCTTTTGTATTATGTAATTTTTTATTGCCTGTTTCCTGAGGTGTGCATTGGTGCTTCATAAGAACTGTCTCTTTCTCTCAGTTTTTTGATGTAGATGAAGCCCTTAGAAGAGGACCATATCATAACCAGTCAACAAACAGTTGAGTATAGTATTCAAATTTACATGTGAAGGATTTCTTCAGAGAGGAATGAACTAGAAACAGTTTAATGAGTTTAATATACACATTCGGATGAAACTGTTTACTCCTCATGTTGACACCTTTTTCTAGGAGGGGAAGCTGCAGTCTGGATATAACGTAAATAAATCAATAATAATAATAATAATGATAATGATAATAATAACAAAATACAAGGGATACAAGAAAAAAACCAACCTTTTCATTTAATATGCCTTGTAATTACTTTTAAGATTTCTTTGCATGTATTAATTACATATGATGGTGAGATGACATTTGCATATATGTAGATCATATTTTTCTCATACATGTCTATAATGCCTGGTAGTTCTTATCCACAGTATTTCTTTTAAGGTCGTTGACAGGCACAATGAAGAACAGATCCAGGGCATGAAGGAGGAAGCCAGACGTTGCGTTCTTCCTGGTGAGAGTCTGCAAAGCCTCTTTCTATTTTAACAGTCATTAAAGCCAATATCATCTTCAAAATTCTCTCATTTGGATATCTTGCAGTTTTTTATCTTCTCTTCTTTGACATAGTCAGAGGGGGAAAAGCTACATAAATATAAACAAGTAATTCTTTTCGGGTGCCTAACTAGTGTAATACAGCAGAAACAGCAACTTGGCAGCTGGTAGGAGAATCCTAGGATGGAGTCACTGCCTGTTACTTGTTTTCTTTTCTTTTTTCCTTAAACTGTGCAATGTGGAGCTTTTACTGCGGTGCTCAATAGAGAACTCTCAAGTTCAAATTCAAAATGACTGGAGGCCATGCTGAAAATTAAGCAGCAGAGAAGTACGTATCAACAGGAGACACAATCCAAGTGATGGTTTGCTAATTTGGACGGAGACTGTTGCTAAGGCATTGTTTTTCTCTGCATGCTTGCTTCTTACTCCTTCTGGACCACGCTTTAGCCAAGCTTTTAGGCCTGCTACTCCGCTCAAATTCTCTGCCCTCTAGTGCACTTAAAACATTTTCTCAGCTGGTATTTTTGGGCACCATGCCTGTGGTTACCCACCTCTCTGGTCTCTCCTGAATGTTCTCTCCTCTGCTGCTCTCCTATCTTGGTGGTTTCAGGGCCCAGTTTTCTCATACCTTTATCTTGATCTACAGTCAGCATTGATGCGTTTACTTTATTCTTGGGGCTCACACATTACTTTTGTGTCCATCACCCCAAATGTGTCTCCCTGGCATCAGCAGCATGTCATCCTCTAATAGACATCTCAGAATTACCATGTAACACAGGATAATTTCAGTTAGCCTTGCTCACAAACATCTTCTTGCTCACAAACATCTTCTCTCTACCGTGTTCTGTATTTCAGTAAAACACCACTACTCTTGCCCAAGCTTTCTAGGGCAGCATTGTATTGACTCATCCTGATCCCTGTCTTTCAGACACATCCAACACACCAGTCAGTTTTGTTATGTTTATTTTCAAAGAGATGCTGAATTTGGCCCTTCTGTCTGGTTCCAGCACCCACCCTGTGACACTTTTCCTTTTTAGCCTCATAAGTATTTTCTTGAGTCTGTAATTTATTCTTTACAGATCATTGTCAACCCAGAAAACTGGTGAGTTTTAGAAGAGCAAGCCAAATAATTTTACTGCATAAAATAGAATCCAATGACTTACTGTGTCACAGGTTCCACATGAGACCTGGCTCCTTCTCCAGTTCCTTTGTGTAGATTCCCTCCAACCCCTGTGATCCAGATCCTTGGTTTCCTTGAAGCTTTTCTGATTTCTCACCTGTTGACTCTTCCTGGACAGTCATCCATAGGCCTTTGACTCATTCTTCGCACTTTCCCTGCATCCTCACTTCAGATACAGCAGCTTTGCCCACTCTAATTAAAACAGCCTTCCTGTGTGAGTCACTTTCCTAACCTTGATTTTATCATTACTAATTGATTTTCTGGTATAATATCTATCTCACATCTATAACATAAAGGCAGAGCCTTACTTCTTATCTGTCTCTTGGTAAATGGTAGATTAACAGTAAATATTGAAGAAATGAATTGCTGCTAAGTAAGTCTGATTTTAATTTAATGTGATTTTGTTTATGCTTGCCTCTTATTTTCCCTATTCCTTTTTTTTTCTGTATTAGAAGTATGCCATGTTTTATCCATTCTACATCCATTATACATTGTGTCATCTTAGGATAATTCATATACTGGCTGCATTTAAAAGAAAAAGAAGGGTCCCTTAGAGAGAGATGCAGATCCTCAGCAAAGCCAGAGGACTTCAAGCAGAAAGATACAGAAAGATTGATTCTGAATACTTAGCACTTTGTGCAGAATTTGAATCCCGTCTCTGAAGACTTTGTGGAAAGGAGGTCTGTTATTACCATGACCTGGTTCAACCTGTTGCCCTTTGGCTGGTCAAACTGAAACTACATTTCCTAATGAATATTAATAAGATGCTAACAAAAAAGCATGAAGATTAAAACATGCGGTGAGAAGTGAGAGCCAGGCATCAAGAACACTGGAGTGCCCTTCTGTGTCTGTGTGCCCATGGCCATTGGAGGGAGGGGACATTTGCTTCCCCAACTCTCAGATGGCCTCCTTATTGTCCTGCTTACCTTTGACCCATTTACCTGTGTGGTGCTGTTCTGTGCTGTGCGATTCTGATTCCTTCCCAGACTATGTTGTGTGCTTATTGTTTTTCCCTACCTACCAGTGTAGAAGTACAGCTGACTAACCTACCTTCGCAGTCAGGTCTCCCTGGATGCTGTAGTCATTGTGTGCATGTGCTGTTAGGACATTTAAAACATGTTTATTTATATGCGAACACTGTAGCTGTCTTCAGACACACCAGAAGACAGAATTGACTCCCATTACAGATGGTTGTGAGCCACCATGTGGTTTCTGGGAATTGAACTCAGGACGTCTAAAAAAGCAGTCAATGCTCTTAACCATTGAGCCATCTCTCCAGCCCCTATCAGGACATTTTAAAAGGAGAGTTGCAAGTGATCAAAGTGGACCTAAGTGGGAGTTTGTTAGAAAAGCTCTTTCCCCTTGACATTGTCCTTTTCCTATGGCAAAGGCAGGTAGGCTGCCTATGACCAGTGACCAGGACCACCTTTGAGTGTTGGTGAACATGAGAATCCTACTCAGACATTTGTTATTTTATTACGCAGTTGCTGAGACTTTTAAGCCAAATGTGTTTAATTCAAACTAATCTGAGAGTTGATGGAGAGGCCACTTTGAGTTAGGGAAAATTATACTAGCTATAAAACCTTTTGAAATTCAGTTTGTGTACACTTATAAATAGAAACTTTGCCAGGTCAAAAATCCAAGACTTTATCCTAGTGAATTAGTTTTAAGCAAATAATAATACCCAAGGAATAAAAATTAAATTGTATTACATTAATCTTAACATACATTTCTCCCCTAAAATCTTATATTTTGATTTGGTGTAAACCAGTTTTAACAGTTTTTAGACAAAGAATTTCTAAACCACATGTTTGAAAAAAAATCAGTGACATAAAATTGATTAAAAAAAAAAAAGAGAGACGGTATTTTACATCAACTGTATTTTAAAAGAGCAGACCTATACTAATATTCCAATAATAATGTACGTCATTGGTCATTTTAGTATAGATTCAATTATGATAATTATGCTGTACATTTGAGTATAATCTACTAGAAATAGTGTTTTAAGACTTTTTTCCCACTTAATGTGGTGGTTTACACCTGTAATCTCAGCACTTGAGAGGCTGATGCAGGAGGATTGCCAAGAGTTGAAAGCCAACCTTGTTTACATAGCGAGTTCCAGGTCACTGGCTACAAAGTAAGATTGTCTCAAAATGAACAATAGTAAAAACAAAACAAATTTACCAAAAAGGCCACCCTGGCTCATAAAATCACATGTTTATCTTTCTCTCTTGCAAACCTGTGAAAGCCTTCTTTAGATCTATGTGGATCATATAAAATATATGCGATATTTATGTGTATATATATATATAACATTTTACATACATATAAAATCTTATTTTATATATACCATATATACTATATAAATATAATGTATACTATAATTATACTATATAATATAAATTATATATAATATATTATATATATGATAACATTTATACCATAGTTAGCTGTATAGACTTGAAAGCCTTTACACCTAGTAACTAATTCAGTTAATACTAATCTACCATGATGGACTCATAATGCTCTTTTATTCTTTTGAGTGTTGTCATTTATTTTCAAACTCAATTTTTAGCCTCATTATATTTGTATTCATTCTTCCTTGGTTTTTCAATGAGTGAATGGCATTTAAAATCAATTAAGCATTCTTTTTCAGATGTTTTCTTGTGTTGTCATAACTATACGATTAAGCTGAATAGCAAAAATTAGATTCAGTTTAAAATGACTGCAATCTATGGCTACAATAAGTTTTTAATTCATACTGGAATGAGTATATCTCATCAACTGTTTTACAAGTTCCATACATTCTTTTATGTCACATATTTTAGACAAATTAGGCATAATGATAAGTGTGTTACAAGCTTTCTTGAAGTTGATGTAGAGATGTTTGGGGACTTAACATTCATTTCCTAATATCAAATTGCCATGCACTTTCTAAACTTGGGAGAATTTTGATTGTTCCAGCCATGAAGAAATGTAATGCTTAAGCAATTATTTTTTCTTTTCCTTTTCTTACTTCGGTAGAAGTTAAGCAACCAAGAAAAAACTTTGTTAATTCAATACTATATTATGCTAGAGGTTTAAAATACACAAAAGTCAGTAAAGTGATGGGTCCTAGAGCAAGTATAATTCAGCCATATTGTGTGTATATATTAAAGCATAAAAGTTAACACCATATGTACAAAACACTATGCAGACCCATTTGTGTCACCACTGACAAATGCCTGACTCCGACAGGAGCCATGAGCTCTCATAAGAGCCCAGGATTTGAGTCCCAGCTATGAGAGAAGCTTAGGTACAGTTGTGGGAATACAGCTGCATTTCATCTATAAATTTTAAATTTCAACTAGCAAGCTGTTTGAGCTCAGCTTTCATTAGGAAGACGATGCTGAGACTTCTAATTTTTGCAATCACGTATTTGTTTTCATGTTAGAATTTATGGCATATAATCTTTGCCAGTTAATGGTCACTTCCTAAATTCTTTTACATGAGCAGTCTTGAGAATTTACTGGGTGTCGGGGTACCTCAGATTCATAGGTTACTCAAAAACCAGACACTGTAAGAGACATAAACCAGGCAGGAGGTGGGCTGCTGTACATAGAAGTAAAGGAAGAGATGAGAAAAGCCCAGAGTGCAGGGAAGAAAACAAGTCTTAGATAGAAGACATCCTCAGTCAACAGAAATAGATGAGCAAAGGATCAAAGTCAGTGACATCCAATGCAGTGGATACGTGGGGTGGGCTCTGATTGGCTGTGGGGAGGTGAGAGAAAGAAGATGCTGGGTGTTATCAGAAGGCTGGATCATGAAGGAGCTCTAGGGTATCGATTTTTAATTTGAGCAAACAAGAGGCATAGTCAGACCTTATGTTTAAAAGGATTACTCTTATTTAAATGGACTTGAAGAGTACAGTGTTTAGGGTAATGATACAGAGACTTCTTAGAGATGTTTGTAGTCTTAAAATTCACGTTGTAGGCTTGCTCCAGGGAAGTGGTATAGACATGTGTATAATTTTGGAGTGATCTT
This sequence comes from Arvicanthis niloticus, assembly GCF_011762505.2. NCBI lineage: Eukaryota > Metazoa > Chordata > Mammalia > Rodentia > Muridae > Arvicanthis > Arvicanthis niloticus. Next base: position 17,057,230 of record NC_047664.1, read on the forward strand.
GCCAGTTAAATGAAAGAAATTTCTTTCTGGATAGGACATAGACATGTAACAGAAAATAATCACATGACCCTTTTGGCTTGAGCAACTGGGATGATAGTACCTGTGACCATAGAGTTCAGCATGGATTTGTTGTGTTTGACACATAATCCGGCTATTCCAGAGGAGGCATTTTGAGGACTTAAGAGTGTGGTGAACCGTCTATACTCGACTCGGGAGCCATGAGTTGGCAGGTGGTATCTGAAGCTGTGCGTCTGATGATAATCATCGGAGAGTGAGTGTACATGGAAATGTGAGTTTCTAGAGCACACCATCCTTAGGAAATCAGATGGAAGAGAAGGACCCAGCCAAGCAGACTCAGAAGACATGAGCAGCAGACAGCGGTTAAGAAGGAAATGTGGGTCAGCTGCTGCTGCTGCTGGAGAACCCCTCCTGAGGACTGATCTGGCCAGTGAATTAGGGAATCTGGAAGTAATCTGAGAACTTACTAGCTAGGAACGGCTTCAGTTGGATGGTGGGGGCAAACACTTGACTGCAATATGCTCAAAGCTGGAGAAACAAAACAAAACATTCATGTAAAACCGTTTTGATATGTTTTTGTTGAGGTAAGGGATCAAAAATTGAAATGATATTTGGCAAAGGCAGTGAGCTCAAGAAGGTGATTTGCTGGTAAGTATATCCCTTTGAGGGAAAACAGAATTCTGACTCGTGTCTTCTGTCATTACCAGTCACAGGAATTCCCCATGGTAATGGTCAATTTCTCTGAAAGCGGAGTTAAGAGAACATATTCACACAGGCCTTTGAAAGTTGCCTGAGCTTTGGCTGGGTCAGCAGTTTTGTTTTCAAATGGAGTGGGGCAGCTAATTTGCATATCCCAAAGGAACCAGTCCAGGAGACCTAAAACCAATGATGCAGGTAAGAAAGGTAGAGTTCTGTCTTGAACTCCTCGCAGAGTGGAGAGGAGTGTGATTGCATGTACAAGTGCAGATGCTGGCTTTTTTTAAAGGACAGTTTATCATTCATGTTTTTAGTAGGCAAAGCCAAAGCATGCAATGGAGGTTCTCTTCCTTGCTTTGGTCATGGGAATCTCAGTGTTTCTCTGCATGGAAGATCCACCTGCAGGATGAAGGAGAGCATAATGGGGCTAAGTGTAGTTAAGCTAATGAGAGAATTTATTTCCTCGGCCTTATACCTTTAGCTGTAGTAGTTGACCTGTTTTCTTCCATTTTCACTGACCCACTTTTAAAATAGTAGATGCTTGGCATATAAAAGCATCTATTGACTTACCTGTATTAGTCTCCATTGCTGGTCCAGTCAGCTTAGTTCAGTGGCCAGTAGCCACTGAGCATTTAGCAGGCAGTATTTGTTCTATGAATCAAGGGCTCGTTATCTAAGTAGAATGGATCTATGCACAAAAGATGAACACCTTCAACAAGTTCACTAGCAGTGTGAAGGTGGTGTTGAATGAGTAGCGTGTATTTCACTCATTCAGTTTTTCCATTTGCAAGGCTATTCTGTACTACTAATGACTACAATGTGGTATGCAATGCAGATAGAACGTGAGCAAAAATGATCCTTTGGCCTATTATAAAGGTATCTTTGTTTTCTTATGATGTTTGCAGTCTTCCTCATGAAAATGGCACCTATACAGAGCAGGTTGAGTAAATTGCAAGGATCAACTGTTGAGAGCATTTTGTACTATCTTTGAAACAAATGTTAAGTCATTAGCTCCATCATGTACTCATAAACCATGCTCAAAATCATTTATTATCATTTAATCGCCTATTAAAATGAATTATTTTGGTAATATTTTACCATTAATTTCATAGATTATTTAGTCTTTGTGAGAAAAAGTTTACAGATTCATTGCTTTCATGTGCTAAAAAGTTACATTGTCTCATGCTGTTTCAAATAATTTGTTTGTGTTCCAAATTGTTTTTCGAATCATATAATCATCTATGTACATTGTTAAAGATTTAAACATTATAGGAGAGCATAAAATGAAAGTTAAAAATTCTCTCTTTGCTCCACCTCCCAAAAGATCTCTCTAAGTCTCAGTATGCCAAGAGAGATACTGCCAGCCACTTCTTATGTAGAGTCAAGGAAATAGTAATGTATATTTAACATATTCACACACACACACACACACACACACACACACACACACACACACAGACATAGTCTTATCTCATGCATGAAAAACTCTTGAAGTTTGTTCTTTGAAATTATCTGCATGTATTTCTACTTTAAGAATATTTATGAAAGTCAGACAAGAAATACCTCAAATCCCGAGTTCTTTCTCCCCAACAGACCTGCAGTAGAAAAGATGACTGTCTGTAGATATTTTTTTTCCTTTAATAAGAATCTCATTTTATTAACTATGTTTCAGCAAGATTCAACAACTTGTCTATGTTCTTTTTATTAGTTACTGGCTCAAGTTAGATTCACACCTCAGTCACAGCCTTCTGGACTCTACACTCTACAGGTGTTCTTGCTTCTTAGAGAAATAAACCAGCAGTCTTTTAAATTTTTTCTAAATATTATTTTATTTTTTACTTTTTAGTTTTTCAAGACAAGGTTTCTCTATATAACCATGGTTGTCCTAGAACTGGACCTGTAGACCAGGCTGCCCTGGAACTCACAGAGATCCACCTGCCTCTGCCTCCTAAGTGCATTAGAGGCATGTGCCACCACCACCCAGCGCTTTTCTTTTCTTTTCTTGGCTTGGCTTGGCTTGGCTTGGCTTGGCTTGGCTTGGCTTGGCTCGGCTCGGCTCGGCTCGGCTCGGCTCGGCTCGGCTCGGCTCGGCTCGGCTCGGCTCGGCTCGGCTCGGCTCCCCTCCCCTCCCCTCCCCTCCCCTCCCCTCCCCTCCCCTCCCCTCCCCTCCCCTTCCCTTTTCTTCCCCTTCTCTTACCCTCCCTTCCCTTCCCTTTTCTTTTCTTCCCCTTCTCTTACCCTCCCTCCCTCCCTTCCTTCCTTCCTTCCTTCCTTCCTTCCTTCCTTCCTTCCTTCCTTCCTTCCTTCCTTCCTTCCTTCTTTTCTCAAACCTCTGACATACATTACTCTTTCATTCAGGATAATGAAAATAACATACTTTATTTCTTTTAACTTCTAAGTTGTAAGGCTCTTATAAGCATAGAACATCTTGGAATTCCTGTTCTCAGCCAACTTTTATGGGGTCTGTTTTTATTTTATTTTATTTTTTTTGGAAGATGCTTTGTCTAAGGGTTTGTGAATATGAAAGTTGACTAGCAGATCCAATCTCACATTCCTATAAGCATAGCAGTGTGTGACCTTGGGAAGAAGGGCTGGATATTTAAAACATTTAAAAAATATATGGCAAATAATTTCTCTGTTGCTTTTACACTTGGGACCCAGCTTTGTGTATGTACACCTTTCAGAACAAAGTGTCCTCTGATTCCAAGGCAGAAAAATGATGTCTTATTTCAATAATTATCCTGTAATTTCAATGTAGCTATGGAAAAGAAGGCAGAGTATATATGTAGTTTTACTAGTTTGAGAATCTGAGCCTTTGTGTATTGTTCCATAGATTATGGAAGTCTTCTGAAGTCATTATAAATAGTATATGTTTTCCCGGAAATCACATATTTGTTCTGCTTTTCATTATAATTTTGTCTTGTGGTCTTATTTTTTTTTTTTCAGATCAGACATTGAGGTATAGCCTTCTTATTGCCATTGCACCATAACACCACCTTAGTAGCTAGTGATTAGAATACTAACTTGGGAATATACAAATATCACTCCTCAGTGATGTGAGGAGTGCAGACATCACCAGGTCCCATGACTTGGGGAAGGTCAGCTCACTAGGTCATGTAAACAATACTTAAGGCCAGCTCACTAGGTCCCATGAACAGTAGGAAGGTCAACTTGTTTACTGTTCTTGCATTTGTTTCTTCTCCTGATTTTTGATCTCCTTAAACTCTGTCTTTCCATGAGCCACCTACTCTATGGACAGTACACCACACGCCGACAGCAACACTACTCTATAGGAGTGCACCACATGTAGACAGCAAGGCTACTCTCTAGAGAGTACATCACATGCAGAGAGCAGCATTACTCTGTAGGAGTGCACCACATGTAGACAGCAATGCTATTCTATAGAAACTCTGTCACATACAGAAAACAATGGAGGGATTGAGCTTATGCATAAAAAAAACCTAAGCATAAAGGATCAGTCATTGGAAAATTTTAACCTAACTTCTTTCTTTCTCTCTCTTTCTCCTTTAATTTCTATTTAAATTAAATCTTGTAGGATTTTCAGCCATTCTGCCTAGCAGCCAGGTCCCCTTTCTCTTTCTCCATACTTCTTAATTCCACTCCAGAATATAGTTCAAGAAGTTTTATCTCTATTTTTTCTTCACAACTTAAGCCACATGGTATTGAGTGTGCAAAATAAGGTCATAAATATCATAGGCTTTTGTATAGGTGTTTGCAACCCTGTAGGTATATGCACACATGTGTAAAATGTATAGATATGTGAAGTCCCATATGCCTAAGGATGGCTATGTATTTTAGTAATTCAAATGTATGTTTATGTGTGCTGTGTGGTAAAGTGACTAATTTACTGATGTTACTGATTGAACACACACAGTCATTAATATATATTTACTCTTATTTTGATTATAATTAATTTTAGGAACAAATTGCAGTAGCGTTTAGCAATTTTAATTGGATCACTCCAAAAAGTGCTGGGCTAGCATGGGTAAAGTTTCTAGAAAAACCCTGCGTTCTCTCACAGGCCAACTGCAATCACTGCTAAGATTTTGTTTACATCCAGCATCAGTGTCCTAATTCTACTTTATCATCGAATTTCCTTAAATCCATTTTTGGATGATTGAGGGAGAGAATATTAAGATTTTTTTAAAGTGTGTGTGGGGGAGGGGAGGGATCTGCTGAGCCATATTCTAGAGCCCCACAGAGCGCTACCAAGCAAATCTTTGCAAATATCTTGAGCAGCATAATTAACAAGGTCCTAGATGAAGCAAATGTGTACTTGATTCAAAGAATTAAGAGTCCTTCTCCCCGCTTCCCTTTTCATAGTTTTCTTGATGTGGAGGAAGCAGAAGGGATGGAAGGAGGACATGATGACTCTGTAGATGGAGAAATTCCCTCCATCACCTTAGGTGCCTTGCTATTATCTGACTCAATTCAATTGTATGATGTCTTGACCATACTCAAAACAAATACTATATTAGATGATAGTTACTTTTAAGAAATGTGTATTAACTACTAAATGCTGCATAATGCTTTCTACTCACTGCGAGAGTCTGCATTGCCTAATTTCAGAGTGAATGGCTACACAGTCAAAATATTGACAACCTGACCTAAAAAGTTAACATTCAAGAATATCTTGAACTGTACAACAATTAGACAAGGAGGAAAAGAAAGTGTTGCACAATCTCTGTTATAATTCAAAATATCATAAAGATCTCTTAACAAGTTACCTAATATGGTTATATTCTTCAAGTATACCAAAACCAAACAAAACAAAAAGCCAAAATAAACAAAAAAACAAACAAAACAACCTAAAAGACAAACCCTCCAAACTACGGAGAGACCCTCTAAGGGGCCTGAACAATTGATGCTTTCCCCAGGAGTCAGCAAAGATCACAGACAGTTAATCCCAATAGATAAAGGCTCAGTGTTTGATGGTCTTAGACTGAAAGGTTCTTAGATGCACACTCTCCTTGCATAACCTGACGTGAACACCTACAAGGAATTCACATTCAACAAGTGGCTAAGAGTAAGCTTATGTGTTGACCCTCATATGTGACCTTGAAGTACAAGTATTTGGATAGGAAAAAGTGATGTGCTTTACAGGAGGCACGAATAGTTTCAGCACTCCCCTTTCCATCACAACTCCCTGATATTGGACAGATGTTGTTCTCAACATTAGAAGTATCTTCATCTTATGAATTATAAAAAGTTCTTGAAAAAAAATTAAATTGTACAGGTGAAAGGACCCATCTCAGAACCATTGTGTTTTGTTATTTTTTCATATGTTAACTTGTCTAGTACACCAAATTCTATATGTGCATATTATTTTGCATAAAGTAACACAACTCTAAATTTTTATATTTTAATGTTAATGCATATGTGTACACTTACATCTTAGTTGTATAAAACAAAGATACATGTTAAATGTATATGTATACAGAACGGGTCTGTGTTCGATTGTCTAAATGCATTAGAATTAGGTTAGCCAGCTAAATGTAATTTTAACTAAGTAAGTTTACATTGACTTCATTAAATTTTTTTTTTATTAGCTTTGTCTTAATCATGATTTTGGTGATCTATAACCTTCATTCCTCCATTATCCTGATTAACTAAATATTGATGCATATTATTAGGAAACTTCACAGAATGCAGCTTTGAAAATGAACTTTGAAGATAAAGTAAAAGTCAAAATATCTGGATTCTATTTCTAGCCTCTGGACATAGATTTGTGAATTAATAAAAACCAGCTTTATACTAAATATACAGTAAATGTAGTAAACATAGCTGATGTTATATGGCTATTGATTTGTTTTCTAAGTTTGTTATCTGTTTTTAAAGACCCATAGAGACATGCTGAGTGACAATAGCTCACAAAACATTTATAAGAAATACAGCAAAATTTGTAACCAGAGTGTCCATCAGTTTAACTGGGGAAACATGTTTAATGACTCTGTTTCTTTATGCTAATGAAAGGGAAAACTGTGTTCTCAAGAGATGGTTAGTAATTTCATGTCTGTTTTGCTCTTTTACATTTCTTTCTATTTAGAGCAAAGTCTACCCTATGCTGCCATTCTGACTCAGCTGTGGTTTCCAGAGCTCACTTCCATCTTAAAGCTCTTTCAGCACCCTGATTCCCCCACCTCCATTCTCAAAGGGCTGTGTTCTTATAAGTGTTGCATCTTCTTGGAGAAGTTTCCTTCCTACAGTTCAGTGAAGTCTGAAGCCCTGACAGTAGGTTGCTCTGGGTTTTCTGTCCACTGTTTATAGCTTTGCACAGTAGTTATTTTTTCTCTAGGTGATATTGAAGGGTAAATGCCCAGGAAGTGTCTCATGTCCTCACACTATGTTTCCTCTTTAGACTACTGCCACAGTTACTTAACCTTACAGTTGTGTTAATTTGGTTCTTGGACATCTCCTGTGTCATTTTATACGTGCAACATATATTTGCACACATGTACTCTGTCTACCTGCATGTGTAGAAATGGGATTCAGTTTAACTTATAAAAGGACAACAGGGTCCTGTGACAATAATGAGGCTCTAGTTTTACCTAGAATAGGATTTTCTCTTTTTATTTACTTATTCTGTTTATTTACTCTTTTCATGGCTATTTGGTTTGTTTTTCACTGATAAGTTACATACATATCAATGCTAACTGTATGAGCAAACCGTTTTAAAAAGTTTTAAATTGTATGTTTAGAACATAAAAATGGTTATAATGATTTCCAAATCATTCTTTCTCTGTGAGCTTTAGTATAACAACAGAATTTTGGGATATATATATATATATATATATATATATATATATATATATATATATATATATATAGAGAGAGAGAGAGAGAGATATCTCCCATATATTTTTTCAAGTCTCTGATTCATAATATGGATTGTAATTTAATAGAAAGTTTAATTTTGTTAGAGATATACTGAATATTTGATAGATGTCCTGAAGACAAATGTTGTGTACTGAAAGCAGACTCCTAGTTTAGCAAAGATTAAGACAGAGCCGAATCCCCTGCCCATTAGTGGTGAGCTGAGAGGATTAGAGGGGTGTATCTGTTCCTTCAGGGAAGTCTAACTGGTATGTTGTAATTTACTTTGGATTTTCAATATCTTTTGGTTACTTCATCTCCTAAAAGGATAACTTGGAAAGTAAATTGCAATAGCAGCCATATCAGACCCTCCTGATGAAGAATTAGACAAACAGATCAATATAAGCTGAAGTGTATATTTTTCTAAATCAGTATTAGCATGACAACCAAGACATGATTTATATGCTTAAAATACAGATTAATCACCAATGGAATTCTTATATCATTCTTTGCAGTTAAAATATTTAGGAGTTATAATCCCAGGTGGGGACGTCTTATGTTGGCTGTGAACTCAACATTTTAGAATTTGGTCACTCATATTACTCTGGCAAGGGGGTGTCCTGCTTGGAAAAACGTTGGAACATGCAAATGTTTAGACTTCACAGCTCAGAACATATTTTGGATTTACAATGTGCATTTTATCAACCCCTGTGAGCTGAACGGCATTTTCAAGTACCTGAATGTCCTTCTGATACCTGTAATGTACAGTGTGAGGGTCAGGTGTGCCCCCTCACCCCATAATTTTTCAGTTCTTGTCTTCTTCTGAGTAACAAGTCTCCAATGCAAGTGTCTATTAGGAACTGTACTGAGAATCCTAGCCATTTAGCATACAGCACTGAACAGCCAGCCATTAAGATGACTTTTTTTCCTGATTCAGAGGCAATTTAAATTGGTACCCTGGAGGTAAAAGAATATAGTTCACCACCCAGTGCCCAGGCTGAAGGGTCTTTTTAAAAAAAATAACCACAAGAACAGGATTTTCTTTCTCAAAGTTTGGGAATGAAATTACTATGAGAACACTTACTTAGTTTAATTGCTTATAAAATTATTCCCTTTAAAATAATAGTATTTGATGATTTTTGTCAATTAATTTTAAATGTTGAGTTCTGAAAAGTGTGTGTGTGTGTGTGTGTGTGTTTGGTGTTGTGTGTGTGTGTTTGGTGTATGTATTTGTATATGTGGTGTGTCTGTCTGTCTGTCTGTCTGTCTGTGTTGGGGCTTATTGTAGTACAATAGATAGCAAGCTTCCATGTAAATAAGAGGAATGGGAAATTAGAGCATTCAGGCCAACATCTTCCATACTGAGGCAGAGGGATTCCCTTCCAAATGTGATTTTCAGGTTGATGCATGGTGGTTATAACGAGTTTCTGTTTCACTTTTTTGGGCACTGTATGTTTTCTTTAGTTGCACTGCTTCTCACTTTTATAAGTTAAAAAATCAGCCTCTCCCTAACTGTATGCACACTTGACTGAAGATCTCAGTCAGCAAAGTCTCTCTGCAGGTTAGGCTTTGCTTGGATACACAGGCCGTCGGGGCCACGGGCACACAGGCTGACGGGACAAGGCAGTCATGGAATTCTTTTCTAGCTTTCGGGATCCACGATTTTACAAATTTTGAGAGTGAAAGCATTTCCCTTAACTGTCTAATAATGAAGAGGAGTTAGAAGAATTTCACTTTTAATTTATAAGATTCACTTTCAGAAATAATTCTAAGTCTTGTCTCAGCACAGCCTGCACTTCCTAATATCCTGTCAGTAAACCTGCACAGTTACCTAACAAGATGTGGTTTTTCTAGATTTTTCTGTATGGATTCCAAGTCCAAATGCTTACAATTAAATCATGCTAGTATTAGAAACTGGACTGATAAAATAAATGACAGTATCTTGTAGGTTGAGGTTTGAGTTCTGCGATTACAACTGTAGTTGCTACAAATTACCTGAAACCCTTTTTATATTGCATTTCTTAGAGCAGCATTTTACAATTGCTCTAATATGAAATTCTATACAAAGATTGTTTGATATTAATAGCAATCATTAACAACTTGATAGATTCTTGTTAAGTATATTTGCAATACATTTAATCTTATTAAACCCAGCCTTGAGTTGTTTCTTCCAAATATTAAAGGTCTTTATGAAGCTAGCAATATAAAGAAGAGATTTCAACCATTTTCGGCCAAAAATTAGGTTTAGCTTAATGGATCAATTTTTTTCTTATTAAACTGCATCTGACCAGTGCCAAGTAATACATTCAGCATTGATCTTTGTCTCACCCTGCTGTAGCTTGCTTTCTCTTTATGTACATGAAAAATAAGGTGCTGGGAATGAAAACAATGCCTGTATAATACAAATATAGAATTTTTCTCAGACTTCCACTCGGTTCATCATTTCACTGTTATTAATGCCTTGCCTGCTGCTTTTTCAGAAATGTGTTTTTAAAAAGCACATTTATTTCCATAAAGAATGCTTTCTTCTGGTGTAATTATAAAAAACATACACTATGTACTGGAGAACATCAATTGTTTCAGGGGCATGAACAAAATGTATGAGCCCTGTTCGTGTGTGCAAACAGCCTATTGAAAATATGGAGCCCTCCAGGGACCTGACCCATTACCACCAGGGATCTGAAGGCTGCTAGTGAGGACTGGGGCTCCATTTTGGACTTTTATTTTTCTTTCAGTAAAAAAAAAGAAAGATAAATGAAAACATGGAGGCATGCTTTTATAGAGATGGTGCATGTGCTCACAAGAGAGTTGGAGTGATGACATTGCTTTGAGGTTCTGTCCTTAGGATGCTGTCAGTCACAGAAGCAGCCCCTAAGCCTCTGTATTCTTTCTTGCCTTGACCCCCTCTCTGGAATAGTCTACTATCTCTTCAGAAAGAGCTCTTACTATTGCTTCAGCTTGTAATGTCGCTCTGCTTGAGACCTTTCGATGACTCTTAATTTTACCTACAGAATTAATACTCTATGCCTGGCATTGAAAACAATGGTCATCTCTGGTCTTCAGTCTGGTCTGTGGCCCTATAGCCCTATATCTTAGGTGCTTCCTTCATCAGAGTTTCTGCTGACCCCTGTTCAAACTAGCCTTCCATCCTCTTTCTCTTTTCTGCCCATCCAATTCCTCCTAGTCCTTCAAGCCTCGATTTTATATAGTCACATTGCTCTGAAAGATTGCTTTTCTACTCTGCAGAAAATGGGCTTTGGGTACAAAGACTAGGGTTTCAAGTCCAACAAATTAGTTGGAATGCATGAGAGACTATCTGTGTGACCTTGGACAGTTCAGTTAACCCCAATTTGGTAGCCTTGTGTTCTACAGCATATTGTAATATAATTTTATGTGGTTAGATTCTAATGTTAATTCTTCATGGTTGTGAGAATTTCTCTCTCTCTCTCTCTCTCTCTCTCTCTCTCTCTCACACACACACACACACACACACAAAATATGTCACATATATATGGCATATAGTTGGCATCTCTTAATTAATGTTTTTTTTTCTGTTTGTAATTTGTGTATTGTCAGACAGTTCCCCTTTCTCCTCATAAAATAAGATATTGGAAACTTGTGCACCTCTTTGTTTTAATCAGATCATTAAACTATCTGGATCAAAAATGTTTCTTTAAAGAAAATCTGCTTGATTCAGATTTATATCTTGGGATTCTTCTTCTTTTATTCCCTGCACATTTGTCTTTACTTCTACCAGTAAATAGATGAAAACATATCTACATAACACAATGCAAAGTGTATTTGAGTTGAACAGTTGATAAATTATTTAGGAAGCTGGATGGAATGATGGAAGCACTTCTAGAATCATCAAATGCAGCAGTAGCTGGATCCTTTGTCCATCCTGGCTCCCTGCATACTCTTGTGAGCTGGAAGACCACACGGTCCTTCCACAGACCACGGATTGGGCTTTCCTCAGCTTGTTTTATGAGCATTGATGTGTCTTATCAAGACCCACTTCTCAGTGTGATAAAGACATCTTCTGATCCTCTTTTCTACCAGTAAAGTAGAAAAAGAAAGTTTATACCTGGTAACAAACAAACAAAGAAAGAATGTGCTCTTTTCAACAATTTTACAGTCTTCCTTCCTTCCTTCCTTCCTTTCTTTCTTTCTTTCTTTCTTTCTTTCTTTCTTTCTTTCTTTCTTTTTTTTTGAGACTGGTTTCTTTGTGTAGTACTAACTGTTTTGGAACTCACTTTGTCAATAAGGCTATCTTTGAATTCAGAGATCTGTCTGCCTCTGAAGTGCTGCCATTAAAGGTGTGTGCTGCCAGTGCTTGGTGGCATGCTAAAAAAGTGGCCAAAACCAAACATATTGTGTGTTATCTTTTACCATTAGGGACACTCATGGCCAGCATGACTGAATCTGGAACCCAGAAGAAGACTTCGGTGAGCGTTTGTTTCAGATCCTGATTTTGTACATGAAAAGATCAGGCTTAGTAGCTGTCCTGATTCCAACGTTATTACTCCTATAATAAAACTCATTTCCTTCTTTCCTGATTAAGAACTGATGCTTCAGCACCCAGGAGGTAGAGGCAGGCAGACCTCTGACTTTGAAGCCAACAAGATACCCAGGGCCACACAGACAAACCCTGTCTCGAAAAAACGAAAACAGTAAAACAGAACTGACTCTTCTTCTAAGTCTATATGCTACTTACACACTGATAACTGTTTCAGATAGGGTGTATTTAAAGACATTTATATCTCTCCTAAGTTATTCGTGTGAAGGGATAACATAAAAGAGTTGATCTGTGTATTTAAACTGTCCATTGAGGGAAATAGAGCCATGTTTGAAGCTGTTTGTGGACACTGAGCATTTTGGAACCAGTGTCAGCATCAGCAGGCAGCTTGTGTGAGAGTGGAAGACCTGCCCCTGCCCAGTCCAAAAAGACCTCAAAATTTTATGGCTTGTTGCATGTGAAAACTGAGCCACAGAGCTGCTTACCTGCCAGTGGATGCTTTCCTTTGTGCATTTTCCATCCAGCCTTTCCTCAATGCAAAGATGACTTCAGTAACTAGTTGTCAAGATTTTGCTCTCTGGAGAAGTGGAACTGGGTATTTAGCTTTTATAAATCTTTCTCTGAAACACCTGAGTATTTTGCTTTATGAGGAATCTTTCTCCTGGAATTACAAAATCTGCTTTAGAAATTGTTTTTCTGTGGCAGATGTCAAGAGTTTATACTGTAAAAGGAGAATGAGCTACTGTGTTAACTGCAGGCATATTGTGCTAAGGATCCTCCCGTGGAGGGGAAAGGATTTCATCTTTGCCTTCTTGTGTGGATAGGCTTTCATCTTTAGGCTCAATCTCAATTTATGAGATTATAGCATGATAAACTTCAAAGAGAATCAATTTTGTCTGACAATTTAGAACAAAACACAGGCAAAATTTAATAAAACATGTATTTGCATGTAAGCAAAGGATAGGCATGGACAAAACATTTATAATTCAATGAAATGCAGACGTGTTATTAGACTTTAAAGCATTAAACTCACCCAGTGTTTGTATAGCAGTTCTAGAAGATATTGGGTAACCTGGATCTCATTAGTTAGACAGCAGTCACACTGGTCACAGAAGAGTAAGTTAATGGAAGGAAGACTGATAGTTTGTGCCTCTAACTTTGTTGTTCCCTTAAATTTCTACAAGGCTATTTGAGCTCAGATGAAGAAAGAGAGGCAAGACTTGACCTGTGTGTATGTCAGGAGATGATTAGGATTTAAGTCAATAAATAATAAATTTGAAAGGCTTGGTGGGGGGGTGGGGGGCTAGTTAAGTATATTGACTTTGGGAATGCCTTTTAAAAATAGTAATTTTTAACCCAAAATGTAGCATAGACTCTAACCATAGGCTCATGAAATGTTTTCTGCCTGATGCACTTTGGGGAAAGTGTTTCAGAGGAATGGATTCGTGTCCAAAAAGTGGAAGGGACAGAATGAACCAGAGGATACATAGCTATCTATATGGAAAGAAAACTTAAATACCCTATCACCATCCCATGCTAGGAATTACCAGAGGCAAGGCCCTTGTAAACCCAGACCACTGACTCTGTTGCCACTGTGATGAAGAACATGCCTAACTCTGCCCCTGCAAGTCTTCTTGCCATGTGGATCATTCTTAGGACTTAGAGACTAATGGATTCCCCAGCTTTTCCCTCTGTTCCTAATTTGTAGGTAGAGGAAGCAAGTTTAAAAATAAATCCTGGCTCTGAAAGTAAGCTGACAGATTTCTCGTGAACATGATGGTGGCTGTTTATTTTATATATAAAAAATGAAATAACAGTGTTAGAAATGAGAAATATTTTCAGTAGAAGTAGAACAGAAGCTGTGTGTTTGAAGCAGCCAGGGCTGCCTTTGGAAATTGTGTATTCGCATGGGTTGGTTTTTCTCTCATATGTATGGGCAGTGGTATTTGTGAGTTACCAAATTTTAATTTAATGTGGGGAATTTCGAGCCTTGGCCCCTCATCCCACCTTCATAATATTCCAAAATTAATTTGAGAGTTCTCGTGTTTTCTTCATTTAAAAATTATATAGCACTTAGAAGTATTATCAGGCAAGTGTGGCTAAAAAAATAACAATCTCGAAAACGTACAGGGATGTGTAGACTAAGGAAATGAATGAATGAATGTGCTTCGGACGTGCAGGGACAATAAGGTCCCCAACAATCCATAGCCGAGAAAACTCAGTCCTTTCAAATCCCACAGGACAAACCCTGCCTCTTTCATTCATCATGGTCTCAGGAGCTCCTAATTTTAAGCTAGTGTGTAGGTGTCTCTCTGCTCACAATAGAACAAGTGAATCAATAAGAGATGAATAGTTTGGGAAGATGTCAACTGCTTCTGCACCTACTTCCATTACACACAGGGCATAGATACATCAAGGTCAAGAGTTACTTATAGACACTGCAGTTTGGGTCCCTGAGAAGCTTTCTCCTGAGTGGCATGCTCTTGAAATGTGTTTGCAAACACACAGCAATTTAGACTGACAAAAGCAATCCACTTTACTAATAGATTCGCAGTATAGAAGAGATGCTCAAATTCAGGATTCAGATGCAGAAGCAAAAGGAGGAACTCAAATTGAAAATGCAAAACCTAGCTCAACGAAACCTCACAAAGCAACTTGGATGACTCTTTCAGTCTTTGCTCCCGTTGGATTTTTTTTCTCATTCTATTACATTTACTGCTCTCTCTGGTGAAATCCCAAATTACCACTTCAATTTATCAGGCTGGCACGGTCTCCTAGAACAGCTCCTAATCCCAGTGTCAGCCCTACTCTACAAGCACTGTTCCTGCTTTAACTTGGTTTCAAGTTGCCCTGGATACAGCTCCCTACCCAACTCTGGCCCTCACAGGGGGCGCCTCCAGCCCGCAGGCAATGCAAATGAGTGCAGGAAATATTACATTAATTTCTAGGCACTTCAAATAATAGTTAGAACGAATCTCCAACTAAATTGGTAGGGAGCAGTTAGGTGACTGCCTTTCCACTCCTGGGTAGGGTCCCTCCCTGATGATTGACAGGAGATCAGCATCTGAGCAGGGCAACAGGCAGAACTGAAATGCAGCATTCATTCCCACCAGCATAGCTCTTCCTTCAGCAAGGAAGAACATCATGGTTATCACTTGGGTGTATCTCCTCTTAAAAAATCTGCTCTTTATTTTATATACCAACATGAATAGGTAAACTAGAATGTACTCATGTCTTGTATGCCTGCGAATATGTGTATATATATGTGTATACATATATGTGTGTGTGTATATATATATATATATATATATATATATATATATAGAGAGAGAGAGAGAGAGAGAGAGAGAGAGAGAGAGCCATAAGATCTTTATTATATTTTGGGTTAAGAAGGACTTGTTGAATAGCAGCCATGTTATGAGCACACTCTGCCTGTCCAAATTCTGTCACCACAAATCTTATCCCTCTTCCTCCATATAATAGACATTGCGTTTATTGAGACCACCATGGTTTTCTTGTCATACAAGAGAATTTGCTCTTATATCATTTCCTTCAGGATGAAATGCTCAAAGATAACCTGTTACTCACCATCTGTGAGTTCCTGAACAAAAGTCTGAACTCTCTTTTCTTCCTTTGCTTTTTTTTTATATATAAAAGGTCAACAGTGATAATAATGTGCAATTATGAGTTGTCAAGATGAAATGAGATAGTACAGTATTATCCTGGGTAACAAATATGCAGTGTCACCTGTGATTCTTTTAATGATCTTTTCAGTAAACAGTACCATATGATCAGTGATAAAGCAAAAGCTGGGAGCACCAACCAATGAATGGAATAAGTGAGGGCAGGATTCTCCATTGCTGGTCTTTCTGATGCAGAAGCCCTTAGCCACAGATTCACCAACTCTTGCCTTTGCCCATTTATCAGGGTTACCAGTGTCCTGCTTCAAGACCCTACTGGCTATAGTGGTCCAGGCAGTGTGGAGGTCAGATCACATACTACAGGTGTAGAGACGGATTCATTTGTTAGTGCACCCCGATGTGACTAAACAGTTGCTAAGTGATCTGAAAATATTGCTTTCAAAGCCTGCTATGAAATGCTTGTGTTCAGTAGCTCTCTTTACCAAGCTCCCTCTCCCCTTTCACCTCAGCATGACGTCACTCAGCTCGATGATGTCTGCTTTCTCCATTATTTAGATTGTTTCCTAACTACATATGGCACTGCCAGAGAAATTGTAAATTGTTCCATTTTCTTATTTCTGCTTAATTTCTCTTACACACCAAGGAGCAGCGAATAGCATATCCACAGCAGAGAGTCTGTCTATGAACAAGTTGAAAAAAATAAATAAAAGGAACCATTTACATTTTGACCCGATGGTGTTTTGCTTTGAACTGTGATGGTTGAGTCTGAGGTTTTGGGTGTCTGCTTGTTTGCCTCTATTATATTCTTCTTGCTGTTTTTGAAACAATTGTTATGGCTAACCTGACTGTGTCTCACCTAGCCTTTTTTTTTCTGGGACTCCAGTGGCACTTCCATGTCCTGCGCTTCCTCTACATTCTCAAGCAGCATCATGTAGCATTTTCTTCCTTGAGTTCTTAACCAATGATTTCTCAGGGCTCCCTCTTTGCCACTACAATCAATCGGGTTCTCCTTTCAGCTGATGGCCAGTCATTCATCTCTGTGACTAGCCCTACCACACTTTGCTTGTTGTTCCCCAAGTTTCAAACGGAGGTGCTTTTCGATCACAACACCCCTGTCTCAGCTGAATGCCTGCTAGCATCCAGTGTCTCTCATCAAGTACAAAGCTGTACTGACTCCTGTGTGTTAGCTGACAATTGTGATGGATACCGGAAGTGAATCAGCTGAGTGGAAGAAGAGTTGGTTTGGCTCATGGTCTCATGGTCTGTCTCTGTGGTCAGCTGTCTCTATTGTTTTTGGTCCTGTGGCAAGCAGAACATTATGGTAGGGCACATGAGGAAGAGAAGGATTCTTACCTCATGATGGCTACCAACCAACCAGGGCCACAGAATTGGAGTATCAAATCCATTTAAGGGCATTTTCCCAGCCACCTCACTTCTACTAAGCCCCATCTCTGACTGATTCTACCACTTTTAATATCTCTACATGTTGGGGTTTTGGTCTTAACACATGGATGCTTCGGGGACATTCAAGGTAATGTCATAACATGGTCTGCCTTCTTATTTCCTTCCCGTTCTTTCTTAGATCTCTAAGTGGATGATACTATTGTTCACCTTTCATTACAAAACATCATGGGGATCAAGTTTGTCCTCTCAGCCAAGCATCCTAAACATCCCCTGAGCTTCTTGTCTTCTGTATGCTGAGAACCAGCACTGAGGTTTTCTTCTTCCTCTTTCTTCCTTGTATAATCACAATAGATTTCCAAGTGGTTGTCTAGTCTCCATGCTCACTCCTGTAAACAATACCCTGAATCGTCTTCAGAGGACCTTGCTGATTGGGAATCTGATGGTGCCTGTCCTGCAGTAAATAGTGTCTAGTGGCCAGCACACAGGCGAGCACCTGAACAGCAACACAGCACAGACTGCCTTTTAAAGTCTTCTTTCTGCCTGTTCTCGGGCTCACTTGCTTCTTATTTGAATATAAAACATACCGCACAAGAGATACTTGGTCTCCAGGTAATTTTGAAAAATTTCAAGACTTTGGTGCATTGGGGTGGCAGATATACCCACCTCCTCATTCTTGTCTAGGGTTTACAGCTTCCTCAGCTGACAGGATATGAGTAGCTCTGCCACATGTTCTTGCCATCATGGACTCTTGAAACCCTGGTCCAAAATAAACTTTGCCTTTTTAAAGTGCCTTCTGTCATCTCTTCTTGTCACATTACTAGAGAAAAAGAGAGAGGGAGAGGGAGATGGAGAGGGACAGGGAGAGAAAAAAGGAGTCCTTTCCAAGAAATCGTGTTCTGTTCTTCAGGCAGTGGTCTTTCCTGTTCTCACACGTGTTTCTGAGTGGCAGATATCAGGGTGGGCATTAAGCAGGATGTCTCAAGCTCCAAACTTAGGTTAGATGTGACCTGTGAGGCATTACCTTTGCTCTAGGGGGCCATATGTCTCTCATCTATAAAGGAAGAATATTACAGTAGCATGCTTGTAGGACAGTTGAGTGGATAAAGAAAAGAGCAGAGCCCATGCTTCAGTATGGAGTAGCTGCCATTACCTTATATTAGTTAACTGTCCTTCCCCTACCGACTGATGTAGTTAACACCCACTGCTTCTTTAAAGCCTTGATCTTGTATAGCCCAGCAGCAGTAGCCTTTCCCTCTTTCCTACTGCTCCCGTGCATTTCCCTATGGCTGAGCTCAACTGAATTTTGTGCAGTTGCGTACTCAGTTTGAGCTGTTTTATCTGAGTCTTCCATAGTTGCAGTGCAAGGTTCCACTGTAATTGTTGGGAAGTTTAAGAATTCGCATTAGCATCTAAATGACAGACATGAGCTGGAGTTTCAGAATCTATTTCTAAACAGACTAATGCTTCAAAGGTTTAAGAAATGTGGGTTTTGGATGAGCAAGGTTCAGCTGTAGTTGAGACTCTCATTTTTGGAGCACATATGGCATCTGTGAAAGGTACTCATGAAGTCAGTGTGTACAAAACAAAGTCACAACTGTATAAAGTTACAAGCTAGGAAAAGAGAATGTGAGTTTTGAATTCAGGCAGACTAGATGAATTTGGCTACATAAAAATAATAAGAAAATCCTCCATTTATAACTTACATATTTGAATTGGAAGGCTTTCTTCTTCTAAAGTATGGGAAAAAATTTTGTGTATCTACCTAAATCTTCAGAATATATGGGAATTAATTATCCCATAACCCATAAGTCAGTGAAATAAGTATGTCAGATCTGGAAAATAGGTTAGTAGAGTACATTGCATGCAAGTGTGGATAGTCACTTTTGCATTATACACCACCCTTCACTGTGTGTGAGAATCATACAAGGATGATTTTCACTATTAAAATGAGTGAAAAAAAATTATACTAGAACACAGAATTTCTATTTTCCATGTAGCCTTTTAAATTTGGAAACTTGTCAAAATTGTCAGATATATTTTCCTTTTTTGGTTTTAAAGACTTTAAAATTCTAAATGACATTATAATTAGAGAAAAGTAAGATGAAGAGATGAAGAGATTTAATGAACTTTTGTGAGTGAACAGAGCAGCTTTCATTCTGGTCAAGAAACCAGCATCGCCAACATTCCAGGACTCCCCTCTGCTTCCTTAATGTGGTCATTTAGCTCCTGGCAAAGGAAGGGCCACCACCCTCGTGTTAGTTTTATTTTCAGTTTAATTTTGAATCCTGCAGTATCCATGGAAGCACGCTAAGTTGTTAAAGTAAAAGCCATTAATGATTTGCTAGGGAACAAGAAAACATTGTATGGGGACAAGCATATTTAGGACTTTTTGGATTGGTTTAGAGACCACTAATAGGGATTTTTGTAATAGGAAAGAAACTGAGATCAGCACCCACACAACCAGAAAACATGGGAATTTGTAGCCAAGAAGCAAGAGTAAAGGGTTGACATCAGTGGGCAAAGTACTACCAGGATCGAACTTCAGGGCTAAGAGAGATTCTTTCTAATTTTGATAGGATTCTTGTGAAGTAGGACCAGGGTAAAGGGGTACAGAGGTTGGAGGAGAGGAGGAACCTGGCCAGCTAGTGAAGATGGTTAAAATGTCATAGCACATCTTAGCATGGACAACGTAGAGACAACATGAAGTCCCGATGTCGGGCTGTTGGGAAAAGAGGTCGGGGAGTCTGAGTAAAACTAGGTCAAGGAGAGAATCATTATTACTCCAAGAATTGTTACTCCTGCCAACAGTTGACATGTTTGCTTTTAATCATAAAGCCATACTAACTTCATAAGTAAGAATTAGCTGGTCCAGGTGGCTCATAATCTCAGTTACTTGGGAGTCTGAGCAGGAGGGCAGCCTGTTGCAAGGAGAATTCAAGGACAGAGTGGGCTACAGAGTGAGACCCTGTTTCAGAACTGAGACCCAAGAACAGCAACAACAAAAAAATTGGGATTCATACAAAAAATAGCAACTATTCTAGAGTAAGGCTCATGCTGCTGGTTGGTCGGGAGTCATTAGTGTTCGGGAAGAATTGTTTGTGCCTTGTAGGTGACATGTGAGTACAGTGACAGCAGTTTCCAGTGACCACACTGGAAGGACATTGTAGGCACACTGCACAAGAGACTTTGGAAGTGATTTTCTGAGACTGCCAAAAGTTGGAGAAAATACTGTGCTTTCCTCCTGTAGGTGATCCATGAGCTGATGGTGTTGTCAGTTCTTACCTGTGTAAACAGGTGAGTGCACAGAACCTACTGAAGGCCAAGAGCACAGGGATAGGGACTGTCCTATCACCCAGACTCTTCTGGCTTGGATCTCCTGCTCTGGTGTGAAACAGACTATTTAGGAGCCATCTTTTCACCTTTCACAGCTAGAAAGAGACCTCCTTCCTCCTCTGTCAGGTGGGCACAACAAACACTTCTAGTTTGATTTCAATTGGGACCAAAAAAATATACATAAAGAGGAAAAAAGAGAAAGGGAGGAAGGGGAGAAGGAAGGAACTGAAGTTCCAAAGCTAGAGAATCAATACATAGTGGACATCGGCTTGAATTTTTATTTCTGTTTTGAAAATTTTAAATTACATTTATTTGTGAGTCTCTCTTCCTTCCCTCCCTCCCCTTTCTCTCCCCCTCCCTCTCCCTCTCTCCTCTCTCTTCCCTCCTCTCTCTGTGTACATGCAAGACATGCAAGCATTATGCAATGTGGAAGTCAGAAAACAACTTGTGGAAATCAATGTTTTCATTCTAAAATGTGAGCCTGGGGGATTGAACTCAGGTACTAGAGTTGGTGATAGGTGTGTGTGCCCACTGAACCATCTTGCTAGTCTGTTCTATCTGTTTCATTGAGATAAATCTAAATGTATAGCTCAGGTTGGCCTTGAACTTACCTTCTCCCTTTAGGAAAAAGGGAAAGAGGTCATTGAAGGATCCTGAGACCACCTCTTTCCCTACTATAACCACCACTGTCCCATATCCTGTCTTTGGACTGCAGGAAAATTTACAACAAAGATGATGGTGAGGCTTGGGGCAGTGGCCCCACTGTGAGAAGACAGAGGAGGATGAGGGAAGATTCCTGGAGATAAAAAGTGTGGAAAGCAACAGACAGGGGCCTTAAATGTCAAAGCACACCTATTAAACAGGATTATATCAAGGCAGAAACTACATCAGGTTTTTAAACACTGTTTTTTTGTTGTTGTTTGTTTTCCTTTTTTACTTTTATTTTTTATTGGATATTTTATTTAGATTTTAGATGTTACCCCGTTTCCCCATTTCACCTCCCTCCAGAAGCCCCCTATCCCATCCCCCCTCCTCCTGCTTTTATGAGGATGTGCCCCAGCCCGCCTACCCACTCCTCCCTCTCAGCTCTCTAATTCCCCCACACAACACTGTCCTCTTTTTTGGAACTGGGGATGCAGCCGAGAGACTGTGCACCTAACTCTCCATTCTATAACTAAGCTTCATCTTCAACCCCTCGACTTGAAAAAAACCTAAAACAGCAATGGACTAAAGAAACTTCCAGAAGATGAACTATTCTATTCGGCTTCTGGGCCAGTAGGATAAAAATATCATTTTGTTCTGTTTGAGCATTTTTTTTCTCATCCAGTATTATTTTTAATTGTAAAGTATTTAGAGAAACCATTTCACCCTAGTTCTTTCAAGTACTTGAAGACTGGAAGTAGCTGTGTCCAATCCAGTTTTCAAACACCTTCTTGGATCTCCTGCTCAACATGTCTCAAGGAAACACGAAAAGTCTTTTTTTATGGGTGTTTAAGAAAAATTTTCATTAAAAAAAAAAAACAATGTCGTATGCCTCGTTGAACTATCAAGATGGAAAGGAAGAAGTGTAAGCATGACATTACAGGCTAGAGCACCTACAAAGTTCGGGAATCTCCGCATAGCAGCAAAAGACATTCTATGTATTGTCATGCAGAATTGGGATAGACATTGACAGTGTCCTCCCAGTGCTATTCCTCTTAAATATTTACAGATGCTCTGCAAGGTAGGGTCCTACCTGGTAGGTCTTTGTTTCAGAGTTCCAGCTCTTTCATATCCATTCAAACTATTTTGAGATTTTTATATGCTTAGACTCAATCATAAAATTGAATTCAGATATAACCTTTTGCAGTGTGTGAGCTAATGAAATCACCCCAAAGGTCATTTACTTAAGCAATAAGCACTTCAAATTGATCATGATCAGTTAAACCATCAACTCCAGGTAATGATTTTTTTCTCCCTCTCTCTTTTATTCTTTTTCATACTTACTCACGTTCCAGACTCAGAAGATCAGCTGTCCCTGGTGTTTAGTATCCAATTTTCTACCGATCAGAATATAAGACATGCTCTGTTAGATTTATGATACTTTAAGATGAGTTTTATTTTGCAAGTCAAAGTGCAGGTGTCAGCTTTGTTGACATATTATTATGAGCTATGTAAGGCCTCTGTTAAAAGACCAAAAGGAGATTTGTCTGCACAGCTATGTTTAATACTTAGGCGTTGTGGGAAAATTTGACATATGTACAGATATGGATAGAAGTACCTTTATGAAAATAAAATGATTCAATATCAATATTTTTAAGTCAATTTAGAATTATGGGTGGTTTTGTTTTTTGTTTTTTGATTTTTGATTTTAGCTTTTGGCTTTTGGAGACCCAGTTTGGAACCAAAATTGTGATCCTCAGTTTCAGCTTTCAAAATGCTAGGATTATAGGAGTGAGCTACCCTGCCTTACTATTTTCATTTATTTTTCTACTAACATTTGATAAATCAAACTATATGCAATTTTGTGCATATTATTTTAATTCAAATGAAATGAAAGTTAATTAGGTCTGTGACATTAAAGGGCCAAAGTTATATATTATCTTAATTAGTTACATATTATAAATTTCTTAAACATGTATAGGAATTTTGTGACAAAATTTTAACATTATGGTTACAATTGGATTTTAGTTAACCTTAAGAATAATGTAATTATTTCAAGACATAATGATATAACAACATCCATCTTAAAAAAAAAAAAAAGTATAAAACTGATATGCTTAACTTGGGGCCAGTTCTTGGTACACAACCTTCTCTAGAATATGATCTGTGCTTAATTTTTTTTACTTGGTTGGGTTGGAGCACTGGGGACATTAGTAACATACATATCTGAATGCTTCTGTAGGGTCATTCCTGGAGAATATATCACCAGAGGGAAGAGCTGGCCTGCATGCACCATTCCACAGGCAGGAGACTGGTTCTGAAGAGAAGGGCAGGAGCAAGCGGACTAGCATAGTCTTTGGAGCTTACTGGCTGCTGTGACATGAGCTGCGTGATTCCTGTCCTCACTGCCATGATGGGCTGAAATCTATTAGACAGTGGCCACAGGAAATCTTTTACCCCTTAGGTTGTTTTCCCCAAGTGCTCTCTACAGAGATGAATGCCTAGCTGAAGCAGAGAAGACAAGAGAAATCATTGGTGCATCATCTAGCCAAAGCATCCTGAGATGGCACCTGAGAGATGCCGTGAATGAGAATTCAGTCTCCCCCCACCCTCTCTCTCATTGTACTTGTGTGTGTCAAGTAACATCTGTAATTCTAAACAGAGATCAGAGGAAAAAAGGGGTAAAAGATGGCTGTGCCTTGCGCTAAGCCTTACAGTAACTGTCTGCAGTTCTTGCTTCTCATGCTCCAAAGATACTCGTAGATATCCTATTGTTGCTTCACCAAGTACTAGTTTTGTTTATCAAAAGTCTTTCATTATTGAATGCCACCTAAGTTTTCCTTTTTATTATCCATGCAATGATATGTTTTGGTTAGATCATCTTGCATAATTTAATTGGGTTTACATTTCACACCTATCGTATGAGCACGATTTTGGTTTTGAGTTCAAGGTACGTCCTGAACTCAACCACTTGCCCTCATTGTCTCAACTACTGTGTTCCAGGTTTGCCTGCCTCAGCTAGACCACAGTTTCTTGCTTTTTCTTAGGCCCCAATCCTTGATCTCTTATTCTTAAAAAAGTAATTCATGCACAATTTAGATTACCAATGAATTTGAGAAGAGGCAAATAGCAACACAGGAGAGGAAGGGGGGTGGAGAATGAGGTAAACAGAGCACATATAATAATGCAAGTCAAAATAATTAAGAATATAAACACTCGTTATTTCATTTCTTCCCCTGACATCACACTGTGATGTTCTCACTGTGGCCACCCTCTCTTTCCTCCAGCCTCCCTCCCCATCCCTGCTCCCTAGTTTTCTCTTCTTCTCTGTTGTATCCATAGCCACCTAGAAGTTATTGAACACACACATGCGTCTCCTCAGGATCTGTGCCTTCAGTGTTCTGTCCTCTAAAGCACGTGTTTTGTGCCTTCCAAGTTTTGCTCAGATTTGAGTTCACATGAGATGATTTTCGAACAGTAATGTTCTTCTGATTTTGCTGCTTTGGATTTTAATGAGTAGAAAGTTTTCCATCTCGAATAATTTTACTTTATGTCTCTTATTTCTCTTTCTGTCACTTTCTATCTCTTTTAATCAGAGTAATTAAGAGAAAAACTTTCACTTGTGTTTATCCAAAAGATGGAGATTGTCAATTGAGAGATTCATTAATTGCCCACCCAGCAGAGTCCCACAGGGTTAAGTTAAACCTGTTCTCATTAGAAGACCAAGCAATTGTGACAATGCAAAGGGGAACTTCCCCCAGTATAGAGTAAACTTTCTATATCAACTCTTGAAGGAAGCAAGTCATTCATTGTTTTAAAAATACAAGAATATTCAACATAAAAGGAAATCATTAGATCTAGAATGGCTAAAAGTACAACAAAAACAAACAATAACTCGGAACTGTGTAGTCGAGCCATTTCTGTATCATCAAGCACATTTTCCAGATTTCATTTATAAAAACAGTGAAACAGAAATAAAAAAGCAAAACCAATGTTTTGTCAAGATTTTTTTTTTGTGTGTTTACACACAGAGTTTGTGAGCTAGCAAAAGGTCCTGGTGATTTTCATGTTCAACTACTACTCTATGCTCAGCTCCAATGCACAAAACCCAGAACAAATACTAACACAGAGAAAGTCAAGAATTCTGACAATAACTTATCCTCATTGGTCTGTGTAGCATAGGAGTTTGAGGATTATTAGTGAGAGGACATCACACACTACAGTATGATACACCTAAGTTGACCACTTGCACATTTTGTTGTGAAGTCTTTCTGTGACACCTTAGGCAGGATTTAGACCTCTTCCAGGACTCCTTGAATAAAGTGTGTGGAATCAAGGCCCGAGGCTCCAGCAATTGTCCTGTGTTTCCCAAAAACCTTTGGAAAACAGTATTCTTCCTCTCTGCTCTTCATAGCAAAGATAAAACTCCGCATTTTGATTGCTTAAGAGTATATGCTCTAATTTTCTTGATGATTTAATGATTAACATGACCTGTCATTTTGATAACTGTCTTTAAAAATGAAGGAGATCTTAATTTCTGCATTGCAGGGGTAAGGATGGGACAGGACAGGGAAAGCATCTGATATGAAAGAGCCAATGTGGACTCACAGGCACAATTCTCTATGAGGACTTGTATGGGAGATGGCTTTAAATTAAATATTAACACAGGAAAAAAAATGAGGTCTGGGCTGGTTGTCACTGCACAGAGGAGACCTAAATTGGGCTGTAGCACTGGGGTCCCCAGCCCCACCAGCAGGGAGAGGAGGCAGGGGGCTGCCTGTGGAGAGGGTGGGGTTGCAACTTCATTTTCCACTGACATATTTTGTTGGCTGATTAATAGGTTGACACTAATTTAGGTCTCAATAGACTAGAACGTTCTGGAACAGGGTAGAGACATGGGAGGAAAAATGGGGGGAGAAACAGAATGTGGGATGTCTTGGAATTTGGGCCTAGGGAAAGCCGGGGCATCTTTTTTTTTTTTTTTTTTTTTTTTTTCTTAAAAAGATCTAACCCACTGGCAAGTTGAGAATGAAAAACCCAGAGCCTTAAACAATTAATTTTGCTAATCATGTAATCTAAATTGTCACATTTAAGTATCTCAGTGTTGACCTGTTTAGAAAATATGCCTTAATCCATGGGGGAGTAGTTTCAGTAGATCATGTTTAAGTTAGCTAATTAATATCAAAAGCAGTGTGGAATTGACTAACAGGTAATTTAATCAAAAGATAATTAAAAATATTGGAATTTATAAATTATTATTTAATTAATATTAGTTAATATTATAATTTCCAAAGTCTAAGTTATACTGATTAAAGGGTTTTTTTCACAAATACCACTGAAAATTAATTACAAATTAATAGAATCTGCTGAAACATCTTCTTAATGGACTTCCAGCTGGTCTTGACGTTTACGATAAATAAACATTAGACCCCATACTGTATCCATCTTCCTCCGATTATTAGGTAAAGAGTGAGGCCCTCAGCCCCCTAGATCTTTAAGGGAATCCACATGCACAGTAGCATCTTAATAACAACTAGTCTGGCT
Source organism: Arvicanthis niloticus (assembly GCF_011762505.2). Classification (NCBI taxonomy): domain Eukaryota; kingdom Metazoa; phylum Chordata; class Mammalia; order Rodentia; family Muridae; genus Arvicanthis; species Arvicanthis niloticus. The sequence goes on from NC_047664.1 coordinate 17,083,858, forward strand.
CTTTCATTGGTTTGCGTAGATGTGAAGCCAAAGAGCAGCGGAGCTAGATGAAGGCTGAGGAAAGAGCCAGCCAGGTAAAGCTCTTATATAATTTTTTATATGAGGCTTCTTAATTCGCTTTGAATGAGATTCCAGAACATAGCTGGGTAGGCAGCATTTATAGAAATGCCCTAGGCCCTTACTCTGTACAGTAAGACCCAAAGACAGATATCTGTGGATTCCATCATTGTTTCAAAACATTTATTGAAAACCTGCCTAGCCTGACCACATGCAAACTTTCATGTATGTCTGTGGTTCTGGTTATCAATCTCAGGGTCTCTTGAATGCCCAATGCACACTGAACCACTGAGTCCTTGTGATTATTCCCTTGGCAATACAATATTAAGACTCCTTACTTTGCATTTGCATTTTTGCATTGTGTTTTTAGATTATAAGCAATTTATAGATGATCAACATGGTGTTATGTACTAGCTATATATGAAAATACAATTCTATTTTGTATGAGGGATTTGAGGGTTTTTTTTGTTTTGTTTTTGTTTTGTTTGTTTTGTTTGTTTGTTTGTTTTTTGTTTTTGTATCTGCAAAGAGTTCTGGAACTTTTCTCCTACAGACTCCAAAAAAATGGCTGTCTTTTGCCAGAGTCCCACACTGTAAGGTGAGTTCCATGGGGACAGTGTGGAAGGATTCAGCTTACTGTGCTTGGAGAGAGTGTCAAAGCCACATGACATTTGCAGAGAGAGAGAGATTGAAAAATAAAAACATCATGGAGTGTGGTGTGGAATTTTTATTCTTTTTGTAAGATTGTATTTTATTTGCAGTTATTTGCATATCTATGTCAGTGTGTGAGTATGTGCACATGATTGCAGGTGCCCTCAGAGACCAGAAGTGGGAGGTGGAGTTATGAATCCTTGTGTGTGATGTGTGTGCTGGGGACTGGACTCCACTCTAGTGCAAGAGAAGTCTGAGCTTTTAATGGCTAGGTGGTCTGTTCAGCTCCTCTTATATCTTGTTATAGGAAAGCAAGTCATTGTATTAAGCAGGCAGCAATATTTACACATTGAAATGGCAAATGCCCCCCAGAGCCTTGAAACAATGTCCAGCTAATTCTTTGTTGCTACTTCTAGTATTTTGTTTCTGAATGTGAAGGTCCTGGAAAGTGGAAATAGAAACCAGAAAGCTGAGCCATAGGGACAGTTCTTTGCTTATTGAGGCTCTGTGTTATTGCTCTTTCCAAATAAAGAGAATATGGAGCCCCTCCTCCTCCCATCCCCAGTGTATAGCATCTAGCACTTTTGAGCTTGGCCTGTAAATATAAAATGACCTTTCTGCTGGTATCGATGAGGCAGTTAGATACTGAATGGGATGTTGTATAACCTAATACTACATGGAGAAGCCCCTGGCTGGAATGTATATGCAGTAAAGACAGATTTACTGCTGTCTTGAGTTTCTCTTTGAATTTCCAAGATTTATCTGAGCTTAAGGTCTCAACATTGGTTTCAGGCTGCTGGAGTGTTTTTCAGAATTCACACTACACCAGGATCTTGGGACTAGTGCTAAACTCCCTTTGATGAACATATGCTTTTGGGCTCTTGTTCTCTCTAGAGGCTGTGACTAGTGTGTGTGTGTGTGTGTGTAGGGTTATGGTCTTCATTTTGTTTTAGTAATTTACCATGGGCCAGTATCAAAAATGGTGTTTCTTAATTGGAGTACTTTGAAGAAAGTAACGAATGAAAAAAATCTTGTCCCTTAAAAACTAAATCACAGCTGTAGGTGTAGATAAGACTGACATTGAGCTCTGGGAAAGAGGCAATCAGAGGGAATGCATCAGGTGAGTTCATTTCTTCAGCTCAGCTTTAATAGCTTATAAAGAAGATTGATTACATTCTTGTCTGATAGATCAATAGTGAGACCCAGCTTCCCTCCTTTGCTCTTCAATGTGGATCCTAATGTACTTTGAGGCAGAGCCAACACCAACATTTTTGAGTAGCTTGCCTTCTCCAGCTGCGAAGATGAGAAATCCACTAAGTATTTTCAAGATACTTTGATTGCTTTATTGTTTAATAAACATTTGGGTTTCTATTTTTCTATCTCTTAGCAGCTATGATTTTATCCCAGATGAGGATAAAAGTGGTGACATTCAAACCTTAGGGAAGCTTTATGTTTAAACATTGAGGTTCCAGACTTGACTTCTAGTCTTTTCTGTGCATCAGAAATTAGTGAATAGGTGAAAATTCTTTTTTTTTTATGTTCTGCTGCAAATCATTGTTCTGCTAAATGATTTTTATAATAGAAATATAGAATGTATTATGTACATAGTCATTTCACTTAATTCCACTTATAATAGTGCACGTTCATATTTTTCTTAGTCTCTCTCTCTCTCTCTCTCTCTCTCTCTCTCTCTCTCTCTCTCTGTGTGTGTGTGTGTGTGTGTGTATGTATGTGTGTGGTCCTGGGGTTCAACACTGGACCTCACAAGCATGTAATGTACCAAGTGACATTAAAACTATAAATAATGAAGTGATTATTAAAGTCTTTCCAACAAAAAATAACTTGCATTTATTTAGAAAATATTTTAAATTTTATATGTATGTTTTATAATGTTAAACCATGAGTATTTATGACTATCATATGATATTGTCCTGAATGTTTACATTAAGCACTTTATAAATTAGACATCCCAGTCTTCTTGAACTATTTTTTGTCTGGGAAGACTGTTTTTAGACAAGATACTGCTGTGCACACTAGGCTGAACTCAAAATTGTTCTGTTTCAGCCTCTGGAGTGCTGGTATTGCAGGTGCATCGCCACCATACCTGGCTCACCATATATCAATTTTCATGGTGAAGGCATTCTTTTAGAGTTTTGAAATATGTATTATCATTATCTGTAGTCACTCCAATGTGAAACCGCCAAGACAACCCCTGAAGTCACACTTAGCTGTGACAGTATCCTTCTTTTTCTTGTGGTAACCAACACTCTACTCTCAAGCCTTATGACACCAGCCTCTTAACATCCCACATGTGAATGCGATCTTGTAGTATGTGTCTTAACATGACCCTCTCCAGTTCATTCATGGACTCATAGACGACAGGATTTCACTCTGGGTTTTTGTCTTTTTATTAATAGCTGAATAGTATTCTACCATCAGAGCATGTCACATGTTCTTCCCCTCCCCCGAACTGGAGACTTCTAGGTTCTTCCTTTTCTTGGCTGTTGTGACTAGTGCTGTAAAAACATGGGCGATGTCTCCTTACCAGACTGACTTTTATTTCTGTTGAGTATATTCCTAGCAGTGGGATTGCCAGATCATATGGTAGTTCTATTTTTACTTTTTTTTGAGGAACTTCTACACTGTTTTCTGTAATGACTTTACAAATTTACACTTCAAGCAATGGATCCCCCTTTCCTGAGTCCTTTCAAGACTCATTAACTCTTATTTTTTGATATTGGACATTCTTCTTTCTGGAGAATTTTATGGTTTCTTGATGATTAGTATATGGAGCACTTTTTAGATACCTTTTGCATATATGTATCTATATCTATCTATCTATCTATATATATATACATATATATGAATATATATGAATGTATATATCTAAATATATATCTGAATATATATCTGAATATATATATATATAAATATATATGAATATATATGAATATATACATATATACATATAACAGTGTTTGCTTTTCCTCATAAAATTGGTGAAATTGGTGAGCCTTTTCTACCTCTTAACCCTCTTATCATTGGTTTGTAAATAAGCCATGGATGTAGCTGGGATTTAGCTCAGTAGCCTTTGTGCTCTGAGTTCAACCCCAGCGCCACTAATAAAACAAAACAATGTAAAAGAGGAAGCTCAGGGAGGTAGAAGGCTTTTCCCAGCTTTTGATCTCTGGGGTCAGGTCCTCCTTACTTTTCTGCACTCACACCTCCCCACTCATGGCCTCTCTCTTCTCTGCCTTCCTTTTAAAAGGAAGGTAAACACCCCCTAGAAAACACAGCCTGTCTTTCTTAGCAAAGCTTGTAGTCCCTTTTATAATTTTTCCCCCTTTACCTGTCACTTCTTTTTTCAATAATTTCTTTTTTTAGTCACTTTACATCCAGATCAAAGCTCCCCCGCCCCCACTCTCTTCCTAACCCTGCTTCTAAAAATTCCTCTCCTCATTGGGACATCTAATCCCAGCAGGTCTAGGCACATCTTCTCCCACTGAGACACAACCAGGCAATCCAGGTAGGGAGAAGGGGATCCAATAGCAGGGGATAGAGTCCGAGAGAGCCCCTGTTCCACTTGTTATGAGACCTGCATGAAGACCAAGCTGTATATTTGCTAGAAATGTGTAGGGGGCCTAGGTCCAGCCCCTGCATGACTCCTGGTTGGTGTCCCAGTCTCCGTGAGCCCCCATGGGCCTAGGTTAGTTGACTCTGTAGATCTTCTTGTGGTATCTTTGACCCATCTGACTCCCTGAACTCCACCTGATCATCTGCCTCACCTCCATCTGCTGCTGGATGAAACCTCTCAGGAGAGAGTTGTGCTAGCCTCCTGTCTGCAACATAGCTTTGTATTTTTAGTACTGTCAAGACTTTGCTCTCACATGGACTGGGTCTCAAGTTGGGGCAGTCATTGGTTAGCTAATTTCCCTAGTCTGTGCTCCATCTTTATCCCTGCATATCTTGTAGGCAAGACAAATTTTGAGTCAAAGGTTTTGTGGGTAGATTGATGTTCCTCTCCCTACTCTGAAAGTACTGCCTGGCTACAGGAGATGGCCACTTCAGTCTCTATATGCCCCTCTGGTAAGAATCTCAGCTAGAGTCACTAGGGTCTGATAGACTTCCTGTATCCTTCCCCTGTCCTAGGTCTAGTGATTTCTTAGTTTACCTTAGGCAGCAGTTCATTCTCAGGTGCCCTGCAGAGCCTTCTTTGATTCCTCCAAGGCTCATCATCCTCATTTTTGACCCCTCAGGACTCCTTGTTCTAGACTTTATATGATACTTCTATCAGTTTACCTGATTGGCAGGTGAATGTGAGGGCAGGAGCTAAGCTGTCTCTGCTGGCTCTGCCTCCTAATAATAATGAGTAAAGTCCTCACACCTTGTAGGTCCTCCAGAACCTGTCACCTCGTGGTACGTGGGTGTTGGGCATGGAGTACCCAGCTGTCCCTTGGATTTAATCAGCAAGCAGAACATTTAATAAAATTTAATGCCTTTATGCTGCCTTTGATAGGTGAGTAACTGGCTGAATCTGTCCTTAAAGAGAAAAGGAGCCACTGGTATAAGAGCAATTTTGTTTGCAAATCTCCTCTTTTCAGTGAAACTCACGACATTTTCTCTTTCCCCCACCATGGGGGTAGGTGCTGGAAAGAGTGTAGATGGCAGGAACGAAAATGGCTGTTTAAATTACTTCCAGGAGAGAACTTAGAAAGGAGACTATAACATTCTAAGAGTCCATCTAGTGATGGGTAATATGACTTTATTGAAGCAGAAATGTCTATGATCAATGCTGTGATGAGATTAAAAGACCTTGTCTGCACAGCACCACACACTAGTTGTGTTTTCAAATAAGAATAATAGTGTGTTAGGAGCTACGAATGTATTCAGTAAGTTCGTGTCCTCTTCTTCATTCCTAGGTGAGTTATAGGTGCAAAAGGAAGAGCAGACTGTGTCAGGGGTCTAAATAACACCCATTATTAACCAGCACGGCAGCCATACATTCCTCTAAGATGACACATGGTATAATAGTACACAAAATTTTTGCTCTTCTCAGTTTCCATGGTCCATAAGCACAGGTGTTATTACTTTGGAACTTTGTCGTAACGAATAACTTTTGAGATGAAAGTCATTAGTCCTGCCCGCCACAGCCTTAGGCTTATATTACTAATTTCTTTCCAAAGAACCATTTTAAATATTAGAATTTTCTAATTAAAGAGATTCTGGAAAGAAAGCATTGCCTCTGTTGGGAGATAGCTTTACTTCTGCTAGAATATGGACAGAAGAGAAATACACAAAGCCTTTATAGATGCTTTTATTTCTATCTCATGTGGGCAGTTTATTGTCATATTTTAATTGCCATGAATTAAAATGTGAACAGTGATTCTAGTCTATTTCAGAACCAGTATTTTCTGATTAAACCTCGGAATTTGTTTTCCTTAAAGCGTTATTGAAACAAAGATATGAATGAACACCTTTGACTGGCAGTAAGGCATTCTCTGTGAATGCGTCTTCACCTTATCTAGGCCAATAATCTCTATATTATAAACATTCTGTATTTTCCTATTATCCCAAGAGGAAATATGTATTTAATACTCATTTTAGGAAACACCTTCAGCACAATTCTCCAATTGTTAGTCAATGAGAAGAAACGGGGGAATGCTTTAGAATAAGATGATACATATCTCAGAATACAAATGGTTGACAGGACTTAGTCTAGAATGTGGGGCAATGTTGGCTGCAGTGCGCTACCACAGAGTGTTGATGCCCTGGTTACCTACCCAGTGATGTGGATTACAACTTGATGAACACCACGGTGACCTCACAATATAGCACAAGGCAGTCTTTTCTGACTCCACAGCTGTTGTGGTCCAAAGAAAATGAGCTTATGCTAAACTTGTGAAAGAATAAATTTTTATGTGTAAAATGGGTTTATATCATAAGCTGACATAATTATATGGATTTTTCATTTATATGAATGTTCTTCAAAAATCAGAGAAAATTATTCAGCATTCAGGTCAGTAACTTAATTCTGTTCGTTTGTGGGATTGTCTCACTTACTGACATGAAAATTAACATTTTTTACCTTGGCCCACTAAATGCCAATAAGTAATGTTCAACCCTCTCTGTGATTGTGTGAACTAAGAATGTTTCTGAATTTTCCCCAAATGTCTGTAGCCTTTTTCACTGAGAAGCATGTGGAGAGTTGGTGTCGAGTGGGGTGTAAAGGGGATTCTGCTCACTGTTTGAGGTGTCCTGTTTGGGTTCTGTTTCAGTAAGTAAGGAAGAAATCGTTATCAAATGGTTGCTATTAGACATTAAGGTACTTGGAATCATAGCATATTTTAAACATGGACGTTTGATAATTTCTAGATTCTTTTTTTACATAGAAGTGTACCTAGAGAGTTTTCTAATATGTTGCTTAAGAAATTGCTGTGACACCAACCAACCAATGTTATTTTTTTGGCTTTGAGGTAAGATGAAAATGAGATTAAGAAACAAATATCCAGGACTTGAGTACTGGGAAGAAACCCAGTGGTGTAAGTTGTGTTTTCTTGGATGCAAACTCTGAGATGTGTTTCATTAGCTGGGTATTTACAAAGCACCCCCCCAAGAGCATCCCCTAAATGATGGGCAGCAGAAATCAAGCCATAACTTTATTTTTACTTCCAAAATGACTCCTTTGATTGAACATGGAGAGTTCCACAGTCATAAAATGCTCAGTCACTGAATGCTGTTGTGTTTGGGAGAGTGTGATCTTGATCATAGGTCCTCTTTGAAATTTAAGGGGTCCATTAAGAATTTGGCTGCTGATGACTGTCTGCAGGTTTCATGCCTTCAGGCATGAGGACAACAGGTATTCCATGAGAATAACATGAGCATCACATGACTGTATGTACCACACAGATTTGGCATATGTGCAACTGTTAGCTTGGGAAGGGTACCATGAGACCTAATCTTTGAAGGGAGCATGGCCAGCTAAAGCCTAGGTCATGAGTCACATTGGTAGCAATGCAAACAATTTTCATTACTCCAAAAGGTCACAGAACTGAAAGAGAAGGAACTGATAGAAGATTCAGGCTCTGGGACAATGTATTGATCAGACGATGCCTGTCAGCACTGCCAGGCCAACAGCTAGAAATTAATTGGTTGACATGACTTGAGAAGGTTTATTCCAATTTACAACTCCTGATTTAATAAACATCATCCTGTTTTTTTAAAAAAATCTTTGTAGTATCTCATTTTTTTTTATTTGATGGTAATAATACGATCTAAACTCAAAGACTTGAAAATATGAAAGTTAACCAATGTAATCGTCTTTCTTCTCTTAATGAATATGTTTTACATCCCAGTCAAAGTTCTAGCTTTCTCTGGGAAGTAACTTTTGTTTTATTCCGCTATGCCAGTACCATCTATTAACCTCTCTGAGATGCACCTGCTCTGTCACCTGTCATATGATCATGAACCAAAGGCTAGTAAGGTAGTCATGGGCAACATTAATTATTTTCAGGAAGGTGTTGCTGTAGTGTCATCTGAGGTGCAGGATTAAGAAGCCCTCTTTAGTGTATGACATCTTGTTCCATCTGAGTTATCTAATTAGAGGTAACCTCACATTACTGATGATCCCGTCTTTTGGGTCAATACATATTTCTTACAGCTTCATTTCCTGAGTTATATTCTATAAGTGTCAATTTGCTCTGTGGTACGTCAGCTACTTGAAGGTAATATTTAACTCTCCTGCCTGATTCTCTCATCTTCTAATAATATGAAATCTTTGATATCTTCTTTAAACCTGAAAGAAAGAGCTTGTTTTTCACTCAACAAGCATGTTTGACCGGATCTCTCTTTTGGAATGGGCTAAAGGATAGCAGATGCTTATTTAAAGACTGCAATGTGATCATTGTCCGTGAAGACCACATGGCTGTGTTGGCTATGCATGGCAGACATGTTGGGTATGAACGCAAAAAGAAGAACAATTGTTAGATAGCCGACCTGAAGATGAAATTTGCAGTTATAGACCTGCCCTATATGGATAGCAGTATGAATTTTCCAAAAAAAAAAAAAAAAAAAAAAAAAAAAAATGCTGTTGGCCTGAAACAGCAAATAGTTTGGGGGAGGATGATTGAAGGAGAGGGAAAACTTCAAAGCAGGAAGGAGACTGAAAGGGGAAGCAACATTGGAATAGGAATGGTACAGATGGAAGGGACACAAAGCTTAAGCGAGGGGCCCAGGGGGATGCACCATGCAGGGTTTGTAGGTCAGGGTGCGGCTGCTTCAAGTTAAGCATGGAGGAGAAAGATGTGTAAGGGAAAATGGTTACCTGTAAAGTGCTATGAGTGGTCCATAGCTAAGAAGGAAGAGCAACTGATAGTTACCCTGCTGACAGAGTGGAGGCGATGTGGACTAGATTTTAGTTGTAGAGATGGAGAAAAATGGGTTAGTACAAAACTCAGGAAACAAGAGTTCTCAGGCCTTTGTCAGCAACTTATGAGTACGAGGAGATGCCAGGAATATTTCCTAGTCTAGTTTGGTGCCACACACCTCTAATCCCAGCAAGCAGAAGGCTGAGGCTGGATTCAAGGCTAGCCTAACACTGCAAAGTGAAACTTAATCTCAAAGAAAAAACAAAACAATAAAAGCACTCGTGTGTGTGTGTGTGTGTGTGTGTGTGTGTGTGTGTGTGTGTGTGTATGTGTGTGTGTATGTGTGTGTGTGTGTGTGTGTGTCTGTCTGTCTCTCTCTTTCTCTCTCCGTGTGTGTGTGTGTGTTTCCTAGGTTTTTAATTTGGTCTCTAGAGAGATTATTTAAAATAACAAATGGTTCAAAAGGTCATGAAGATTATTTTGGGTTTTTTTCTCTTTCTGGATGTAAAAATCAAGGGCGAAGTAAGGGCATGTGTTCTTGAAAGAATTAAAGTCATAACGACACACTAAACATTTACTGTAACTAAAGAAGGCCACAGTTGTGTGAAGCTGTGGCAAATCTGATGCACTATTGATGATAAGCTGGGGTCCTGCCCTCTATAAAAGTTACACTAATTATTATACACGTGCAGTCACTCATGTTATTTATTATTTTCTATTTAAAACCATTATTTTTATTGCAAAAGAGGCATAATTTTAGTCTCAGCCTATAAGCCTTACTATAACTTATCTATATCTGCTAAACCAGAGTCATTTTTGTCTCTTAATAAGTGTAGTAATTTACATTGGCTAATGGCATAAACATGATAATTAGCATAATGTGGTTGGATTCTCAACCACTGCCTTATTACAACAATTTTAAATCTTGTTATTTTTTTCCTGGTGGAGCTAGGCTTATGATTATCCATGATTTTAACCCCCTATGGATAACAAACAAAACAAAATAAAATCAGAACCTTTTGCTTGCTTTATTTTTCCTCTAGCTAGATCCAGTCAGCCAACCTTTAGATGTTGTTGAGAAATATTCATTTTGCTGGAGGGATTTGATCCTTGTGCTTTCTTCTTTGTCCTAAATTTATTTGCATTTTTTCTAGATTACTCGACTGCCAGACCATGTACCTAACATAACAAAGAATCCAAGCTACCTTTCATGGCAAAGGAGACATGTGGTCATTTTTGTTGAATAATTTATTCATGTATTTTCAACTCCACTGTGGTAGAGAGTTCCAGAGAGGAAGGTTCAAATTGGAATGATTACAAGAAAAATCTTGCCTCCTTATACCAAGTGTTTTTGCATGCATGTGTGTGCACATGTGTGTGTAAATGCACTGTAATTTATAGAAGTTTTTCTTATAATTAGCGACAAATTAGCTTCTCCTAAAACTAAGACCATGTCTTAGTTTTAGGAGAAAAAACAGGATTTTGGCATCTGAAGAATCAGAAAGTGCATCTCAAGATTTTTCAATATGGACTGGAGGTGTGGGAGGTGCCTGCCATGAGTTTGTATCCCCCAATTATGCTAGCAAGCTGAGAAGACCACTCAATTGGAGATTCTGGATATTTTGAAAAGAAAGCTTTTCTCAATATGTGTGTGCTCATTATCTAGTTAGAAGACAAGATGGACTTCAGAATTGTAGTAAAAGCATGTTTTAAAGCTAGGATGCTACCAAGATCAGGTCTAGGAAAAGTGACTGTCAAAATGCAACATTTTAAATATGAAACTAAATGTTTTATTTTGTTTAGAAGCCTTATGATTTGAATCCTAACAGACCAGAACCGTTGATGAAGGGTCTTCACTTTCAGTATGGACAGTTTGCACTTGAGCTGAGGTCAAATTAGTTCAGCCTCAGCACGGGCTCATGCTCTTACAGACTCTAAACCTGTCAAGATTTGAAGAAAAAAATTAAATTATATCCAATTGGCTGTACCCAAGTTAAGCAGAAAATTTCAGTCTAATACCTTGTTAGTTCCTAGTGTGAACAGTTTGGAGAATTTGGTAAAGAAATGTCATGAGGGAGATTATGTTTCTTTTTTAGTCTTTGACTTATGAAACTTGACCTAGCTTGGGTTTCAGAAGGGCTGGCAGCAAAGATGGTTGCTGCTATTGCACACCGAGTGCTAATTGTATTAACACTCTTGTCTTTTAAACAGCTTTGTAAGAATCATGCGTGATTCTGCACAGGTCAAATAGATGTGCCCACTTTGCCCATTCCGTTTGTCTTCAAGTTGCTTCCTAAAAGGGGAGTGCTACTAACTGCACAAGTGGAGGCCACACCTGGGAAACTGGCCTTGGAATCAGGGCAGTGCCTCAATAGTGAACAGCAACCTCAGTAGTAAAAAATGCTAGAAAAAGTCCGAGGGGGGACTGCTGCCAGTGCAGTGGGGGCTGGCAAAGCGGGCTTCCGTGAGTGAGGGTACTTTCTAGTCCATGGCTCTGCAGTAAGTTCAATCCGATCATCCAGTTTGCCGAGACCTTAGACATTGTTTGGTCCATTTTGCTCTCTAATGACCGCTTTGGGGCATTTTGGTGGAGAGCTTGGCACGCATCTCAGATCTCAGACCCACAGGTAGCCTGCTCTCTTCCTCACTGAGAAGTCCTTCCCACAGGGCGGATTCTACTTTTCTGCCTCTTCCTATCAGGCTCACCTCCAGGCTCATGCTTCTGAAAGCTTCCTGATCGTGATTCTAACACCCAGGGCTGTCGCCTGGGGGCTTTTCTCATCTGAGCTCTTATTTTGACAACAGATTTATTATCGGTGTTGTGACATCTCTCCTTTGGCCTTCTAAAATCCTTATTCTGACTTACACATTTTTAGGTAAATTTCATGTGTGTTTGCTTTATATTTCCTTTCATATTATAAAACTCTTGAGATTTAAAGCCATAACCTTCTATCTCTTTGGATGCAGGGGATCCATAAAAATATAGAATCTGTTCAGTTTTTATTGATTTAACTTTAATCATCCAAGAGATTTTCATAAATTTTTGTGCTAAGAAATATATTTGATATTTTTAAAACATGAGTTTACTTTTCATAAAAAGGGATGGCATATGACATAGACAAAGGAAAGAGCCATAGGATTTTTCTGCAATTGATTAATACAGTAGACCGAGGATAATTATCATGCAGAAATTTAAATTATTCTTGAGTATTTTTCTCATTTCTTTTAGTCTTCCATGTGTTGTTATAACAGAATAACATTTTTTTTAAAACATTTCTTATGGTTCTACAAGCTTGGACATCCATATTATATGGTTCATCTATACTGAGCTTTGTAATTGCACTATGAGAAGTGGGAGGCATCATATGTTGAGTGATCTGATTATATAACTTGATCATACTACCTCGTGTAAAGCTGCTAATATCATCACAGAGCCCTACCTCCTCTTCTGATTACCTCCTTGGGATGAAAACACACTGGCATTTTAGCTTAAAGACTGAGTTTCTAAAATATGGGGATATTTCCATTCAGAAAGATTTATCAGTTTCTCAAAGACTAAGGTATCGTGTAAACTGAAATGCTCAGTAACAAATCTGGGGCCAAGCTCATTATCTTTATGCTAGACTATTATAGAGGCTTATTCTGTATGTTATTTTACACTTGTACTTAATCACTTATTGCTACATATAGAAAATCTGACCCTTTAAGGGTATAAATGGGTTATGATAGCTATGTGAAATAACAACTAGGTTGGTTATTTATTTATTTATTTATTTATTTATTTATTTATTTTTGAGACCAGTCATATAGCCCACACCTGCATTGATTTCCATACGTAGGACAAAGTTGGCCTTGGAACCTGCTTTTCCTGTTTCAGTCTCCTGGGTACTGGGGCTACCCTCATGCCCCACTACGCCCAACTGAGAGTTTGTATTTAATGAGCCTAAACATCGAGGAATACATAGTTTATGTATCACTTTTAAAAAATCCATGTCTTTTGCTTTGGAAAAGAATACACTTGAAATCTTATGTTTCACAGTCACACCATCTCAAAAGCAGGTTATCTACAGTCATTTCCCCGCCTTTACCTTTAAAGTTACAGTCATCAATACATATTTTTGTACATGTCATTGTGCCTTAAAGTAGTATTTACACATGCACATACACATGCACACACGCATGCACATACACACGCACACACACACATGCACACACACATATTGAGCTCCGATCACGTCTACCCTTTTTACAACCCTTCTCTCCTCCCTCCCCCTCCCTTCTCTACTAGTTCTGCTCCCTTCAGCCTAGCTTTTAGTTTTCCTTTCCTAGTCTCTATATGTTACAGAAGACAATACTTGTCTTTCTGTGTTTGGCTTTATTTATTATCCCACTTCTATGTTTCCTCTTGTCCTTTCCTCTCTTCTTCCTTTTCTTACTTTGGCATCAAACCAAGGGTGTTCTAGGCAAGGGCTACATATTGAGCTGCACCCACAGCCCAAAGCTCTCTGAGAACTTTCTCCAGCCAGGTGTTCCTTTTTCTTTCCTTAAGAACAGCCCTTGCCAATGCCACAGTGACTCCTGTGACCTTTGGACCAGTCTCTCTTTCTGAAGCCTCTCCTAATGTAGACAGTGGGCACTCTCTGACGTATTGAAGTTCTCTCTGTGCTTCAGGCACTCTATGGATAGGCAGACCAGCCTTCTGCCTGACTATCCCCTACTCGTTCAGCATTTACCAGTACAGATTGTTCTTTCTCTTTTTGCCATCTAGATATGAGACTATTCCATTGTTCAATCCTGAGTCCTCTTTGCCTATAGTATAGGTCCTATAATAATTTTAAAGATGGAACTACTGTCCCGTGTAACTCATGGAAGTTCATATCATTTAAAAACCCAAAACTATAAAAATTCTGCCTACAGAGGCTGGAGAGATAGCCCAGTAATTGAGAGTACCGGCTGTTCTTCCAGAGAACCTAGGTTCTATTTCCAGCAACCTCATAGTAGCTTAAATAATCTGTATGTCCAGTTCGTGGCATGAGGGGTGGGGGGGGGTGAGGTGTACTCTTCTTCGAGGCCACCAGGCAGGCATGTGGTGCAAAGACAGACAGTAATGCAAAACACCCATACAAAGGAAATACATTTTAACAATTAACAGTATGCTTCCATCTTTGACTAGCCCCCTGAATACCAGCCCTGTGTAGCTGTTTGCTTGAAGGTCCACTTGGAAACTAATAACTCTAATTTTTCACGCTCCAAACTGAAATTATTTCCAGTCCTTAGTCAAAAAAATCTTCCACATATTAATAAAGGGCAACACCATCCTTCCATTTGGTAAGTCAAGCATGGGGTTATGCTGAAGCCCCTTGCCCAGTGTTGTTTCTAGTTAGAACTGTCTACTCTCTGTAGTAATGGCCTGAACATGACAGCTTCCCAGTGCCTTAGTTCTACCTGCATGGTTCAGGCTGCTATGGCTTCCTGCCTAGTTGTCCTGAGAGCATCCTAATTTATCTCCCTCTATTTTGCACAACACTCTCAGACCAGCAACCACGAATCTCTTTGGAGTAAAACCATTCTTCCTTGTGACCAATGGCCCTGCTCAGGCTTGCTCCACTACTTTGTGGCCTGCTCTCTTCCATTCTTTCATCTTGAATACCCCACTGTGGCCACACTGGTGCCCAGGCTGGTTTGTAACAACCAGATCCAGTCCTGTATCTGGATTTTCAGTGTTCTTCCTAAAAGCATACATCTTACCTGCTGGCTGGCTCACTGAAGGCCAAGTCCTGCTCTAGCCAACCTACTGAAAGGGTGATAGATGTCTTATGGTCATTGCTCTTCTGCCTAACTTAGCTGCACATTGCTACCTATGTCATTCATGCCCACTTGAGTTCTTTTCCCAGAAAAGGCATAAAAGATCACAAGGCCTCAACCCTACACAAAGTACTGTAGACAACTAAGGAGTGCTGAGAGTGGGAGAAACAGTCTCCCCCAGGGAAAACACAACCAATTTGTTATCCAATACCAAATGATCAGACCTTAGAACATAATACAAGTGTATAAGTAGCATTATATGGACTGAGCAGATGTATTTAGGGATGTGTGTGTGTATTTCAGCAATTAATGGATGGAGAGGCCATTAATTTTAACAAGGGCAACGAGGCATATATGGGGTATTTGGAAGGAGGAAATGGTGTAATTAAATTAAAATCTCAAAAATAAAAAAGACTGCAAATTCAGATAACAGCTGAGCTTTTATGTCTGCTTTTTTTTTTTTGATGATTCCTGTACATTTTGTCAAATAAGCGCTCTTCCTCCATGATTGGTACTCCATAACAGTGCAGCACTGCCCTCCTCCTCTTCTTCTTTGCAAAGATACACTTTTTTATGTACTGAAATCACTAACTCTTCATGTTTTATACTGTCAAAAATGAAACCTTTTAAGCCTAAAGGATTTTATAATCCTTATTTGTTCTATAAAACATCATAGCTATAATTTAAAGATAGCTTATATGCAGAGTACTCTTTAAAAGCCAGAAGTTCATATACCGTTTCAAACTAGGACTTTGCAAATTTTTTTAGTAAACTGCTTAGTTGTGTTCTTCAAAAAGAATGCTAGGGCCCAGAGGTCAAGCTATGAGTTCTTGTTGATCTGTATGTTTATGAGCTAAGAGGCCTTTTCTGTTTTCTTCATACTTGTAGCTCTAGCTCATAAAATAGCTTGGGCACATATTGAATGTCTGTGGCTGTCCTTGGCACGAATTGTGAGCTCTCATTGTGCATATCGTACCTACGGCTTATCATTTATATTTCTATGCTCAGATTCTACCCCTTTCTGTTTTATCCCTGTTTACAAAAACTACTTATGTTTTTAAACCAGTAACTAAATTAATATTAACTGAGAGTGATCCAATAGAAAAATAGTATTTCAAATAGTTACATAAAATATTTTTAAGTGTTACTGTTATTTGTATGGGTCTGCATGTATGTTTCCCATGTGCCTGAAATACCTATAGTGACCAGAAGGGGTCAGGTGGCATCAGATTTTCTGGGACTGGAGTTACAGATGGGTATGAATCACTATAATATGAGTACTGGAAATTAAATCAAGGTCTTCTTGCAAAACATCCAATGCTCTTAACTGCTGAGTCATCTCTTCATCCCTGTATATTCTTATTTACCAGGTTGAATATATGTGTCTATGAATGTTATATGCAAATATGCATAGCGTGTTTATTTCATCAGTCACACTTCAGTATATAAACAGTGACCCTCATTTGTTGCTGTGCCCTGATTGGTCTCTCTCTGACAGGCTTGCTGGGAGGACAGAAGCAGGATGGAATTGAATTATTGCCTTAAATAGTTGACAAAGAATAACTTCTCTTCAAATAAGTCTTGACTGCAAGTGAAAAATAACAGGCTTTGGAAGGAATAAAAGCATATTGGGAATAAATGCTTTCTTTTAATATTGAAGGCAAGAGTGCTGTGGAATACTAAGACTGGCCAGAAATAAGTTGAAGTGTTTAAGCAATGCCATTGAGCCCGCAAACAAGTCTAGAGAGATGGAACAATGTATATTTTTTTCTGGTTAAAATTGTCAGCAATTCTGTGACTAGAAATATTAAATGTGATCTAGGTAAAGAGTAAGAAACACATTTTCCTTATTTAAATTATAACATCTTGAAACATACTTAAAACGTCTTTGTTTGTCTTTTTGGTACTAGCAATGAACCTACTAGGACTTTGTGTATGCTCAGTATGATGTTACCACTGAGAGGTATCTCGTTGTAAGGTACATATGTACTGGGCAGACAGGAAGCAGTCTGTGTCCAGGCACACAGTGCACACTTAGAGGGTAAGCCTGGGCATGGGGCCAGAGGCCTCATCTTCCTGTATCACATGGTCCTTACATGCAGGGGACTAGTGAGAAGAACTGAGCTTCTCAGTTTTGCCTCCTAGACCAGTGCAGAAGGAAGAAGCCAGGTTGTGACGGAGGCAGGAATCATTTGCACACAGATACCTTCGGTTAATTAGTCAAATGGCAAAGACATTTATGAAAAACAAGATATACACATAAACCTCTGTCATAAGTGTTAAATACCTCAATATTAACTCATTTCTCATGTTTGTCGAAATGATTAACACGGCTTGAAACATTGCTTTCTGCAGTGAGCTAACATCTTTTTATCATTATATCTTTGAATACTGTGTTACTTATCTGACCTAGGCCATTTTATAGAAAAGAAAAGCCAAATTTGTATAAGAATGGTTCAGTTTGTAACTGTGAAAACAGGTCTGATTAAAGCAGTGTAGTCTGTTTGAACAAATTAGGAGCCATCCTGCATAGTGTAGCCTGTCTCCCCATCACACAGAAGAAGCGGAAGGGACACAAAGGACTCCAGAGTGCAGTAAAACAGGGAGGAAACAAGATGGAAATCTTGAGTTGATGGTACATAAAATGATATCCTTAGCCGGGCGTGGTGGCGCACGCCTTTAATCCCAGCACTTGGGAGGCAGAGGCAGGCGGATTTCTGAGTTCGAGGCCAGCCTGGTCTACAGAGTGAGTTCCAGGACAGCCAGGACTACACAGAGAAACCCTGTCTTGAAAAACAAAAACAAAAACAAAACCCCAAAAAACAAACAAACAAAAAAACCAAAAAACAAAAAACCAAAAAAAAACCAAAATGATATCCTTTTCTTCAGTCTACCAAGTCTAATTTTATTCAGTGGCCCTCAAACATATGAAGCAGACTGGGGACATCAGAAGAATGGAGCAGAGGAGCCATTGGAGACGAGTTCACAAGAAGAGAAATTATTTCCAAAAAATAAAATTTGATAAGTGAAAAAAAGACACATTTACCTAAAACATTATGTTAGTGGAAATGTTGCTCATTGAGTTATTGATGTTTCTATGAACACATTAGTTGATAAGTGCATTTAGGGTGGTAAGTAATAATACATTTAGAGCCAATGTGGAAGGACCAAACATGAGTCTGACGGGAAAGTGGAGTCTGATGGATGCGGCTGGAGCTTTTGTTCTGCACCCAGCTCTGCAAAGCTGGTCCCTAAATAACATTTAACATTTGTTGTTGAGTTAATGCCCTTGTCTGGTGGCACAAAGTATAAAATAGGGCTCTTCTCTTTCCCCAGTTATCCAAACGAGGGAATTGTGTATTGCCTCCCTCAAAATAAAAGGAAGAATTTTGAACTTAGAGATTATAGATTACAGAATAGACATTCCTTTTAGTAAGGATATTTTGTGCGTGTTACCTAGAAATAATGGCCAGAGCTCACAAGAGTAAAGCCTGAGGCTTCCTCCAAGAAAAGGAATGAAATTATTTAATTTGCCTCTAATATAGTTGTCATTTTATAGCACGATGGATTTATGTAGTCTAACTTGGCATATAAATTTTATCTCATTTATCCTCATGTGCTTCTTAAAATGATTAACATTGTCTTCATTTGTTAAATGAAGTTTGTGGCTGGGAAAATAAGGAAATGGGATGCCGTAGTATGCCTTTTACTGAGAGTTTGGTTCACAGTCATCAGAGGTGATGAAGAGCTAGCCTGGACCATCACATGGGATCTGGTCATTCTTTCTTTTTGTTTATTTTTTTGCTCTCTCAATTAGGAAAAGTTTAGTTATGTAAATCTAGCATTAATTTGAACTTCCTTGTGAAATACAAAGTTTATGTTGTTACTAGGAATTAAACTTGGTATATAATTTGCTTATGCATGATTTTGCTAGACCATGGTGAGTTGTTTTCAGTTTCCAGCCATATCCAATTAAGTTATTAATAGTATCCTCTTCAACTAGCTGTATCTCTTGCCTTTAAAAGTTCCCATCACTTCCTTCCCATTCCACACATCGCCATCAATCAGATCATCAATCAGATCATCAAACAGATGTTCTTGTTTCACTTCCAAGGAGAATAAGTGAAGACCAAGGTCTGGAGAGTTTGGAAGCACATGCTTGCCTGAACGTAGGCATTAGAGAAATAGACTCATGGGACATACTAATTCTGGACAAAGAGGTACACAAAAGAAAGAGATAGAGAAATAACGTAGAAATGGAGGGATCTATTAAACGAGAGAACAGAAATCCTTTAGAGCCACGAGTGGAGCATTCTTTCCTCTCTTAGGAAATGCCTTTAAAAGATTTTGGGGCCTTGATTGCGTTTTGAGGACATGGAGCCAGGCTAAGGAAATTCAGCTTTTTGCTATTCTGCTTTTGCTCAATGTGGTATTTTTTTTTCTATCCATAACTGGTGATTATAATGTTTGGAAAGATGGGTAAAAAAGTGTGCATGTGTTTTCTGAGAGAATGCTTTTCTTTCAAAGATTCTGAGTCTGTCTGGCGGAGATCTTTAGCCTGAGGAGCACTAGACAGAAGAGTCTTTTTAAGTCCTTCTTATCCCAACATTTGAAAGAGCATTTTGTTCATAACACTTACATTTTTTCCAAGGGAGCCATTTAATTCATTATGGAGTAGTATGAAGCTGTTGAGAGAGATATAGCAGCTTGATTCATTTGAAATCACAGGACAAATAGACTTTAAAAAGCAAATGCATCCATTTTGACACTAATTATGTGTCTTTTGCACATGTAGCATCTCATGTCACAAATCGCTCTCATTTGCTTCTTGCTGCAGAGTGTCTCTGAATTGAGATGAGTGGGAAATGCCTTAAACAGGTGGGTGTGGAACAGGTCAGGGGCTGTGAGGACTACGCAGGGAAGGAGCAGGTTGAGGCAGAGCAAAACGAAAGAATCTTAAATGTCACTGGAGTTTGCAATCTGTCCTATTCAACAGTGATGCAGCCAATCAAGAAAGGGGAGGATATGGCTCTTTAAGTAGCGTGTATCTTTCTTTCTGTTATAACTACAGCAGCAAACAGAGCTCACTGGGTACAGGGTGTTGAGCCAAGATCATTTTATTTCCACACATTATTATGTTTGAACCTTGATGCCTATGCATATATTCAAGAATTAGCTTGGGAATATAACCAATCCCTAAAAGATTAAATCCACAAGGATTGAATTCTGGGTCTCTAGAGGCCTTTGCTATTGCATTTGTCTTGTTCTGTATTGTTTTCCACACCCTCTTTTCAGTCTGCCAACCTCTGGTCTCATGGAAAGCTTTCCCAGAAACAAGAAGTTTCCTGAAGTATGTAGAATCAACCCAAGTTTGTCACCATGCAGTCCAGTGTTGCATTTATTAAGCATGGGGGAAGCTTTATAAGTGATTCCAGAGCTCCTTAGAACTCTTTATGAAACATTTGAGAGTGAGTTAAAAATCAACCCAGAGAAGTGAGAAATGTATATCCACTTTCGCTGAATATGAATCAAAACACAAGCATTTGCTGAATAGCCTGGGATGGAGGGAGCTGGTGGTATTGAGCTGGATGGAGCCTGTTGCCTGATAATGGAGAAGATGAGCCTCGCTTTTCTGTAACTAAGCCTGTAATGGTGTCACAGCCTATTTGACGCCAATCGGTGTTCCTGGGGTCCTGGGTGTAAAGCAATCTTTGCAAATGAGTAGTCAAGAAGCTTGGAATAAGGGATAAAACCAGAGAGTAAAAAATGAATAGGTAATTCAGCACTTATTTTTTTTTTTTAATTTTGAGAGTCTTACGTATGTGCTACTGCTAATAATGGGTAGGATTTTGATGTTGGGGGACGAGTTTTAAACTGTAAATTTATTTTCACCTGAGCTGTGGAATCCAAACCTGGCATGCCTTACACGTAATGCAGTTTGACAGTTCATTTGAAATAAATGTGCCGATAACCCTTAAAAGTGGCAATAAAATACTCTTTGCTCTACTGTACAGATGATTAATACCACGAAAGTAATTAAATTCCATTAGGCTGAGGTTCACATACCTAAGGAATTGGTGCCAGGATTTAGCCATTCTCTAGTGAGGACAAAAGACTAATACCTTTTACAGCCACATTTCTCCAGGAAAAATCCCAGGGAAGTCTGTATTAACTTAGGACATCTGCTTGTTGTGATTGTTCGAGGTATTGATGCATTGGATCATTAGCAAGGTAGCGTGAACTAGTGTTTTCCTGTTGACAGGGATCTCTCACCAGGAGCTGCTAGCTTTCTGCAAGGTAGAGGGCAAGCAAAGCAGGGCAGCCAAGTTGAGTCCCGAGAATGGCTTTGACTTACACAGTTATTGCTAACTGTACAGTCTCTCATGGTAGGAAACAGCGTTTTGCCCCCAGCCATTTTTTCCCAAGATCAAAGCCAAAACTCTGTCTCCTGCTGTTTTGTAGCTGTAGATTCTTAAAGACTGGCATTATTGTCCTCGATGAACAGTTTGCCCCCTTTCAGATGGCTGCAGTAACGACCCACGGGGGAGGCAGTGGTTAGGCTAGGCTGACAATGTGACCAGGTGCTGCGGCAGAAGCGTTTCATTAAATATTGAAGAAATGGTTTTCAGTTACAGTGGCAAAAAGGGAATTTGGTCTATGTCCAAATATGTGGCTATTTTTTCCCTCAACCTCTTCTAATCACATTATTTTTCTGTATGACCTTTCTGCTGGTAATTAGCAGCCGTGCTGAAAAGCATCGTGGGTAATATATCTAAGGTAATTCTGCATTCCACTTTACATGCTGGTAATCATTCTTAATGTATGAATGATTTATTTACCATTTTTAATCTTAAACTACGTAAACAATGAAAAATTCTTAGCATTATTTCTTTTTTCTTTCTTTCTTTCTTTCTTTTTTTTTTTTTTTAGAATTATCAATGAAGGAAGCTTGAATTCCCAATAGAAAGACAGCTTGCAGAGACAACACAAAGCCAAGCCGGTACATTTAAGAGTTAGGTTTTTGTTGTGTTAGAAGCCATTTTGTACCTTCAACATCTTGTTTCTATTTGGAGACTGTAAAATCTGTGTGTATAATTTGTGAAGTTAAATTCACAATAGAAAAATCATAGTCATTTTCAAAAGTATGCATTTATACTTTTTATTAGACAAGGATTACCCAGAAGTTAACTGTATGTGCCAGACACTTGCTTCCCATTGACAAGGGCAAGGCTGACTTGCCTTGTGTCCTGTCACAGGCTTCCCTGTGACTTCCAAAGTCCTCCAAGAGAACAGGAGAGCTCCCATAGGAAGCACTGTAAATTACAGCATCACCACACAGCCTGTGAGCATTTGAGGAAACTCTGGGAGCTGTGAGAGGCCAGAGAAGGTGAATTCCTACCAAAGTGCACCATGAAACTGAGCAAAACATGAAATCCACTTAGGAAAGAGAAATTAAATAAATTTCCCTTTGTTTATCTCCACTCTGAAATTCTACTGTAGTGCTAAATAGTTACTTGAAGCTTGCAAACATTTTCTGAAATTGAATGGGGTTTTTGCAGGTGAGGTCCAGCCTGACATAGTTTACAATGGTTCTTTCTACCACACAGAATATTCTGACATGGTTCTACTAAATAGAAACTTGGGTTTTTAACACCAGTATTATCTACCCAACAGTCACAAGCATGTGGGTGTAACGTTTAATGTACCAAAGTTGCCCAGAAGATCAGCAATTCTCCATAACAAACCCATGAAAATAAAAATTTACCAGCAAACTTCCTTCCTTGTTTTGCCTACAGTTGGGCAGGATAGAATTAAAATGTCATTATACCTGACTTCTTAATGTCTTCTTCATTCTCTTCTTTATTATTTTCTCATCTTCCTCAAATTCATTGTTATTAAATGGAATATTGTAGAGTGAAAAATTATAAAGGCCATCTTATCAAATATGTATAAATTTTTCGCCTTAGACCTTGGGCAGAAAAGCACCTGCCAGCAGGTTTGGGTCCATCTAATTAGTTACAGAGGAGGGGGGAGTTACAGTACAAAGGCCTGTTAAGAACATCCCAGAAACTGACTGGCCAAGGGAAGAACTACACCCTGCCCCATGGTACGGCCTACTAGTGTTCAAAAAAGGTAAAACAACCAATCCTGTGCACCCGCGCGAAAGTTCGATTTTTCCCTACCCCGCCCATATATAAGCGCTATGCCCCTGAGCCACGAGGTCAGTCCCTCTATCCCCTATGTGAGATATGGGGATATGGGCTGGCCCAGAGCTCTGATATAATAAACCACCTCATGTATTTTACAGCAAGACGGTCTCTCGTGTGTCCTTTGGGTGCGTGTTATCCTGAGACTTAAGTGGACCCCTTTTTGGGGAGTCCCGGACCTTTCAATATCTCTAAGGAAATAAAGTAATACTGAAAACTCTTGCAGATTATTGTGACATTAGCCTGTATTTCAAATAATAGGAGTCTGAAGCTGGAGGATAGCAAATTCTAAGAGGGGTTTAGCTCCTTGGTATTACTCTCCAAAACAAACAAACAAACAAACTAACAAACTAACTAAAACCACAAAACAAAGAAATTATTTATTGACAAATTTTAATAAATAAGATGAAACTCTTTAAAAATAATATAATAATGTTATAAAATTGTTACTGTTTCCTTTTGCCTATGCTATTCTAAACACTGTAAGAAACAATTGATTTTTCCTTATTGATAATTTCAAAAAATATAATTGTTTATATGGATTCTAAGGTTAGTATAGATAGAATAAACTAGTGAAAGATATGTCTAGTAGAGGACATACTGTGTTAAATCTCTGTAAACTCTTCAGTCCTTGGTTGATAATGCTACTGCCTATCTGACACTTTCAACTTGAACTCTCTATAGTCCTGGGAGATTTTCTCGGTCCAGCTCTTGGAGTTTCCCCTCCTGCAGCTTCTCATTCCTGTATATATAACCCTGCCATATAGGCCATAAGCTCTCTAGGGTCCCCTTTCTCCCCCTACCCCACTCCTCTTCCTCTGCTCTCCCTACTCTCTCTTCTCATGGCCCTGTTCACTCTGCTGGCCATGTTCAATGCACTACTTTCTCTGCTCTAGACTCCTCCAGATGCCTCTGGCAGTATTCTCTCTCTTATCCCCAATAAAATCCTTCTCCTCAACCACACCTTGGAGTAGTCATGCTCTTACTTTATATACGTATGCTGGGAAGTCATCTAATATTGTAAATTAGCCATTTAAAAAGTAACTGTAGTCCTGTTTGGGGGAACTTTTTGGATCACATCCCTGAAGCCTAATCTACTTTCGGCGTGCCTTGTGCATCTTTTAGAGGCTGCAGTTTACCTGCTGTGTCTTCCAGATCTCCTAAAACCACCAAAGTGTTCCTGTGCATAGGTGAAATGCTGACGCTGTTATGCTTACTTCATGGACTCTATGTTAATTTGCTGGTCAAACTATTTCCATTTTAACTTCTTCTCTAAGATTGATCCATCTGGAGACTTAGCTCTGACTTTTCTTTAGGCTGTTGAACTATGTGACATAGCCTGATAGAGCAGAATTTGATCAACATGAGGACACTGGGAGGCATCTTTAAGGACAACTTACAAAGCCTTGATTAAAGAGTGACAAAGTCATAGGCTCCAGAAGGATGGTGATAGGAATGGAGGCGTGAGTGGGGCCGTCTGGTGATCTATGTAGCTGAGCTGCCTAAGAACACAGAAGGCAGGCAGGCAGTGAGAACAAGAGTTTATTAGTTACTGTCACTAAAAGAAGCACGTTGTTCTATGCTTTGAGGGATGTATGGAAGAAACCCTCCAGCAAAGGCACATTTCCCAGTAGGAGGGCAGGAGTTAAGGCAACCATACCCATAGCACCTTCTTCCTGGAGAGCTGGGACTTCACATTAAGGAGTGACAGGGGTACTGGAATTCTGAGGTGTGCTCTGTCTTCAATTAGCCTGGAAAGCAACCTACAGCTTTCTCTCTTTGTTCTGTCATCTTACATAGCCATTTTAATGAGAGTTGGTAGAGGAATTAAAGAGAAGCTGGACATTTTTCAGCCTCAGCCGCAAGCATTGTTTCCCTACTGCAGTGACATGAGCCTTCTGACTTAATGCCTTTACAACAGAGTTCCAGGAGGTGGAGCCTGGCACTGTAAGTGAGTCATCCAAGTCAGAATTCCTCTCTATCCCTAAGGCTTGACTACCAGTAGGATTCTTCAGTTAATCTGAAAAAGACGCTCCCAGAGGCCATGCTGTATGCTGCACACTCAGGTGGAAGCTGAGAGTCTACATTGTAACATGGTTAGTCTCATCCCTCAAAACTTTTGTGAGTTAAATACTTTCATTGCTTATTTGAGTGTGAAAATGAACATCTTAGAATGTAGGATGCTATTCTAATTAAAAATTCTGAGGCAGGAATCTATGAAAAAAAGAGTTCCTACCCAAAAATCTACAAACTCTGGGCACGTCTAAAATACAAATGTTGGGGCTGGAGGCATGGCTCAGCAGTGAAGAAGTCTTACTGTTGTATCACGAGGACCAGACTTCAAAACCAGCACTAAGTTGGAAGAATTGAAATGTCTGTAACTCTCCCTTAATGGGATCTGACACCTTCTCCTGCCCTCAAAGACATCAGCACACAAATCTGCATACTCACTCACAAATGCACTCAGAGAAATAAATAATAGCAAAAAAAAAAATATTAAAACACCAGTGTTACAATTGTGTGTGGCTGAAACCTGTAACCTAGAATTCACCATAGACTGAAGAGAAGGAAGAAAGGGTAAATCATGGATCTGTTCTATGAGTCAAATGCTGTTCTTCAAATATAAAAGAAACTTTAGTGAAAATACAAATGATAGAATTTATTCACATAGTTCACAAATAACACAAGAGTCTATGCTGCCTAGACCTTATCACAAGAGAGTTGCTTAATTCCCCTTTATATTATTTGTATTATTACATTTCAGGATGGAAATTATGTATTATAGTTGTGTTTGAAAAATTCAAAGCCTTTATAAGGACTTAGGGCATAGACCATGATACCAATAGTGTACTATGAGTAACTTCATTTTATATGGGGGCAGGGGGGACACAGGAAGATAAGTCAGCCAGAGAACACACAAGAAGCCAAGAGCCTGAAATACATTTGTCTTTTTTCATGTAACAATTTTAAATAAAAATAAGTAAAATAAATAATTTTTTATTATTTTAATTAAAAAAATGTTTAAATTCCTTTGTTTCTGATGGAATAAACCATATAAGAAGCAGTTGCTGTTGCCTTCTCAGAATCTGACATCCATTTCAATCATTGACCCCAAGCCAACCCTCCAGGTCTAAGAGTCATTTATTTACAAACAACTCCATTGTAATCCGTAACATAACATCCAACTGCTCAAAGCTAAAGAGTAAAACACCCAGTGATGAGCTGATGCCAGCAAGTACTGCTTTCCAAAAGGTAACCGTAGACCTGTCGGAAATGATATGGACCCAGTGCCAAGCACAGTTGTTAGTAAAATTTAAAATATTATGCCTATAGTTATATTAATATGTAAAAGGCACTCCAAGTAATCACATCTTAGTTTGTAAAAGTTTACCATTAGCTGTGGTCTGAGGTCATGGACTCCATGATTCTCCATGGGAAGATTCTCTGCGGCAGTATGATGCTCTACCAGTGTGTCTCCCACAGTCTGTGATCTGTTAGATCACACTGAGATCTTGATGTCGGCTAAGGTGGGCCTGTGCACCATGAACACAGCATTACACTCAGCCACCATGGCCCTGTCCGAGTCCTAACAGCATGGGAGCATTTGCTGACACACCTAAATTTATTCTTGTCCTAGCCATAGCCCTCTGGTCATGGTGGTTCTAACCCATGACTTTAGACTGCTACCATTAAACCATTCCCTCTGCCCAAAAGTGATTCCCATGGTCTTTACTTTCATGAAAGTGCTGAACTACACTTAATCCCAAGTAGCCTACTCTCCCATTTGTGTTGTCCTGAATAGATTAAGGACAATCTTGAAGAAAGAGCAAGCAAATACCGTTGTGTTCAAAATTAGTTTCCAGTGAA
This sequence comes from Arvicanthis niloticus, assembly GCF_011762505.2. Classification (NCBI taxonomy): domain Eukaryota; kingdom Metazoa; phylum Chordata; class Mammalia; order Rodentia; family Muridae; genus Arvicanthis; species Arvicanthis niloticus. The sequence continues at coordinate 17,110,808 of NC_047664.1, forward strand.
AGGATTAATTGAAAGTTCAGGAAAGTCCTCAAGCACTGTCCTTTCTAAGACAGAGGTTTTCTTGGCATTTGACCCACATGTCAGTGTGGAAAGAAATCAACACTGGATTTTTCAATTTATTAGGAAAATCAATAGACATATTCAAAAAAAGGGCTACTTATTTATAATGTATTTAACCAACTGTGGTTCACATGGAAAAACTAATAAACAAAATCCAGATAAGTTATATGGTGGGTAGTTTATATTTTGAGACAAAAGTTCCAAGATGTATGATTGCCTGAAACCATCAACACCATGGCAAGAAGAGTGTGAGAGAAATGTGAACAGGATGGGAACCTGCTCTGGGTTGGGCATCCCGACTTAGTCCTTGTTTTCGGACCTTTCATTTTTCTCGAAAACACACTTTCTTTGATCAGTTACAGGCACAAGGCAGCCAGAGAGCTTTTCTTGTACTTTTGGTCTCAAAGGGCAAGTAGGCAGCATGGAAATCCATTTACATTTTCATTCTTCATGCTGATAAGTTAGTGCAGAATTATGTTTCCATGTTATTATGGGTGTGGGGCTGTGCTTCCTGGGAGGTAGTGTCATGGGATTACTCCATTACTTTCAGTGGGACTTAGAGGTTGCTCCTGCCATCCTTAGGGATGCAGTCCCATAGAAAGTAATAAATAGTCTGAGACATCCCATGTTACCTGTGCTTTCCACTGGATGGAATCTGTGCTGACTAGGGTAGGAAAACTAAGAAATGTCACTGTCAACACTGGACAGTTGATAAAGGCTTTTAGCCAGTAGTTGAAAATATTCACAGTTGTTGGGGAATCTATTCTTTTTGTTTAAAAATACTAATTGCTTAGTGTTAAAATGTTTTGTTTAGCCTCTGAAATATTATAGAAATTCATAACATTTCAAGAAAAAATATTTTTATACTTTAGTTATTTTAAACTAGACTATCTTCAAGTGTTTCAGAAAAGGATTCCACTTGAACATTACTTTTATATTCTAGAATAATAAATGTATTATTGTATATACAGGTGAGTCTATATATGTGACCTATATAAATTGCTGGAAAGAAAATAAAAAAAACCAGCATGTTTTACATGAGACACGGTCAAGGTACAAAATAGACTGATAATAATAAGATGTGATTGAGTAGGGCTATCTAAAGATCTTCAGAATTTTTTTTTTTTTACACATGGAGCTACTTGTGGAAAAATTACATATTGCTGTTCAGGCTCAAATAATAATGTATTCTCATTTTGCTCCATAAATTAACAGGAAGATTCTGTTAGTGAAAAAGGACTGTAGTGAAAACCTCTGCGGGTGGATGAGATGTGTGGAGAAAGATCCTGTGTGAGCCCCTATGAGTCTGTACGAGTAAACCCCCAACTCCTTACATAACTCTTTTTCCAGGTTCCTATCTGAGATTAGAAACACAGCCTGTAGAATTTAAAGTGTCTGCTTTTACTAGGTTGTTGAAGATCTCTAATCTTAGTATACTGCTTTAAGAAGAAAGTTTTGTTTAATTTCAATATAATTTGCAATGTGTGCGAGTTATTTGCTACCGCAGCTAAAATTATCATTTTTTTTAAATGCCTACAACAAAATAAAAGAGTTAGTAAAATCACTAAATGTTATTTGTGGCTTATCACAAAGGCTAGTAATGTCCAGTATTGCCCAGTCATGGTTGAGTGTAAAAACAGTTCAAAAATTTGTTAACCTTGGAGGCCTGAGTAATGGCCTAGTGGTTAAGAGCATTTTCTGCTTTTGCAGAGGACCCAGATTTTATCCTCAGAACCTACATGTGGCTCACAACCTTCTGTACCTAGTTCTGGGGGATCTCACGCATTTTCTGAACTACTCAGCTCCTACAACATACATGTTACACATCTGCAGATGTGGGGGCCAGGGAAGGAGGGAGGGGAGGGGAGGGGGAAGGGGAGATATTTTTAAAGAGTTGTTAAGTTTATAATGAAAATGAGACATTAAATTTGACAATAATGACACACCTCAAAATTTAGTTTACTTTCTCTCCTGTCAGTATGACTGATCTACTGATTTTGAACATATATACATGTATAAGGTACATTTTAAACAAATATTTGGACACACAAGTGATTATCAATATAGTAGTTCTTTTGACTCTGGGATTTTGGTGCAAATATGGATATTCTTTGAAATTTCTTTCATTTCTGGAGTACGTGATTGTGTGATTATATGATTTCAGAACAGAAATGCCAGGTAAAACAGCCCATTTTGTTTCCTGTTCACAATTATATTTCATGTTATGATTTTTTTTTGTTTGAATTCTTTTAAGTCTAACTATCATACCAAACAAATATCTCCCTAAACAGAACAACTAAGACCACTTCCCTATGCTTAGATGACAGAGTGACCACTTTTGAAGTTGGGTGATCACCATCACCCAATTTGACAGGTAAGGAAAAGCAAGGGTGACTCCGGGTGCTGGTGATGTTCTGATTGTTGGTCTGGGTGCTGATTATATGATTGTGTTAGATTAGTGAAAACTCACTGAGATGTACATTCTTCTACAGGTATACTACTATCTTATAAAAGGTTCTAAATAACAGTCCAAAAAAGTCTGAGATTCCATTAGTCTATGCTTTTGTGTGTTTGTGTGTGTGTGTGTGTGTGTGTGTGTGTGTGTACATGTATGCGCAGGTGTGCGAGGGCCTGAGGATAGTGTGGTTGGTTTTTCCTTCCACCCTGTGGATGCAGTGATCGAATGCAAGGTCACAAGACTGGAAGCAGGTTCCCTTACACACTGATCCATCTTGCTGGCAGAAGACTGCTTTTTAAAAGCATGTCTTAGAGTTTATTTTGCTTTGACCTTTCTCCATGAAAGAGTAAAAGGGCAAGTTTTGAAAAGTATGATCTCAGGAGGAAATCAGATTCTAATATTCTATAACCTGTGGGTTATAAAGGATTTTTCTTTATACTGTTAATGGTTGAAACAAAATCAAAAGAAGAATAATATTTCATGACACATGAAAATCAAATGGAATTCAAATTTGATTGTCAGAAATATTTTCCTATGTTCAGTCTTCAACAGTGCAGAAATAAATAGATAAGCAAATAAAGAAAAATCAATTATAAAGTAATATTGGAATACAGTTTTAATATACTATGTCCTTGTTTGTTTCTTTATCTCTTCTCTCTCTTCCATTTCCCATCTTTCATTGTGACTTTATTTTACAACATCTGCTTTTATGCCACAATGACAGGACTTTGTTACTTCTAGTCAAAGGATCAACCTTGATACTCTTAACAATTTCAGTGGTGTGACGTCACACACCCATTGCTATCAGCTGTCTCAAATACTTCCCACTCTCAGGCACTTCAGTTTTCAACCAACTTTGATTGGTCACCAGATTCTGTTCTTGTGTAATAAAAGCATACATGGTGCAACTGGCAGGGGCACAGCTGGCTGGAGCATAGCTGGCAGGAGCACAGTTAGCTGGCAGGAGCACCGCAGATGCATGTTCCTGGTGCTTTCCTCATTCCCTTCATCCTGTCTTGTTTACCAGTTTTTGTCAACATTTTTTTGTATGTGTGTGTCTGGCTGTTTTGTCTATATTCATGTTTGAGCACCATTTACGGTCCTAGTACCCTGGGAGTACAGTGGAGGGTATCAAATCTTTTGAAACTAGAGTGACAGATGGTTGTAAGCCACCACACAGGTACTAGTACTGGGAACCAAAAACTGGATACTTTGGAAGAGCCACCAGTCCTCCTAAGCACTGAGCCATCTCCCTATAGTTTTAAGCATCCTTATGGATGCCTTGTCCCGTTGCACTTTCACAAAATTCCTTATAAATTCATGCCCTTAAGGTGTTATCTGGTTAATATTTTTGCCTCCTTCATGTCTTTAAGAAGTAAGTGTTGGTTTACTACAAGTGCTCTTGGACCTTTCAGTACCTGTTGAACGTTTTTGGTTAAGAGTATTCTTAATATATCCATCTTCTCAGCATGTAGCAGATATCTTCTGTTACAAGCCACATATGGAGAGATTTCTGTGGACAGATGTTTCCTATCTCTGGTATCACCTTACATTTTCCTTGGATATGGTCAACAGGGATGGTATGACCAGTGTCAGTTATTTTGTTGGAGAGAATGTCTGAGTAACATCTAATTCCCTAATGTGGAAAGGATGACTTTGAGAGCTCAAGTGTAGCCTGGGCCTGAGGATGGCAGAGAGCTCATACGATAGATGCTAATCTGTTCAGTGTTAGGATCAATGCAAATTTTATGCATTGTAGTCAGAGGGACCATATGAAAAGAGGAGTAAGTGAGCCAACTGATCATCTGAAGCTATGCCTTGATTCTGCAAGATGTACCCCCATCTCCCATTTATTTCTCTCCTCACCTGTTCCTGTATATCTAAGAAGTGAGCTACCGTGGGCTGCAGGCCTTGGGCAATTTGTCCAAAGTATCCACTATGCACTCAGAAACATCCATGATGTTATACTGGTGTTGCAAGCATTGTTCTGAAGCTTGAATCTAGCTGAGGGCATCTTGGCTATGTGATCCTGGGCAGGTTCCATATCCCTCCACCTTGTCATTTGCAAGGTGAGGGTAAAATGAGTTGATTTAAGTGTTTTGATATATGTCTAGCTAATGTCTTCACTTTTATCTCACAAAAGCTAAGTAGGTTCCCAGTAGGATCCTAGGTATGGTGCACAAGTAAAATGAAGTTTATAATGTATATTATCTTCAAATGCATTGTTTTCTAGAACAGTTATTCTTCTACATCCTTAAAAGAAATGTCCCACCAGGCCCAGTGTCTTTAGCCTGTATAATCTCAGCTACATGTGAACCTCAGGCAGAAGGCTGGTCTGGTTTAGATCTGTTTGAGCTAGAGAGGGAAGTCTCCCTGGACAACTTAGTGAGACGGGTCTTAAAATGTAAAGTAAGAACGCTGTCTTTGTCTACCATGCATGAGATTCTAGGTGCAAGCTTTAGTACTGCAGAAACAAAGCAAGACAAGAAAACCCACCAAAGAAGCAACAGTAAGAAGACAGTTTCTGTTGTCTATTTTCTCTCTCTCTCTCTCTCTCTCTCTCTCTCTCTCTCTCTCTCTCTCTCTCTCTCTCTCTCTCGTTTGTTTTTCGATACAGGGTTTCTCTGTGTAGCCCTGGCTGTCCTGGAACTCACTCTGTAGACCAGGCTGGCCTTGAACTCAGAAATCCGCCTGCCTCTGCCTCCCAAGTGCTGGGATTAAAGGCGTGCGCCACCACCGCCCGGCTGTTGTCTATTCTCAAACTTAAAATTTACCACCAGGAATATTCTAGGCCTTATACAATATCTTATATTCATTTTATGAACAATTATTGAGTACCCACTGAATACAAGTTCTAAGCCAGGAAGCCCAGGGGGAATATATCACTGAGGAAGACACATGTGTTAATGCAGTTCTAGTAAGGAAAGAAACAAACAAAAACAAGCAAAGGTAAAGTTGCTATGAGAGGATTAAATGATGTGGTGCAGTGGTGTGGAAAGAAACAGGGTATTGAGTAAGAGAACTACCAGGAGAAGTAGGTCCGACAAGACAGGGGAGATCTCTGTGAGGGGCAGTGAAACTTGGATTCACATGAGGAAAAGCGGCCAGAGTCTCTGCCTCCAAGAATAACGTTTCACACACACCACACAGTAGCTTTGAAGGCTCTGAGGCTGAGAACCTGGAAAGGACTAGAGACTTGATAAGAGAAAGGGATGTGTTCTAGAGAAAGAGATGGATGTGGGGTATTGGCAGGGGCACCTTGTGTAAGTGTGACATACAGTTGGATTTCTTGTTTATTTTTCAAAGATCTAAGTGGCTGCTATCTGGGGAATAATCTGTCAAGGTTGGACTTCAGCGTTTAGTTAGAAGGCATGGTGAAGGTTCCTGGGGTACAGATTATGTAGCTGGAGAATTGGCCTGCCCATGAAGGGGAAAGGGGGCAGGGAGACTGTATTGTGTTCTTTAGTTTTCAAATCGTGCCATGGACTTAAATTACCATAGACATGAAACTATACACTCATATAAACAATGTATCTAAAATACATACGTACAAATCCTGATGTCTTTGTAGATGATTAAATTCCTTATAATAAGAAGAAAGTAATGTAACTTCCTACTACACATTTACAATTATATTCCACTATGTTAACAATATTTATTTTCATGTATCACACATTTTTATTTGTTGTTTGTCCTTTTTGAGACAGGGTCTTATGATGTAACCCACACTGGCATGGGGCTCTCAATGCTCCTGCCTTAGCCCCTCAGGTGTGAAGATTACAGAGTTGTGCTATACTAGCATTGTGTCTAGGTTTTTGTTTGTTTATTTGATTTAAGAACCAGGAAATTGGGAGGGACACATTTATTTGGTTCTTTAATCTAAATGCCCAAATTCACTCTAGCACTCTTCTTTGTTTTCTTGATATAAATTAAAACCTGTACTGGGATAGCCACACGGTCTTAAATTTAGCCTGGATAAACTGTTATGAACTTAGTGGTGGTGAGCCTGGGTGAAAGAGGCCACATGAACACTCCTCTGTTGTATTCTGCTTGGCAAAATCAACCCTATTGAAATTTTGAGCCTTTTTGGTACTCCCCACCAACCCAAAAAAGCTCCCTGACTTAAAACACATAACATGAATTTTTGATGACAAAATTAGAAAATAAAATGCCTTAAAATTTGAATGCAAGAACCGTCCTGCCTTAACACTTGTATAAACTAAATGACTTTATATTCATGATGGGTGAATGTCACATAGACACAGAGGGCTACCTGCGTCCTCATTGTGATGATATCTGTACTTGGATGAGGAGGGACAGCTTTGAAGCTTGCTAATTCTCACTGATTTACACCAAGTGAGAAGCAAGACGTGTGTATTAACATGAGAATCACCCATGCCACCCAGCAAAAGTACAGAATTGTTTTGAAATAGCCCTAGCCTTTGGAATGGGACATGAAGTCCAGCGTAGTTAAGTTTTTCAATCTGGAGTTGGCTGTCTCCTAGCCCCTCCCTTCTCTGTACAGTGCTAATTCAGACAAATGTTCTACTCCTCTCATCCTGAGTTTGGCAGTTTGCCAGATGTGGGGACATTAGCTCCTCATTAGCACCTTGTCATCGGCCCACAAATCCTCATCCAGAACAAAGGTAAAGTGGCCTGGCCCATTTGATGGCCTGGCCATTGAAGTAAAGTTCCTCATGATTTTATGAGTTAGAGCAAAATTTGTATGATACGTAGATTTCAGATTAATGGCATACTGGTCTGCAGATTATTTAATCATGTAATATATAAAATACTTTTGCAGTATGAGATTCTTAAACTCACCTCTTGTTTCCAAATCACAGGTATTTTTCTTTTGTAAAATACAGTTGCCCATGGTATCATTATTAACATTTATAAGACAACATGGTAAAGGTGTAAGTTAGTTAAAAGAAGGGCCATTCTGGCATGTAATTCAGAAGTAGACTGGGCAACAGGAGTCTATGTTGATCTAAGACTCTTTATGGTATTGAATTGGCGAAGACAACCTGTTTTCATCAACATGCTCTCCCCCTTTTGTCCTATAGATCCTATCTTAGTCTTTCTGTTGTTCCAAATGCACTTATATGTGAGCATGTGCATCCAACAGAACTTTGCAGATTGTATTTCCAAGTCTGTCTATGTGGTCCTTTCAAGCATCTGAACCATCAGTTATCAACATTGCCCAGAGTGATCCTTTAGACTAACAGCACACAGCTAACTCAGAAAGAATTGAGAACGCTGAACACAGAGGCTGGAGTTTGATTTTAGTCCTAGTTGGAGAAGTATCTGTGCAATATTTACTTTGGTTCTGAAGGCACACTCCTGTTCTTGGCCACACCCAAGCACTAGCAGAACTCAGCAGTCTGTGGAGCCATGGAGTGCTCGTCACAAGCATGCTTTCTACACTGAAGCGTGTCTCACCATTAGATGGCACACACTTTCCTCCATAATGCTTAGTGACTACTTTGGCCTTTCCCTGTTGGCCACAGCTTTGAAGGTATTTATAAATGGAATAGAACATTTCTGGTAATTATAAATGTTAGAAATAATGTTTTCAGCTCTGCCTCCATCCACCCATGGTATGTGAATTGGATGTTAAAAGCGAGCACTATATATTCTTCCTCTTACTGGTTTAGGTTTCATTTAGCTAAGGTTCCTATAACAAAGATAGAGTAACAAGGGAATACCATATACATGTATTTCAATTTTAAGTGAATCGTCAAAAGGGAATGAAGGTCTAAGCCACAATTAACAGTGTTGGGGCGAGTTTTATGAAGAGTGGAGAATGTACAGACAGACCATGTTGCACTGTTCACCTGAGGAAGCACTCCTATCTCTTCAGAGTGCTTGTGACCCCATGTCTTTAGAGATGGGGTGCTCCGTTCCTTTCAGGATAAAAAGGCACCCTGGACATAAAGTTCTTATGACTTACTGCAAAGTTTGGGGAGTCCCTCTAGTGTTATCATATGTTACCATAGAAATAGGAATTCCCTGTTGAGGTTCTTAGTTTCATTAATAAAATAATTTAAGCACAAACCCAGAAGAAAGCTCAAGGACAATTTTATTGGAGTTAAAATTAAATCCACAGCAGACAAACTGTAAATCTAAGCATCTGCCCAGAGAAAGAGAGTGAGCTATGTCATTTGAGTTAGTCACAGAGGGCCAGCCACATGGCAAAACATGAGCCTGCATGGCAAAGAGGCTCAGGGCTTCACAAAAATCCTGAGAATCAGAAAAAAGCAGGTCTGAATCTGAATTTAGGCCTTGGTCTGGCTCCAACAGAAAAAAAAAATAGAGAGAGAGAAGAAAAAGGGCAAGTTACCTCTTTTCAAGTCAGGACTCAGGTGAGCTGACCCACCAGAATCCCATGGCAATTCTGTAGAGACTATGTAGAAAGGGTGCCAGGAAGGCAAGGTGTGTTCTGCTGTCTCTGTAGTGTGGCTTAAGGTGGATGTGCCCTGCAGAGGGCTGATTCCTTGGCCTGTTGATTGGCCTCCTTAGTTGGAATGTAAGGTCTGCACCCAGGCCAGTGACAATACTGTCCAGAGGAAAATAGCATTTTCTCTCAATGAGCCTTTACTGTTGTCCTAACACTGTTATAGGGACCTTCCTCAGAACCTTCCTGACTTCAGGGGAAAGGGCAAGACGAGGTCAAAGAGGATTTCATACATGTATTGCCTCTCAACTTCTCGTGCCTAAAATATTCACTATGGCAAGGTGTCGCGTTTTAGAGTAGCATGTTCTGAATATCATCACTGTCTGTGAAAGTAATGGTTAATTGCTACATTTTGCAATTTCCACTTCAGTTCAAATTCTTGCCTGTCAACAAGCTTAATTTCTTTTAGGGCTGATGTGCTTAAGTATTTTGAATCTGTGCCAGTCTGTGTCTCCAAATCCAATAATAGAAATTGGTTAGAGAACAGGAGGGAGTGGTGAGATTGGTCAGTGCTCCCCGAGTCAGCCCTCTTTGCGTGGTGAGATTGGTCAGTGCTCCGGGTGAGCCGGCTTTACTGTGAATCTTTTTTTATTTGTATAGACTGTGTAGGATGACTTCTACCTTCTCTAATTCCAAAAGGTTTTAGGGAGAATTTGATCATCATTTACTATATGGAAAACATACTATTGGAAGATGCCATAGCTTACATTTTAAGAAGGATTGTTTCTGGGCTGGGATGTAGCTCAGGGGTAGAGTCCTAGCCTGACTCTGGGAAAGCACTGTTGTACTTTAACAGTGTTCAGAATGGGGAGCTATAACATCATCGAACCGTTTTAAGTTTCTGTTGGGAGCCAAAATTCACTTCTAACCTTTTTTTGTGTGAAAATCTCCCTATACTCTTTGATAGGACATAGGATTCATGGTTCCTATTGAAGTTTCAATAATTGCTTTGTTTGTGTTAAAAGCGGTCCTAGGTCCTACTGTGATGTGTCCCCTAGACCCCTTACATAATTAGCATTGGGTGTTTTTACATTGACAAATCAAGCCCAAGCTCCTGGATGTTTGAGTCTCTAACTAAAGCTGCTGCCTGAATTTCATTTCTTTTTCACTCATAATGTAGGCTCCAGATTATACAATTTATATATTTAAAATATTAACTAAAGAGACAATAGCTCCATGGTAAACATGGGTTTTGCTGGAGGAGAGGTAATGTTCATGTGTTTACCAAGAACATCTAAGCAAAACCTGGTCTGGTGTTTTCCTGAAAACACACAGTCCTGTTGGGATCTTACTTTATGGAATGTTATGGCTTGGTTACCTGGCTTCTGTTCAAATATATTTATTGACAAGGAAAGCAAAATATGTAGCATTCATGACTTGAGCCTTCAAATTCATAAGGATGATTATCACAAACATACTTCATAATTCAAAAACGCATAAAAAGTGTTTAAATAATAGATGGAGATGACAGGTATCATAAACAAATACAAGATGGATATAGTCAAACTTGGCAAATTTTGAGCTGTAGTTTCAATCACAGTATTTTTTGTTGTTGTTGATTTTTATATATGATTGTAGGCAATTTTAAATTAGAGTGTCACCTTTAATTTATTGTCAGGTAGAAAACACACTTCTCCTGAACTCCAAGAATTTATCCACCTTAACTCTGTAATTGCTAGCACTGTACAAGCTCATTACATCACAAGTGGTTGTATTTGATGCCAGCTTTTATGGAGTTAACAACAAAGTTAAAAGGGACGACATAAAACTCACTTTTATGTGCAGTACAACCATCATCATATCACAGCGGAAAAATCAAGTGAGTCTGAGAGTTCACTTCAGTGACGTTTTATACCATTATCGAGTGTGAAAAATACGATTTTTTTCCCCCAGAAAAATGTTGCATTTGATTTTTTTGCTAAGAATTCAAATTTTGGTTATCCTTTACTGTTCAAAAACCTTCTCATCTATATTTCCTTTTGCCTGAAAGTTGTGTTTTGGCTAACCCGTGAGTTCTGTTTTCTGTTCATTGAAATGGGGGTTGAGAATATAAAAGGAAGAAATGTGCAGTTAATTGGGTTAGGTGTCAGCATTTACTCTTCTTGGTTTGCCTAGAAGTAGAGACTCCTTACTTGTATTTGACAGTGCCTGTAGTTCCCAGAGGAGGGTGGGGTCTGTACAGTAATGCAAATGAGTTCAATAAGAGCATCCTGAACTTGAGGCAGAAGCACTTTCCTGCAGTGTGGCGGCATCTGAGGGGTTTCTGCTGCTAGAGTGCTGTGCTCCTGCTTGCTGTCATTGTTTTCACAATCTGATAGAACAGATCACATTTCTTCATGCCAGCTTCATATCAACTGATGTTGATATTTTTGCCGCATTTGCAATATCCTTGTTGAGAAACTTTTCTTGATGTGTAGTGGTTTTTTTTCTTTTGCTAAATATAGTATTTCTGATACACAGAACATAGAGTACTTGATATATTTCATAAAAGTGAACAGATGTTAAAAAATATGATAAACTATTTTTATTTGTCAGAATGCTTAAAGCCTCATACTAGCCTGATTGGAGATATTTATACCAATGATGTTTACACATTTCTTTTTTTGAATTTGTGTATTTAACTTGAGAAGAACTCACTCTCCATTGCTGTGTGACAGGTACAAAGAGAAGTGCCAGGAAACAATCCGCTGATGAAGTCCACTTATTTTCAGTACTTAACTTTTGGTATTTTTTTTCTTCCTTAAGTTCACCCTGATATGACATTTCATTATTAGATTAAAAAAAAAATAGTCACTCACCAGATATTAAAGGATGCAATTGGTTTCAGTTCAGGCAGGTTTTAACTGCGTTTTAATTAGCTTAAAACATATGCTTCCATTTATTGTATTATGTGGAGTACATCCTATCCCATTTAGCTGAGTATTGAGGACTGTTGTACAATATTGTGTTCAGGCTAAAACAATGAAATACTAATTGGATCCAGTAAAATAACTGTAACGTTTCCGATTCCTATTAGGTAGGTTACGTAAATTAGGCTAATATAAAATGGTGCTTAATAGAACTGCAAATACCGAGATGATCCTTCAGACAGGAACACAGTGACAGGGGATTTTGGCGAGGGGGGTTGTGTGGGGGGGAATCAAATACATTTGCATTACAATAAAACATTTCCTGCTGTGAGTGCTCTCGCTTGCTGGAGAAAGCTCCACTCCAGCACCACGCCCTCTTATTTACATAGGAACGCCATCCCTTTCCCTTCCAGTTCCTTGGAGCACTTGTCTCTCAGTGACAAGGATAACCTGCAGTTTTAAATCTGTTGATGAATATAGTCCTTTTATTATTTTGTCTAAGAGCATCCTGTCTAAGGTCTTTATGTTGCAATGAGGGAACATTTCTCGTTATATACAGTATGTCTTTTTATGATGAGAATGTGTTGTCTAGGCATTAAAACCCGACTGCAGTCATTCGACTGGATTCTTATTTTCTCTTTGAGCTACAAAAATGTCTTGAGTTTATTCTTTCTTTTCTTTTCAATTATTAATCACTGACCTGGATATTTGGGACATTTCCATATACTTTAATCATCCCGAAATGGGTTTGAATGTAAAGTGTTGATAGCTTTTTTTTTTTCTTCAGTGTCTCCGTTGGAGTTTCCTATGGGCTTGAATAACAGCCACGTGTAATCTTTTAAATGAAGAAATTTGAGAAAATGACACCAGGGTGCAAACGGATGGAGTGAGCCTTTTTCAAAAATCTTTCCAGGGCAACACTAATTTCATCTCTTCATTAGTAGTCCCCATGGCGAGTTTGTGGAGGCATCCAGAGCCCTTTCGGGGCTGAGGGGGTGTTTCTGGGGAGGAGATATTTGAAGCTGCCCCTCAAAGGAAAAGTTGCCCAATGAGGTGGGAAAGGGACTACATTTTCCCTTGCGAACACACTGATAAAAGAGCTTTGTGCTGAACTCACAAGCACCCTTGAACCTTGCAGTTTGCTCCCAGCACTCAGATCGCAGTGATTCTGTGAAATGGCAGAGAGAGAAGAGCATTCTGGGGCCTAGCATGCAAATGAGCAAGCCATGTAAAGGCACAGAAAATTTAAATCCTGTCTATTGTATTCTAAGCAGGTTGCTAGCCAGCCTTTGTGGAACTGGTATAAAAATGAATCTCATCTTCTCCCTGGCATGAAAACTAAAAACATACTTTATTTCTTCACCCACAGCAGCAATTTTTATGCAGTTTTATCTTCAAAAAAGGGGGTGGGGGTTGGTTTTTCTAGAAGTTTAGTGTGTAACATTTTCATTCATGATACAATTATTTTATCTGCATCTGTGCCTCTGATTTAGACCTTAATCTCCCGAGATCTTTAGTTGTGGAATTTGTTGCTTCATTTATATTCACAGATAGTTCTCCCCCTCTTTTAAAAAAGTGTTGGAATTAATACTATTTGCTCAAAGGAGTGGCAGTTTTAAAAAGGTACTACATCTTAAGGGGCGTGCATTCCTGGTGAAGCAAAAGCAAAAGAGAAGCCTCCAGATTCAGATTTCTACTTTTCATCCTTCAGCTGAGAAGAAAGGGATATTCCTCCAGGTGTAAAAGATGATAATTGTGCCATAAAAGAATGGGTATAGCCAATGGGACTGTGACCAGGGGAAGTAAGAAAGGACACCAGGGGTGAGGGGGAAGAGTGGCTGGGCCTTAACCCCAGGTCAGACTCACTGAAACAGAGCCTTTGACAATCCACTCAAAGCAAAAGAGTGAGCCAGCCAGCTGGGTGCTTTGCCCACCAGACCAGTCTGTGGTGCGGGAGACTGCAGAAATCTCACTTATGTATATTTCTCTCCCTTTGTCATTGTTTCTATTTCTAAGTGAAATAATTCTGTTAAAATGGAAGGATAAAGAACTGAAGAATCTTTCTGCTCTCAAGTAAATTGAGGGTTTTTTTTTTTTTTTTCTTTTCTTGTTAGACTCATGATTGGGGCTGGGGAAACGAGACCCCTCAGCATTTCAGAGCTTTTACTGCTACTGTAGAGGACATGGGGTCGCTTCCCAGCACCATCTCAGAACTGCTTGGAACTCCAGGTTTACCAACTGCTTCCGCCCTCCATGGGTACCTGCACAGACCTGGCATACACTCACATACACGTACATTTTTTAAAAATTGAAAACATTCTTTTAAAGGTAAAAATAAAGCCTGGTAGTGGAGAGTGCACACCTTGAATCCCAGCACTCAGGAGGCAGAGGCAGGTGTACCTCTGAGTTCAAGGCCAGCCTGGTCTACAGAGCAAGTTCAAGATAGCCAAGGGTACACAGGGAAACCATGTCTACAAAACAACGACCAGCACAACAACACAATAGCAACAACAAAAAAGGAAAAATAAAATAGCTACTCATTTAATAATTACTGGAAATTATGCAATTAGTTGGTAAAGGCCTTGTGTAATCTTTGCCTGCTTCCTCCCATTGCTAACATCTGACATGACCCTGAGATGATGGCTGCTATAATCTATTCACCCTTGTCATACATACACTCATTGGTATATTTGTGTATATATTTCTGTATGTTGAGTGTATGTATTTGTAGTTTCAAGCAATTTTATCACCCAACTTTTTAAAAGCATAGTGATAGCTTTATAAAGTGATGCTGTTTTATTGAATCTCTCATGAGTTGAATTTTGAATGATAGATGAAAGTAAATTACTATTATTTTGCTGTAGTTTTTTTTTTAAATCAAAACAGACTCTTCATAGACATAAGAAACATACAGTGTTTAGATACAAAAGCAAAAGACTACATTTACTAGATTTAATTATAGCCAAGATAAAAGCCCACATAGTTAATTAATATAATTAGATTTTTATCACAATTCAGACATTAATATTTAATTATACTTTGAATTATAATTTTAACCTTTCTCTTATATATGTGAACTCACATAGACATAAGCCTGCGTTAACCCTGCTTTTATCTCATTGATCACTAATCGTTTAGGTGTGCACACACATATAAATAACTACACATTCCAATTACATAGATTTATAAACTACAAATGCTTTAAATCAGGGGTCAGCAAACTCTGTACAGAAACCGAGAGTAAATATTTTAAGCTATGCTGGCTACATTGTGTGTAATGTAGCTTTTCAACTATGCACTTATAGCAACAGGGCAGCCATAAACTCTGCGTAAATGGATGAGCATGAGTGTGTTCCAATAAAGCTTTATTTGTGGACACATTTGAATTTCATAACATTTTCATTTGTAATGAAACACCATTTTCCTTTCCATTATTTAAAAAGGTAAATCCATTTTCAATTTGCAAGTTTTACCAATAAACCCTGAAGGCTGCACTCGGCCAGCAAGCTGTAGCTTCGGTATCCCTGTACCACTTAGTACTTTGGAAGGTGAGGCCATGATTTTACGGATTGATGGGGATACAAATTTTCAGCATCCTACTGTAACCTCATATTCTGTCGCTTTAATAAGCGTAGACTAGCTATACAGGGACATTATGTGTTACTTTGAGGGAAGAATCCTGGTGCTGTGGTACAGCCACAGTAGACTGTCTTATTTTCTTGTACTTTAACATAGCATTAAAGGGAACAACTCAAGTTCCTGATTCTCCTCTCCTCTTGTCATGGATATGTTAGCAGCACATGATGCATGCTAATTATGAAGTTGGCTGTAACAAGAGTTCCTCTTGTGAATCCATTTAAGAACTGATTGTTTACTATCTTTTTCTGTAAGTATAAAATTTTAATTATGCCACTGACAGGAACTGTGCGTGATACAGTGGTCTACATTTATCACTGGGAGAGGGCCAGTTGCAGAGCTGTTTGACTTTGGAGAAATCCTGATGCGTTTGCAATGTTGAGCAGCAGGTGCCACATTATTATGTACAGAAAAGCAATTAGGAAGCATATTGGATGAATGGGGAGTGCATTAATATTAGCGAGTACATTTGTCAGTGGTTTTGATGCGAGTCTTTTTCTTTCCTTTATGCAACATTAAGATTGTGGCTCTCATAAATTCTCCCCTTAAATTGCCATCTGTTCCCTTGTCAGGCAGTAGTGAGGTAGAGAAAAGTTTTCTTGACAAAATGAAAGGAATTTCTTTTATTTAAAAGGGAAGAAAAATGGCCTATAGAAAGTTCCAGAATTGTAGGTTGTGTGGTTCGGCTTTGCCTGTGTTAAGTAATTACCTTTGAATGTAGCATTAACTGGAGAAGCCTTTGATTTTTACACGTTGCTATTTTTTTCCCAGTCATTTCATGTATTTTTAAATTCAATAGGAGAGAGTTATAATTAGATTAGTGCAATGACAACCAGCAATTGGCTACTTGGATTAAGAAGTTTGAGGAGGGAGTTGCTGTTTTTCCACTGTGGTGCGCCTTTCCCATTTCCTGGTCCAGCCATGATCCCACCCTGCAAGGACAGGAGATTAATCACTGGCACAGCAGCCTTTTTTTTTTTTTTTTTTTTTTTTTCTTTAAACTCTTGGCTAGTTCTGAAACAAGCAGTGCTCAACATAAGCACTGCCTCTTCACTTTTAGCTCAATTAGCAATCTCTACATTCCTCTGAAATTCTCCACATAAATACCTTTTATAGCAACCTCATATTATCTTTGTGACAAACTCCAACGTATATTGATATTAAAATTTCCAAAATTGTCATTAACTAAAAAGGACCAGGAATATGCGACTCTGATGAACTACTTTGTCTGACTAACTAAAAGGTAATATAATTCCTTTAACTCCAAATATTTAATTGAATAGTTTTTTCCCCTTAAGTATACTCATTCACTTTTAAAATTTTGATCATCATTAAATTTAGTTTTTTTTTCCTTTTTAATGGACTCTCTCTCTCAGGCTCTTATTTCAGGCATTTTCAAAACTGCATAGAAAGAACAAAGAAGTAACATTAACAGTGTGTATGGTAGTACATTCCTGTAACTCCAGGACTGGGGGTTTGGGCCACTGAGACAGAAGGATGTTGAGTTCCAGGCTAGCCTCAGCTACAAAGAGAAGACTGGCTGGAATAGGTAGATGGATCAGGTGGTAAGGTCCTTGATGTGAAAGCTCCAGCACCTAAGTTTAGATCTCACCACACCACATTTGAATCAGTAACACCAGTGCTGAGTGGGGATAGGGGGCAGACAGGCAGACACATTCTAGGGTTCATCTGCAGATGTGGTAAGATTTTCTCCAGAGAGATGCTGCCTCAAAATAAGAAGGGGAAATGATTGAGTTACATACCTTGATGGGATCTCTGGCCTTGCACACACACCCACACAGGTAAGTATAGACTCTTACACATGTGCGCACACACAGAGCCAGTGTAGCCTCATATACATGCACACACACACACACACACACAGGAAAGTGTAGCCTCTTACATGTGTGTGCACGTGTGTGCACATAAACAGCACACATCATATACATATGCATCATATACATATGCATATACATACACTCCACAGACACCCACAGAGAATGAAAAAGAATGGTCAAAATGAAAAACCAAAATTGAAAACTAAATATTGTGTTAAACTTGTGCCTCATAATAAAAGTAAGCATATTTTTTAAAATGGGCAATATTTTCTGTCACCTTAAGTGTTTTGGGATATTAATAGTAAATGTTCCTCTGATTATGGTCACAAAAGAGGTGGAATCAACTTGCATATTAAAGGTTAATGGTTGAGTTGCCCATAAAAAAAACACAAACTCTGGAGAGAACAGCTTATGTGCTTATTTAATACAAGTTTTATGTGACATAGGAGACTTCATGAGAAAAAAAGGGTCAAAGAAATAGCTGCGTCTCTGCTTTGTGCTGTTTGATGATTGGTGTACAGTCCATGTGGTTCTATTGGTACTAAGCTGAGGAAGACTAGGTAAGGCCTGGTTCAGCCTCACCGCTGTGAGTGTGCGTGTTGTGGGATGCTGCAGTGCCTTTACTCTGGGGACAGGGTACTACCTCTCATGTCCATGTGGATCTTTGGAGCTGTTTAAGGAAACATAAAGTCCTTCTCTGCTCTGGGAGCTTCCACAGGGAAAAATGAAGTGAGACGGGATCCAGAAGACCTTCCTGCTACTTGGTTTGCTGTATGTGGAGTTGGTGTGGCATTTTAATGCAGTGTTCTTGAATGCCTTAAGAAGTGTAGTTTTTGACCCAGGCAGTGTTTACAGATGCAACCTGACCTGTGTGCTGATTCCAGGGCAAGGATGTCCTGCATTGCAATTTACAGACCTGAGAGGGAGGATCGGGGCATCCTGACAGGCATCCTCTAGATTTTCTTTCTTTTTAATCACTGGGTAACTAGTAAGGAAGACTTGCATAGGATATGCAAGCAATTAATTCTTAGTTCATCATTTAAAATAAGATCAAGGGTTTTGAGGGGTGACTAAGACATTAACAGCAATGGCTCTTCTTCTAGAGGGTCTGGGTTCAACTCCCAGCACCTACATGGCCACTCACAACTGTAAATTCCATTCCAAGGGACCCGACACTCTTTGCTCACTTCTGAAGGCACCAAGAACACACATGGTACACAGACATACATACAGGCTAAATAGTCATACACATGAAGCAAAAAGCAAAAATAAAAATCCTACAAGATCAGGCCTTGTGTCTGCTGGTTACCATGATTCACTGTAGCTAGCTGACACAAGCAAATCGAATCTAGCGTTGTTAGTGTCTTCTGATTCAATCATTATGAACTTGTCTACTCTCTTGGAACCAAGATATTTAAGTATCATATAATAGGGCAATATTAGAGATACCTTGATAAACTCAATTTATGAATCCACTTATTTCTTCTGTGTATTTGGATTTAACTGGATTACTAAGATCTATATTCTGTAAGAAGTTGAGCATTCTCAAACTTTCTTTGTTATGTATAAATAACAATTTCTTATATAGCTTATATTTGTAGATGACTATGTAATATATTAGAAATTGTTCTTCAGTTTTAGTGTCATGTTCTGGGTATAGTACCCATTGAATCTCATTTTCTCAGTTAAGACGCTTGCCTGAAAAAGGAGAATCAGGGTCATCTGGTTGTGATGACATACAGCTGGTCTCTCATTCTCAGGGTAGACAGCTAACAGGGGCCCAACAAATACCTTCAGAGGTCAAGTGAAAGTGCAGGACACAGCAAAACCACAGCAAAAGGATTATGATTCCTTACCACCAGTTGTTGTGAATACCATTGTGAACCACCAATGCTTATTTTATCCAACCTTCCGCTACCAATAAGATGAGGCAGGTAGTGTCCAAGCAAGGTTTGAAGATACTGACCCCTTGTTGAACTTTCAGACATTCCATAGGAGGAGGCAGGGAAGCAAATGGACCTATTAATTCTGGATGTGGTGCCCTTCTCCCTCCCAGCCCTCTCTGGGCTTTCTCTGTTAGTGGCTGTCTCTAGTTAACCTACATGTGGTGCTGAGTTTCATTCTGTGTTTGATCAAACCTCCAATTTATTTGGTCAGCATAAATGAATTCTAACCTGTCTCTCTGGCTTTTGGTCCGGAATGCCTTTGAAGTTTTTTGTTTTGTTTTGTTTTATTTAAACCACACTAAATAGAAGGAGGTCATGGGAGTAAGAGACCACACTGGACTGGGAGTTTCCTTTATGTGTGTTTGATGGGTAAGTTTAGGTCAGTCATTCATTCAAACAAGACCATATCTTCAAACTGAGGATAGCTGGCCTTTGATATTTGCTAACTCCCTTTCTGGTTTGGGGTTTTATCTCTGTCCCATATCTTTCAGAAAGTCTCTGAGCTTCATGCTCTCTGGAGCTCAGTCTTCAGTTCCTGTAGCTTCCGTGTGTCCACATGACTCAGGGTCTTCGGGTTCCAGCGTGAAAGTGTACCAGCTGTGTGAATCCGACTAGGCAGATTAGCCTGCTGAGAGTGTGCCCTGCTTACACAATGCAATGGCAGTCTGCACTCTGCCGTCTTCACAGGGAGCAAGAGAGGCCAAACTGAATGCTTTCTATCAACGGAAATCAATGCATGTCACGAACCCAAGGTAGTAGCCGGTGTCCAGTTGTTTGTGGTCAGCACCAGTAGTCCACTGTTCTGCCTACTCACTGGTCAGGTCTTGAAAGCTGAGGGCAAGTCTGAAAGGCAAAGAATCACAGTCCTCTAGGGTGTTAGACATGTAGGAGTTCAGGAATTCCCCACAGGCCCCACAATCCTTACACTAAACAAAGCTCATGGGATGCTATGTATATATTGAAGGCGTTGGAATGGCTATGGTAACATGACTCTATCACTTAAAGTCTGGGAAGAAAAAGAAGTGTTTTAAAGTGTGAATGCCAGGCAACCTGGCTTCCACCAGTGGCAAGAAAAAATGCCCCCTGAGCTTTGTAATTGGATGTCTGTCACTGCCTTCCAGCCATCCAGGCAGGCAAATCCAAACCTATTTTCTGTCTCTCACTCCGAAGAGAGATGGAGCCAAGCTTATAACCCTTCTTGGCTTATCTTTTGGATCTTTTCTTGGGTTCCTTAATTATTAATTTATTATTATGAAGCCATCACTTTGAATCTGGGCATGAGTACAAAATAGGAAAACAACAACAAAAAATAGCCTAAAAGTGAAATGACAACATTAGCTCTATGAGGTCCCTGTCAGTATAACAAATTGCCCTTGATAATTAGCTTATAAGGAAGGAGGGTTACGTTGATGCACAGTTGTGGAGAGCCAGTCCTCATTAGGTTAGACCTATTGATTTGGACCTGTGGCGACCTGTGGCGAGGGAGCCCATCATGCAAATGTGTAACTGCAAAACAGCCACCTTATCCTGGAAGCTGCAAAGGGTTAGTGCCCTGGTGTCTTCTCAAAAGCATTCCTTTGTGAACTCTACTTCTTTGCCAGCTTCCCCTCTGTGTGTCCTTGTCCCTTGTCTATTCTGTGTCCTGTGGATTTCAGCATCATTACCCACTTACAGCCACACCTATTTGCAGGAGTTTAATCAGATGCATGTAGTAGCCAATTCCAACATCAACTGAATCTTCTTTCTCTTTCCCCTAGTCCATAGGGACCTGCTTTGTGGAGTCTAACCTTGGTGGAATTTGGCATCCTGGTAAAGGAGAGCTCTTAGCTATACCTCCTTAAAGCTTTTTCCAGGGGACACATTTAAAATGAGTAAAAGAAATGACACCTTTGGCACAGAGATTTTAGAGTAACCGCCAGATGCTTCCTAAGCAATTATTAACTTAATTCATTTCCATGCATCTTTATTGAGGCCTACAGTATTCATTGAAGCTTGATCTTATCACCATTCATGCAATACTGTGCTGATTGCTGCAAAAGGGAGAAAACATTCAGAAGATGATCCATCCACTAAAGGGATTTTACAGTTTGCTGAGAAGAGGATCATAGTAGACACTGGTGGAAGATAATGTCCATAGACGGTCAGGGGCAGAAAATAGCTTAAGATAGTGGACTTAAGGGAAGGAGTTTCAGGCACGGGAAAGGATATGACCAGCACCTTAAAATAGGAGCTGAATTTGGGCTGGGGAGATAGCTCAGTAAGAAGCTCTTTATGCAAGAATGAGGGCTTGAATTCCAGCCTCAAAATCCATGAAAAGCAAAACAATAACAACAAAAACAAAATTAAGGGTGGTGGTATGTGTTGTAATTCCAGCTGGAAAGGCAGAAACAGGTGAGCCAGAAACAAGTGAGCCCCCGGGTCCTGTTGACCAGCAAGCCTAACCAAATTGGTGAGCTCCAGGCAAGTGAAGAGACCCTGTCTCTAAACAAAACCATGTGTGATGCTTGAGAAATGAAGCTAGAGGTTGTTTTTACCAATGCACATGTATGTGTGAGTGCATGTGTGCATGCACGCACACATACACACACAACTGAAGTATGCACCACAATGCCTTGCTCTCTTGAAACTTGAAACAACATATTTTCACTCTTGTTAAGTAGACTTAGCTTCATATATCTCACAGTTAGGATCCCTTATCTGTTACCAGTTTTCTTAGGATTCAAAGAGCTATTTATATGCTCTTTCTCAAGACTTTAACACACTGGCCACATATAAGTTCTTCTTGATCACTTTCTCAACCCCCTTCTCTATAATCTAAGAGACTGTTATTGGTTTTGGTGTTGAGCATCTTCCCTAAGTAACTAAGAAAAGGAAAATTGGATAGGGCTGGTAGCATTTTTCTTGTTTTACAAAATATTTTACT